>NC_064819.1:175208792-175833792 GCF_024166365.1 Elephas maximus indicus | reverse complement strand
TCCCGGCTGGGACGCTGTTCTCCCCGCTCCAATACCAGTCTCTGCCTCCCGGGGACTTCTCCTACCGGCTGCGTCCCACGCCGCCAGCGTGACCCAACTGGGCCCCCTCCCGGAGTTAGTTCAGGGGGGTGGAGCAGCCTTCGGTGTTTATGCCGTACCTGCGTCCGGTCCAAATCCCGGCAGGATGGTTCCCTGGCTGGGACACTGCTCTCCCTGTTCCAAGACCAGTCACTGCCTCCCGGGGACTTCTTCTACCGGCTGCGACCCATGCCGCCCGCGGAACCAGCTGTTCCCCCTCCTGGGGTTAGTTCAGAGGGGTGGAGCAGCTCTCTGTGCTTGTGCCGTACCTGACTGGTACGCTGGCTCCAGGCTCTGAAAACAATCACTGCTTCCCCGTATTAGTTCGTTCTCCATCTCTAAATCTGTGTTTGTTGTTCAGGGTTCGTAGATTGTTATGTATGTGATCGATTCACTTGTTTTTCCGTGTCTTTGTTGTAAGAGGGATCCGAGGTAGCGTCTGCCTAGTCCGCCATCTTGGCTCCGCCCAAAAGTTGGTTTTAATTGTGAGTTATACAATGCACGCCAGCTCTCTGGTAAATGCACCTATCAAGGAACCCAGCAAACTGATGTTCCACATTCTATGTGCAACAGTTCTTGGCTATTTAACCATAGGTGAACCCCTTACTCAGAAGCTACTTTTAATTTCATCACAACCAGGACAAGCTTAGATCTTATTTTGAAACTGCACTGTAGAAGGCAGGAAGGACTGTGACCATATTCAGAAATGGCATGGCAGCCTGACACCAAGGATGATTATAATAACCAGAAGCATAAGCTCCAAGAGCGACATAGGCTGAGACTTTAGTGTAGTAGCAAATATCTCTCCACTTCTTAAGAAACCTAGTAGGTTTCTCTGTCCTCAGCACAGTACAGTCACTCTTGCTTACAATGATGACCTGGATTCATGAAGAAAATATTAATTTGAGCTCTTTATAAGGAGGCTGGAAAGTGTGTCATGAATGTTAGAATTTTTCATCAAATATGGTGTCTTAGTTTCTTAGGGCTACCATATAAAATACCACAAAGTGGCATTGTTATTGTTAGGTGCCATCCAATCAGTTCTGACTCATAGCAACCCTATGTACCACAGAATGAAACAGTGCCCGGTCTTGCGCCATCGTTACAATCATTGTTACGCTAGAGCCCATTGTTGCAGCCACTGTGTCAATACATGTTGTTGAGAGTCTTACTCTTTTTTGCTGACCGTGTACTTTACCAAGCATGATGTCCTTCTCCAGGGACTGATCCCTCCTGATAACATGTCCAGAGTATGTAAGATGCAATCTGGACATTCTTGCTTCTAAGGAGCATTCTGGTTGTACCACAAAGTGGGTGGCCTTAAAGAACAGAAATGTATTTTCTCACAGTTCCAGAAGTTTAAAGTCTGAATTCAGGGCATCAGCCACGTTGATTCTTTCTGGGGGTTCTGAGAGAAGAATAGTTCCATGCCTTTCTCCTAGTCTCTGGTGGCTGCTGGCAATCCTTGGAGTTCTTTCGCTATTTATAGACACATCTCCCTCAGTTATCACATGTTGGCTATCTTTCCCCTGTGTGTATGACCTTGTTTCCACGTCTGCTCTCCCGTTTTATGAGATACCACTCAAAAGGAATTAGGATTAAGACCTACCCTACTCTGGTATGACATCAATTAATTTAACTGATAACAAAAGAAAAATATTTCCAAACAAGGTCACATTCACAGGTACAAGGATGACATGTCTTCAGTTTAGGAAGGGTTAGAACTTCAACGTATCTTTTGTGGGGGACATGATCAACCCATAACATATGGTCAATACAAAAATATTTTTGGACTGAAAACTCCTGAGAAACCCAGCTGCCCAGAATGACATATTTCCTGAGAGTAACTGATGGCCAAGTTTCTTCTGTTCTGTGAGAAGTGCAAGAGAGGCTCACGCAAGTGTGGTTGTTGCAGCCAGCAGCATTTCCCCTGAATGACTCTCTGAAGTATATTTGAAGACGTTCTCAAGCTATGGAAGTTTTGCCTGCACTGGAGGCTAAAATTCTGAGAACTAACCTTGACTCATCCTTCTCTTTCATCTCACTTCATCTCGTCCTATTCCATCCCGTCTCATTCATTTATTCCTTTAACCGATGTTGAGTGCCTACTATGTGCCAGGAAAATTACTCTAGTGCTGAGGATAGATAAAAAATACCAAAAACTCCTGCCTTTATGGAGCTTTTATTCTAGTGAGGGAAAATAGCCAACAAACAAAATTAATAAGTAAGGCTACATAGTATGTTAGGAAGTGATCCATTCTCTGAAGAAAAAAATAACAAGGAAAAAGGGAGAGGGAGAGCTAAGTGTACAGGTTTAAACAGGGAGATGAAGTAGCCTCACTGAGAAGGCGACATATGAGCAAAAACTTAGAGGTGAGGGATGGAGAAACTATTTTAGAGAAGAGTATCCAGATGGAGAATAGAAATTGCAAAGGCCCTAAGGCAGGGCCATTCCTGATATGTTTGAGGAAAGCAAAGAAGATAGCATGGCTGGAGAATGAGAAGGCCGTAGGTGAAAAAGGTCAGTGATGTGGTGGGACTTCTAAGCCACTGGAGACTTTGGCTTTCATTATGAGTGAGGTGAGTAGCCTTTTGAAAGTTTTGAACAGAGAACGGATGTACTTATATTTTAACAGGATCACTCTGGCTTCCATTTTGAGGAGGCAAGAGTAGAAGCAGAAAAACAAGTTAGCAGACTATTATGATAACCAATGCAAAAGGTGAGAGCTTGGAAAATCTACAGTGTCTGTTTCTCTTTTCTTCATTTCCCATCACCACAGGCTTGGCTCAGATTCTCCCCAACCCTCTCATGGATTGCTAGAATGACCTTCCTGTAGGTATATTTCTCTGCCTCTAGATTTTATCACAGATATTTTTAAATTGCAAATCTCATCATGCCAGCATTTCTTTTTAATTCCCAAACTCCTTTAATGATGGTATTACAGGTCCATTATGAGCTTGCCCCCCACTTTCTTACCTAGACTTTCTCCTGGCAATTTCTGCCTTTCTCTCTTTCCCTCCCTCCTTCTTTACCACTCCAGCAATACTCACCTACTCATGGTTAATAAACCATGTTATGTCATGCCTCTGGGCTTCTGCCCATGTTGTTCCCTCTGCCTCGAACATTTTCCCCTACTTGTCAGCCTGGCAATGTCACCCTCATTCTAAAGCCTGTCCTGACTTCTCGAGGCAGACTTAGACCTTCCATCCTCCACTTGTGGTGAACTTGTATCCACTAGAATCCCAGTGCAGGGCAAGGCCAATCTGTCTGTCTCTGTTGCAGTTTGTCTCACCCTTGGGTCAACTCAGGCCATGTTTTACCCATCCCTTCATTGCCTGTACCCAGCACATGCTGGACACATAGTAGGCACACAACAAAGGTTCGTTGATGTGTTGTGCTCATCGCATTCCTAACACCAGGTGGTTTATGTTATGTTTTCCTCTCCTCCGGGGAGTGGGTGGGGCGTCCTGAGAAGCCTGAATGCATCAGGAATGGAGAGGAGAGGTGGCAAAATGTCTTCTGTTCATGTGCAGCTGGCCCTGCTTTATTAACAGAAGGCCAACGCCCTCTGCCACATTCTCATGAGAATGAGAGGTTTCTCTATTCCCTGTTTTTAGTCACTGCTGAGCTTTGATTTAAGCATTTCATTATTCTCTCACCTGCCTCTTTGCCTAATTGTTTTTCCTTAGAGTTGTCTTTTTCTCTCACACGGGAGAGTTCACAAGACACAATTGATCACAAACAGTGTGATGGCACTTCCTCAGAGGTGTCTCCTGGGCCCAGCTGTGTGGTGAGCACCTGAGGGAGCAAGGCTGCTGAGACACTGTACCTGTCAGCCTTCTCTTGCCCACCGTGTGTGCTTTGAACAGGAAGGGAGCTTTGTTAAGGTAGGTGCAGCTAAGCCTTTCCACTCGACCTTCCCAGACAACTGTGTCAGTAGGATAGCTTTTGTTTTTTGTTTTTAATTTTGTTCCTTTCCAAAGAACTTTAACTAAGAATTTGTAAAGGTGATTGTTTCACCAACAGGCAGTTTTGGTGGAAATTTCCAGAAAGGGTAATCAGCAGACTAACCCTGAGGACCCATGGGGGTTGGGGAGCCTAAGCCAAGGCCCCACCGAGACCAGTTTCACTAACACTGGGCTGTCCTGGACTCCAGGTGTTTCCTGCAGAGGGAAGCAAGCCTAGAGTTTGACCCCACTAATAAGTTCCAATTCCTCTGGCTGCTCCCAGGGAAGTTTTCCCACCCCTAGCCTGGGCCAGGTACACCATTATGCTGTGTCTGTTATTTACTAGTTCCCATTGAGTTGCTTCTGACTCATGGGGACCTCATTTGTGCAGAGTAGAGCTACTCTATAGGGCTTTCAAGGCTGTGACCTTTTGGAAGCAGATCGCCTTTGGGTGGGTTGAATCACCAACTTTTTGGCTAGTAATGGAGCGCTTAACTGTTTGCACCACCCAGGGACTCCACACTGTCTCTAGCACTCTGTATTTTTCCTTCACAGCATTATTAGAATTTGCAAGACATATTTGAAAGAGCCTCTTTTTAAGCATTATCTCCTCCTTTGGACTGTGAGCTCCAGGGGGAAAGAAGGTGTCAATTTTATCTGGTCCCAGCCCACATTTGGCACGTAGCAGTTATTGAATGATTAATGAATGAATGATGTTAAGCAGCTCTTGGAAGAGGAAGGATTTTATGGTGTTGCTTCATCTTGATCTATTGTTCCCCTTTCATCAGATGACACTCTAGACCACATTGATTGAGACAGGGCCACTTCTGGGCTATTTGTCCAGGGATGGGTGTGGTTGGTGTTGACAGCCACACACTTAGCCCAAGCCATTCACCCACCTTTGCTGTTGACTATGCAGGGCACTGTGGTAGGGCCCTGGTTAGGGCTTTAATGTGAAAATAAATGAGAGCTATGAAAATTTAGAAGTTCCTGGATTTTTTTTTTTTTTTAGGTAACAAAGTGGTTTGTGATCGGCTGTTAACCTAAATATTGGCATTTTGAGCCCACTCAGCAGTGCTGATCTGCTTCTGTAAAGAAAACCCTACGGAGCAGTCCTATACTGCAACACATGGAGTCGCCATGAGTTGGAATTTACGAAAATGGGCTTGACTTTTTTTTTTTTTTTTTCAGTTTAGCAAATGGTCAATGTGCTTGGCTGCTAAATGAAAGGTTGGAGGTTGGAGTTTACCCAGAGGTGCCTCTGAAGAAAGGCCTAGCCATCTACTTCCAAAAAATCAGCCATTAAAAACCCTGTGGAGCACAGTTCCACTCTAACACACATGGGGTTAGATGAGTCAGAGTCAATTCAACAGCAACAGGTTAACAGGTTTATAGAAATTTAGAGGAAAGAATCATTGTTTCTATGGGAGCTGGGAAGACATTGAGTTGGAGGCAGTATGTGAGCTGGTCTTGAAGAAACAGAGAGGACTTTAGCAGGTAACTGTGGAGCACCTTCTGGGTATCAGGCATTCCTGGATACTTACTTGTGTGACCACCCTGGAGGATGACTGTATCACTTTAATATTCTGTTTCCAGACAAGGAAATTGAGGTAAACTGAGTGTCTTAGTCAGGGTTCTCTAGAGAAACAGAACCAGTGAGATGTATGTATATATACAGAGAGAGATTTACTTTAAGTAATTGGTTCATGTGGTTGTGGGGCTGGCAAGTCCAGAATCTGTAAACCAGGTGACAGGTTGGAGACTACTTCTGGCTCACAGGATTGTGGTGGGCTGGCAAGTGAATTCCGTAGGTCAGGTGGAAGGCTGGAGACTTCTGTAGGCTTGTGTCCCAAGATCCATAGATAAGGTAACACGAGGAGTATACATAGAATGAGAGAGCGAGTTCTACCAAAATATATATTTACAGTCTAGAGGCAAACCACACCCCAAGGAACTCCACTTTCAACTAATCGATTACATTACATTACATTACATTACATTACATTACATTACATTACATTACATTACATTACATTACATTACATTACATTACATTACATTACATTACATTACATTACATTACATTACATTACATTACATTACATTACATTACATTACATTACATTACATATTACATTACATATTACATTACATTATGAAAAGTGGTTTTATCACATTGCATTAGATAATATTATGGAACAACGACTAGTCTAGTATTTGGCTGAACTACTGGGAACCATAGCCTAGCCAAGTTGACACATAAAATTAACCATTACAATGAAGTTTAAGTAATTTGTCTAAGGTTATATCATTAGTAAGCACCAGAACCAGAATTTGAACATAGGACAACTTTAGACCAAAGCCCATGCTCCTTCCATCACGCCAGGTACAGTTTGTATCAGATGGTAGCAATGGTAATAATACTACACCAAACAATAACTATGTGCCTGGCATATACATATTGGCATATATTGTCTAATTTAATCATCTCCAAAAAGTATGAGGGAGATGATCTAATTATCTTCATTGACAAATTTCAAAAAGAGGCACAAAAAGTTTTCATAATATGCCCATGGTCTTACAACGAATAAATGGGGGAGCTAGGATTTGAACTGAGGATGGCTTGGGAATCCAGTTGCTTAGCAAATTCTTTTGATTTTTTCACATGTACTTTTTTTACTTGTGTAGGGGGCTTGGGGAATGGTGTGGAGGGCAGGAGGCACGGAGGACTGGGGGCTGGATGCTGCTGATTTTGTCTTTTTTAGGCCGAATTCTTTTACGATGAGGATTTACTGGCAAAATTCTGTATGAGCAGTAAAAATAGTAATAATCAGCATTGATAAATATAGCCAAATACTTGTTTTCTTTGGGGCAAACCAACTTGAGTAAGGGCAATGCGCCTCCCTAAATCCCCTCTGCTCTCTCTGATGGGCACAACATCCATGGTGTTTCTGTGACTGAAACAGCTGTCAACTGAGACCAGTGATGAGTACTTGGATGACTAACAAGCCCTGACGATGCTGCAGAGCCCTGGGCTCCACAGCCTTCCAGCCGTGTTTGCTACCAACTTTGATAGCCAACAGTCGTGTATCAGCCTGGGAACGAAACCTGGAGCTGGAGGCTAAGAGTCTCAGGAACCTGTTTCAGTCTGTAGCTTGGGGCAGGCTGAGTCTTGCCCTGGTTCCTGTAATACAGAGGTCCCCATGCTGTAGAAAATTCCACTGCAGCTTGCTTGGCCCACCTGGCCATTTCCAGTTTGGCTGCCCTCAAAATCTGCATCAGAATTGCAGTTTCTTTGCTCCACAGGCCTCACCATTTTCAGTCCCATTGCTTGGCAATCTGCATCAGAATTGCAGTTCTTCTGCTTGGCCTGCCCCGGGAAAATCCTGGCACCTGTGTGGTATGATTACAAATGCTGCTGACTTAACTTGTATGAACTCCCTCCTTGTAAATCCCTTAAAGGTAACTTTTTTCCTCAATCATGTGAAGCAGTCTTGGAGGCAGCAGCCCGGATTCCTTCCTTCCTCATACAATAAAATAAAAGGAACCTTCACATTCTTCCACCTTGGCCTCTCGTTTATTGGCTGATACAAGTCACGTCAAGCAAAACCTGGGGTTTCCACCCAGTAACATTTCTGGAAAGCCAGCCAGGAGTCATCCACTGGGTTCCAGAGGTGGACTGGGCAACAGACCGGTCCTGATGTCTGATGCCACCAGCAGATTTCTCCTGGAGACCTTGGAGTAGCTCTGAAAACTGGTCGTCCTCAGACCTATAGGTGATTCCTCTGTGGGAGACGTGAAATGTGCCTAGGTTATTTGGTAAGTCCGTAGGTAAGACCTTAGAAGAGTCCCAAGAAGTGGGAGGAATTGACCACTGAGGGTGTAAAAAGCTCTAAGTTTCTGTTATCAGGGTGGTGCGCCGGATTAGGCTGTGTGAATGTGTAAGTGTGTGTGTATCCGGAGAATAGGAACATTCAGGGATTCCTCACTGCAGCCCCTTAGAATGCATCCTTTCCAATCGGAAGTATTTTGGGCCAAGTCCCATGAAAAAGAAAAAAATGATTTTCCTTTGCAACGCTGCCTGGCCAAAGTGTAAATTAGTAGATAAATTAAAAAAAAGATGAATAGGAATGGCTAAAAAACAGGTCCCTATCTTTTAATACCATCCTTCAGTGGGACCTTTTCTGTACTCACAGAGGAAAGTGGGATGAGAAGTATTACGTCTTTTAATACCATCCTTCAGTGGGACCTTTTCTGTACTCACAGAGGAAAGTGGGATGAGAAGTATTACGTAGAAGCTTTCAGTACTCTGTACTGGGAAGAGGGATAGCAGAAGACTTGTAAAATCCTAGTCCAGAAGGGGGCTGGCGGATCGAGACTGCCAGTCCTCCCTCCTGACCCCGAGGAGGATTTTCTGGCCCCACGTTCCCAGCTTGTCAGTTGCCCACCCTCACCCCAGGCTCCCACGGCTTTAATGCCAGTGCCGCCCCCTCCCTATGCACTGCCTCCACCCAATAGGGCAGTAGAGCCAGTGACAGCCCAAAATGTTAAGCCCCTCAAACTTTGTATACACCTCTCACAAACCCTTCTGCCCCCGATGCCAGGATCACTGCCCCATACGTGGAGTGGAATGGCATTTGGGCACCCCAATTTGGCAACTAGGGAGAATGAAAGTAACATGAGGGCTACCAATTCTCAGGAAAGCCATACCACAGCCAAGCCCAGGGGCAGGTGCACCCTCCGACAAGTCCCAGTAGGAGACAGCAGCATGGTCTGGGTCCACCAACCTTTCTCAACAAGTGGAAAAACCATTAACTGGAAACTGGAAAAACCATTGCCCTGCATATTGGGAGAACCCTAAGAGATATAGGGTCTTTTTGCCTCCATCTTCTGCACCCATAACCCTAATCGGGCAGATTGTCAGGCTTCTGCTAGATGTAATCCTGATCCCAGAAGAAAAGCGCATGGTCCTAGAAAGAGCTAAGGCTGAGGCCGACAGATGCCACAAAGCGCAGGCAGAGACTTTCCCCGTGGGGGACCCCGGCTGGGATCAGAATATGGCTGAGGGACAGAACTGCCTCACTTATCATAGGGAGTACGTTTTAAAAGGGTTAAAAAAAAGGGGGTGCCTAAACAGAAAAATGTTAGCAAAATATATAGGATCAAACAAGAACCAACTGAAGATCCCTCCAAGTTTCTGGAAAGAATTCATGAGGCTTTTAGATAGTTCACAGACATGGACCCTGAAAATCCCGAAAACCCTCGCGTGGTGAATATGATTTTTATTAGGCAGAGTGTCCTGGATATACGGAGAAAATTGCAAAAACTTGAGGGAGGTGTGAAGTTAGGGATCTCATGGCTCGTTGAGCTTGCCTATCAGGTATATTTCATTCTGAACAGAAATAGGAAAAGAAAAAAAATCACTGATCAGAGGAGACAGGTTGCATTCCTGGCCACCAGCTTGCAGAGAAATGGCCCATCTCCTAGCAGCCCAAGAAGAGGAAGGTCCTTGAGAAGAGAAGGAAGTGAGAGGTTCCGTTAAGCCAAGACCAGTGTGCTTGTTGCAAAGAGAGAGAACATTGGAAGACAGAGTGCCCTAAATTCTTACCCAGAGTTGAGAAAGAACCTGCGACTGCCCAGTGCCCCATGATACCAACGGAGGAAGACTTGGATTGAGGGCCAGAGACGAGTCCCCCACCTGAGCCTCTGGTTATCATGAAAGTAGGAGGGGAACCTGTGCAGTTTCTAGTGGGTACCAGAGCAGTCTACTCTGTTCTGACCCAGAAAAAGACAGCCCCAACAAAACAAACTGTGTCAATTGCGGGAGTCTCAGGTAAAAGGGAGAATCCCTCTTCCTCCAGTATCTAACTTGCTCCATACAAGGGAAGTCATTAATACATCCTTTTCCTACGTAACTGACTGTCCTGTCCCCTTGATAAGAGGGATCTATTGTGCAAACTGCAAGCTCAAATATCTTTTAATAAAGGGACCATGCAGATGCAGGTACCACCAGAAAATGGAAGGCGACAGCAGATGGCCTTTACCACTGAGTCACCCACCAATTATAGCACAGAAGGACACTATCCAGGTTAAGTAGGACTAGACATCAAGGATGCAGTAGTCCAGTGGGTATGAGCCAACAAGGTGCCAGGATGCACCAAAAACGTTCCCCTTGTAGTAATCGAGCTCCTACCGGTTATAGTGCCCCCCGACTTAAGCAATACCCCATCCAAATGGAGGCCCAATAGGCACTGGGAAAAATCATCACCAGATACATGAAACTTGGACTGCTCAGATCATGTCAGTAACAGTTCAACAGCTCCATCCTGCCCGTGAAGGAAAAAAATGGAGAATACTGGTTCATTCAGGATCTACAAGCTGTCAGCCAGGTAAAAGTCACTATCCACCTATAGTTTCTAACCCGTATACCCTGCTGTTGACCTTGTCTTCGCCTTTGAGTGGGAGGAACCAGGAACAGGACAGAAACAGCAGCTGTGCTGACAAATCCTCCCACAGGGCTTTAAAAACAGCCCTATTTTGGATTAGCTTTGGCCCAAGAACTGAGACAACTGACCCTGATTAATGGTGTCCTCCTCCAATACATGGACAACCTACTCATCACCAGTTGCAGTGAGTACGGCTCAGTTCAGAACACCACAGAAGTTTTAAACTTCCTGGGAAATGCAGGGTATTGGGCCTTGGAAGAAAAAGCTCATGTTAACCAAAAGGTGGTGATTTATCTGAGTTTTAAAATCAGACAGGGAGAGAAAGAACTCTTACCTGCCGAAAAAGATACTATCTGTAGATTGGTGGCCCCTACCAACTGGAGACAGCTCTGAGGATCTTGGGGAATGGCTGTTTCCCCCGCCCCCCCAATTAGATTCCAAATTTCAGACTTACTGCCAAGACTCTGTACCAAGCCTTAGAGGGAAAAGACACAAACCCCTCAGAATGGACCATGACAGAGCAATAGAATTTTGATACCATTAAAACAAAGTTGATGGAGTCCCCGGCCTTAGGACTCCCTGAAATGAATAAACCTTTTGACCTGTTTGTGCTTACCCAGAATCTCGGGACTTGGAAGCAATCGATGGCGTATTTCTCAAAGCAGTTAGACCCGGTCACCAGTGGTTGGCCCGCATGCCTTTGGGCAGTAGTGGCAGCAGTTTTAATCATCGAAGAGGCTGAGAAACTCACCCTTGGCCAGCCTCTCTGGGTGACCATGCCCCATTCGGTTCTGACCATCTTAGAGCAGAGAGGGTTGCATTGGATCTCCCCAGAGTGAATGGCCCAGTACCAAGCAGTGCTGTTAGACAACCTAGCCATCACCTTACAAGAAACTGCCAGTTTAAACTCAGCCACCTCACTGCCTACCCTGCCAAAGCAAGAAAAGGAACATGATTGCCTAAAGACCATTGACATGGTGTATGCCAGTCAGCCTGACCTCACTGACCAGCCGCTTCAAAACCCAGACCTTGAACTGTTCACCGACAGAAACGGTTATATGGAACAATGAGAAAACAAAGCTAGATATGCAGTGGTTGCTTTGAAGGAGGTTCTAGAAGCTAATGTGCTTCCCCCAGATATCTCTGTCCAGAAGACTGAGCTCATTGCCATGCTTCAGGCCCTTAAAATCGCTAAGGTAAGAAAGCAACTATTTTTACTGATTCAAACTACATATTTGGGGTATTGCATGCAAACCGGGCAATCTGGAAGGAAAGGGGGCACCTAACAGCAAGAAGTAAAAACATTAAATAATCTCAAGGGATCTTACAAGTTTTATAAGCCAGTTTCCTACCCACCCAAGTAGTGGTAGAACACTGCAGAGGGCATCAGAAAGGGGACACCATGGGGGTCAAAGGTAATTACAAAGCAGATGCAGCAGCAAAGAAAGCTGCAATCCAAGAGAAACCTATCAGAGTACCCCTGCTAATTCCCCATTTGGAGTTGGCTTTCCTCCTGAGAAAGACCCAGTCACCAGGCTGGAATGGATGGAGGGGCACCTCTGGCTCAGGTGGGCTCCTCAGGTGAGCGATTCTGTGGAAAGAAGACAGAGCCACCCAAAGGGACTGCAAGTATTTAGTAACTTGAATATCTCCAACCTCATGGACAGGGAGAGGTTGGTCATGACACAGGCAAGCTATGTATTGGAGTTCTCTAATAAAGGGCACCCTAAAAAAAAAAAAAAAAATTTTTTTTTTTTTTTTTTTTGTATAATAGCTCAAATGGGCTAAGTTTTAGTTTGTCTCTAGGGGCAGACTGAACTTTCAAGAGGGCCATTGTCCATACCAACTTGGTCTCTTGGCACAGTTTTGCTAGGTGTCTCTTTAGAGTCTGGTTAGCCGCCTCTACTTCACCGCTGGACTGGGGTCTCCAGGCTGTGTGAATTCCAATGAATGTCCAGGGTGGTTGCTGCTGATTGTACCACAAACGCCACAAAACAGAGTCTGTTGTAACTACCGATGGAGACAGGAAGCCAGAATCCAGGGATGATTTCGTTCAGGAGGTGTTTCACAACCTTGGTCACCAGAGGTGTCCCTCCATCCATTCCAACCTGGTGATTGGGTCTTTCTCAAGGTATGGAAAGCCAACCCTCTCCAGCAGAAGTGGACCGACCCCTTTGAAATCCTTTTGGCTACTCTGATGGCTGTTAAATTCAACAAACTCAAAGCTTAGCTCCACCATATTCAAGTAAAGAAAACCACCCTACCAGATGCCAAGGGACAAATTTGCCAAAACTGTGAGAACTGGACTTGTGAGCCAGTCGAGGACCTTAAGTTCTTGTTTTCCTGACACCCGCCTCCATGGGTGAGATCCCCCAAAGACTCTAAACACTGCTAATAGCCTTGGTGTTAATATTCTATTTCCTATACCTGTATACCCTACTTGAGCAGGTTAGATTGCTGTAGACCTTTGAGTGAGCAGAATCAACCATGAACAGGGTAATGTGGTTATTCCTAGGAGTTGCCCTATGAGTAAGTGCTAGATGGGATTTCAGTGTTCTTAATAGGTTGCACCAGACAGCTGTGAACCATACTGCATGTGCTAACAACTGCTGGACTTGTTCACACTACTCCTCATATGTAGGGCATGGATTACCAGTAATCTCTGTACCTCTCCATCCAAGTTACTGGTTAAAAGAAGAGGGGGTGCAATTAATAAATAAAAATACAACCCTAGATAGAGTCCAATATACCACTGTGAGGTCTGACTATCCTGCAGCTTGATGCGTACAGTAGCATCCTACCTATAATGCCTCAACAGTGGGACAGTGGCCACGGTGAGATATTACCTGGGTCTATGCTAACCAAACATGGACTAAAATCAATACCAACATTTCTTCTAAACGGAACAGCACTAGCACAGTTATGTCAAGAAAACTAGGGCACAACATAACTGATCAAAGCGTTATAAAAGCAGTCTTCCAATTTCCCCCTACAGCCTACTCATTAAGACACCAAGGACTTTATTGATTACGTGGGCATTCAGCCTATAAGACAAGGCCAACTGATCATACTGGCACATGTACACAGGGCTGAACATGGGCAGGAGGCATACATTTACTCCCCCTAGAAGAGGTTCTGTATTGCACCAGGAGCATCCATAGCTTTAAAAGAGAAACTACAGATATTACTAAGAGTGCTTGGGAAAAGGCACAGAGGATACTACTCCCAACTCTTGGGGTTGAGAAGAATTATGATGACATTCATACCCAGTACTAGTTCATTGAGAATGTATCTGTGTCGCTTGAGACAGTAGACAATATCACCAAAACCCTGACCCAAACTTTGCAATCTGAAATAAACTCCATTGAACCACAGCCCTACAAAATTGGGTTGCCTTAGATCTAATGTTAGCGGAAATGCTGGTGGCATAGCGGTTAAGTGCTACAGCTGCTAACCAAAATGTTGGCAGTTTGAATCCTCCAGGTGCTCCTTGGAAACTATATGGGGCAGTTCTACTCTGTCCTATAAGGTCGCTATGAGTAGGAATCAATTAGACGGCAACAGGTTTGGTTTCTGGGTTTTCGATCTAATGATAGCTTTATTAGGGGACTCTGAGGTCTGAAGACACAGAAGACACCTAATTAATTAGTACTATGCCACGTATCAGGCCACTCCCAGTCACCTCCCCACCACATCACTCACTTCCTTTAAGTTGTTTTTCAGATCTTCCCAAGAGCCGCAGAAGAGTCTAGATCTAACTGGCCCAGGCATGCGCAAAGCAGACCACCACCGACAAACGACCCTGGACTGCCACGCATGCTCGTAACGTAAGAGAACTTCTGTCAAGGAACCAAATGACTCATGCAAAGGAACCCAAATCACTGGAAATGCATCGTTGACAATAGTTGAGCCCATTTCAAAAGCGTTTGGTCCATCGGCCACTTCTGTGCCTAGTCTCAGCCCTGCCTTGTAATAAATAATCAGTAGAAATTATGAATAGGAAAACCTCTGATCCTGCCTACTGTTTCCCAAACCACCCCCCTCCCCCCAAAAAAAAAACAAAACCAGACCTGTGGCCATCGAGTCAACTCCAGCTCATAGCGACCCTATTGGACAGAGTAGAACTACCACATAGGGCTTCCAAGGAACACCTGGTGGATTTGAACTGCCCACCTTTTGGTTAACCAACTGTTTCCCTCCACCCCTAAATGATATGTATATGTATAAATTGTACATTGCTCGTGCGAATCAGGGAACTCAGTCTGAGGTCAATACCTCTGAGCTTCCGCTTGCTGGCCTGAGATACAAACTTTTTGTTCCTCTCAAAACCAGTGTCTGAGAGTGTGGCTTCTTGCGTGCTGGGCACACACCCATTGGTCTGGTTTCAGCTTCTTTCAGAGGAGTTTGTATATATAGTAATGCTAGCTGTTGCTCTCTAGTCAATGCATCTAGATAGATTGAATATGAACCAAGAAAATCTGAGTTCAATAGTTAGACAACTACAAAATCATGCAACCTCCCAACAATTAATGATGCCTTCAGGTCATGATTTTAGCTGGCTGATATCATGGTTACCCAACCTAGGATGGTTAAAATCATTGGCTACTTTTGTAGTATTAATAATGGTCATAGGTATATGCTCCTGCTGTTGTGTACAATGTACCCCTGCCTGCATGTCCTGGGTAAAGAGGCCAGCTCTTCAAGCCTATGTTCACTATTTGCCCTGTCCTGGAGAATATGCCAAACGCTTCCGAGCAGGGCCTATAGTTCAGAATGGACGCTGGTCTTGAAAGATCAATGTCCAAAAACAGAAAATGAGGAAATAATACAGAGGTCCCCAGGCTGCAGAAAATTCCACTGCAGCTTGCTTGGCCGGCCTCATCATTTCCAGTTCCATTGCTTGGCAGACCTTGCAATCTGCATCAGAACTGCAGCTCCTTTACTGTTCTGGCCTCCCTATTTTCAGTACCATAGCTTGGTAAACTGCATCAGAATTGCAGTTCTTTTGCTTGGCCTACCCCGTGCAAATCCTGGCACCTGACTGGTATGATTAAGAATGTTGCTGACGTAACTTGTATGAACTCCCTACTTGTAAACCGCTTAAAAGTAACTTTCCTAGCCTGCATGAAGCAGTCTAGGCAGCACCCCTGATTGCTTCCTTCCTTGCACAATGAAATAAATGGCACTTTTACACTGTCCCACTTCAGTCTCTCATTTATTGACTGATATGAGTCACGCTGAGCAAAGCCTGGGGTAGCAAAAAAAAAAAAAAAACGCTGGTAACATCTGCAGGCAGCCTTTCCTGTCTCAGCAGCCTTGGCTGCTGAGGTGGTGAAGGTGAACTTGGCCCCCTTCCAGCCATGGTGCCTGGTGAATCTTCGGAAGAGGAAGAGGTAGTGTTCAAGCTGTCCTCAAAGAAACACACCCAAGGTAGGCCTGTGTAGGACAGGAGAAACTTTGCCCTCCAACACACACCCTACAATCCCACCTGAAAGGAGACCATTCTAATGCCAAGAGTTCCCTCAGGTATGGGCCCAAGGCCTCCCTGGAGTCCCTATTTCTGCTATCACCACAAGCAGTTGCTAGGCAACAAGTCATCTTGGCATTATCCTTCTGGTTTCGAGACTTCCCCACTTAGGTCTTCTGTCTCTATGTCCATCTTCCCTGTGGCAGAATCTACTAGACTTCAACCAGAGATTCTGCAGGACTTCTGCAGGGCACCTGGGTCCCCCTGAAGAAGAGGCCCCTGAGAACCAATCACTGCTCCGTGGGAGCTTCACTTTCCAAAGGTGCCTGTTTCCATTTTGTAACATTTTAAAATATGTGTATTCCAGAAACAGCTTATTATAGAAGGGCTTATTAGTTCACGCATGGGTTATCTCTCTGGAAGTTTTTCTCCTCTTCTCTCTCCTGCTGTCACTTTCTGGTATTTTCCACCAGGGGCCATGTGTCTCTGAGTACAGAAGAGTTGCCCATGTGCCATGATTTGTGGCTGTTGGTTTGGGAAGCAATGTGTTATTGAGGGGATTAAAAAAAAAAAAAGGCTTTCTCAGTTCTATGGTCAAAGATGAATTTTTAAAATTAAGAATTGAAATATTAAATAAACTACCCACCCCAGTCTCTTCAGTACTCATGCAAAGGGCATGGCAGCTCCATCAGGAGGGCTTGAATAGATGGCACAGTGCTGCCTCCTTCCTCTGCAGTCTGCCTGATTCAGTGTCTTCCTTTCCTTCTGGATTTCAGACCTCATTTGCACGGCCTCTGCTGAAATTCATAAGCAATACAAGATTAAAGAAAAAGTCAAATAACCAAAAAAAGAGCTATTGAAAAGCCTTTTAAAACCAGCCAGAGGATTTCTACCAAACCTCCCAGACCATACTCATGGATCCTTTCTGGCTGGATTTCCCCGAAAACACACATCCTACAGCCCCACCCCAAAGGAGACCATCTTTTGGTATCCACCATCGATCTTTCCTCTCTCCCTGCCCATCACAGAGTCTCTGTCCTCCCAATACCCTTTGATTCTATCAATGGAAGAGTCTGTCCTCCTGAAGGTATGGTCTTAGGTGTGGGAAGTTGAGGGCAAGAGAGCCAGTATTTATGAAGGGCCACCACTGGCCAGGCACTGCGCTGGGTGCTGTTGCTACTTTTTTGCATTAAATTCTTACAACAATCCTATAACATATAAATCCTATTTTAGAAATGAGGAAGCTAAATCTCAGAGAGATTAAGGGATTTGCTCACCGTCACACAGCCGGTAAAATCCCCAGCTGACATCCCATGGGTTCCTCAGCCAATTCTTTCTGATCAGGGTAGAGTCTCCAGAGCAACAGGGGCTTGCTAATTCTCACAGCTATCCATGACAGTTCCCCAGGACTCAAGTATGGAAAGAAAGGGAAGTGGAAGGGTGGCAGCCAGCATTTCAAAACCAGGTGCTAACACTTGCAACTAGCTGGCAAACAAAACAGAACGACCAGAAAGCCCAGGTGGAGCACGGAGGCTGAAGAAAAGCCAGCTGGAGGTGAGCAGGTTTCAAGCCTCTTTCATCCCTTGGATGCCCTCGGGAGGGTTTGAAATGCAGCCTTGAGGGCCCTGGCTGTGATTTCTGAACTGGCATATGTGGAGGCTGAGTGGAGGTTACGGTACTGCTTAAGAACATGATCATTTTCCTTTTTAAGGAGAGCTTCAGTCTGAAGAGGAAGAACTTGCCCTCTTCATTCTGTGATCTGGCAGGAGCAAGTGCCATCTCCTTGTTGCTATAGGAACCATTCCCTTCACATTTTCTGCAGGCCTGGGTAAATACCACCATGGTTAATACATATACTTCTACCAAACACAGAACCTGTAGATCTCTTTCCCAGTTTGAAAACTAATTGATAATCTCCTAATTCTAGGGAAACCCTGGTGGTGTAGTGGTTAAGTGCTATGGCTGCTAACCAAAGGGCCAGCAGTTCGAATCTGCCAGGTGCTCCTTGGGAACTCTATGGGGCAGTTCTACTCTGTCCTATAGGATCACTATGAGTCAGAATTGACTCAACGGCACTGGGTTTTGTTTTTGTTTTTTTTTTTGGTTCTAATTCTAGGGGTATCTGCAGACTCTGTCCTATGGCACATTCAAACGTCCTCCTCAGGCTCATTTCCTAGGTGAACAATGATTAGTGATGGAGGTGCTGGGTGATTCAATTCAAGAAATGCAGGCTAATGACCAGGGCTGTGAACTGTTTTGTTCTGGTTCGACCCCCTCAAAGATTCTCCAAGTTTATCATACATAAGAATCCCTGGGGATATTGTTAAACTGTAGATTCTGATTCAGTATATCTGGGTGTGGAAATGCAAATTCTCAGCATGGGATTGAACCGGAACAAACTGCTTCAAAGGACCCCTAATGACTCAATCCTAAGAGTTATGGTTCAGTACAAGCACAAAGGAGCTGTGGATGAGGAGTAGAGTGTGCACATACTCATTCACACCGATATGCACAAAACACACATATACATCCCCCAATTTGATTGTTGTGCTCCACTGTGTTCCCTTCTTGGAGGTCACATCACATTTGGTCAACAGAAATTTCTCGTGGGGAGCCACAGGGCCTTAGGATTCAGGCAAAATGTGCAGCAACCAGCACCGAGACCTGCAGTTTGCACAACATTTATATTTTGCGTTGGTATGCAGGCCATTTAATTTTTTAAAGGAAGATGGGGACATTTGTTCAAGGTGGAATTCTCATGTGGAGGAGGTAAGTGGAAAGGGGGCTGGCCCTTTCAGAAGATTTGCCCTGCCACTGGTCTAGCGGCAGGCCCTTAGGCAGGTCATCTTGTCCAACCGGATGACATTTTTCTCATCTTTAAAAAAGGATGATCAAGCCTCCTTTACAGCCAGATTGATTCAATTAAGTAAATTGATTAATCTATTCAATAGTTGTTTTTTTGTTTATTCAATAGTTATCTAGGCCGGGAGTATTTTGAATGAACATTAGATGAGGTCCTTGCTCCCATTCTCAAAAATACCTGAGGAAAAAAATTAATAAATAGGGGTGAATCATATGCCATTAAGTAAACAAACAAACAAAAAAAACCTGTTGCCATCGAGTCAATTCCAACTCATAGAGACCCTATAAGACAAAGTAGAACTGCCCCATAGGGTTCTCAAGACCGTAATCTTTACAGAAGCAGATTGCTACATCCTTCTCCTGCAGAGTGGCTAGTGGGTTTGAACTGCTGATCTTTCAGTTAGCAGCCGAGCACTTAACCACTCTGCCACAAGGGCTCCTGTCAAATAAATAAACAGGATGTGAAACAGAGGAAGCAGACAACCACTTTAGGTTAAAGGGTCAGGGTAGGAATCTCTGAGGAAGGAACACTTAAGCTGAGTTCTGAATGACAATAAGAAGCCAGTAATATGAAGACTGAGGGGGAAGAGCAATCAGCAGAAGGAACAGGTGGTGCAAAGACCCTGTTACAGGAACAAGTTTGGAGTGTTTGAGGAACCAAAGGAAGGGTGATATATCTGGACCATGGTGGGATAAGAAGAGAGGGAGGCTGGGGCCAGAGCCTGCAGCACTTTGTAAACCCAGATAGTGAACAAGGGTTTTATCCCAAGAGAGATAGGAAGCCATTGGAATGTTTTGAGAAGAGGGTGAGGTGGTATGATTTAATTTTTGTTTTAAAATTATTTTTCTGGTCACTCTAAGGAGAGTGGATTCGAAACAAGAAAATCAGAAGCTAATGTAGTAGACCAGGAAGAAGATGATGGTGGCCTGGTCTATGGTGATAGGAGAGAGATGGAGAGAAATGGACACTTCATGGCTATAAGTTGCAGATAGTGTCTTGTTGATGGATTGGATAAGTGGGAGCGGAAAAGAAGAATCAAGGATAACCCATATTTTCGGCTTGCACAGCTGGTTGAGTGAGATTGGGAAGTTTAAGGAAGGAACAGGTTTAGAGGAATCAAGAAATCTATTTTAGACATGTTAGGTTAGCAATGTCTTTTAGGTATCCAGGCAGAGATGTTTTCGAGGCAGTTGGATGTAAAGTTCAGGAGGCAGTTTGGAGCTAGAGATAGAAATGAGGAGTTTGTCAGCATTGAGTATTTGACACCAAGGTACTGGATGAGGTCACTTTAGGAGAGAGAAGAGCTGCAAGGACTGATCCCTAGGGCTCGCCAACATTTAGAGATGTTGAAGAAGAGGATGAAACAAAAGAGACTGAAAAACAGCAGTCACTGAGATCAGAGGAAAAGTAGGAAAGTGTGGTGACCCTGAAGCCAAGAGAGGAAGAAAGTATCTGACAAGGAGGGAATGGTCAACTGAGAGGTCAAGTAAGATAAGAAAAGTGACCCCTGAATTTGGCAGTCTGGAGGCAATCTCATTGAGCAGTAGTATGGAATAAAAAGGGGCTTTGAAAACCATCAAGTGCTATGGGTGCTTTTCAAAACGGAGATTTGTGCAGAAAAGGTACCCAGGAAAATCTCTTTCAAAATCCATATACCTGGACCTTTCTGAACCTCAGTCCCTGACCAACGGAAACCCTCTGATAGAGCCCCAATGAAGAGCCACCATGCTGTACAACTGTGAGTTAGCGGTACTGTCGCCTCTATGTCCCACTCCCACGTATATTCTGTGCAACTTTCAGCCGTTTGCAGATGTCTTATGAATATCTCTGATAAGAACAGTTTATGTTCTTGTCACCAAATAACATTAATGTTTATAGAGCAATCACAGTCAGAGACCCTGCTGTACTACTGCACTTAAAGGAGTGCTTCAAGTCCTCTTCACTTTCAGCAAGCAAGGTTGTGTCATCTGCTTAACGCAGGTTGTTAATGAGTCTTCCTCCAATTCTGATGTCCCGTACTTCTTCATGTAGTCCAGCTTCTCAAATTATTTGCTCAGCATACAGACTGAATAAGTACAATGAAATGATACAACCCTGATGCACACCTTTCTTGACCTCAAACCAATCAGTAACCCCTTGTTCTGTTCAAATGACTACCTCTTGATCTATGTACAGGTTCCTCATGAGCACAATTAGGTGTTCTGGAATTTCCATTCTTTGCAATGTTACCCATAATTTGTTATCACCCACACAGTCAAATGCCTTTGCATAGTCAATAAAACACAGGTAAACATCTTTCTGGTATTCTCTGCTTTCAGTTAGGATCCATCTGACATCAGCAATGATATCCCTGGCTCTGTGTTCTCTTCTGAATCTGACTTGAATCTCTGGCAGTTCCTTGTTGATGTACTGCTGCAACCACTTTTGAATGATCTTCAGCAAAATTTTACTTGTGTGTGATATTAATGATATTGTTTGATAATTTCTGCATTCAGTTGGATCACCTTTCTTGGGAGTAGGCATAAATATGGATCTTTTCCAGTCAGTTGGTCAGGTAGCTGTCTTCCAATTTCTTGACACAGATAAGTGAGTACTTCCAGCGCTGTATCTATTTGTTGAAACACCTCGGTTGGTATTCAGTCAATTCCTAAAGCCTTGTTTTTCACCAATGCCTTCAGTGCAGCTTGGACTTCTTCAAATGATTGAACATTGACCAATTCTTTTTGGTACTCTTGAAGCTCTGGAATTAACGACTGAAGAGTTCACATATGAAACATATGAAAACTGTCTTTGTTTCCTAGTGCTGCTGTGACACAAAGACCACAAGTGAGTGGCCTTAATTCCTCACAGTTCTGGAGGCCAAAAGTTCAGATCAGTCTGAGTCATGTTGACTCCTTCTGTGAGCCTCTCTCCTAGTTTCTGTGTCTGCTGGTGATCCTTGGCAGTCTTTTGTAGATGATCCTCATGGTGTCTGTTTTCCTCCATGTGCATATCTCTGTGTCTTACTGTTCTTTTTATAACTCGGATGTGACTAGATTTAGAATCCACCCTACTAGGCTACAATCCAATTAAAATAACAAAGAAAGCCCTAGTTCCAAATAGGATTACACTCACAGGTATAGGGCTTAGGATTCCAACGCATGTTTGGGGAGGACACAATTTAATCCGTAACCAAAGTCTTCTTTGAATTGGTTTATGAGATTGCCCTTTTCAGAAATGAGTTCCAGTTGGTTTAGATGAGACAGTTAGTGGATAAACAAAATGCCCTTTCAAGGCACAGTGAACAAGATGTGTTCTAGTCCACGGCAGGAAGCCATTAGTGACCTTGTAGAAGGCTTGTTCATTATGCAAATTCTCTTCCTCCGGCTCTGTACCTTTTACTTTGTTTTCGTATTGTTCCATCTTAGGGGACATAGATCAATGAGTACATGTGGACAAGGTGGAATAGTGAAAAGAATATTTTTTAAAGATCTCATAAACGCTTTATTGATTTAAAAAATATAACTTTGAAAGTAACACTAAAATTGTTCAACAATTCCTTCTGAGGAGGTTGATGAAACCCTGGGGAAATGATTATGAACACGTTATTATGTCATTTATCACGTAAATAATTAAATGGCCTTCTTTTCACGTTCAAATACCTGGCTATGGCTCAGGAGTGCTGTCATGGCTGTCTGCTCTGCCATGACATCTTTATTAATGAGCAAGAAAGGAGGTAAATATTGTGTTAATTAAACCTACTGTGGACACTAATTAGGAAGTATAGCTAGCCAGGGGGAAGCACAGATGCCACACTAATTCACTCTGAGCTTTTAAGTACTTGGAATGAGAACAACAGGGTGAGTTTTGACCATAGAGAATGAAAATGAAAAGGAAAAATATCCTAGATGCACAGATTATTGGAAAGATGATAAAAACCAAAAAAACACCTTGCCGTTGAGTTGATCCTGACTCATAGTGACCCTATAGGACAGAATAGAACTGCCCCCATAGGGTTTCCAAGGCTGTAAATCTTTATGAAAGCAGACTGCCTCATCTTTCTCATACAGAGCAGCTAATGGGTTTGAACAACCAACCTTTCGGTTAGCAGCTGTGTGCTTAACCATTGCACCACCAGGGCTCCTTGAATAGAAGCTAGACCTCTCCAATTGCACCTTGTTTTATAAGTTGATTCTGGAACCATTGAATGCTTTAACTATTTTTTAAAAATTAAACTAAAAAGAATTTTCTAAATATGGATAACAAAGAGAACCTAATTGTATATCTGGTTGGTTCCGTAACCACACATAGGAGGCTTATTTCAAATGACTTTGAACCACAGTATTTATTCTGCACATCCCTAGACGTATCTATCCCGAGGAAAAAACAAACCACAAAGACATCAAGAAACCTTACCCTGCACTCAGTCTGTAGGTGGTAATGTTGATTTTGGTACCTTGAAACTAGATACGATAAAACAAATCGATTTTTCTAATATCACCAGCAAGGCACCAAGATTTTCAGTGTAATGAGAAAAAATACAGACATATAAAATTATGAAATCATGCAGTTTAAATAAAAACCCATATATTTTTATTTTAAATTGAAAATATCAGTATTAACCCTTGATTTATTTTTGTTTTTTTCTAAAAAATAGGTATTTCCTCACTATGTCCACTGAAAAGATTTTTAGAAGCAAAGATAACCCAATAACAGCAAACACACCTAGTTCCTAGATTTTGCTCTCTAGATGCCATTATTCACTGAAAGGAACAAAGACTTTTAGAACTGGAACATATTGTCATGCCTGAAAGCAATGTGGTCGTATCAAAAGGGTACAATAGCCAACTTGAAGAGGCTCCCACAAATCTCTTCAAAGAAGAGACAGTTAAAACATAAAAAAAAGAAAAAATTACTGCAATGATAAAATACATCAAAATATATAATAATCCCTGGTTTATAATAATAATCCACATCTTCCTATACCGGCACCACCACTGTCCCAACCGGTAGAATCCTCTTAGTCACCTTCGGAAGTTGCTAGAGCACCAACTTGTTATTCTGAAAATTGACAAAGAAAAAGAATCAAGTGTTTCTCCTGCCTTTTCTATGCAAACCGTACCTCACATCAACCAAATAGCTGCTATGGGGAAGTTCTTTACAGAAGACTCACAGTAGGAATGATAGAATTGAGAAATCAACAGTTTGCAAACACTCATGAAATAATGATTCTAGGCAACAGTCATCAACGGCTGTTTAAACCCTTAAGTTAAAGATGGATGGGGAGTTCTATAATGTATGGATTATGTTGACACCATCTGAGCCCAAAGATCAAGTTTAAATCGATTAGACACTACGTGCCTCTTTATGTGATACGATAGGAAGTACAAAACATCACCTATGAAGTATTATTACAATCCCCACTGCTAAAAAAAGAAAAAAAAGAAGCTGAATGTAATCAAGCAGGAAATATGAGACATAGAGGAATATGTTATATGACATCATGAGGAATTAATTACATGTATAAATTATTGAAGTGTCTTAGTTTCCCAGTGCTGCAGTAACAAAAAATGTCACAGGTGGGTGGCTTTAAAGAGCAGAAATTTATTGTCTCACAGTTTTGGAGGCTAGAAGTCCAAATAGGGCATTGGCTTGAGGGGAGTATCTTTCCTAGTCAGTAGCCCTGGGAGTCCCTTGGAATCTATCTTCCTCCTGTGTGTGCATATCTCTGTGTTTATTCTGCTCTTTTTATAATACACCATTCAGAAATGATTAGAATTAGGACCTAACCTGCTCTCACAATGACCTCATCAAGGTAACAAAAGAAAAACACTATTTCTGAAGAAGTTTGTATTTACAGATAACAGGGGTTAGGACTTCAATGTAACTTTTTGGGAGGACACAATCCCATCTAAAACAGGGGAGAAATAATTCAGTTTTACCCAGAAATACATGGCTTTTTTTTTTTTTTTTCTTAAAAAGAATTGGAGCTCTTATAGATAAATAGAAATTTAAGAGACATACCAACTTTGGGGAAACCCTGGTGGCGTAGTGGTTAAGTGCTACGGCTGCTAACCAAAGGGTTGGCAGTTCAAATCCGCCAGGCGCTCCTTGGAAACTCTATGGGGCAGTTCTACTCTGTCCCATAGGGTCACTATGAGTCAGAATTGACTCGACAGCACTGGTTTGTTGTTTTTTTTTTTTTCACCAACTTTGGTGATTTTGTTGAAAGGTATAAGAATGTTCATTCTACTGTTCTTTTACCTTTTCTGTATGTTTAAAATTTTTTCCAATTTTTTTTAATTAAATTTTTTTTCAAGTAAATATAGTGTGTGGATCTTATTTGGATACTGACTTGAGTAAGCTAATTTTAAAAGATATGTTTTAGACAAATAGCAAAAATGGAACATGGGCTTTATTGTAAATTATTAATTTTCACAGATATGATAGCTGTACTGTGGTTACATTAGAAAGGTCTTTGTTAAAAACACATAATGTCATAGTACTGAATGAAAAATATTAATACAGAGTTAAAGGTACAGGAAAAAGAACACATTGGTGGTAGGGAAGAGTTTGGGCTAAAAATCCTGGTCTTACCACTTTTTAACTGGGAAAACTTGAGTGAGTTTCTTAGTCTTCCTTAACTTCAGTTTCCACCAAATACCACTTGCCTTGTAGGGTTGTGAGAATAAAATGAGATAATATTCGTGACAGTGCCTGACCCACAGTTCATATTTAATAGGCTTTTTTTTTTTTTTTTTTTAAAGTAATGGTTATCCCTAGAGATGGATTTGCATTTAAGCAATAACAGTATCTCCCTGGTGGTGTTGTGGTTAAGAATTTGGCTGCTAACCAAAATGTCAGCAGTTTGAATCCACCAGGTGTTCCCTGGAAACCACATGGGGCAGTTCTACTCTGTCCTATAGGGTCGCTATGTGTCGGAATTGGCTCAACAGCAATGGGTTTGGTTTTTTTTCATGATAGATTTTCAAGTATTTGCTACAGGCTGATGAATAAGATATTCTCTACACCCACGAGCCCAGGTCACCTGTGGTTACCACTGGTCTCGATAGCATTATACTGTAAAGGGTAGAAATCAAGGGGGGACTTAGAGGACTAGGCAGCCCCACATTGGTCATATCAGTGAGTTGGTCATACGGTGGTCAGATTAAATGAGTTAATATATGTAAAATGCTTCGAAC
Source organism: Elephas maximus indicus (assembly GCF_024166365.1). Lineage (NCBI taxonomy): Eukaryota > Metazoa > Chordata > Mammalia > Proboscidea > Elephantidae > Elephas > Elephas maximus. The sequence continues at coordinate 175,807,809 of NC_064819.1, read as the reverse complement.
AGTGCCTGGCTCATGGTAATATTATATAGACATCATGATTATTATTATTATTATTGGAAACAGCCTAGCAGAACACAGGTCAACTTCAACTTCTGCAAATTCCTCCTTTTTCTGTTTCTCTGAACTCCCTCTCAGCTGCTGAGGTGACAATCTATAAATTGATATATTTTTCCCAGGCGTAGAAAGGATGACTCAATCTCTTAATTCACAGATTCTGCTCTTACCTTGGGCTTGAGCCATTTTGGGTTTCCATTTTGACTGCATTATCACTAATGGGTCTTTGGCTCTCTCATAGTTAACAACTGCCTTGACCCATAATGAGGGAATCGATGGCCCCATGGGGTCCTTCCTGGAGCCTCATCCTGCTGCTCCAAGGGAAGTCTGGTACTCATTGCAGCCGTGGTAATCAGGGATAGAGACACAAGTCCTTTACTAATATACTGAGAAGTTCTCCGAGAAAAACATGGGGTAACTAGCACCCTGGAAAGTCTGCCATTTTGTAGCCTTTTTGCTAGAGAGATTTCCATGTGTTTCATACTCCTCCCCTGTCCATGGGCTGCTCAGTATTAGTCACTATGTAACGTGTAATCAGTGGGTTACCCTGTGAATGGTCACTTGGGGCTTGAGATGCTTTAGACGATGAATGTGGGCTCAGAAATATAGCCTGCAAGAGGGCTTTATGACATTGGTAAAATGTAGTATCTGGTTAACCTGCTTCACTGCTGAAAATTTGGTGGTTCAAGTTCACCCAGAGGTGCCTTGGAAGAAAGGCCTGGTGATCTACTTCTGAAAAATCAGTCATTGAAATTCCTGTGGAGCACAGTTCTACTCTGACAAACCTGGGGTTTCCATGAGTTGAAGTCAACTCAGTAGCAACTGGTTTAAGACACCTTAACAACAAGACTCATGATTCCCACATCAGCCTCCCAGTAAAGCTAGCATTTCATTAGCTGTTACAAAATAACACCTCATTGCCTTTACTTCAACCTGAAATTGCTGAACTTCAGCAGTCTAGAGCCCATTGCTGCCTCAGCTTTTCTGGGGATCCCAGGCTGAGTCCTGCATGCTCTCACAATCTCAGCCTTCTTGGCTAAGTAGTGTTCAGCATCAACCTCCTCCTCTCTGTGTTCTTGCTAGGATGTCTAGTGCCAAGCCTCTGATGTGCACCCAGAGGTGGTAGTCCCCAGTGTCACTACAAAGCCTCCTGAGGTCACTGATGCTGCCTACTTTCCGGGGGGCCTAACCCCGATGCTGCCCGCAGGCCCTCTGTTGCCACACTGCTTTATATGAGCAAGGATACAGAGTAGGTGAGGGGTGGCATGGCTGGGTTGGTCACTACTTGGAAAAAGGCATCTAGATCAAGGTTCCATTGGGCCAAATTTCCCAGTGTTGATTGTTGAGGCCAGATCAGGGCTTAGGTTTCAGAGAGGCCAGGGAGAGAGGTCAGCAGGCAGGCCTAGTGAAGGACTTTCAAAGTATCATGAGGACATCTTAGTCTAATCCAAATGGCAGAAGGTATACCCCTGTTAGTGTTAAAGTTACCTGGCTTAGTGGGGCTATCTTCTCAGAACTCCTTTTCTAGGAATGGCCCAATCTCTTCCTATACAGCAACCCCCACCCCATTAGCACCTCACATACCTATCCACTTCAGAGCCTCAGCTCTGACCACACTGCGGAAATTCATATTCTAGCCCTACCACTGAATGGATGTATCTTTGGGCTTGTCATTTAACCTCCTTAAGAGTCAGTTTCCTCATCTGTTGTTGTTTTTTCTTTTGTTTTAAGGGTAATAAGTACACTTATCCTGTAGTGTTGTTCTGGAACATCAAATACACGAAATGGTAAAGCACTTGGCACAGTGCCTGGCACCTGGCAAGTGGTCAATATATGTCTTGTGTCATCACCACCCTGCCACTATCAGCATTTTCAGCACCTCCAGAATTTTGTACATTTTGTAGCTGACATTGATAAGTCCCCATGTAACCTAGTCTCTGCATGGAGTTGCGCATTTGCTTAGGAAACAATGTTAACTATAAAGGTATTCTATTATTTTTTTTTTCCTGAAAAACATTAAAGAGACTACAATGTGTATCCCACCATAAAACAAACAAACAAAATACTGTTGCCATCAAGTTGATGCTGACTCATGGCGACACCATGTGTTACAGAGTAGAACTGCTCCATAGAGTTTTCTTGGCTGTAATCTTTATGGAAGCACAATGCCAGGGCTTTCTTCCACAGGGCAGCTGGGTATGTTCAAACTGCCAACATTTTATGTTAGCAGCTGGCTGCAAACTGCTTGAGCCACCCAGGCTCTCTATATCCCACATACCAAAAAAAAGAAAAGAAAACCATTGCCGTTGAGTCAATTCGATCTATACAACAGAGTAGAACTGCCCCATAGGGTTTCCAAGGAATGGCCAGTGGGTTCGAACTGCCGACCTTTTGGTTAACCACCATAGCTCTTTAACCACTGTGCCACCAGGGTTCCATAGTACTTCATAAACTCCACTTCCTCTTCTCTCCTCTCCAGTTCCCCCACTTCTTCAAATTCTCTGGAGTCTCTTCTACGCCACCCCAACTCTCTTCCGCACCTGGCTTGCTTGTGTTTTTCCTCTCTTCTCCTTTCCTCCTCCCCATCCTCCATCTCCTTTTTCACCTCTGGCCAAGTTCTTCCCCTGCCTCTCAGCCTTCCATCTAGTCTGCTTCAATCTCATTCTACCTCACAAAAGACAGAACAGAGCTGTTGTCAAAGAGGGAAGTCTCTGTAGGCAGCACCTGGGAGGGTCATCCAGTAAATATAAATAATGTCATCAGTAGTACTTTAACATATATTATCTCATTTGGTTTTCTCATTTAATGCTGAGTAGATAAAGACATTGTTTTTGGTGGGCATTTAACGTTTAACGGAGAAAAACCAACCGGTAAATGAACAACATGACCTTGCCTGGGGCCACAAGTAATTGATCCAGCGTGTGCATTTGACCCCAATGTCCACCAAAGTCTCTCATGCAGATTCTTGGACTTAGGACCAAAAGAGTTTTTAGAAGCTGAAACTGTCAGTTTTAAAATTGGAAGATATTATAACCATGTTTTTATTTTGTTTTGTTTTTTCCCCATGCAGATATGCCAGTCTGTGGCAAGATACAGGAATCTCTTGGTGTTGCAAACAGTTAAGTGCTCTGCTGCTAACAGAAATGTTGGAGATTCAAGTCCACCCAGAGACTCCTTGGAAGAAAGACCTGGTGATCTACTTCTGAAAAATCAGCCACTGAAAACCCTATAGAACGTAGTTCTGCTCTGACACGGAATCTTCATGAGCCAATTCCAACTCCGCAGCAACTGATCTGTTTGTTTGCTTGTTTGTTTTAGCAACAGAGAAGCATGAGGTGGGAGCAACGAAGATAGTAGGTGGAAAGAGTTCTCCTGCCTTCTGGCTCCCTACCTCCAGGGTTTCCTCAGATCCAATGGTAGTCCTGCCTTTTCTTTCCTTAATTTCCTCTTGGCTTAAGCAAGGTTGAGCTGTGCTTCTGTCCCTTGCAAGGAAAAGTCTAACCTGCACCCCAGGGTGTAGATGTTGTCTTAGATAGGGAACTGAGCAGCCAGGCCCCAGCGGTAGGCCAAGTGGAGGTGAAGTGAAGGAAACAAGGCAAGACCTCGATTTTTCTTGACTAGGAGGTACTGACCAGCGACTTTATCTGTGATGCTGGGAAAAGCCCAGGTTGATCAGCAGGCTCAGCATAAGCCAACACTGAAATGTACATGAGTGAGGGGTAGGCCTGTGGGTCAGTGAGGACCACAGTGGGGGCTTTTTGCGCTGGGGCTCAGGCTGGCTTTCCCTCTACTCCCTCCACCCTACCCCAGTCCCCGTGACACCCTCTCTCATCTTACCTGCCAGCCTCTGCAGCAACTGACCCAGCATCTGGTCAGTTCCTACCCATAGCGACTCCATGTGTGTCAGACTAGAATGTGCTCCACAGGCTTTCCATGGCTGGCTTTTTTAGAAGTAGACCTCCAGACCTTTCTTCTGAGGCACCTCTGGGTGGATTTGAACCTCCAAACTTTCAGTTAGCAGCTGAGCACATTAACCATTTGCAACAGGCCCAAGTAGAGTCGCCGCAGAAGTTCTGTCCTACACTGGCCCGTGTCCTCCCTACGAATCCTGAGGGACTTCCTGAAGAACTCACACCCACTCCTGCCGTCATAATTAGCCCATTTTCATGTGTGATTTAAGGTCCGTGACCGGGAGCCTCACTTTTAAAGTGGCATCCAACTGTTGCTATCTTCAGTTCAGTCTGTGACATTGTTGTGAGTAATATTCGTCTATTTCTGTATTTGTTGCTATTAATGATAAAATTTCCAGTATAGGGAAGTTAATTTAACAGTATGAGTTTTCATTTAAAGAGTCAATCAAGTAATGTCAGTAAAGACTCTACAACTGAGGTCATCAATCAGGAGTCGTAAAAATAATGCCACTAAGCATATTTTCAGGCTATGTGCCTTAGTGTTTTTAAAACACATTATCCCATTTTATCTATAGGATAAAACTCTAGTGTCACTTGGGGAATCTCCCATTTTATGGTTAACAAACTGAGACTCCAAGAGGTGAATGACTTGTCCATGGTTACCAGGCTAAAACCTAAATCTTGTTGCTCTTGGAAGAGGATACCATCTTCTTCACCACTGCTGAATCTCAGCGCCTGGCAGTTCTTGTCACCTTGCCAGGCAGCTCTGTGAGCTGGCTCTCTCTCCAATGTGCCGCTCTCGGGTTGCAGGTGGCCAAGATGCCTGGTAAAACCAATTGCTGCCGAGTTGGCTCCAACTTATGGCGACCCCGTATGTGTCAGAGTAGAACTCTGCTCCATAGGGTTTTTAGTGGCTGATTTTCCAGAAGTAGATCACCAGACCTTTCTTCCAAGGCACCACTGGGTGGACTTGAACCTCCAAACTTTTGGTTAGCAGCTGAACACATTATTAACCTTTTGCGCCACTTAGGAACTCTTTGGAGGTTCAATGAACCCCACCATTCCCCTCCAGCTCAGGGACTTTGCTAGCAGCAACTCCTGCCCCAGAGTTTGGAGGAACAAGAGACTATCTTACTCTCCAAAGGCTGGGGGAGCTGCCTGGTTCCACATGCCTGAGTCCTAACTGATTCAGACCACAATTACTATGTAGATGGAAGAGCCCTTGTTCGGAGCCACTGTGTCCTACAGGCTGCCTCATTCTGTGGACGCCCAGGGTGAGAATTCTGTGCAACACCAGGGAAGAAGGCTGAGTAGCAGGGAGACAGTCGTGGCTTACGGCCATTCTGCACACCCTGGATGGCAAAAGAAGGGGGATTTGAGCTTTGTTTCCTCCTTGAAGGACAAATAACCTACAACAATAGGCAATCAGTTGTCTTGTGCATTTCTCCCCCACCCCCTTTTTTAACTTTCTTCCAACTCTATTCTTTTAGCAATTATTTGTTAAAAATTGTTTCTTCAGAATTGCCTATTTATACTCCCTTCAGAGCAGTACTTTGTGTTTCCTGTACAGTATGTCTCCTCCAGGGGACAAAGAGAAACCATGCTAATAAGGACTAAGCACATTTTGTTGTTTTCTTAACAAATTTTTTGAGAGAGGACAAATCATTCAGAACCTAGGAGTTTTCTTTCTGGTAGAAGAGATGGGAAATTGCTAGTCGTGTGATTAGGATTGTCTTTTTGTAAAGATGACAGAGATCAGTTTGTCCAGCCTGAATAAAAAAAAAAAGAAAACAGGACGGAGAAACTGCAGGAGGACACAGCTGCTCACTTCCTGCCCACGCCTTGGTTTCTTCACATCCAGTGTAGGAATGAGAAAGGTGCAAAAGAAGGCAGCAAAAATGGCTTTTAAACATTAACTGAGCATCGGAATATGTTGATCATGAAGGTGAGGGTGGTGAATGTTTGTAATGTTTCCTTTGAGGAGCCATTCCAGTGACTAACTTAGAAAGTGGATGCCAGAAATCAAGGGCAGGGACAATGACTGGCCAACATTTAGTAATGCTTATCAGGCATTGGGAAACCCTGGTGGCATAGTGGTTAAGCGCTACGGCTGCTAACCAAAAGGTCAGGAGTTCAAATCCACCAGCTGCTCCTTGGAAACTCTATGGGGCAGTACTATTCTGTCCTGTAGGGCCGCTATAAGTCAGAATCGACTCGACAGCAGTGGGTTTGGGGTTTGGGGTTTTTTGGTTTATCAGTCATTGTAAGGAGCCCTGGTGGCGCAATGGTTAAGCACTTAGCTGCTATCCGAAAGGTGACGGTGGCTTGTGGGAGAAAGACCTGGCAAACTGCTCCCGTAAAGATTACAGCCTGGGAAAAACCCTATGGGGCAGTTCTACTCCGTCACTTGGGATTGCTATTAGTCGGAATCAACTTGATAGCACCCAACAACAGCAACATTAGTTATTGTGACACTGAATCCTTCCAGCATGTAAATGTGGAGCCTGGTTGCACCTCATGAGCAGTGAGCATGGTATTTCTGGTAATATGAAGTGATTAGATACAGTGTAGTAAGTGTGGGACATCTGTGTTTCTGTGCTAGGGAACGAGCAGGAGAATTCATGGGGATTCCTTCATCAAGGGATCCAGGCACCTGTGGACTCATGGGATGAGGGAGCAAAGAAATGATTGAGTGGGAAGAGCTTGGGGAGTGGGTCTGGTAGAGCTTTATGGTGGAGGTGACTTTCTGTAAGGTCTCAGGGAGGGAGATGGTGGCATAGAGAAGAGGAGAGAGCTGCTTGGATGGAGGAATGGCATGTGCTAAGGCTAGGAGCACATCATAGGATGGATGATGAGTGGAGGAGTATGCGAAGCTTGCTGGGCTGAAGTGTGATCCAGGCTGAGGATAGCCTGGAGAAACAACGTGTCTGAAATGGAGGTGGCTGGCGATGGAGGAGCAATGACAGCACTGTAATTCACAGTATGCTGGGCAATTACTTCCATTTCCTGCCCGAACCTCTCCCAATCGAAAGTGCTTTGCAAATAGTGAAGCTGAATAGTACTAATGCTGTTTCCATTAGCCGAGTTATTTTGCAGAAGCAGAGCAGGGGGATTTTCTGCTGTTCTTTAGTTCCTTTCTCCCACTCAATAAGAAAAATCTGTTACATTCACCCATGGCCAGAAATGGTCACTAAACTGAGAATGCTTGCATCCCTAACCCCAGGAAGTTTGAAAATGTTTTGAAAACTTTTAAAATATAAGAATGATTCTATAAGACAGGCTTTTAGTCTATGCATATAAATGTATATTTATTTCAATAAATATTTATATACAAGCTTACTATGCAGGAGATGCACAGCCAGGTGCTAGAGAATAAGGTGCACCATAGAAATTAGCCACCACCCCTCTGTCAGTTTGTCATACTGTGGTGGCTTGCATGTTGTTGTGATGCTGGAAGCTATGTCACCAATATTTCAAATACCAGCTCGGTCACCCATGGTGAATGGTTTCAGGGAAGCTTTCAGACTAACACAGACTAGAAAGAAAGGCCTGGCAATCTACTTCTGAAAATTAGCCAATGAAAACCCTATGGATCACAACACAATATTGTCCAGTATAACAAATATTGTATGAGACCTCTACTGTACTGAAAAGGTTTACACACAAAAAGAAACAATCTTTAATGGTTACGAGGGAGGGAAGGGGTGGGGACAGGAAAACACTAAATAGACAATAAAAAAAAAAAATAGACAATAGATAAGTGTTAACTTTGGTGAAGGATAAGACAATACACAATACTGGGGAAGCCAGCACAGTTTGTACCCCAAAAAATGTTATGGAAGCTTCATAGACACATCCAAACTCCCTGAGGGGCTGAATTGCTGGGCCGAAGGCTATGGGGACTATGGTCTCAGGGAACATCTAGCTTAATTGGTATAACACACTTTATAAGGAAAATGTTTGACATTTTACTTTGGTGAGTAGTGTGTGGGGTCTTAAAAGTCTGTGAGCAACCATCTAGGATACTCCACTGATCTCACCCCTTTGGGAGCAAGGAAGAATGAAAAAAACTAAAGATACAAAGGAAAGATTAGTCCAAAGGACTAATGCACCACATCTACCATGGCCTCCACAAGATTGAGTCCAGTACAACTAGATGGTATCCAGCTACCACCACTGACTGCTCTGACAGGGATTACAATAGGCGGTCCTGGACAGAGCTGGAGAAAAATGGAGAATAAATTCCAACTCAGAAATAAAGACCAGACCTGCTGGCCTGACAGAAACTGGAGAAACCCTGAGAGCATGGCCCCTGCATACCTTTTCAGCTCAGTGATAAAGTCCCTCCTGAGGTTCACCCTTCAGCCAAAGATTAGACAGGCACATAAAACAGAACAACACTAAAGGGCCACACCAGCCCAGGGGCAAGGACTGGAAGGCAGGAGGGGACAGGAAAGCTGGTAATAGGGAAACCATGGTTGAGGAGGGAGAGTGTTGACATGTCGCGGGATTGTTAACCAATGTCATAAAACAATACGTGTACTAACTGTTTAATGAGAAGCTAATTTGTTCTGCAAACCTTCATCTAAAGTACAAAAAAAAAAAAAAAAAGAATATTGTCCAGTATAGTGCTGGAAGATGAGCTCCTTAAGTTGGAAGGTACTCAAAATACGAAGTGGCTGCAACAATGGACTTGAAGCTGATGACCATTAGAATGGCATCGGACCAGGTAGCGTTTCATTCTGCTGTACACGGGGTTGCCATCAGCTGGAGCCAACTCAACAGCAAGAACAGGTATAGAGGTTCAAAAGAAGGCCCTTCAAGTGAGAGTACGGCCCACCAGAGATGCAGATGGTGCCGGCCTTGGTGGAGCCTTCCCCTCCCCCAGTCCTTCCCTGAAGCCTATAAACACACTCCAGGCTCTTCCTGTGGAAAAAAAAATCTTCCTTGTCCCTGACTTGAGGCAGAATTGACCGTTCACCCTTCAGCATCTGTAAGATTAGATAATAGTAATGAGGTAACGATAATACCTCCCTCACAGAGCTGTGAGAATTCAATAATTGAACACATGCCAAGTGGTTAGAGGAGACCCTGGTGGCGTAGTGGTTAAGTGCTACGGCTGCTAACCTAAAGGTCAGCAGTTCAAATCCACCAGGCGCTCCTTGGAAACTCTATGGGGCAGTTCTACTCTGTCCTATAGGGTCTCTATGACTCGGAATCAACTCGATGGCAACGGGTTAAGTGGTTAGGAGAGTGCCTGCCAAAGAGTAAGCTCTCATTAAATGTGAGGGTGGGAAGCTGAAAAAGGCCCTCAAAGATAAGAAAAAAATTACCCAGGTCCTAATCTCTGGTACTGTGAATATGTTACCTTACCTGGCGAAAGAGTCTTTGCAGATGTGATGAAGTTAAGGATCTTGAGGTGGGGGGATTATCCTAGATTATCCGGGGAAGCTCAATGTAATCACAAGGGCTCCTCTAAGAGGGAGGCAGAAGGAGATTTGACCACCAGAAAAGAAGACAATGTGAAGACTGAAGCAAGATGCTACCTGCTGACTTTGAAGACGGAGTAAGGTGGCCATGAACCAAAGGGAAGTAGGCAGCCTCTGGAAGTTAGAAAAGGGAAGGAAAACAGATTCTCCTCTAGATCCTCTGGAAGAAGCTGGCCCTGATGACACCTTGATTGTGGCCTAGTAAAAACGATTGCAGACTTCTGACCTCCAGATCTGTAAGAGAATCAATGTATGTTGTTTTAAACCACCAACTTTACAGAAATTTGTTACTGAAGAAATAGGAAACAAATATAAAGAACTAATATTGTGAATTCAGTTGTGGGAGGGGAGGGGAGGGGAGGGGAGGGGAGGGGAGGGGAGGGGAGGGGAGGGGAGGGGAGGGGAGGGGAGGGGAGGGGAGGGGAGACCAAAGCATCTACTCAGGTTATCAGTCTTGAATCCGAACCTATTCCGTATTTATTGGCTTGAAAATTTGTTGTTGGTGGTGCCATCAAGTCAGTTCCGACTCGTAGCGAACCTATGTATAACAGAATGAAACACTGTCCGGAACTGCACAATCATCACGATTGCTGTTTTGCTTCAGCCCATTGTAGCAGCTACTGTGTCAATCCATCTTGTTGAGGGTCTTCCTCGTTTTCACTGATCCTCCATTTTACCAAGTGTGATGTCCTTCTCCAGGGCCTGATCCCTCCTGATAACTTGTCCAAAGCATGTGAGACACAGTCTCACCACTCTTGATTCTAAGGGGCATTCTGGTTGTACTTCTTCCAAGACAGATTTGTTCATTCTTTTGGCAGTTCATGTTATATTCAATATTCTTCCCCAACACCACGATTCAAAGACATCAATTCTTCTCCAGTTTTCCTTATTCATTGCCCAGCTTTCCCATGCATATGAGGCAATTGAAAACATCATGGCTTGGGTCAGGTGCACCTTAGTCTTCAAAGTGACATCTTTGCTTTTCAACACTTTAAAGAGGTCTTTTGCAGCATGTTTGCCAAATGCAATGTGTCTTTTGGTTTCTTGACTGCTACTTCCATGGTGTTGATTGTGGATTCAAGTAAAATGAAGTCCTTCACAACTTCAATCTTTTCTCCGTTTATCATGATTTTGCTTATTGGTTCGGTTGTGAGGATTTTTATTTTCTTTATGTTGAGGTGTGATGTATACTGAAGGCTGTGGTCTTTGACCTTCACCAGTAAGTGCTTCAAGTCCTCTTCACTCTCAGCAAGCAAGGTTGTGTCATCTGCATAATGCAGGTTGTTGATGAGTCTTCCTCCAATCCTGATGCCCCATTCTTCTTCATATAGTCCAGCTTCTCAGATTATTTGCTCAGCATACAGACTGAATAGGTCTGATGAAAGGAAACAACCCTGACACACATCTTCCCTGACTTTAAACCATGTGGTATCCCCTTGTTCTGTTTGAATGAGTGCTTTTTGATCTATGTACAGGTCCCTCATGAGCACAATTAAGTGCTCTGGAATTCTCGTTCTTCAAAATGGTATCCATAATTTGTTATGATCCACGTAGTCAAATGCCTTTGCATAGTCAGTAAAACACAGGTAAACATCCTTCTGGTATTCTCTGCTTTCAGCTAGGATCCATCTGACATCAGCAATAATCGCCCTGGCTCCACGTCCTCTTCTGAATTCAGCTTGATTTCTGGCAGTTCCCTGTCGATCTCCTGGTTAGCCACTTTATCGTGCTCTTCAGCAAAATTTTACTTGCATGTGATATTAATAATATTATTCGATAATTTCCACGTTCAGTTGCATCAGCTTTCTTGGAATGGGCATAAATGTGGATCTTTTGGTTGATCAGGTAGCTATCTTCCAAATTTCTTGGCATAGACGAGTGAGCACTTCCAGTGCCACATCTGTTTGTTGAAACATTCCAGTTGGTATTCCACCAATTCCTGGAGGCTTGTTTTTCACCAACGCCTTCAGTGTGGCTTTGACTTCTTCCTTCAGTCCCATCAGTTCCTGATCGTATGCTACCTCCTGAATTGGTTGAACTCCTATCAATTCTTTTTGTATAGTGACTCTGTGTATTCCTTTCATCTTCTTTTGATGCTTCCTTCGTTGTTTAGTATTTTCCTCATAGAATCCTTTAATATTGCAACTTGAGGCTTGAGTTTTTCTTCAGTTCTTTCAGCTTGAGAAATGCCAAGCATGTTCTTCCCTGTGGTTTTCCAACTCCAGGCCTTTGCATGTGTCATTATAATACTTTACTTTGTCTTCTTGAGCTGCCCTTGGAAATCTCCTGTTTAGCTCTTTTACTTCATTTCTTCCTTTTGCTTTAGCTACTCGACATTCAAGAGCAAGTTTCAGAATCTCTTCTGACATCCATCTTGTTTTTTCTTTCTTTGCTGTCTTTTTAATGACATTTTGCTTTCTTTATGTATGATGTCCTTGGTGTCATTCCACAACTCTTCTGGTCTTAGGTCTTTAGTGTTCAATACGTCAAATCTGTTCTTGAGATGGTCTCTAAATTCAGGTAGCATATACTCAAGATCGTACTTTGGCTCTCATGGACTGGTTTTAATTTTCTTCAGTTTCATCTTGAACTTCCACATGAGCAATTGATGGTCTGTTCCACAGTCAGCCCCTGGCCTTGTACTGACTGATGATACTGAGCTTTTCCATCATCTCTTTCCACAGGTATAGTGGATTTGATTCCTGTGTATTCCATCTGGTCCATGTGTGTAGTCACAGTTTATCTTGTTGGAAAAAGGTATTTGCAGTGAAGAAGTCGTTGGTCTTACAAAGTTCTATGATGCAATCTCTGGCATCATTTCTATCACTAAGGCCATATTTTCCAACTACTGATCCTTCTTTGTTTCCAACTTTTGAATTCCAATCACCAATAATAAACAATGCATCCTGATTGCATGTTCGATCAATTTCAGACTGCAGAAGTTGGTAAAAATCTTCAATTTCTTCATCTTTGGCCTTAGTGGTTGGTGCACAAATTTGAATAATAGTTGTATTAACTGGTCTTTCTTGTAGGAGTATGGATATTATCCTATTACTGACAGTGTTGTACCTCAGAACAGATCTTGAAATGTTCTTTTTGACAAGGAATGGGACACCATTCCTCTTCAAGTTGTCATTCCCAGCATAGTAGAAAAAAATATGATTGTCTGATTCAAAATGGCCAATACCAGTCCACTTCAGCTCACTAATGCCTAGGATATCAAAGTTTATGCATTCCATTTCATTTTTGACAATTTCCAATTTTCCTGGATTTGTACTTCAGACATTTCATGTTCCAATTATTAATGGATGTTCACAGCTGTTTCTTCTCATTTTTTGTCCTGCCACATCAGCAAATGAAGGTCCCAAAAGCTTGACTCCATCCACATCATTAAGGTTGACTCTACTTTGAGGAGGTAGCTCTTCCCCAGTCATCTTTTGAGAGCCTTCCAAGCTGAGGGGCTCAACTTCTAGCACTATACCAGACCATGTGCTGCTGCTAACAAGGTTTTCACTGGCTAATTCTTTTCAGAAGTGGACCACTGGGTCCTTCTTCCTAGTCTGTCTTAGTCTGGAAGGTCAGCTGAAACTTGTCTGCCATGGGTGACCCTGCTGGTATTTGAATCTGGTGGCATAGATTCCAGCATCACAGCAACATGCAAGCCCCCGCAGTACAACAAACTGACAGACGCTTGATGGGAGGGCATAAAAGTAGCACTGTTAAATTTTTGAAAAGCAGGTTACAAAACAGTAATTACATTATGACCCCAATTTTTAGAAAAAAAAGTATATGTATACACGAAGATTGTTGTAGTTGTTAGGTGCCGTCAAGTCGGTTCCGACTTACAGTGACCCTATGCACAATAGAATGAAACACTGCCCAGTCCTGCGCCATCCTTACAATCGTTGTTTTGCTTGAGCCCATTGTTGCAGCCACTGTGTCGATCCACCTTATTGAGGGTCTTCCTCTCTTCCGCTGACCCTGTACTTTGCCAATCATGATGTCCTTCTCCAGAGACTGATCCCTCCTGACAACATGTCCAAAGTACGTAAGACACAGTCTCTCCATCCTTGCTTCTAAGGAGCATTCTGGTTGTACCTCTAAGACAGATTTGTTTGTTCTTCTGGCAGTCCATGGTATATTCAATATTCTTCGCCAACGCCACAATTCAAAGGCACCAATTCTTCTTCCACCTTGCTTATTCATTGTCCAGCTTTCACATGCATATGATGCGATTGAAAATACCATGGCTTGAGTCAGGCACACCTTAGTCTTCAAGATGACATTTTGCTCTTCAACACTTTAAAGAGGTCCTTTGCAGCAGATTTACCAATGCAACGCGTCTTTTGATTTCTTGACTACTGCTTCCATGGCTGTTGATTTGTGGATCCAAGTAAAATGAAATCCTTGACAACTTCGGTCTTTTCTCTGTTTGTCATGATGTTGCTCATTGGTCCAGTTGTGAGGATTTTTGTTTTCTTTATGTTGAGGTGCAATCCATACTGAAGGCTGTGGTCTTTGATCTTCATTAGTAAGTGCTTCAAGTCCTCTTCCCTTTCAGCAAGCAAAGTTGTGTCATCTGCATAACGCAGGTTGTTAATGAGTCTTCCTCCAATCCTGATGTCAGAAAAAAGTTTGGAAGAATATATTCCAGTAGATAATATCCAGTGGTTATTCTTAGAGTGAAGGAATTTCAGATTTTAATTTAATTTAAGCTTATTTTTATTTTCTGAATTAAAAATACAGGTATTTCTTATACACAAGCTTTCATAAAGAATTCAAGGCAAAGGGATATTCTTAGGGTGAGTTCCCAGCACATTTTAATTTCAAATCACTGTTTGCTGCCATTGCTTCCCTGGCCTTCTGCTGCTTCTGCAGGAAGACCTGGATCAGTGAGTGAGTGAATCCAAGCCAGCCTGTGGTGATCCTTATTCAAACACTAACTGGGGCATACTGAGCGTCCTCATCTATGGGTTTACTGGAAACTGAGCAGGGCTTCGGAAAATGATTCTATTCCAGAGAAAGGATGGTCTGTTTTTATCTCATGAATATTCACGTCTTCATCATATTTAAAATTCTAGCTTTTTTATGAGATTTCTTCAAGGCCCTACCAGAAATCCTCCAGACCTTCACATCCTATCACATCTCCCCAGCTTGCGTTAAACACCCCATCAGCACTGACGGTGGGGTTTTTGGATTCCTGGCCTGTCCCTTTGTCTCTCCAAATGCAAGGATGTCAGGCTTTCAATACCCTCTCATTGTGAAGCCCCTAGCTTTTGCCTTTTTCTGGCACAAAACAGCAATGAACCCTTACTTGAGGCAGCTGACTACAGACAAAGGGGTCATGCAGTGGGAAGAGGGGGAGGAATGAGACAACAAAGGACAACAGCAGCCTTCCTGTCACCTATTCTATCCCAAGAGTAAGACCAGAAAGGAAGGAAAAGAAAGTATGCAGTTTCCCCCAGGGGCCTTGTCTCTGGCTATTGCATTAACGTCTCACCACCATGGGGGTGGGGCGTCCCTGCGTGACGCAAATGGTTAATGCAGCTCTGCTGCTAACACAAAGTCTGGTGGTTTCAGTCCACCCAAAGGGCCTGGGAAGAAAGGCCTGGTGATCTACTTCCAAAAAATCAGCCATTGGAGTCGAAGCACTGAGGAGAGGTGTGCTGGCAGCAGATAGGAACCCCCTTCTCATTTGCCCCTGCTCAGCTGAGAGCACTCCCAACTTCTCAGCAGTAAGAGCGGGAGGAGGACAATCTTTTTAGTAGACTGATTTGTGGAGCTTCATTCAGGAAACTGTCCATTCCAGGGAGCCATGTCTGAGGAGGGATACTCAATTTCTAAGTTGGCTGGGGGGAGAGGACTGGAAGGGCCTGACCCCACTCTGCTAACCCAGCAAGAATAGGACCCTGCTGAGGACTAGAGGGGTGATTGAAAAAGCTGCCCAAATTCTCTTCTGCTCTGAATAGTGTCCTCTGAACTAGTGCAGGCTGACCAGCCAACGTTAACATCATGGTGGAAGGTGCGGTGTGGTCCCCAGCATTCCATTCAATCTCTGTGCAGAGCACGGCAGAGACTGCAAGGAGAAAACAAAGAAGGAGCATCTACTGAGAACTGCCTTGTATCAGACACTGAGCTTGGAGTTGTCATACACATAAGCTCATGTAACACTTTGTGCAGAGTACTAATATCCTGAGTTTCCTGGCTACGTGATTTGGACATATGACTCCATCTTTTGCAGCCTTGATTTTCTCATCTATAAAATACCAATAAGAATGTAGGTACCTCCTAAGTTTGTTGGGAGAAATTAGTGAATTATATGTAGTGCATTCAATAAATGATAGCCATGATTATAAAGAATGAGGTAGAGCCACGTATGCCAACATGGGAATAGTATGTGTGTGTGTGGGGTGGGGGTGGTGGCAGCAGAAGACTGTGGGCATGGACCTGCCAGGTGGGAAGAACCAAGAGGGTGGACCTGGGAAATAATCACTACATGAAACCTCCTTCAAGGGCCCCAGAGTGCTGGGAGGAACCAATGATGACTCTCCCTGGAGCTAGCACTCCCAGAGCCTCTCACCAGGGACTGCAACAGATACTCCTTAGGCCAATAGCCAAGAGAACCCCACTATGTTCCATCCAGGTGCCTGATCCCCAAAGGAGTGACTCCTGGTTATGTCCCTAGGACTTTGTTCCATTTTTGACCAATTTAATGCATCCTGTACATGTGTAAGCAGCTCTGGTGGTGCCAACCGTTGGCGCTCAAGTACTAAACTAAAAGTTGACAGTTTGAACCCACCCAATGGCTCTGTGGAAGAAAGGCCTGGTGATTTGCTCCTGTAAATATCACAGTCAAGAGAACCCTATGGAGGAGTTCTACTCTGTAATACATGGGACCCCTATGAGTGGGAACTGGCTCCATGGCAAAGAGTTTTTTTTTTTTTTTTTTTTTTTGATACATATATATCTCCTGCAATGTCCCAGTACAACCTTCAGTCCAAAAATTCTGGGTGGGACCTGGACACCTGGGGAAGGACAGCTGGACACCCCACCCCAGCTATAGAAGAGATACAAGAACCTCTTAACCGTGTTTCTCTCTGGAGAAGGCCACTGGGAAACTGGACGCTTTACCAAAGGCCTCCTTGAACTGCTTGAGTTTTTGGTGTGTGTGTGTCACTTCTATTTTTTTTTAGCATTTTTATTGTGAAAAATACGTAAAAATGCATAAAATTCATATGTATGGAGGGTACTTATAAAGAAAATAACCATGTAGCTACCACCCTGATTAAAAGACAAGTACACCTAATCCAATATTGTTGGCACCTTGCGAATCTTTCCAATTATAACCCCTCCCTTCCAACTACAAAAAAAAAAACAAACCAAACTCGTTACCATTGAGTTGATTCCAACTCATAGAAACCCTATAGCCTGCATAAAGTACTTTTTCAAATAATAGAAATGAATTTAAATTTAAGTGGAAGGAAAGAAGAGAGGAAGGGAGGGGAAGGGAAGGGAAGCAGAGAGGAAGGAAGAAAGGAAAAAAGGGAAGAAAATTTGCCCAAATTTGCCCAGCTAGTAAGTGACAGAGCAGGGATTTGAGCCACACTCATCTGACTTTCACCCTGCCTGGTGAATAAGAAATGATAATAAAAACTACAACAGTAAAATAGCTCAATTTTATTGATGCTTACTAAGGTCCAAACGTGATTCTAATTACCTGATGATTTCATACTCATAAAGCCCTATAAGATGGGAAACTGAGACACAAAGAGATTCTTTTACTTGTCTAGGGTCATACATAGGTGGAACTAGGATTTAAATCCAAGCACTCATGATAAATGGATTGAAGAACAGATAGACAGGAGAGATGGACCCTGGGAAGAGATTGAGAGTTTTTTGAACTGCAATCGAATTTGAAAATTGATGGGGAAGGCTATGGGGAGCCTGTAAGGTATTGAGCTTGTCTGGAGATAAACATGTTCTGTAAAGAAAGTCCTTCTCCGTGCCCTTTTCACTTCAGTGTCTGGGTTCAGCACTTATCTTCTCCAGTATTGCCCAGCAGTAAGAGTTTTGGTGTGTTTTAATGATAAAACTACAAAATCAGGCGATTGCTGATTTTAGTCTTTGCACACACATCATGTCTTCAGTGATTTATTTTCTGTCTTCTATGACCTTCACAGTTTGGGAAGAACAAGCTCAACGAGGTGGGGGGGGGGGCAGGGAGCCCAGCTGTCAGCACGCACATTGCAAGGCTGCTGCTCTCCATCTGCCCTCGGTTTCTAGGTGAGAGGTGCTGAGGTTTTTACCTTTAATGGCCTTTACCTTCCCTTTCCCTCCTCAGTCATACGTAACCGTGTCAGAGGATTCACTTGGGGGCAGAAACTTCTTCATTTTATTTTCTCAGAAATATGCCTTCTACCTTTTGGGAATGTTACTTTGAAAATGTTTTTAATGCTTTTTTTAAAAAAGTACTTTTTTCCCCGAAGAATATATGCCGAATGCCATTCTGATTTCCAAAGAATGTACCATGTGCTAAGTGGCATTCTGATGTTATGCAGTATAGATTGTGAAACAAGGAAATGGTGTCTGATCCTGCCTCTCAGCTAGCATTTCCATTCTCACTTACCTGGTTAACTAAGGCTGTTTTAGGGGAGACGTGGACAGAGAGCATCACAACAAAAAATGCATTTAATAGGGACTCATTTACAAAAAAATACTGCAATTTGCTTGATACTTAAAGTTTCCCAGATGGTCCTTACCCTGTGCAGCAGAGGACAGGCTGAGAGGGACAAAGGAGGAGGACGAAACAATAGCCAATTTATGACCCACAGAGTGTGGGTCACATGGAGGTCAGCTCAAAAGTCCACACACATGCAACCAGTTTATTGGCAAGGTGGATTCTGAAGGGCATAAGCAGAAACCAACTTTATTTTCTTTCTTCCACCACCTTTCTACACCCACTCAATAAGACCATTCTTCCTCACCCCCAGATGAAGTCTTAGGTAAATTCTGTAGGTTTTCTGGTCATTTTGAGGTATTAGAAGTCCAATGCTGGAGCCCCTGGGTGATGCAAATAGTTAACACACTTGGCTGCTAACCAAAAGGTTGGAGGTTCCAGTCTACCCAGAGGTGCCTCAGAAGAAAAGCTTGGCAATCTACTTCTGAAAAATCAGCCAGTGGGTTGGGGGAAAATCCAATTCTGCCTAATATCAAAACTTCAGTCCTCATCCCATTTAAAGCTTCTTCCCTTTCCAAGTATAGGCTTAACTCAATCTCAAATAAATACTTGCAAAAGCAGCAGGTAGCAAGCAGAGCTGACTTCTTCACTGTTTCCCCACCTGACTCTACCCCTCCCTCTCCCCTCATTCACTATAATGACTCCAACATGGGAGCAATGGGGCAGGGGAGAAATGAGGAACAAAGGAGGCCTTGTTTGATGGGTGCACTTATTATCTGAAGATAAGTTATATATATATATATATATATAAACAAAAAAACCAAACCCAGTGCAGTCGAGTCAATTCCAACTCATAATGACCCTATAGGACAGAGTGGAACTGCCCCAAAGAGTTTCCAAGGAGCACCTGGCAGATTGGAACTGCCGACCCTTTGGTTAGCAGCCGTAGCACTCAACCACTACACCACCAGTAGTTTAAACTATTCCAGGTCGGTAAGGATGCAAGTACTGTTTTATCTTTCTAGTAGGCATGTGAATTAAAACAATGTTTCTGGAAGATAATTGGAAATATGTATCAAAGCGGCAAAATATGCACACCAGGAGGCCTAGAAAACCTTACATTCCTAAAGGCCTCGCATTCAGGCACAAGTCATGAGAGAGAGGAATTTTCCTGAAGACCACAAAAGGGGCAATCAATCTACTGCATCCTGGTACCAGCCTTACAGTCAGAAACATCTCGTTTTTTATCAGAATAATCTGGCTGTATCCCATCAGAATTGCTGATGCCAAACAACAATTTAAACTCTAAAAATTTTCCTCCATATTCCGGGAGCTAGTTGTTTTCGAAGCTGGACTCCCTGGCATATGCTTTGCTATTGCTAGCAAAAATTACACTTAGTGCTCTAAAGCAGTTTTCTTTTTCTTTCACAATATGTATTACTTTCTTCATGAGAAAAAAAATAATAAAAGTGGTATTTAAAGATGACAAAGAGAGAGAAAAATGATTCTTGATCATCTCTTGAAAGACTAGTTTTGGGTGTTTTACAATTGCCAAAAACACACATACCCATATAGAACAGGTATGTCTTTAGGGCCCTATCCTAAAATAATTATTTTTTGCAGTTGTTTCAAAATCCCATCTACAGAAGAGGCAAAAAGTAGTCAAGGCAGCAGGTTAGCTCATTTGGTTTAAATGTCAGCACCGCAAAAAAAAAAAGTCGATCCAGTGTTTTGACATTGGAGTAATTAATTAGATGTCTGGGGGACATTTTTTTCTTTAGAACCTTTGGCCAACATTAACGTACTAATTTGGTTGTAAAAATATCTGCAAAGTTGCTCTGACTAACCAGGAAGTTTTCAAGACCTGCAATAGTGAAAATAAGTGGTTTTTAATAATGTTTGGTTTCCTTTGTCCCCAGTGCCAGGAGCCTGGTGTCTTCCATCTCTCCCTGAGTACTTGCCCCCACTCAATAGTGCCTGCCTCGTATGCCAAAACAGCATTGGCTTCCCTGGGTTGTTCTGAGAACTCGACTTCTCTGAGATTTCTCCCCCTTTTTCATGTGTGGGAAAAAAAACAGTACAGTATTGCTGAGTTCCCTATAAAAACAGGCTGCTCCAGCCCCAAGGTGCACTCATACCAGGCGGAAAGGTTGTAACTGTGCACATCTTTTTTTTTTTTGGTCTTTTGGCACTGGGCAGCCCGGAGAGTACACTAGCTGAGGGTAAATCAGAACTCACTGTGAACATCTGTGTTAATAGCTTCATAAGAAACTGTAAGACTGGACCTTAGAGAAGGGTTGGAGTTGAATGTGGCTGTACAATTGGTGCAGACACATTGGACCTGGGCTTCCAAACCCATACTCAGGCCACCACCCAGGCATTTAATATGGTTCAGTCAGTCTGCAAGAGGGTCAGAATCCCAGACAGTCCTCGAAAAGTGCTGTGAAGACAGACAGCAGGCTGGAGTCAGCTTCAGGGGTCTGTGGCTGTGGGGGAGGTGTAAAGGCATATTTCTGAAATTTGCCCCCGGTCATGGATTGAATTGTGTCACCCAAAATATCTGTCAACTTGTTTAGGTCAAGACTCCCAGTATTGTATGATTGTCTACCATTTTGTCATTTGATGTGATTTCCCTATGTGTGGTAAATCCTATCACTATGATGTAAGGAGATGGATTAGTAGCAGGTATATTGATGAGATCTACAAGATTAGACAGTGTCTTAAGCAAATCTCTTTTGAGACATAAAAGAGAGAAGCAAGCAGGGAGACATGGGACCTCATACCACCAAAAAAGCAATGTTGGGAGCAGAGCACATCCTTTGGACCTGAGGTTCCTGTGCTGAGATACTCCCAGACCAAGGGAAGACTGATGACAAGGACCTTCCTCCAGAGCCACCAGAGAGAGAAAGCCTTCTCCTGAAGCCAGCACCATAAATTTGGACTTCTAGCCTACTGGACTGTGAGAAAATAAACTTCTCTTTGTTAAAGCCATCCATTTGTGGTATTTCTGTTATAGCAGCACTAGATGACTAAGACACCACTTAAGTGCACCCAGCTTTTCTCAACCTCCTGGGCTGCTTGCCTAGGACTCCCTGGCCAGCCTGGTTCTCCTCCCACCCCTACCACCCTTAAAGCTAGGTGAAAAAAAAAAAAAAAAAACAACAGTTGCTCTTGAGCTGATTCCAATTCGTGGTGACCCCATGTGTGTCAGAGTACTGCATAGGATTTTCAATGACTGATTTTTGGAAATAAATCACCAGGCTTTTCTTCCAAGGCATCTCTGGGTGGACTCAAAGATCCAACCTTTCTGTTAGCAGGTGAGCATGTTAACCATTTGCACCACCCAGGGACTCCCTTAGCTAAGTAGAACTTGTTTTTTAGCTCCTTTGCCTTGTCTTCCTCCTGTCTTATGTACTTCCTTCTCACTGCTTTTCAATTTAGTAGCTGAAATTACAATCGGAAAGGAGGTCCAAGAAAGCTTGTTTTATGTGACTGAACTTGTGAGACAACTAGACCAGCAGAGCAACAGTGGTCTACTGGCAAATATGCAGTCCCTCCACCAATATGGATCAGGGTTTCCTGTGTGTCAGGCTCTGTACTTGGTGCTAAAGACAAATTGGTGAATAAGAAAATTCCTCACCCTCAAGAAGCTCATGGTTCAGGGGAGAGACAGACACTAAAGAGAGGATTATATACAGTAATCCTCTACAGCCTCAGTTCCCCTTACTTGAAATTCTAGTATATGTCCTAAGAATTTTATTTCCCATATCTATGCATTGAATCATTTCCATTCAAGCTAATTAGATGGTTATGGGGGAGGAAAGAGAAAGCAGACAGAACTTGGAGTTGAAAAAGGACAAGGGAGATATCATGGATGACAGACTTGAGATGGAGATATTTTCACTGAAATCTTGGGAGACAAAGCAAGAAAACTAAGGGAATGTAAACTGGGAGCCTCCCTCAGGAGGGAGAGGGGAAGTGGAAACGTATATCAGAAAAGACAACAGCAAGAGATTTGCATGAAGTTGTCATGGATAGAACAAAGTCTAAACGACCTCATGTATAAGAGGGGAGGGAGTTGAAATACTTATACAGCTCTAACAAAAGACCAAACCTGTTGCCGTCAAGTCAATTCCAGCTCATAGCGACCCTATAGTACAGAGTAGAACTGCCTCATACAGTTTCCAAGGAGTGACTGGTGGATTTGAACTACCAGCCTTTTGGTTAACAGCCGAGCTCTTAACCACTGTGCCACCAGGGCTCTGAGGCACATACATAACTAAGCTTCTCAATTATCCAAGCCATCTTGAATTAGTGAAAGCTGCCAGTCAGGAGTCAAGATATAAAATCAGAAAAGCTTTGAATGTTTGGGTGGAGGAGCAGACAGAAAGGTTGTATTTCTTTTATTGGGCATACCATCTGTAAGAAAGTAAAATTTTCATACTTAAGTATTTCATTGAGACAGCCAAGGAAGGGAGAGCCTAAAGATCTTTCTCCTGACAAATGGATATTAATGACACAATTCAGAATATGTAAAATACCACTAATATTCTCTTTAGCTAACATGTTGTCTTTATTTTAGTGAAGGTAATAAACAATGTAATAGAGTCACTTATGATCTCTACTCCCCACCCCACTACATTTTCATATAAGGTGTTAAACTCCTAACTATTGGATTCTCCAGGGGGTTTCTGTGTTACATAGTTGGAGAGAATTGTTGTGGTAGGTACTATTGCAGAACAAAGATGGGCAAGCCCATTCTAACCTGGGGAATTCAGGGGGATCTTCTCAAGGAAGTGATTTTAGGCTGGGTCCTGAAAGACAGGATGGCATTAGCCAGGTGACTAAGGAGGACAGCATAGCCTTTCTCACAAATGGGTCCTTCTCATGGTCTTCATAAAACCATTCTGCCCTTATCTGGTCCTGTTTCAATTTCAGAGAGAGTTGAGTAGGAGTGTCAGAGAAATAGCAATAATAATAACAACTATCGTATGTATAATGTTTTAAAAGTTACAAACCACCCCTACCTACATAACCTCATTTAAGCCTCACAAAAACCCTGTGAGGTAGATGCTAAGAGCCCAATATACAAATGTGATGGTTAAGCTTGTGTGTCAACTTGGCTGGGCCATGATTCTCAGTGCTCTGGCAGTTACGATATAGTATGACAGCTATGTAAGGACGTAATTACCTGTATAATGAGATCTTATATAATGTGATCACCTCTATGATGAGGTCTGCTATGAGCAACCAATCAGTTGAAAGGGAGTTTCCTTGGGGGGGTGGTTGCATCCAATATATGTGGACTTTCTGACAAAGCACACTGGCTTTTGCTTGCTCTGTATCTTCATCTGACCTCTGGTTCTTGAATTTGAACTAGCAGCTTACCTGACTATCTTGGAATTCGTTGGCCTTCACAGCCTGTGAGTCAGCAGCCAGACGTCTTTCCTGCCAATCTTGAGTTTGTCAGCCCTGCAACTGTAAGTCAGGAGAAACCTCTTTCTAGAGCCATTTCCTTGATATAAATCTCTCTCTCTCTCTCTATACACACACACACACACACACACACACTTCACTGCTTTTATTTCTCTAGAGAACCCAACCTAAGACAGGGAATGATACAAAAATCTCTATTTTTGCAACCCCTAATGAATTAACGGATTCAGGCATTTCTCATCAAAGGCCGTTTTGTTAGCTTCCTAGGGCTGCTGCAACAAACTACCACAAACGACATGGTTTTAACAAACAGGAATTTACCATTCCACCCTTTGGCCCCCCAAAATTCATGTCCTTGCCACATTCACCTCATTGTATCACCCCAAAGAACGTTCACCTCACTGTATCATCCCAAAAGTCTTAAATCAACTTCAAGTCCAAATACCACTCTTGGGCAAAATTTTTCTTCATCTGTGAAATCTACAATACTAGCTATCTGCTTCCAAAAGTACAATGGTGGAACAGGTACAAGGTAGACATTTCCATTACAAAGTGGAGAAATTGGAGGGAAAGAAGTAATAACAGGCACCAAGCAAGTCAGCAGAACACATTACATTAGCTCTCAAGGCTTGAAAATAATCCTCTGTTCTGAGACCATATAGGCAATGGCCTTGCCCTCCAGACTCTGGGTATTGGCCACAGTCTCCAGATTCTGGATGAAAGCCCCTTGGCCCTGGGCTTCAGCTCTGTCTTCTAGGCCCACTGAGATGGCAACTCTGCTCCCTCGGATTTGAGCGCCCCATTCTCCTAGTCTGTCTGAGTGGTGACCCTACCCCCTTGGCCCAGGCGGGGTCTGTTCTTCTGCCCTTTGGGTATGGCAGCCCTGTCCCCTCAACTTTGGGCAGTGGATCTGGCCCCATTCCACTGGCATTCATGAAAGCCAGCCCCACACTCCAGAACCGAGTTGGTGAAGATCTGACTCTTTGAAATCTAGGAAGCCATGGCCCCACCCTTTGAGACTCCAGAGGTTGTGGCCCTACCCTTTGAGACCAAGGCAGTTCTGCTTCCTGTGCTCCTCCTCTCTTCTGCTGCCTCCTGATTCCTTGGTCTTTCAGTCCCTAGGGCCTCTTGGGCTGGCCTGGGGTGTTCCAAAACTCTTTACCTCTACCGGTAAGTGCATGAAAGCCAGTAAAACTTGGCCTGAGGGCACTCAGCTCTCTTGCTCTGTGCATCAGCAAGTCTATCTCTACTGATAAGTGTTTGGAGGCACCCCACTCTGCCAGGAAGCCTCCTGCCTGAAGACACTCAGTTCTCTTGCTACGTGGGTCAGTTCTCATGCCGTCTCCTGCCAGTCTCCCAGTTCTGCTGCTCTCATTTGTCTGCTGCTGCTTCTCACCATCTGTGCTGTCTCTAGTGATACAGCTGTCCTTTATTTCTTCTGAGCCCTCACTAGCATTGCTTTTGACATCCGTAATTCCACCAACAGTCTCTTCAAGGCAATCTAGGCTTTTACTACTAGGCACCTTAAAACTCTTCCAGCCTCTATGGATTCACAGTTTCAAAACTACTTCCACATTTTAGGTATCTGTTAGAGCAACACCCCACTCCTAGTACCAAATTCTGTCTTTGTTATTTAGTGCTGCTATACAGAAATACCACAAGTGGGTGACTTTAATAAACAGAAATTTATTCTTTCACAGTTTAGGAGACTAGAAGTCCAAATGGAGGGTGCCAGCTCCGGGGGAAGGCTTTCACTCTCTGTTGGTTCTGAGGGAAGATCCTTACCATCAATCTTCCCCTGGTCTAGGAGCTTCTCAGCACAAGGACCCCAGGCCCAAAGGACACACTCCACTCCTGACTCTTCTTTTTAGGTGGCAGGAGGTCCCTCTCCTCTCTGTTTGCTTCTTTCTTTTATATCTCAAAAAAAGGTTGGCTAAAGATACAACCTAATTCTGTAGATTGAGTCCCACCACATTAACATAACTGCCTCTAATCCTGCCTCATTAACACCACAGAGGTCAAGATTTACAACACATAGGATTATCAGATCACAAAAAATGGAAGACAACCACACAATACTAGGAATCATGGTCTAGCCAAGTTGACATATATTTTGGGTGGACACGATTCAATCCATAACAGGTAGACGCTAAAACAGCCCAGTATGTAAATGAAGAAACTGAGGCTAGAGCAAGCTGAGTGACTTGCTTAAAATCATGCAGGTAGTAAATGATGGAGCCAGGTTTTTTCCCAGGTCTTCTGATGCTCAAATCTGTATGTTATCGATATTGTTTTTCCATTACCCTATGCATGTCAGAAAGAATACACCATATCAGCATTTATGTGCGCTATTGTGACCAAAAGCAGACTGGATAACATTTGGAACTATTTTAGAATGGAAAAACCATTATCTGAAATCTTAAAAAAAAAAAAAACTTTTTTTTTTTTTTTTTGACGCAGATGACTCCAATAAATGATGGTAAACAAGCCAAATGTGGAAAGAGCCAGGGCCAATACCAGCATTACATATTTAGAGTAATATTAGTTGAGCCAACTTTTACAAACCAACAACAAGGAAAAGTAAGGAGAGCATCGGAAATCGATAACACAATTTTAGTGTCAGCTGCATTTAAGTGAGAAAGCTCTGACTCATCCAACATGTGATGTCAGGTCAAGCAGGTTACAAGGGGCAAAAAAATGTATCTTCGGAAAAGTTGGAAAAAGAATCATAAATTTGGGTATATCACATCTTGCTAACTCATTTCTGTGGATGGAGATAAAAGAAATTACAAGGGACCTTCCCAGAACCCTGAGAATCTGTATCCTTTCTTAAGTCTCAGAGTAGGACAGAACATGCATCATCCCAACAGAGAGCCAAGGCCTTATGCAAATCACTGACAACAAATGGAACTTTCTGGGAACCCGGAAAGGGAAAAAGTCTTAGAGACCAAAACAAGGAGCTATGAGAAGGGTCTAAGTCAACACGGACCTAGAATCTTCAATCTCTACAGAAAAGGAGTGATTTATGCCAACATAGAAAAAGAAAGGAGTATCTAACTGCCAAGAAAAGGAGAGTCTCTAATGGTTTGTGATAGTCCAGTCCACAGTTTGATAACATTTGCCTTCAGGAAGGGTCTTCTGTTACATTAAGTGAATTCCTTGTTACCTACAATGTAAGCACCTGCTCCATGCACAGAGTCCCTCTTTTTTCTTTCTCATCCTTTTGGGTATCTTCATGATTTAATATCTATGGCAGGACTACTTTGGTGTTGCTATTGGCAGACAGGACTGACTGTTATATCACATAACTGATACTGTTGTTTTATTCTGAGAGGCATAATTTCACCAAGGTCTTTCTAGAGCTGTGTAACAAAAGGTCTGTGTACATTTTTTGTATTATGCTTGTATTTGTTTTTGTATTTTTTATCATGTTTTGTGAGAAGGGTGCTTTATCCAATAATATTCATGAGTTCTTTCCTTAAATTATAAATTTTTTGTGAGGAATATTATTTTTTAGGCTTTTTTTTTCTCCCCACAGAATTGCATAAAGCTCATGTAAGAGAAGAGATTGTGATATGGGCTATGAAATTCCGGTAGGTCAGAGAAGATGAGCTCTGAGCCAAAAGATTTGTGCACAATGCTGGGTTTATAGCCAGATTTATTGGGAGTTCTGAGCCTGGATCTTCCAGATACAGGGAGCCACAGGAAGGAGGAACTTCGGAATGGGTCCTTTGCCTTCTCAGAGTGAACCGAACTTGTTATTGCTGGCTCCCAGTGTACCTCCCAGCTGTAAAGCTGCTACAAAGGCCACAGCAACTTAACTGCCTGTGTAACTGCCTAGATTATTGCCTGCAAACCCAGTGTCCTCACTGTGCCTCTGTGCTGACAAGCCAGACCAACCCGGAACTGCAGCCATGGGCCACATGACTCTTTACTTTCTAGGCTGTTCAGGCCTCCCATCTCACTCTCTTCTTAGGTAATTGGGGTCTTGGGGTGATATGATATCACCAATCTTCTTTTGAAATTTAGTCTTTCTTTTTACCTAGAAAGGGATAAACCCATCTATGCCTATGGTTTAGGCCCTTAGGAGACAGGGAATGATTCATCTCCACTGTAAAATGAAGTGTTTTATAGGCTATGGAATGCTGTTGTTCAAAAAGAAAACCCTAAATTGTTTACTGTTTTTCACTTTAGTGGATTTTTTCTTCTTAATACAAAGTTTATCCAGGCTTTTATAACAAAACAGTGAGGAGGCTGACATTTGACAGTTGTATCTCCCTTCCATTCCCCTAGCCCTCACCCTCCGGTAAGGTATGGTACAGTCTGGTGTGTGTCCTTTCACACCTTTCTCAAAGTGTATACACACACATATTCCAACATACATACGCAGGCACAGTGGAGCCCAAATTTTGACCTCTTCTGTGGGCCTCTCCAACCCTCTCAGCTTGAGATCGAGTTTTTAGCATGGTTTTTTTTTCATCCTATGTAATTCCACTGGGCTCAGCATTTCTGAAGTAACTGTCACCCAATCTCCTGAGGAAATAGGCTGAGGAATGACAGAGGAGAGACACAGCCCAGGGGGTGGGCTCACTGGGAAATGTGCTCTCAGCTTTCCGAAAGGCCAGGGGTCAAATTAACCTAATCACCAGTCCTTCTTTGATCTGAGCTGGTTGAGGATGTGAGGATTGACACACCGAGATACCTGTGTAGACCCTGAGGAAAAAGTAGGCTCTGGAGACTTCTTATAGGATAAACTGGGAAAGAAATGTGGTTCCAGGTTGATAGTTGGTTCTGGAATATTCCGTGACTGAGCTTCCAGTGAGTGGATTATTCAGGACTCATACTTCTCCTCAGCCTCCTGCTGAGGACAGTGTCAGGACTCATTAGCACTTCCTCTAGAGGCGAGCCCTTGCCGGGAGAAGAGGTGACAGCAGTCAATTTTGCCGCTCATTAGCAACTATGGACAGATAGTGGTGGTAAGATTGAACCTATTGGCAAAATGAGAGTTTGCTTCTCTGGGGGTAAGTTATTCATTCTAGTCCTTTAGCCATCAGCATGTTGCCTAGAGTTGACTGTGCTGGTCTCAGAGCAATGAGCAAGACAGTATGTCTTAAGGTAGTAGTTACTTCATACAATAACTCAGTGAGTAGCCAATATTGTGATCTTCAGTTTAATGGCGAATCTGCAGAAGGAAAAATATCTCATGTAAAACAGATACCACACTGTTCTAGCTGTGTTCTTGTTCTGGCCTAAAGGCTAGGGATTATATTGGAAAACAGCTGGCCTGCTTTCTGTGTAGGACAGTAGTTTATTCACATGCCCCACAAGAGCCTATTCTGATTATCCTGACTTCATATTTGTATAATATTTTACAGTTTGCAAGGCACCTTCACATGCCCTTCAATTCTTATGACAATTCTTTCAGGTTGTTACTTTTCTTATCTTCATTTTACCGATAAACCGAAGATCATAGACGTTAATTGAGTTACCTAAGGTCATATCAAATCCAGTGTGCTTTCCCTGACACAAAGTTTGTGGTGGGAGCTTAATAAATGGTGAAAGGAAGGGCTATCTTGGTTTGAGGAAATGGGGAGTGAAAGTGGCACAAAGAAAATTAGAGCCCATTCCTGCCCTCTATAGGTAAATATTAATCTTCAATGAGATTGATATTCCAAGGATCCAGGTGGAGGGTACAATGTGCTAAATTATGTAGGAAGGATTTCTCTTTTTTGTCATATCATCTTTGGGACACTGGCCCAAAGGTTTTTATGAACCGTGGTTCCTCTAGTACAAAAATTTTAATTTGGGGATTCTTCATAAAACATAACCAGTTGCTATCAAGTCGACTCCAATTCATGGTGACCAATGTCTGTCAGAGTAGAACTGTGCTCCATAAGGTTTTCGATGGCTGAGTTTTTAGAAGTACATCACCAGGCTTTTCTCCAGAGGCACCTCTGGTTGGATTTGAACTGCCAACATTTTGGTTAGCAACCAAGCAACTAAAGGTTTGTACCATTAAATGAGTTGGACTACTTTCTTTTCCAGGTGAGTAAAAACATTGATTTTGAAATGGTTTTCCCACGGTTTTTGTCTATTAGCTGTGTTTTTGTTTTGTGTTGTTTTTGTTTTTAAACTCAGTCAAAAAACCTCTTTTGAGCTCATAGAATTGCAGGCAGTTCCCCTCAAGGCAATCACTTGTTCTCTGTTAAACGATCACTTTTGATATTGAAAAAAAAAAGTTGCTGTTAGAAAATGAATTGAAATTTCCACATGATTAAAATCATCTGCCTCATTAGGAACTTACCAATTTTGGAGACACTTTAAAAAATACCTAAAGGAGGAACTGGAGGCACCAGAAATTTTATTTTTGAAAATTAAGTCAGCTTCTCTCATTATACAACTCCCTATCTTTGCTAATTTACAAAGCCAATATTTTAAGCCTGAAAGTACAATTTCAAACAATTTATTCCCTGCACAGAATTTAGGGAGCAAAGCGTTTATAAAGACTGTGAGAAAATTTGTCAAAGATTTGGAAAGAAGCAGAAAAGACCACTGGCTGTCCTTTCAGTGATGTGCTGGACACTATCTAGTGGACCCTGGGTCTCTATAATAACAAGGCAGTTACACAACCCCACTGGAGTAGAAAGGATTTGTGGTGGCTCAGTGGTTAAGCACTCGACTGCTAACCAAAAGGTTGGCAGTTCGAACCCACCAGCCAGCCTCTGCACAGGAGAAAGATATGATAGTCTGCTTCCATAAAGATTACAGCCTTGGAAACCCTAAGTGGCAGCTCAACTCTGTCCTATAGGGTCACTATGAGTCAAAATCGACCTGGTGGCAACAGGTTTGGTTTTTTTGGATCTTATTGGACTAGGAGTTGAAAATGCACATGATTCTTATCCATAGCAATGCAGTTGAATGCGGTCGTGATATAATTGTTTTCTGCTCTGTACAAAATAACCACAAACATACATTTTATTGTCCTCTAGGATATTAAGCAGTTTTGAATCCATTAGCAAATATATTTTAGCATTCATGATTACATATACGCACTTATGTCTATATATCTTTATATATCTACATATCTCTGTGTTTATGTGTGCTCTTCAAATTTTTTGAAACAGTTTTAACATCTTACTGGTTACCTAATTAATTAAAAATTCAAATAAAATTATTGACATATGTTAGTTTTATATTTGTATGACAGTATGATTTTGTCTTTTTGAAAATCACAACTTAGCAAGGCTAAACTAGAATTTGAATAGGTTTCCCAGACTCCACAGTGATTTATTTCTTCCTTCTCTGATTAGCTCTCCTCTTACAGCCTAGGTCCCTCCGCTGCACTCAAGTAGGGTTGCCAGATTTAGCAAATAAAAAATAGAACACCCACTTACATTTGAATTGCAGATAAACAACAAATAAATTTTTAATGTAACCATGTCCATGCAATATCGTACAAAATTACTGTAAGAGCTTATATATACTTATACAAAAGAAGTATTCATGGGAGAAAAAGGAGTATATGGGAACTCTCTGTACTTTCTGCACAATTTTTCTCTAAACCTAAAACTGCTCTAATAAATAGTTCATTTTTCAAAAAGTATTTGCTGTTTATCTGAAATTCAAATTTAACTAGGTGTCCTAAAATTTAGTTAGTAACCTTACAGTCATGGAGCTATCAGCTGCCCCAAGGTGACAGAAATAATGGGAGTGAAAAAAAGTTAACATGTATAATTTTTTTTTTTTATAGTGTACTAGGTGTATTGCTAAGCACCCTGATCTTCTCAAGCATCCTATAATGTGAGTACTATTATTTCCATTTTACAGTAAGTTAACGAAAGCTTGTAGGAGTTAAGCCACATGCACAATATCTCACAGTTAGTTAATGGTAGGTCTCTCTGATTCGAGAGTGTATCCCCTTCACCTCCACATTGCATCACTTCACTAACCCCCACCCCCAGGTACTTAAGCAGTACAGGGATGACCACCCATCAAGAGGTGACCAGAGTTGGGCAGAAAAGAGTCCTAAATTCTCTTTCAATTAAACAATTCTATAATATGAAGCCTTGTATTTTTTCTTTTCTCCTGTGTGTATTTTTCCTTGTCTTTGAGGATTATAACTCTGCAACTCTGCCTTCTATCTCTGTGTCCATACAATACCTGCCAGATATTGTTCACTATTTTTGTTGAAAGAAAATACTCTGACTTGTAAGGAGAAATAAGAATGTTGATGTGGGAAGTGGGGCCAAGATGACAGAATAATCAGATGCTTCCTGTGGTCCCTCTTACAACAAAGACATGAAAAACAAGGACTCAATTATCTATGACAACCTAGGAGCTCTGAACATCAAAGACAAAGTTGAAGAATTGGACTGAGCACGGAGGGAGAGATAGATGGTTCAGAAGCAGTGAGGAGCTGCCAAACCTGACCTGGCAGGCAACGGCACCTTGCAGGCTGGATTGGCTGGTATGCATGGTGAAGTAAGCAATGGCACTCAGGAAGCGTTTTCTACATCAGGAAAGACTGAATGGTGGAGAGTCTGCTCAAGCCTGCAGAACTAGCAAGAAACAGTGCTCAATCAGTGAAAGATAGTACAAGCATCTAACCTAATGCACGAATCCCAAAAAAAAAAAAAACCCTTTTGGGAAGCTTCTCTCTCACATTTACCTGTCCCTTCCCCACTCTACTCCAGGCCCTGGTCTGGGTCCAGAGATTGCTGCACTCCCTGGTCTAGAAGTAGGACCCAGTGCATGTTCTGAGCCATTCTCCCAGGTTTGGAGAGAGAACAAATTAACAAACAGAAAAAAAAAAAATTGCCAGCTCCCTAAGCTGGGAACTCAGGGCAGGCACAGCCTCTTTGCCTAGGCACAGGCATAAGGGCTCCAGAGATCTGAATGCCTTTCACCTCTGCATAGACTTGTGTGGGCTCATTTCCACAGCATAGGCAATCATTAGCACAGTACAACAGGGTATGTACCTGAAGCCTATTTTCATCTGTATCTGCTGTAAGGGGGAGTGGCACTCTCATGACATTTGACACTGCCCTACCCATTAAGCAGAGTCCTCACCTACCCACATCCGGGGCCTCAGGACTGGTGGCTTCACCCACTCCACAGAGTCAATAGCAACAGAGGTCCAAGAATAAGTGGTGCCTCCCAGTCCTTACAGCCAACAGCATTGGATGCCCATAATCTGGCTACAAAACCCATCTACCTATGCACTCAAGGGAACAGGGACACGCCTTCTACCCAGACACTCAGGGGCAGCAGTCAGCTACCAGCCCTGATCAGCGCATAACCCACTACTGCTGCAGATACCTGTGCCCACTCCAATCACCACTGCCCATCTAGGACTGTAGGTGAGACCCTGCACCACACACTCAGTGACCGACGACCTGGACACCTGAACTGAACCCACACAAGGAAAGTAAATGGTCTCCTGGACTCACATACATGGCAACAGCCCTAGACACCTGGAAACAAGATATGAGAGATTCAAAGATACCAATGATCAAACTAGCTCACACGAGCAGCGTATTTGGGCATTAAAAAAAAAAAAAAAAGCCAAGAAGCTAGGACACAGTAAGGAAACATAAAATAATTATAATAACTTATTGATGGTTTGGAGACAACCAAAAAAAAAACCCAGTGCTGTCGAGTCGATTCTGACTCATAGCTATGAGTTGGAGACAACAGTCAATATCAAATCGCATAAACAGGCAAACCATGATGGCTTCAGCAAGCCCCCAAAAAGAATTGTCTTAGTCATCTAGTGCTGCCATAACAGAAATACCACAAGTGGATGACTTTAACAAAGAGAAATTCATTCTCTGACAATCTAGTGGGTTACAAGTCCAGACTCAGGGTGTTAGCTCCAGGGAACAACTTTCTCTCTCTGTCAGCTCTGGAGGAAGATTCCTTGACATCAATCTTGCCCTGGCCAAGGAGCTTCTCAGATGAAGGGACCCCAGGTCCAAAGGACACGCTCTGCTCCCAGTGCTGCTTTCTTTGTGGTATGAGGTCCTGATGTCTCTCTGCTCATTTCTCTCTTTTATATCTCAGAAGAGATTGGCTTAAGACACTATCTAATCTTGTAGATGTCATCAACATAACTGCCACTAATCCATCTTATTACATCATAGTGATAGGATTTACAACACATAGGGAAATCACATCAGATAATAAAATGGTAGACAATCATACAAGGGAACCATGACCTAGGCAAGTCGACAAATATATTGCAGTACACAATTCAATCCATGACAAGAATCAAGAAATCTTTCAGAGGAAGATAACTGCTTGGAATTGCCACAGGTAGAATTTAAAAGACTAATATACAGAACTCTTCAAGAGATCAGGAAGGAGATCAGGCAAATCACAGAACAAGCCAAGGAATACACAGATAAAACAATAGAGGAATTTAAGAAGGTTATACAAGACCATAATGACAAATTTAACAGGGTACAAGAATCTATAGACAGCAAACAGAAATCCAAAAGATTAACAATAAAATTTCAGAATTAGTCAATTCAACAGGAAGCCGTAGGAGAGGAATTGAGGCAATGGAAGTCAGAATTAGCCACGTTGAAGATAAAGCACTTGACACCAAATTATGTTAGGAAAATCAGATAAAAGAATTTTTAAAAAATGAAGAAACCCTAGGAATTATGTGGGACTCTAAAAAAAAAAAAAAGTTTTTTTTTTTTTTCTATCAAGAAGAATAACCTATGAGTGATTGGAGCACCAGAACAGGGGGGATAACAGAAAACACAGAGAGAATTGCTGAAGATTTGTTGGCAGAAAACTTCCCTGATATCATGAAAGATGAGAAGATATCTATCCAAGAAGCTCATTGTATGCCACACAAGGTAGGTCCCAAAAGAAAGTCACCAAGACATATTACAATCAAACTTGCAACAACCAAACATAGAGAATTTTAAGAGCAGCTAGGGATAAAAAGTCACCTAAAAAGTAGACTCAATAAGACTAAACTCTGCAACTCAGCGGAAACCATACAGGCAAGAAGGAAATGGAATGACATATATAAATCCTTGAAGGAAAAAAATTGCCAGCCAAGAATTATATATCCAGAAAACTGTTTCTCAAATATGATGGAGAAATTAGGGCATTTCCAAATAAATAGAAGTTTAGGGAATTTGCAAAAACTAAAACAAAATTACAAGAAATACTACAGGGAGGCCTCTGGTTAGAAAATAAATAACATCAGGTAACAACCCAAGACTAGAACACAGGACAGAGCAACCAGATATCAACCCAGATATGGAAATCAGAAAAATAAATCAAAGCTAAAATACTGAAAATAGGGAAACAGATGTCAATATGTAAAAGATGATGACATTAAAACAAAAAAGTGGGACTAAAAAATGTAATTATAGATCTTTCATATGGTGAGGAAGTCAAGGTGATATAAAGAAATAAAAAATTGGTTTAAACTTAGAAAGATAGAGGTAAATATCAAGGTAACCACAAAGGAAAGGACTATTCCTACACATCAAAAGAAAAATATAGACTCAGCAAATACAAAATCAACAACAATGAGAAAGATGAAAAGAATATACACAAAGAAAAAAGACTCAGTACAGAAAATTAAGTGGAACAAAGAAACTGTCAACAACACACACACAGAAAAAATACATCAAAATGACAGCACTAAACTCATACCTATCAATAATCGTACTGAATGTAAATGGACTAAATGCACCAATAAAGAGACAGAGAGTGGCAGAATGGATAAAAAAACACAATCCGTCTATATGCTGCCTACAAGAGACACACCTTAGACTTAGAGACGCAAACAAACTAAAACTCAAAGGATGGAAAAATATATATCAAGCAAACAACAATCAAAAAAGATTAAAAGTGGCAATATTAATCTCTGACAAAATAGACTTTAAAGTAAAATCCACCACAAAGGACAAGGAAGAAATACGTATATATATATAAAATGATTAAAGGGTAATAAACCAGGAGGACATAACCATATTGAATATTTACACACCCAAGTATAAAAAAACTAGGGCAGCAAAATACATAAAACAAACTCTAACAGCATTGAAAAGAGAAATAGAGAGCTCCACAATAATAGTAGGAGGCTTCAATACGCCATTTCTGGTGAAGAACAGAACATCCAGAAAAAAAGCTCAATAAAGACATTGAAGATTTAATGCCACAATCAACCAACTTGATCTCATAGACATATAGAGAACACTCCACCCAACAGCAGCCAAGTATACTTTCTTTTCTGATGCACGTGGAATATTCTCCAGAATAGACCACATATTAGTCGACAAAGCAAGCCTTAACAGAAACGAAAACATCAAAATATTACAAAGCATCTTTTCTGACCATAAAGCCATAAAAGTAGAAATCAATAACAGAAAAAGCAAGGAAAAAAAAATCAAATACATGGAAACTGAACAACACTTTGGTCAAAAACTACTGGGTTATAGAACAAATTAAGGAGGGAATGGAGAAATTCACAGAATCAAATGAGAATGAAAATACTTCCTACCAGAACCTTTGGGACACAGCAAAAGCAGTGCTCAGAGGCCAATTTATAGCAATAAATGCAAACATCCAAAAATAAGAAAGGACCAAAATCAAAACATTAACTCTACAACTTGAACAAATAGAGAGAAAGCAGCAAAAGAAGCCTTCACCCACCAGAAGAAAGGAAATAATAAAAATTACAGCAGAATTAAATGAAATAGAGAATAGAAAAACAATTGAAGGAGTTAACAAGACCAAAACTGGCTCTTTGAAAAGATCAACTATATCAATATATCATTGGCCAAACTGACAAAAGAAAAACTCAAGAGGAAGCAAATAACCCAAATAAGAAATGAGATGGTCAATATCACAACAGACCCAACCGAAATTAAAAGAATCATAATAGAATACAATGAAAAATTGTTCTCTAATGAATTTGAAAACCTAGAGGAAATGCACAAATTTCTAGAAACACACTACCTACCTAAACTAACACAAACAGAGGTAAAACAACTAAATAAACCTGTAAAAAAAAAATAAGGGATTGCAAAGGTAATTACAAAAAACTCTCAACATAAAAAAGCCCTGGCCCTGACGGCTTCACTGGAGAATCTTACCAAACTTTTAGAGAAGATTTACACCACTACTACCAAAGGTATTTCAGAACATAGAAAAGGATGAGATACTTCCAAACTCATTCTGTAAAGCCAGCATATCCCTGATACTAAAACCAAGTAGAGACACCACAAAAAAAGAAAATTACACACTTATATCTCTCAAGAACATAGACGCAAAAATCCTCAACAAAATTCTAGCCAATAGAATTCAACAACATATCAAAAAAATAATTGACCATGACCACGTGGGATTCACACCAGGCATACCGGGATGATTCAACATTAGAAAAACAATCAATGTAATGTATCACATAAATAAAACAAAAGACAGGAACCACATGATCTTATCAATTGATGCAGAAAAGGCATTTGACAAAGTCCAACACCCATTCCTCATAAAAACTCTTAGCAAAATAGGAACAGAAGGGAAAATCCTCAACAGAATAAAGGGCATTCATACAAAGCAAACAGGCAACATCATCGTAAATGGAGAGAGTCTGAAAGAATACCCCTTGAGAAAGGGAACCAGACAAGGATGCCCTTTATCACTGCTCTTATTCAACATTGTGCTGGAAGTCATAGCCAGAGCAATTAGGCTAGAAAAAGAAATAAAGGGCATCCAGATTGGTAAGGAAGAAGCAAAAGTATGCCTATGTGCAGATGATATGATCTTATACACAGAAAACTCCAAAGAATCCACAAGAAAACTACCAGAACTAATAGAAAATTTCAGCAAAGTATCAGGATACAAGATGAACATACAAAAATCAGTTGGATTCCTCTACACCAACAAAGAGAACTTGGAAGAAGAAATCACCAAATCAATACCATTTACAATAGCCTGAAAGAAGATAAAATACTTAAGAACAAATCTAGCCAGAAACGTAAAAGACTTATACAAAGAAAACTATAAGACACTACTGCAAGAAACCAAGAGACCTACATTAGTGCAAAAACATACCTTGCTCATGGACAGGAAGACTCAACATTGTGAAAATGTCAATTCTACCCAAAGTTATCTAAAGATACAATGCAATCCATATCCAAATTCCAACAACGTTTTTTAATGAGATGGAGAAACAAATCACCAACTTCATATGGAAAGGGAAGAGGCCCCGAATAAGTAAAGCATTACTTAAGAAGAACAAAGTGGGAGGCCTCACACTACCTGATTTTAGAACCTATTATACTGCCATAGTAATCAAAACAGCCTGGTACTGGTATAACAACAGATACATAGACCAGCGGAGCAGAAGTGAGAACCAAGACATAAATTCATCCACCTATGAGCAGCTGACATTGGACAAAGGCCCAAAGTCCATTAAATGGGGAAAAGACAGTCTCTTTAACAAATGGCGCTGGCATAACTGCATATCTATCTGCAAAAAAATGAAATAAGACCCATACCTTACACCATGTACAAAAGCTAACAAAAAATAGATCAAAGACTGAAATATAAAATCTAATACAATAAAAATCATGGAAGAAAAAATAGGGACAATGATAGGAGCCATAAAAAAAACACAGCATAAATAGTATACAAAACATTACTAACAATACACAGACACCAGAAGAGAAACTAGACAACTGGGAGCTCCTAAAAACAAAACACTTACGCTCATCAAAAGACTTCACCAAAAGAGTAAAAAGACAACCTACGGACTGGGAAAAAAATTTTGGGCTATGACATATCCAATCAGGGTCTAATCTCTAAAATCCATATGATACTGCAAAAACTCAAAAACAAAAAGACAAATAATCCAATTAAAAAAAGGGCAAATGATATGAACAGGCGATTCACCAAATAAGACATTCAGGCAGCTAACAGATACATGAGGAAATGTTCATGATCATTAGTCATTAGAAAAACGCAAATCAAAAGTACAATGAGATATATCTCACCCCAACAAGACTAGTATTAATTTAAAAAACACAAAATGATAAATGTTGGAGAGGTTGTGGAGATAAGAGGCATCACACGAATAGATATATGCACACCCATGTTCATTGCAGCACTGTTCACAATAGCAAAAAAAAAAAAAAAATGGAAACAACCTAGGTGCCCATCAACAGATGAATGGATAATAAATTATGGTATATTCATTCACACAATGAAATACTACACAATGATAAAGAACAATGATGAATTCATGAAGCATCTCATAACATGCATGAATCTGGAAGCCATTATGCTGAGTGAAATTAGTCGCAAAAGGACAAATATTGTATGAGACCACTATTACAAGAACTCAAGAAAAGGTTTTAAACACAGAAGAAAACATTATTTGATGGTTACTAGGGTGGCAGAGGGGTGCAGGGAATTCACTAACTGGATAAAACCCATTGCCTCCAAGTCAATTCTGACTCATAGCAACCCTATAAGACAGAGTAGAACTGCCCCAAAGAGATTCCAAGGAGCACCTGGTGGATTGAAACCACCGACCTTTTTGGTTAGCAGCCATAGCTCTTAACCACTACGCCACCAGGGTTTCCATTAACTAGATAGTAGACAAGAATTATATTAGGTGAAGGGAAGGACAACCACAATACAGGGGAAGTCAGCATCACTGGACTAAACCAAAAGCTAAGAAGTTTCCTGAACACAACCAAACACTTTGAGGGACAGTGTAGCAGGGGTGGGAGTCTGGAGAACTCAGTTTCAGGGGACATCTAGGTCAACTGGCATAACAAAGTTCATTAAGAAAATGTTTTGCATCTCACTTTGGTGAGAGATGTCTGGGGTCTTAAAAGCTAGCATGTGGCCATCTAAGATGCATCAATTGGTCCCAACCCACCTGGACCAAAGGAGAAAGAAGAACACCAATGACACAAGGAAAGTATTAGCCCAAGAGACAAAAGGGGTCACATAAACCAGAGACTCCATCAGCCTGAGACCGGAAGAACTAGATGGTGTCCAACTACCACCAATGACCACCCTGCCAGGGAACACAACAGAGAGTCCCTGACAGAGCAGAGAAAAGTGGGGTCCAGAACTCAAATTCTTGTAAAAAGACCAGACTTAATGGGCTGACTGAGACTGGAGGGACCCCAGAAGACATGGCCCCCAGACCCTCTGTTAACCCAGAACTAAAACCATTCCTGAAGCTAACTCTTCAGATGAAGAATAGACTGGACTATAAGACATGAAATGATACTTGTGAAGCGTGTGCTCCTTAGTTCAAGTAGACACACAAGACTAAATGGGCAGCTCCTATCTGGAGGCAAGATAAGATGTCAGAAAGGGACAGAAGCTGGTTGAATGAACACAGGAAATCCGGGGTGGAAAGGAGGAGTGTGCTGTCACATTATAGGGAAAGCAACTAGGGTCACATAACAATGTGTGTATAAATTTTTGTATGAGAAACTAACTTGAGCTGTAAACTTTCACCTAAAGAACAATTAAAAAAAAAAAAAAGAATGTGGATGTATGAAACCGGTTACCGACAAGGGGTGGGTGGGGCTGGCTAGAAGTGACACTTCTCTGAGTATATCGCCTTATCTAGTTTTGATTTTGGAAATGTGCTAATGTTCAACTTCTTTATAGTATAATTAACCCAACAAGTTTGGGGAAAAAACTAAAATTGAATTCAGACAGAAACAATGACTGGGTTTCAAATGAATAATATAATCACAGAGGAAAAAAAGATAATTCAATTAGCTTGAATGCAATACTTTAGCCACATACACTCAGTCTAAAGACAAAAAGATTTATAAACCAATCTTGAACTCCAACTTAATAGATTTGTTGTTGGTAGAGGGATGAATATAGCAATTCTGAAATTATTTTGTGCCTATTGTAGAATTAATCAAAAAAGTAATATGATTTGGGGAGGGAGGGAAGACAAAGGAAAATTGTGGGAGGCTGGGTTGGAATTAGCAATATCTCCTGGCTCTGCTTACTGAAAAGATGACACTCCAGTAGCAATGAGCACAGATCTTGGTTTCTAAATGCGATTTCTCACGAAAAGGAGCCAGGACTCTTGGATAAATGGCTGATGCCATGGCCGAAGCAGGGAAAGTACAAGAGCATCTTGTTCTTGAACATAAGGAAGTACTTATCAAATGATGGGGGCATGCAGCAAGAACACAGGAAACAACGTGAATGGGTTCTGAGTGGCCAAATCTGTGACAATTTGAGCATCAAAATGAAAAATGAGAGTAGTGGATTATTGCAACCCATGAAACAATGAGATTTCATTAATTCATATTTATACTAAATAAATGAGAAAGAGGGTAAGGCTCTTCTTCAGAATAGAAATCCAGCTAATAAATGAAGAATCAATGATGGAGTTAAAATATCAACACTTTACAACATCATCAAAACAAACAAACAAACCCAATGCTGCAAGCTGACTCCGACCCTTAGCAACCCTATAAGACAGAGTAGAACTACCCTACAGGGTTTTCGAGGCTGTAAATCTTTACCAAAGAAGACTGCGACATCTTTTGATGTGAGTGGTGGGTTCGAACTGCCAACCTTTCGTTTAGCAGGTGGGCACTTTAACTACTGCACCAATGGATGCTAAAATTATTGACTGAAAATATCAACGTATCTCCCCCAGATGACTTACTATGTTGCAAATATAGTGGAAAAATTTGGCTGACCTCACCTTAACCAAATGATCAATATTAACACCATCAACAATGGAACACACCCCCATCAAGTGTTCCCTGATGTCATGCACTAAGAAAGATATAATATCGCTTATTTCGTGATCCTGACAAAAATGCATAAGCTGATTATAATTATCAGGAAACATCGGACAGATCCAAACAGGGACATTTTACAAAACACCTGGCCTACGTTCATCAAAATTGTAATGTCATGAAAGACAAACGCAAAATGATTCCGAAATTCCTCTGGAATGTTGTTGTTGCTGTTAGGTGCCGCTGAGTCGGTTGCAACTCATGGTGATTCTATGTACAATGAAACAAAACACTGCCTTGTCTTGCCCCATCCTCATAATCGTTGTTATGCTTGAGCCCATTGTTGCAGCCACCATGTTAATCCATCTCGTTGAGGGTCTCCCTCTCCTCGATGACCCTCTATTTTACCAAGCATGATGTGATTCTCCAGGGACTGATCCTTCCTGACAACATGTCCAAAGTATGTGAGAAGAAGTCTCACCATCCTTGCCTCTAAGGAGCATTCTGGTTGTACTTCTTCCAAGACAGATTTGTTCATTCTTTTGACAGTCCACAGTACATTCAATATTCTTTGCCAACACAATTCAAAGGCATCAATTCTTCTTTGGTCTTCCTTATTCATCGTTCAGCTTTCTCATGCATATGAGGCGGTTGAAAACACCATGGCTTGGGTCAGGGGCACCTTAGTCTTCAAGGTGACATCTTTGCTTTTCAACACTTTAAAGAGGTGTTTTGCGGCAGATTTGCCTAATGCAATGTATCTTTTGATTTCTTGACTGCTGCTTCCATGGGTGTTTATTGTGTGGATCCATGTAAAATGAAGTCCTTGGCAAATTCAGTCTTTTTTTCTTTTATCATGATGTTGCTTTTTGGTCCAGTTGCGAGGATTTTTGTTTTCTTTATGTTAAAAGTGTAATCCATACTGAAGGCTGTGGTCTTTGATCTTAAGGCCTTCAAGACCTCTTCACTTTCAGCATGCAAGGTTGTGTCATCTGCATAACACAGGTTGTTAATGAGTCTTCCTCCAATCCTGATGCCCCGTTCTTCTTCGTATAGTCCAGCTTCTCAGATTATTTGCTCAGCACACAGACTGAATAGGTATGGTGAAAGAATACAACCCTGACACACACCTTTCTTGACTTTACACCACACAGTATCCCCAAGTAACTGCCTCTTGATCTACGTACAGGTTCCTCATGAGCACAATAAAGTGTTCCGGAATTCCCATTCTTCAAAATGTTATCCATATTTGTTGTGATCCACAGAGTGGAATGCCTTTGCATTGTCAGAAAAACACAGGTAACCATCTTTCTGGTATTCTCTGTTTTCAGCCAGGATCCACCTGGCATCAGCAGGTGATAGCTCTGGTTCCACGCCTCTTCTGGATCCTACTTGAATTTCTGGCTCTTCCCTGTTGACGTACTGCTGAAATCACTTTTGAATGATTTTCAGCAAAATTTTACTTGGTGTGATATTAATAATATTGTTCCATAATTTCCCCATTCGGTTGGATCACCTTTCTTGGAAATAGGCATAAATATGGATCTCTTCCAATTGGTTAGCCAGGTAGGTGTCCTCCAGATTTCCTGCCATAGACAAGTGAGCACTCCCAGCACTGCATCTGATTGTTGAAACATCTCAGTTGATACTCCATCAGTTCCTGGAGCCTTGAGTTTTCGCCAGTATCTTCAATGCAGCTTGGAGATCCTGGATGGAGGAAAAGTTGCCATAAAAAACATTATTGGGGCAGTTGGTAAAATCTGAATGTAGACTATCTAGTAGATAATACTGTATACTGTTATAGTTTTAAAAATCGATGATTGTACTGTGGTTATGAAGATAATGTCTTTGTTCTTAGGAAGTCCATGCTGAGACATTTAGGGATAAAGGAGCACGTTTGCAACTTTCTTTCATATGGTTCAGCAGTACTAATCATAATAATTACATAATTACAGAGAGAGAGAAATGTGGGAAAATGTTCACTGGTGAATCTAAATGGTGTATATGGGGGTCACTGTATAATTTTTGCAACTTTTCTGTAACTTTGAAATAAATAAAAAAAAAAGTCTTTTGAAAGTATTGAAGGTGTCGAATTGCCAAAGGCCTTAGGCTGTGGGTAACACTCATATTGCTGGGAGAGAGGGTCTAGAAGCCCTTCTCCCAGGTCAGTGTCCTGGGGCCTCATCTCTCAGCTGAGTTGGGTTGAGTCTTCCAGGTAAGATGTAGAATCTCTGAGAAGAGAAAGGTATTTTCCACACTGTTGCTTTCCCAGAAATCTGGGAGTCACTCTCAACTCCTCTTTCTCACTCACTCTTTCAACTAATCACCAAGTCCTATTGATCCTAATTTTTACCTCAAATTCATCCCCTCCACTCCATGTCCATGTCCTCTGCCAAGGCACTCACTGCCTGCATTTCTGCATAACTTCCCAACCAGTCTCCTGGCCTTCAGGAGGTCGCCTCCAAGCCACTCTTCCCACATCAGCCGTGTGCAAAGGGAATAGAACCTGGCTCCTTGGTAAGGCTACAAGGATGCGGCCATTCCTGCTCCTCCCTCAGGACAGCGGCATCTCCTACCATCTCCTGTTGTCGTTGCTGTTGTTGTCAGCTGCTGTGGAGTTGGCCCCAACTCATGGTGAGCCCTGATTCATGGCAATCCCATGTACAATGGAACAAATGCTGTCCCATCCTGCACCATCTCCTTGATCTACTGTTTCTTATTCCTGCCCCTTCCTACTCCACTCCCCACAGAGCCTTTGCTCCCAAAATCCTGAACTATTTTTACTTTCCCAAATAC
The DNA here is from genome assembly GCF_024166365.1 of Elephas maximus indicus. Taxonomy (NCBI): domain Eukaryota; kingdom Metazoa; phylum Chordata; class Mammalia; order Proboscidea; family Elephantidae; genus Elephas; species Elephas maximus. The sequence continues at coordinate 175,763,672 of NC_064819.1, read as the reverse complement.
ATTGTGGAGGTGCCTGAGGAGGTCCCAACAAAAATGCCACTCCTCTTCATCACGCATGTTGGGAGAAACTTGGAAAATAAAATAAGATGTGGCAGATGAAGGTATAAATACCTATGGCTGAGGGTGGCTAAGCTGGAGGACTAGATTCAGGTCTGTCAGCCTGCAGGTGAAGGGATAGTAGCGGCTCTGGACAGGGCAGCTACCTCAGTCTTCACAGCTCTCCTCACAGAGGAGCCACACCTCCCCCTCAGACAAAGCACAGCACCTCCTCAGAGCCCTCAAGGCAAAGAGGAGATAAAGCCTAGGTTTGTGCTTAAGAAAAATCCCTCCTGCAGGACACCAAGAGTGGAAGAAGCACTCCCTCAGACCCACGCTAAACTGTAGCATGCTCCTGTGCCTTTTCTCATTCCTCCTTCTGCCTGAAAAGCCCTTCTTTTCCACTTGCCCACTCCCGTACCAGTCTAAATGTTACCACCTCTAAGAAGTATACTCCAAATAAACTTAATTGGGTCTTCCATCCCTGGGTGGTGCAAATGATTAACTTCTAACCAGAAGTTTGAAAGTTCAAGTCCATCAAATCACACCTCAGAAGAAAGGTCTGGTGATGTAATTCTGAAAAATCAGCCATTGAAAATCCTGTGGAGCACAGTTCTACTCTGACACACGTGGGGTCCCCATGACTTGGGATTCCCATGATGTGGCAGTCTGCTTCTGTAAAGATTCTAGCCTTGGAAACCCTATGGGCAGCTCTACTCTGTCCTAGAGGGTCACTATGAGTTGGAATAGACTCGAAGGCAATGGGCTGGGATTTTTTATTTCCCCTCAGTTTTATATTGATCTCCCAGCATTCCTTTTTAATAGAAAGCTCTTCTTGCTTAGAGGATACAATATCTCTCCAAAGCTATATATATATATATATATATAGGATTGGTTTATTTGTTTTTAGTTTTCTCTTTCTGAAGAGTTCGTTTTTTGCTCTTGTTTTGATTTCTATTGTTCATATTAAAGACTTTCGTTAAATATCTGGTGATATTTGAGCTGTTTATTAAACACTAAAGCTTGATTGGAGCTCTGTGTCTACAGAGGAGGGGCTCATCAATTAGTACGTGTGTAGGTTTTTTTTTTTTAGGGTTTAGGGATTAAGAGCTTGGCTCTTAACCAAAAGGCCAGCAGTCTGAATCTACCAGCTGCTGCTTGGGAACTCTATGGGGCAGTTCTACTCTGTCCTATAGGGTATCTGTGAGTTAGAATCAACTTAATGGCAATGGGCTGGGTTTGGTTTTTTGGTTTTAGGGTTTAGGGAAGGAAACCTGGTGGCTCAAAGGTTAAGCTCTCGGCTACTAACTGAAAGGTTGGAGATTCAAACCTACCCAGCTGCTCATTTGGAGAAAGACCTGGTGATCTGCTCCCATAAAGGTTCTTGTTGTTGGGTGATTGCAGCCTAGAAATCCCTTTAGGGCAGTTCTACTCTGAAACATGGGGTCACTGTGAATAGAATCTATGGCACTTAACAACAACAGGGTTTAGGGTGGGGACTTGCAAGATGATTCAGGAAGAACCTGACCTTTCTTTTTTCCTGTTTTTCAGAAACTCCAAGCTGTCATTATCTGTATGTTTTTCCTTTGGGACCATTCGTTTTCTCCAGAGACAAACCCCCAGTCTCCTGCCTGAGGGTCGGAGCTCTGAGATAGGGTGACGAAAGAGGGCTGTGGGTCTTGCAGTACAGTATGTAGATTTTAACCCCACTATTTTATTTGCTGTGACTACAGCCTCTGTGAGTCACATTTTCCAAGAATAAATCTCCTACTTGAATGGGCAGGGGCGTGGCCCCTTGGCTGCTATAGATAGGGGAGTAACCTGGAATCTAACTTCTCCTCAAGCACGATTTCAACCAAACCCCTTTTCTTTAGCCTTGTGCTTTACCCCCACATTCTCTAGTTCCTGATGTCTCTAATTCTCCACTGGTCCTGGAGTTCTGGGGGGCTGGTAGCCTCACCTTTGATCCATCACCTCTGCAGGCACTTGGTAGCGAGGTTTCTCTGTCCTTCTAATTCCTCTATATTCCATCCTACAACATTTGATGGCCTTTCTCATTCATTGTGTTCTGTTCTCCAATTCTCTTTTGGGTGTGCCCATATTTATTTTTATTCTTTGTCTCTCTTTTTACTGGGGTTTCAGAAGGGAGCAGAGGTAAACATTCATCTTCAATGGACTGTGTTTAATTGGAAACTCATTTCATGCCCCCTCTTTAGCTTGCATGAGCTTCTGCAGGACACTGACCAAACCAAACCAAAATAAATCTGTTGCCATTGAGTTGATCCCAACTCATAGTGACCATATAGGACAGAGTAGAACTGCCCCATAGAGTTTCCAAGGAGTGACTGGTGGATTAGAACTGCAGACTTTTTGGTTAAAAGCCCTATCTCTTAACTACTGCACCACCAGGGACTCTATGCTTAATACTTTGTTATGCATCTACCTTCCCTTATGGACTATGGTTTCCCTGAGGGTAGGGGCCTCTTGGTATCCCCAGACCCTAGGATAGAGGGCCTGCAATGATTATTTAATTGAATGGAATTTCCTTTACTTAGTTGGTGCTGACTATTGGAAAACTGGAGAATAAAGTAAATGACCACTTAGGGCCTCATCAATTATCCCATTGCCTAGTAAAGACAGTTCTGATGAAAGACATTTTTCGAGATTGAAGCATAAATAGCAAACTCCTACTCATATAGTTCCTTGTTCACAGTGTGTACAGCTTTTTTCTGACTCTTTCAGAGAAGTGCTGCTTTTACTTAGAAGTAATTGCTTTTCAAAGATTGGCCAATTCTCATTAGTTACCAGGTGAGTGAGTCTGGTAAGAAAGGTCTCCTGACTGAGTTAGGGAAAGCAATGGAATAAAATGCATAGTAGGTTTTTCTTCCACTTTGCAAACAAAATAGCTCCTGTGTTATACATAATTGAAAGTAAGTTGGCATTACCTAAGATGTTTTTTTTTTTTTTTCCATGAGAGCAAAGAGAACTGAGCTTTCATGGGAGACGGCTTTGATGTTCAGAAAGGAACTGTGCTGAGGAGGTATTTACATCTCTTAGGGAGGTATAATGGGGGCACCTTTTAGCTGCTTCTGAGGAAGACTTCTGAGACAGCCTGTGTTCTTTGCTAGGGCTGCCATAACACATAACCACAAACTAGTGCCTTAGAACAACAGAAAGGTATTCTCTCAGGGGACCTCATACCAACAAGAAAGCAGTGCTGGGAGCAGAGCACGTCATTTGGACCTGGGGTCCCTGCACAGAGAAGCTCCTAGTCTGGGGGAAGATTGATGAGAAGGCTGACAGAGAGAGAAAGACTTCCCCTGGAGCTGACACCCTGAATTTGGACTTTTAGCCTATTTTACTGTGAGGAAATAAACTTCTCTTTGTTAAAGGCATCCACTTGTGGTATTTCTGTTACAGCAGCACTAGATAGCTGAGATAGGATTTGTTACCGAGAGTGGTGTGCTACTCTAACAGATACCTAAAATGGTGGAAGTGGTTTTGAAACTGAATGGAGAACCAGCAGCAGCAGAGAAGCAGCAGTGACAGAGAACCAACAGCAGCAGAACCAGGAGACCAGTGCAAGATGGTGCTGGAGCCTACCCACGCCCAAGGAGTGAGTGAGCTGAGTGCCCGTGTGCAGGAGGCTTCCGGGTGGAAGTGGGGTGCCTCCAGGCACTTACCGGTGGAGCTATTGAGCTTTGAAACACTTGCCCCAGCAGGGAAGATGTGGGCATGAGGACCAAGGAACCGAGAAGCCAAGAAATCAGGAAGCAGAAGCTGAAGAGACAAGAACACAAGAAGCCGAGCTGACTCAGTCTCAGAAGGTTTGCCTTTTCACCATTGTCTGAGGAAGAGGAGGAGGATGAACAAAGGGAACCTATGCTGAAAGAAAGCTTTGAAGGAATGAAAATAAGAAGTAACAAACAAGAACCAAATGGAAACAGTAAAGTGAATAAAGCACAGGAAGATGATTTGAAGTGGGTAGAAGAGAATGTTCCTTCTTCCATGAGAGACGTAGCACTTTCGGCCCTTCTGGATTCAGATGAGGAACGAATGATCACACACTTTGAAAGCTCCAAAATGGAATAAAGAATAAGAAGAATTGCAGATGAAGGTGGCTAGTATCAGGGAAGAGATCAGCTTCAGTGTCAGTCTTCTACCACTGCTGGATGGGATTAAAGGAGGCAGTGACTCCCCTATCTGTTCCCTGATCTTGCTGTATTGGAGCTGGCAAGAGATGTCAGAACAAGGAGAATCTTACTGAAAACAAGTCAACACGATGAGAAAAATCTACACGTTTCTGATTTCCAACACTGATACCCCTTCCCCTCCCGTACCCTGACATGGATGTTTATGCAACTTATATATGTTGTTCCTGAATCTCCTATAATGTTTCAGTTGTTTAATCTGTCAAACTAAAAAGTTTAACATCTTCTAAAGGACTGTGACATCAAGGTCATAATATGTGATCTCCAGAAACAACTGCCTGTGATTTTTATTTATTTAGGAAGTTACATAGGTGATGGGGGAAATTGTGAAGTATCTTTCAGTTTCCTGGGAAGCCAAGGTTACTTCTTGCGGAGATAGTTTTGAGAACAAAGGGCCCTTCTGAGTTAAGGAGCCACCATTCTGTCAATGATTAAAAGAAGAGCAATGAGAACAAAAAGAAACTTACAATGTGATTCAGATCATTTAAAAAAGCAAAATCAAGTGCAATTTCATTTATAAATGGTGTATATTAAAGATTTTTCTAACTCAGATTTAACTTAGAAATATTAGCTTAACACCTTTGACATCTGCTATTGTGACACATCCCATTGCTGGCAATGTGGCGCACACTTGGGAACTTTTAACTACTGTTTTGTAAACCTCCCAGGGCTGCTTTGTGGCTTTCTAGGCAATGCTTTGTTTGCCTTCATGCCATTCACTGGGCGTCGCACTCTGTGCAGAGAGGCACTCCATCTAAAAAAAAGTGCCGGTGAATGAGCCTCTAGCTAGAGGCACTGTAATGCTTAGAAACAGGAGCTTGTTACAGAGGAAGCAGGTCCTTCTGGCTTAAAGTTATTCCTGCATGACGTGGTATAGAGGCCCTGGATGCTGCTCATTCTTCAGGACTGTTGTTACATCCTGTGTTGGTTTAGAGACTGTTTATAACACACATCTCAAGGTGGTAGGATTCACTTGAAGCACAGTATTTCTGTTTCCAATTCTGCCTTCCCAAGATTTTTGTTCTACATAAAAAGTCCTTACCATTTTTTAATCTAAAAAAATTTAACAAAGAAAGAAATTTATTCTCTCTCACAGTCAAGGAGGCTAGAAATCCAAAATCAAGGTGTCAGCAGGGTTGGTTGCTTCTGGAAGCAATGATGGGGAATTTGTTCCATGCCTCTCTCCCAGCTTCCGGTGACTGCCAGCAATCCTTGGCATTCCTTAGCTTGTAGCTGCATCATTGCAATTTCTCCTTCCATCTTCATATGGCATTCTCTGTGTGTGTGTCTATGGGTCTCCAAATCCTCCTCTCGTTATAAGGAAGGACATTAGTCATTGGATTTAGGGCCCCTCCTAATCCAGCTATGACCTCATTTTAACCTGATTACACCTACAAAGACACTATATCCAAATAAGGTCACATTCTGAGGTTCCAAGTGGACTTGAATTTTTGGAGGGTGCTATCCAACCCAGTTGGAGTTCCTGGGTGGTGCAAATGGTTAATGTGCTCAGCTGTTAACCAAAGGTTAGCAGTTGGAGTTTTCCCAGAGGTGCCTCAGACGAAAGGTCTGGCAATCTATTTCCCAAAAAATCAGCCATTCAAACTGACAACAGAAACTTGAAAGATTAGATAAGAAACTTAGAGGGCAATGAGTTTATGTTAATGGGAAAGAACAATTTGGGAAAGGAGGGTGAGACCGGTTGCACAACTTGAAGAATATAATCAATGTCATTGAATAGTACATGTAGAAATTGTTGAATTGGTGTTTATTCTGCTGTGTGTCTTCCCAACAATAAAAAAATAGGAAAAAAAAAAAAACCCTGTGGAACACAGTTCTATTCTGACGCACATGGGGTTGCCATGAATTGCAATAGACTCAATGGCAACTAGTTTATTCAACCCAGTATGTTATCTTTCTACCCCTTACTTCTAGTCATAATTTTAGAGGCTACATTTGTAACCAAAGACTTTTAGACAATTGGTGTAGAAAAGGACACAGGAAGGCACCTGGAAGATGAGTACAACGGGCTCCTAGCTGAGGCTCCAGCTCCTGGGCAGGGGTTCTCCACCTTGACTGCACGCTAGCATCACTTGGGTTTTTTAAACCTACTGCCCAGGCATCAGTGGCTTTTAATGCACCCCAGAAGCTTCCAATGTGCTCCTGGGATGCGGACCTCTGCTCCGGCGACTCTCCCCGAAGCACTTGCTGATGAGGCTGCCTTGTTTGAGCTCTGCTGACCTTGTTGGAGCAGAGCCTGCAGATGTGTGCTCTCGCTGACTTCCGAGAATTTAGCACCAGTGCATGTGGATTTTATCTCTGCTCCTTCATTTGCTCTGAAGGAGAACAGCTTCATCTGTACTGAAAACTCAAAGGTTAATAACGAAAAAGAATATCGGGGATGGAGTGAATAAGAAGGTTAACACTTAATTTTTATTTTCAGAAACAATTTTTTTGCATTATTAAAGTGGCATGTGTTCATTGTAGAACTTTGAAAACCCCCTCAAAAAGACAATGAACAAAATCACCTGTAATTCTACCCTGAAAAACAATGGTTTGGTGAATGTCCTTCTAGTTATTTTTTTATATGTATATAAATATACAATATGCATCTTATAAATGTGGAATTATGTGGTTTTATAGCTTGAGTGGTACATTTAGCGATATATCATTAAATATGTTACCAAGCCTGGAAACGTGGGTCCTTGTCAGGTATTCTTCGACTTGCCAATTATCTGGACTCCAGTCTTTGAGAAAGTAACTTTATTGCAATGTGCAAAGCAAGAAGCCAGAAAGAAGTTCCTCAGATCCAGCTCCCCAAGCTATGGGGAACCAGGGCTTATATGTGATTTGGGCTGCAAGATGGCGGCTGCACAGCTGTACTGGGGAGGGAAAATTCTAGCAGGCAGCCAGAAACAGGAGATGACGTGATTCTTGTCCGACTTCTCGCTTCAGAGTAGGGTCTGGGTGATGATTTTCCTTCTGATGCATTCCTCCTGTTGTTTCGTCCTCTGTTGAGGTCAATTAGAGGTCACAGCTGGCCCTTCTGAGCATGCAGGGTAGGCCAAATCTGGCATGGGCTAGTTTAAGAACTAATTGAAATTTACTGGCATTAGTAAGGTCAGTTTACAAATATATATCATATAACTATATGTCAATAAATACATATCAATATTTCCCATTAAGTAGTCTTCTGGTTTTTAATGGCTATATTTTATTTCTTTTTAGGAGCCATACCATAATTATTTAACATTATAAGAGAATGTCAAATAGAATTTTTTCTATTGTCTGATTATCTTAGTTATCTACCATTGCTATAACAGAAATACCACAAGTAGATGGCTTTAACAAAGAGAAATTTACTTTCTCACAGTCTGGTATGCTAGAAGTCCAAATTCAGATCACTAGCTCTAGGGTAAGGCTTTCTCTTTCTGCCGGCTGTGGAGGAAGGTCCTTGTCATCAATCTTCCCTTAATCTAGGAGCTTCTCCTCGCAGGATAAAGATAAGCTCTGCTCCCTGTAATGCTTTCTTGGTAGTATCAAGTCCCCCTGTCTCTCTGCTAGCTTCTCTTTTATATCTCAAAAGAGATTGGCTTAAGACACAATGTAATCTCATAGATTTCATCAATACAACTGCTGCTAATCTGTGTCATTAACATCATAGTGATAGGATTTATAACAAATAGGAAAATCACATCAGATGACAAAATGGTGGACAATTATATAATACTGGGAAGCATGGCCTAGCCAAATTGATATACATATTTTGGGGGGATACAATTCAATCCATGACACTGTTGGGGCTAAACCCAAAGATCTGAGGACCAGAGGCCCTGTATCTCTCTCTACCTTATGGAGGGTATTCAAACTCCACAGGACTGTGCTACCTTAGACTACTGTATCCCCACTCCCACCCCAGTCTCAAGAAGCCCAAGACTTGGAAATTAGAGGGGTCATTGTATAGGAAGCTCTTGACCTAAGGGAGAGTGCTTCTATGGCCCCGAATCCAAAATAATCATAGAGTTTGGGAGTGTTTGCAAGGAGAGACAGACATCTCATTTCTTGAACTTTGGCCTATCTGGACCTATTTGGGCAGGAAAAAAGGAACTGCTCAGAGATGGGATCACAGGGAGAAGGCGCACCCTGCTCTTGCCCCCACCCCTCCTTGTCCCTTACCTCATTTGGTATCATAAGGATGCACAAGTGGATGCCGTGGAAGGAAGCTAGCCTTGTACCGCCTTACTGGTGTCCACCCAGGGGACGACTGCCTGCAGAGCTGTGGACTCAGCAGCAAGAGGCTGTGAGCAATTCAAGTGTGGGATAGAATTGAGGCAGAGGAAGCTAAAAGGGTCTAATAGAAGTATATTTTCCACACATACAATGGATTATTACCCCATCGGTGTGGAGTTGATTCTGACTCATAGCAACCCTATAGGACAGAGCAGAACTGCCCCACAGAGTTTCCTAGGCTGTAATCTTTATGGAAGCAGAATGTCACATCTGTCTCCACAGAGCGGCTGGTGGGTTTGAATCACTGATCTTTTGGTTAGCCAAGCACTTAACCACTGCACCAGCAGGTGTCCTTAGTAGGTTATTACTCAGCCATAAAGAGAAATGAAGTCCTTACAACATGCTATAACATGGATGAACCTTGAAAACATTATGCTGAGTGAAATAAGTCAGTCACAAAAGGACAAATATTGTATGATTTCACTTACATGAAATATCTGGAACAGTCAAGTGTATATAGAGCTGAGTTTATTAGTGGTTATCAGAGGTGGGTTGGAAGGCGGGGGGAAGGAGGGCTCATTGCTTAGAGGACATCGAGCTTCTGTTAAGGGTGAAAGAAAAATTTGGAAGCAATAATGGTGATGGTTGCACAACATGATGAACACAAGGTCACTGAACTATACATATGAAGAATGTCAAAATGGCAAACATTTTATTACATATATGTCTACCACAATTAAAAAAAAAAAGGAACACAGAGGTTAAAAAACAACAACTTTTGCCCCTTTCCTGCCTCTTCCATCCCTCCCTCCCTCCTGCCCTAGAGGAGCTGGAAACAGCAGCATGAGGCAGGGGAAGCATGAAAGTGTAGCTGAAACACCTTCCTGGTGCAAGTGCCCAAACCCAGAGAGAGGAAGGGCATCCAGTCAAATGGGAGATACAACAACGTGGTCATGTAAAACATGTATGACATCTGTTCCAGCAGATCCATTTCTAGGAATGGATCTAAGGGAATAATCAGAGATCTGAAGAAATATTTATCTTCTAATCTTCTAAGATAATTGCCATACATGAAAAGGGTTTCCTCATATCCTGAAAAGCCATATTATTTTATGTAAAAAAAAGAAAAAAATCACCCATTCTTGCAATAACTACAGTATTTTACTAACAGAATACTGATGGTCTAATTTTCATATACATTTGCAATATAACAGTCCTTATAATAAGTTATAGGATAGGAGCCCTGGTGGCACCACAGTTAAGCACTAGGCTGCTAGCTGAAGGGTTGGCAGTTAGAACCCACCAGTGGTTCCACTGGAGAAAAGACTTGGCAATCGGTAACAGCCAAAAAAACCTCATGGGACAGCTCTACTCTGTCACATGGGGTCGCTATGAGTCAGAATTGACTCAACAGCACCCAACAACAACAACATAATAAGTAGGATCACTTGAAATTAAGAAAAAGTTTTAAAAAGCTGATCATTACATAGTGTTAAGGGCAGTGTTCCAGTTTCTCTTGCTGTGAAAAAAACTACCCCAAATACAGTGGCATAAAACACCCACAATTTTATTATGCCCTTGGATTTTGTGGGTTTTGATGACTGGAGCCTTGGCTGAGAAATCAAAGGGTTGTGCATCTCAAACATCTGGGAGCCTGGATCACCTAGAGGCTTCTTCACTCGTGCACTGGTGCACCTGCCAGGGATGCCTGAATACTGGATTCAACTGGGACAATTAACCATAACACCTATGGGTGGACTTACCTTATAGACTGGGCTTCTCACAGCAACGGGCTCCCAAAAGGGACCTTCCCCAGAGCAAGAAAGCCAAGAGAGAGCCAGATAGAAGCTGCTTGGCCTTTTATGACCTAGCCTTGGAAGTGAATGTCTACACTTCTGTCATACTCCATTGGTTGAAGCATTTACAAACCTGCCCATATCCAAGGAAGGGAACATGGACCCCACCTCTCCATGGAAGAAAGTGTAAAAGTTTTTGAAGACATGTTTTAAAGCTACCATAGACAGAGTTCTTAATATTTAACAAAATTGAACTCTGCAGTAAAGTCAATTCATGTACACCGTTCCTGTAATTAGTATACGCAATACTTGATAGCTATGTGCCAGACATAGGGCTGTGCACTGGGCATCTAAAGAGGAAGAAGGTGTGGTGCCTACCCTTTGAGGAGCACTGAGACTGGAAAGGGGGCAGGAACATAAAAAATTGCTGTGGATACTATGAAATAATCACCTACGGGTATCCAAAGGAAGAGTGACTAAGGGTGTGCTGGGAAGCATGTATATTTGGATTTTTTTTCTACTGAAGAAAAAAATAATTTACTTGTTAGTATTCCTCTGAGTGCCTTAGGGGTTTTATCATGACCACACTGCCCACAAAGTGACTGCTTTCATCCAAGGGTGCCATATGACCTGAAGACTGCAATGCATTTCCAAGTTAAGCGGTGGTAAATCTAATAGGAATGAATAGACCCACTTGGCAAATAGAAATGATTTCTGTATTCACGGTCTTCATAATATGCAATAAAAATGCAGAAAGCCACTTGACATGCAGTGAAGACAGATGTGGGTTGTTTATTTTATGTATGTAGCACTGTTTATAGGAGTTTCAGGGTTGTACAAACAGTTAACACACTCAACTGCTAACCTTAATGTTGATGATTCAAGTCCACCCATGAGCACCTTAGAAGAAAGGCATGGGGATCTTCTCCTGAAAAATTAGCCACTGAATACCCTGTGGAGCACTGTTCTAGTCTGACACACATGGAATTACCATGAGTTGGAGTCAGCTCAATGGTAACCAGTTGGTTAGCACTGTTTATACCTAAGCACCACACTCTGAATCTCAACACAGGTTACCCCTAACATTGCAGGCTGGGAGGAGTACAAAGGAAGGCCACATACCATCGGTCTACATCTTCAGGCATTATAAATCAAGTCAAAAAACTACCAAGTACTTTATGTTCTATCCTCTTATTTTGACAAATATGTCTTCATAATGACTTGACAACGGTCAGGTTAAAAATTAGAATCTCAGACTCCACCAAGTACTATGCCTGAAAGTGGTAGAACACTCCTGTAGCAACCCCTATCCTTGTCGGCTCATCCCTGGCTCCTTGCCCCACATGTGTGGACAACTCAGCCTGCATATCCAAACTCTACTCACATCCCTGTGAACAGATCTCCCACCCATCCCTTGGACCCAGGGGTATAAGCACTAGTTTGGTGGCCAGCTTTGAGAGGATGGCCCAGGAAAGAGGCCCACTCAGGTCCCAGATACAGGCTCAGGGAAGTTCCAGTCAGGAATACTGGGAAGTGATACCTGGGATGTGATCCAGGAGGAGAGGGAGGATAGGCTCTGAGTGGACACATCCCTGGGCCCTGTGGACTTCTGGCACATGATGAGGGGCACTTGAGAATTGGAAAGGAGACAGGACAGAAAGAGAGGGCAAGGGCCAGAGCTGGGCCCTGTAAAGGGCAGGGGCTCCTCTTTCCTGGTCTAAGTGGGCATAGTCGTGCATCACCGCCCACTCACTGGTTGATCTTCGGAGCAAGCCTAGAGGCCAAAGGACAGACTGTCTGACCATGTGGAAAGTCACACTGAAAGTAAGAAAAAAAAGAACCAAGGTCAGGGCCCCTAATTTCTATCTTACTTTTTGTAGTCCAATATTATTTGTTATTGCTAATGACTTAAAATATAACTTTTTTGTTTGCTTAGTTTTTTCTTCTCACATATGGACAGGGCCACTTATTCCAAAACAATGGTTTAAAACTACTGAATTCTAATTTCTTTTTTTTTTAAGCAATTGGCTGAGAGCCTGTTAGTAGTTGTACAGATTAAGTCTTTGTTTTTTCCCCTTAATTACCTAAGTTCAAACTGGCATCATTCACTGAACCAAAGACTCTCTGGGTTGGAAAGTTTAACAGGGCTTCAAACTGGTTTGCTCAGGTTCGAACTCCCTGCTGAGAATTTGCATGTCTACCAAGTTCCCAGGTGATGCTAATGCTGCTGGTTAGGGACCAATTCTGAGAACTACTAGCAGAGCAGCAGTTCTCAAAATTTAGCATATATAAGAATCACCTCGGGATCTTGTTAAATTATAGATTTTGATGCAGTTTAGGGTGAAAACGCAAATTCTCAGCAGGGGTTCAAACCGGAATGAACTGGTTTGAAGCCCTGCTTTAGAAGGCACTTTAATCAGTTCTCTGTCCTATTCAGAACCCTTGTGGAAATTTTTGATGCTAGAGGCAACACTTTGCTCAGCTCTGCCTTTAATCCAGCTCTGAGGTTCTCAGCTCTTTGGGGAACTCTGAAAAATGCCAGTGCCCAGGCCCCAGTCCCTAACCAATTAAATCAGAGTCCCGGCACTGACCCACCCCCTACCCCCCCCACCCCCCGTTGGTATTTTATCAGAGCTCCCCAGGTGGTTCTAACATGACCAATGAGGGGGTCAGGAGAGCAGACACTTTTGTTTTGGCAAGGAGGACAGTGGCCTGGCCAGGTGCATGCCCCACAAGGACCAGCCCAGGAGCACAGCGCCCCACTGGAGTTGGACACAGGCACTGCCCTCCCTGCTCTGAGAGAGGATTGGCATGAAGTTTGGTTGGCTTGCTCATGATGGTGCCAGGGGCCTCCCAGGTCCTGAGAGATTGTGAGCTCCTGGTTTCTCATCACTGGATAGCACCTGGCAAAGTGCCCAACCTTTCAAGTACTACTGGCTCAAAAAGAAAAACAAAAAACCGGCAATGGCGGCAAACAAAATGCAAAGCAAGGAGAGAAGGAAAAACCCCTCCATGGACATAAATAAACCTGGCTCCCACAGAACAGCACAGCCAAGATCGATAGTGAAGATAGCTTTTTTTTTTTTTGATTAATTTTTATTGTGCTTTAAGTGAAAATTTACAAATCAGGTGAGTTTGTCATACAAAAATTTACATACACCTTGCTATACATTCCTAATTGCTCTCCCACTAATGAGACAGCACACTCCTTCCCTCCGCTCTCTCTTTTCATGTCCATTCAGCCAGCTTCTGACCCCCTCTGCTCTCTCATCTCCCCTCCAGACAGGAGATGCCAACATAGTCTCATGTGTCTACTTGATCCAAGAAGCTCATTCTTCACCAATATCATTTCCCATCCCATATTCCAGTCCAATCCCTGTCTGAAGAGTTGGCTTTGGGAATGGTTCCTTTCTTGGGCTAACAGAAGGTCTGGGGACCATGACCTCCAGGGTCCTTCTAGTCTCAGTCAGACCATTAAGTCTGGTCTTTTTATGAGAATTTGGGGTCTGCATCCCATTCTCTCCTGCTCCCTCAGGGGTTCTCTGTTGTGTTCCCTGTCAGGGCAGTCATTGGTTGTGGCGGGCACCATCTAGTTCTTCTGGTTTCAGGCTGATGTAGTCTCTGGTTTATGTGGCCCTTTCTGTCTCTTGGGCTCATAATTACCTTGTATCTTTGGTGTTCTTCATGCTTCCTTGCTCCAGGTGGGTTGAGACCAATTGATCTTAGATGGCCGCTTGCTAACGTTTAAGACCCCAGACACCACTCAGAGAGCTTTTTTAAAGTTGCAGAGACATATGTTATTGAAGCAGGACAGAGGAGGAAATTGAACCACTTAAATGACAGGCCATTTGTGGAAAAGAAGGATTTGAAGAGAGCACTGAAATTGAAGCATAGACTCTAAGTCATAAACAAAGGGCAAATGCAGCCAAGCTCACAGACTAAAGCCACTTAGTTTTGTGAAAAGTTTTCCTGGGAGGTGAAGGGTGAGTTGCTAAACCAGAACTGTCTAGGATACAAGGCATTTTCAATGGCTCAAGAACCAGCCAGAGAAAGCCTGTGGATCAGCTATTGTTCTGGGCTGCCAGCCACATATACATATGCCAGGAATAGGCTGGAGTTTGGGCCATGGCAAACAGCCACAACCATGGACTTCTCCACCTGCATTTCTTTTAGAATGACTGCTAGTCATGTATTCATTCAGCAAACATTTCTTACCTACCTCCCAGTTGCTGTTGAGTCAACTCTGACTCGTGGCAGCTCCATGTGTGTCAGAATAGACCATAAGCAAGAGTATAGGAGGCCCGGTGGTAAGAATGTAAAGCCACTAAGAACCTGGGTTGTAATCAGGAAGAAACTTCAGAAAAGCCACCAAATCCCTCTGGAAGCTGAGGACTTCTTGGTATGGTGTAGACATTTCATACTAGTTCTAATATCCTCCAGGGCCACAGGTTGTCACCCAGATCTGTAGTTACTTAGCTTTGAATGTGCTTACAGGGATGGAGACAGGAACTATGTGTACAGTGAGGCTGCCATACATTCATGTGAGGTCTGAAAACTTCATTTGTCCGATGCTGGGTCAATGAAAAACATTTTTCAGTCTGTATTGTCACATAAGGTCAACTCTACTTTGAGGAGACAGCTCTTCCCCAAATATCCTCACAACTAGACTAATAAGCAGCGTCATGATAAACAGAGTAAATTTTGAAGTTGTCAAGGATTTCATTTTACTTGGATCCACAACCAATGCCCATGAAAGCAGCAGTCAAAGAGTCAAAAGATGTGTTCCATTGGGCAAATCTGCTGCAAAAGACCTCTTTAAAGTGTTAAAAAGCAAAGATGTCACTTTGAGGATTATGGTGCACCTGACTCAAGCCATGGCATTTTTGATCACCTCATATGCATGCAAAAGCTAGACAATGAATAAGGAAGACTGAAGAATTGATGGCTTTGAATTATGGTGTTGGTGAAGAATATTGAAATATACCATGGACTGCCAGAAGAATGAACAAATCTGTCTTGGAAGAAGTACACCCAGAAGAATGCTCCTTAGAAGGGAGGATGGTGAGACTTTGTCTCAGGTACTTTGGACATATTATCAGGAGGTCTCAGTCCCTTGAGAAGGACATCATGCCTGGTAAAGTAGAGGGTCATCAAAAAAGAGGAAGGTCCTCAATCAGATGGATTGACACAGTGGCTACATAAACGGGCTCAAATATAGCAACAATTATGAGGATGGTGCAGGACTAGGCAGTGTTTTGTTCTGTTGTACATAGGGCCACTATGAGTTGCAACTGACTCAACAGTACCTAAAAACAACAACATTGTCACACAAAGCACAGAAATAGAGTTGAAACATAACGTATACAACTGAGGGTAAAAGGAACAAAAAGCTCCTAAATGATTGAGGCAACCTTTTCTTAGGGCCCCCATGCCTGCTCCAGGCCTTTCCTAGCTTTCTTCCCTTCCCCAGGATAGGAACTTGATTTCACTGGTTGAGGACAGGGCTGCTCAGAGAATGGGAGTTGTCTTAGTCATCTAGTACTGTTGTAACAGAAATACCACAGGTGGATGGCTTTAACAAAGAAATGTATTCTCTCACAGTCTAGTAGGCTACAAGTCCAAATTCAGGGCATCAGCTCCAGGCGAAGTCTTTCTCTTCTCTGTCAGCTCTGGAGGTCCTTGTCATCAATCTTCCCCAGTTGAGGAGCTTCTTAGTACAGGGACCCCTGGTCCCAAGGATATGCTATACTCCCGGTGCTTCTTTCTTGGTGGTATGAGGTTCCCCTGTCTCTCTCTCACTTCTCTCCTTTATATCTCAAAAGAGATTGGCTCAAGACACAATCCAGTCTTGTAGATTGAGTCCTGCCTCATTAACATAACTGTCACCTATGCCACCTCATTAACATCATAGAGGTATGATTTACAACACATAAGAAAATCACATCAATCACAAAGTGGAGGACAATCACACAATGCTGGGAATCATGGCCTAATCAAGTTGACATATATTTTTGGAGGACAAAATTCAGTCCACAACAGGAGCCGATCACAATGTAGCCAAACTCACATCTTATCCAAGTTGGCATTACTGTTGGGTGCACTACTGGGGGAGTTTACTGTGTGTGTAAGGATGAACTAGGCAAGAGTTCTGTTCTTCCTGTTAGCCCCTTCTTTGCTCTCCTAGAACTCACTGAGGCTCCTCTGTCTTCCTGTGGTGGCACTGAGGTTGTTTACCCAGTTAGCAGCCAACCTTCATGCAGCCTTCTGGTCTCCTATATTCCCACTTGATGGCCAAGTCCTCAGCCAAGGGCAGGTGACGATGGCTATTTCTGGTTTCTGTGCCCCTGTGTGATATCAGCCTAGTTGTGAGCCAGCATCCAGACTTTGGCTCCAACAGTGATATCTGGAGCCGTGTGGCCTGTCCTGGATATGCTGACCTGTATCTTGAAAGTAAGAGCCCTTGATGACAAAAATGAAATCAGGAAAACAATACCATTTAAAATATCCCCTAAAAAAATAAAATACCTTGGAATAAATCTAACCAGGGATGTAAAAGACCCATACAAAGAAAACTACAAAACACTACAGCAAGAAAGTAAAAGAGATCTACATAAATGGAAAAGCATACCATGCTCATGGATAGGTAGACTCAACATTGTGAAAATGACAATTCTACCCAAAGCGATTTGCAACACAATGCAATACCAATCCAGATATCAACAACATTCTTTAAATAGATGGAAAAATTTATATGGAAAAAAAAAAAAAACTTTATATGCAAAGGGAAGAATCCCGGGATAAGTAAAGCACTATTGAAAAAGAATAAAGTAGGAAGACTTGCACTACCTAACCTCAGAACCTACTATACTGCTACGGTAGTCAAAACAGCCCGGTATTGGTACAATGACAGATACATTGACCAATGGAACAGAATTGAGAACCCAAATGTAAATCCATCCACCTATGGTTACCTGATCTTGGACAAGGGCCCAAAGTCTGTCAAATGGGGAAAAGACAGTCTTTCTAACAAGTGGTGCTGGGAAAACTGGATGTCCATCTGCAAAAAAAATGAAACAGGACCCTCACATCATATACAAAAACTAACTCAAAATGGATCACAGACCTAAATACAAAGCCAAACCCACGAAGTTCATTGAAGAAAAAATAGGATCAACACTAGAGGCCCTGATACATGGCATTAACAGGATACAAATCACAACAAAGAACACACAAGCTCCAGAGGATAAGCTAGATAACCCGAATTTTCTAAAAATTAAACAGTTATGCTCATCAAAAGACTTCACCAAAAGAGTAAAAAGAGAACCTACTGGCTGGGAAAAAAAATTTTGGCTATTACAAATCAGACAAAGGTTGAATCTCTAAAATCTACAAGAAAATCCAACACCTCTACAACAAAAACACAAATACTCCAACTAAAAAATGGGCAAAGGAAATGAACAGACACTTCACCAGTGAAGACATTTGAGTGGCCGACAGACACATGAGGAAATGCTCACGATCCCTAGCTATCAGAGAAATGCAAATCAAAATCACAATGAGATACTATCTCACACCTGGGATTACTGGTATGAATCAATAAAACAGGAAATAACAGATCAGAACTCTTATGCACTGCTGGTGGGAATGCAAAATGATACAACGATTTTGGAAAACGATATGGCATTTCTTTAGAAAGCTAGAAATAGAAATACCATATGATCCAGCAATCCCACTCCTAGGAATATATCCTAGAGAAATAAGAATTGTAAAACACGCTTGAGACTATGTTGGTAACTCCTCCCTGGAGGAGAGATGAGAGGGTAGAGGTGGCTAGAAGCTGGCGAAATGGACATGAAAAGACAGAGTGGAGGGAGGGAGTGGGTTGTCTCATTAGGCGGAGAGCAATTGGGAATATGTAGCAAGGTGTGTACAAGTATTTGTGTGAAAGACTGACTTGATTTGTAAACTTTCACTTAAAGCACAATAAAAATTAAAAAAAGTCATCACATGAATAGATATATGCACATCCATGTTCATTGCAGCATTGTTCACAATTGCAAAAAGATGGAAACAACCCAGATGCCTATCAACAGAAGAATGGATAAATTGTGGTACATGCACACAATGGAGTATTACACAACAATAAAGTACAACGATGAATCTGTGAAGCATCTCATGATGTGTCTGAATCTGGAGGGCGTTATGCTCGGTGAAATAAGTCAATCACAAAAGGACAAATATTATATGAGACCACTACTGTAAAAACTCATGAAAAGGTTTACGTACAAAAAGAAACAATCTTTGATGGTTATGAGGGAGGGGAGGGATGGGGATGGAAAAACACTTAATAGACAATAGATAAGTGGAAACTTTTGTGACGGGTAAGACAGTACACAATACTAGGGAAGCCAGCACAACCTCCACAAGGCAAGGTCATGGCAGCTTCATAGACACATCCAAACTTCCCGAGGGACCAAATTGCTGGGCTGAGGGCTGTGGGGACCATGGTCTCAGGGAACATCTAGCTCAATTGGCATAACATAGTTAATAAAGAATATGTTCTATATTCTACTTCGGTGAGTAGCATCTGGGGTCTTAAAAGCCTGTGAGCAACCATCTAGGATACTCCACTGGTCTCACCCCTTTGGGAGCAAGGAAGAATGAAGAAAACTAAAGACACAAGGGAAAGATTAGACCAAAGAACTAATGGACCACACCTACCATGGCCTCCACCAGACTGAGTCCAGAGAAACTAGATGGTGCCCAGCTACCATCACTGACTGCTCATACAGGGTTCCAGACAGAGCTGGAGAACAACGTAGAACAAAATTCTAACTCAAAAAGGAAGACCAGGTTTAATGGCCTGACAGATACTGGAGAAACCCTGAGAGTATGACCCCCAGACACCCTTTCAGCTCAGTAAGGAGGTCAGTCCTGAGGTTCACCCTTCAGCCAAAGATTGAACAGGCCCATGGAACAAAACAAGGTTAAAGGGGAGCACCAGCCCTGAGGCAGGGACTGGAAGGCAGGAGGGAACAGGAAAGCTGTTAATAGGGAACCCAAGGTTGAGAAAGGAGGGTGTTGACATGTCATGGGGTTGTTAACCAATATCGTAGAACAATGTGTATACTGTTTGATGAGAAACTAGTTTGTTCTATAAACCTTCATCTAAAGTACAATATAAAAAAAAAGAAAGTAAGAGACCTTGGATGGTGCAAATGATTAATGTGCTTGGCTGCTCACCAAAAGGTTGGAGGTTCAAGTCCATCCAGAGGCATCTTGGAAGAAAGTCCGGTGAGCTACTCTTAAAAAATCAGACATGAAAATACTATGGAGCACGGTCTACTCTGCCGTGTACGGGGTCGCCGTGTGTGGGAGTCGACTCAACGGCAACTGGTTTGGTGTGGCATCTAAAAAGCAAAGGGCGTGCTCTGTGCAGAGCAGTGCCTGGGCCCTCAGGAAAAGCAGGCAGCTGTGATCGTGTGTGTCGACGTCGTTGCCCTCCATATTCATGGCTTCACACATTGCATCATTCATTGAAAAACATTAAAACTCATTCCTCTCCCCGCCCCCCCCGCCATGAGATGAAAGACTTTAATTACAAGAATCAGGAAAAGAGGTGACATTTTAACTATAATAGTTTCTCCTAAAAGAGTATTACCTCCTTTGACCAGTGCTTTAAAACAACATTGAAATTCCCTTTCCCAGTGGAGCCAGAGTTGGAAAGTAGTTGCATAGTCTTGAATGTCCAGTGAGCCGTTTGATATCAAAATCAAACTCCAACTTTTTGTGTTACCTTCTTCTTTGATGTTTTCATTTCTTTTGTTAATGGCTTGGGCCAAATAAAACATCCCCCTCTGCTTTGTTCCAAACAGAGCTAGAAAAGCTAACTAGGTCATCTCAAAACCAATTCTTTTCTCCCTGAATCCAGGGTTTCTCAGGATCAAAGTCTCAAGCTCCCAACTATCGACTCAGTAAGAAACAACCTTGAAGCATTCTAAGCTCCACTCGGGGAACTTATATGCGAGCTCTTTCCTTTCCAGAATAATAGGACCATGCTGGAATGGGCCGATTTGTAAAACACAAAGTGTTTAATCATAATTCTTAATATAAAATGGATCTTACTTAATTGTTTAAAAAATGGAAATTATAGGAAAAATTAAATTCATCCACTATTCTGCTTGCCAGTGGCAGGCATATTATGATTTTTCGATGACAGATTTAGAAAATCAAATTTAAAGTCTAAGGTTAGTATGCCTAGGGGCACGTGGTAGGTGATAGAGCATTCCCAGTGTCTCTTAACCTCCCACTCAAGAGGCTGTCTAAAAGGCCATGGCTATATCAAATAGAAAAGCAAATCCAGGCTTTGATAGAGGCTTTGTTCAGAAAGAAAAGGGGAAAAGCAAATTTTAGTATAAGAGAGAAATCTATTGTAACAGGGAGAACACTCCAATCATAAGATCAGTAGCCTTCTCAAGAATAAGGGAAAAAAATTTTCTTAGAGATGAGAGTAAAGAACGATAGAAAAAAACCAACTGTGGGGAAGTGGGATGGAAGGGTGATGTCATCAGACATAAATCAGAATGTTTCATGGTGAGTCCAACCTACTTTCCAGGAGGGACTCTTAACAAGCTGTAGTATGTTGGCTCAGGCTGAGGGTGGGACAAAGATCAGGGACTTGGGAGAAGGAGAGAAGCTTAACCAAAGTTTGGTTAACAAGAATTTTGTATCTGATTCACCAGTAGGGACAAGCAATTCAGTTACTCATTTATGAGGCAAGGAATGGAAATTTAGAGGGTCTGTGTTTGATCTTGTCATAGGTGAACAAGGGGACATCTGTGAGTCTTATCTAAGTCTTATGGGAAGAAGGGTGGTTGTAGGAACGGCGTGGTGGCATCTGACCTCCACTAACTTCATGAGGGGAAGGAGAATCAAGATCAACAGCCCAAGGCTGATTCCTATGAGGGAGAGGTCAGACATGCCTCCATCCTCCAACCTTTTTACCAATTCTGACACCAACTGTGCCTCCCATGCCACTCTCTACTTCTCTGCTGGGTCCAATAATTAGTTGCAATGGCTACGAAGAAACTCACAGACCATCGTCAACAATTATTTGGTTTATTAGGGAAGAAACAGGTTACACTTCAGGTTCAGGAATGCTCAGGATACAATTCTGCCACCAGGACAGCCTCCTCCCAGCCATGCTACAGGCAGGCCTCTCTCTGGCCCCTTGGTCTGTGCCCTGCTTGGGCAAGTGTTATAAAGTTCTTTTAGCTCTGCAGATAAGTGCCTGGAGGCACCACATTCCCTCAGTAAGCCTCAGCCCAAAGGTGCTCAGCTCTCTCACTCGTGGGTTCATAAGCCTATCTCCACCAAGTGCCCAGAGGCACCCCACTCCACCACTGTGAGGTTTCCTGCCAGTCTCCTGATTCTGCTGCCTCTGCTGCTGTTTTTCTGCCATTGCTTCTCACCGTCTCCGGTGTTATAGCTCCTTCTTTCTTCTGAATTTAGAAGGTGTGTTTTCTTTTCAACACATGGATCCTGGAGGCAATGGAGGTGCTCCACTTCTGCCTCTGCTTTCTTGGTGGTTGTGAGGTCCCCCCTTTCCGCCTCTGGGATGTATCTCTTTTAAGCCTAGCTGGATGACAAAACTGACCAATTCCCTCCTTAGGGTTCCATATACCTTATTTGCACAGCTCTACCCTACAAAGTTACCATGTACCTTATTTACATTATTAGCAAGCTATCCAATCCCCTTGGTGGGCAACAAGCACTTCATTTGCATAGTCCCACCCAGTTGTTTACCTGTGTTTTACTGACTATGCAAAGGCATTTGACTGTGTGGATCATAACAAATTATGTATAACATTGCAAAGAATGGGAATTCCAGAACACTTAATTGTGCTCATGAGGAACCTTTACATAGATCAAGAGGCAGTTGTTCAGACAGAACAAGGGGATACCGATTGGTTTAAAGTCAGGAAAGGTGTGCATCAGGGTTGTATTCTTTCACCATACCTATTTAATCTGTATGCTGAGCAAATAATACAAGAAGCTGGACTATATGAAGAACAGGGCATCAGGATTCGAGGAAGACTCATTAAGAACCTGTGTTATGCAGATGACACAACCTTGCTTGCTGAAAGTGAAGAGGACTTGAAGCACTTACTAATGAAGATCAGAGACCACAGCCTTCAGTATGGCTTGCACCTCAACATAAAGAAAACAAAAATCCTCACAGCTGGATCAATGAGCAACATCATGATAAACGGAGAAAAGATTGAAGTTGTCAAGGATTTCATTTTACTTGGATCCACAATCAATAGCCACGGAAGAAGCAGCAGTCAGGAATCAAAAGATGCATTTCATAAATCTGCTGCAAAGGACCTCTTTAAAGGTTGAAAAGCAAAGATGTCACCTTGAAGACTAAGGTGAGCCTGACCCAGGCCATGGTATTTTCAGTCGTATCACAGGCATGTGAAAGCTGGACAATGAATAAGGAAGAAGAAGAATTGATGCCTTTGAATTGTGGTATGGGCGAAGAATATTGAATATACCATGGACTGCCAGAAGAATGAACAAATCTGTCTTAGAAGTAGTACAACCAGAATGCTCCTTAGAAGCAAGGATGGCGAGACTGCGTTCTACATACTTTAGACGTGTTAGAAGGGAGCAGTCCCTGGAGAGGGACATCATGCTTGGCAGAGTACAGGGTCAGCGGAAAAGAGGAAGACTCTCAACAAGGTGGATTGACACAGTGGCAGCAACAATGAGCTCAAGCATAACAACGATTGTAAGGATGGCACAGGGCCAGCAGTGTTTCATTCTGTTGTGCATAGGGTCACTATAAGCCGGAACCGGTTCGACGGCACCTAACAACAACCCATTTGTTTGGTGGGAGTTGCAAGAAAGGCCATGTAAAAGCATCGCAGTGATTATTTGCAGTAAGCCACTTTCATGAACACGAAGAAAACCAAACTTGCTGCCGTCTAGTCAATTCCGACTCATAGTGACCCTATAGGACAGAGTAGAACTGCCCCATAGGGTTTTCAAGGGGTGGCTGGTGGATTCAAACTGCCAACCTTTTGGTTAGCAGCTGAATTCTTAACTGCTGCACCACCAGGGCTCCTGAACCCAAAGAGTAGGGGATTTTCTTAACTTTCCCAGTTTTCCAATATCGCAGGGTTCAGGTAAGAAATTCACCTCTATCAGATACATCCTGCATCACGCAACTTAATCTGGTATAGTAATGCCAGATCTTTTAGCATCTGTGTTAATAAAAACACATACTTTCGCAGGAAGGCAGCCTTGTTCTAGCGCTCCAAACTTCTCAAATGATTGCTGTGATGTGGGAGAAGCAATGTGGTACAATGCGGGACTAGTTAAGGGCATGACAGATTTTCCTTAAAGGAGTCCTGGAGCAGGGCTGGCTTCATGGGCATGTGACCCGTGCAGTCACCCAGGGTCCTGTGCTTAGATGGGCCCCAAGTTTTTTGCTGTCTTGGAATTCTTATAACTTTTGGCAAATGGTCTCTGCATTTTCATTTTGCACTGGGCAAATTATGTGGTTGGTTCTGCTCTGGAGTTAGAACTGGTTTGAACACTGATCTACACTTACTATTATTATGACTACTACCACTAGTGGCACAATAAGTAAGTGCTCAGCTGCTAACTAAAGGTCAGAG
Source organism: Elephas maximus indicus (assembly GCF_024166365.1). NCBI lineage: Eukaryota > Metazoa > Chordata > Mammalia > Proboscidea > Elephantidae > Elephas > Elephas maximus. The sequence continues at coordinate 175,739,714 of NC_064819.1, read as the reverse complement.
GTTTAAACCAATCAAGGGCTGACTCCTCAGGAGAAAAAACCTGGTGATCTATCTGCTCCAGTAAAGATTTCAGTGTAGAAAACCCTATAGGGCAGTTCTACTCTATGAGGCACTAGGCCAGAATTGATTCCGTGGCAGACAGCAGCAACAGCACCACTTTTACTGTTGTGCAACTATTATTGCTAGCCATCATTTATTGAGCACAATGCCATATGTTGTGCCAAATACTTTTCAGGCATTAATGTATTTGATCCTCACTACTTTTTTTTTTTTTTATAATTCTATGTGCTGGTTACCATTAAAAAAACCCACTGGTTACCATGAGTATCCCCATTTTACAGCTGATAAAATGGAGACACAGAGAAGTTAAGTATCTTTCTAAACTTGCATATGATCCTAGTCTGATTTCAGATTCTATGCTCTTAACCACAATACTATTTAGTCTCTTTGCTTACTAGCTTTGTGACTTTGGGCAAGTTGCTTATCACCTTTAAAATCAAGGTTTTTTGTTTTTAATTTATTATTATTATTTTTTTAATTTTTATTGAGCTTCAAGTGAACGTTTACAAATCAAGTCAGTCTGTCATATATAAGTTTATATACACCTTACTCCATACTCCCACTTGCTCTCCCCCTAATGAGTCAGCCCTTCCAGTCTCTCCTTTCGTGACAATTTTGCCAGCTTCCAACCCTCTCTACCCTCCCATCCCCCCCTCCAGACAGGAGATGCCAACACAGTCTCAAGTGTCCACCTGATACAAATAGCTCACTCTTCATCAGCATCTCTCTCCTAACCACTGTCCAGTCCCTTCCATGTCTGATGAGTTGTCTTCTGGAATGGTTCCTGTCCTGGGCCAACAGAAGGTTTGGGGACCATGACCGCCGGGATTCCTCTTAAACTCACGGTTTTTTAATCCACAAAATAGAGATAATAAATCAGTAGCCACGGAATCAATTCCAATTCATGGCAATTCTAACTGTGCTCAGTAGGGTTTTCAATGGCTGATATTTTAGAAGTAGATTGCTAACCTTTTCTTCCCGGGTGCCTCTGGGTGGACTGGAACCTGGGGCCTTTCAGATAGCAATGGAGAGCAAGAGCAGAGATAATAGTGAGAACCCAAATCTCCACCCCACACTCAACCAGGATCCTGAGAACAGGAAACTGCACTTTACTGTCTGCATTACCATGCGTTTGCTATCTCACTGTCTTCATTAGCATGACTTTACCTTTCTGAGACATTCCCGAGCAGGCAAAAGCTTTGATTCTTCAATACAGGAACTTTCACTAAAACCCATTCAACGCTTCAATGAAAAGCATTAACAGTCAGGATTATTTTAATCCCTCCTCTCAAAATCTTTGTCCTTCTTTTTCCACCAATCCTGAGCAGTTGCATCATGAGTCTTACCCAATCCTCATCAAATGCCCGCCTTAAACCAATCTTCCAATTCTCGATGAATTCTGACCTGGCCACGCCCCCTCTGAGACACTGCTGAATGTCTGCAGAGGTGGTATTCTCTGTTAGTGTGGTAAGAAAAAAATCACCCTTGTCTTAACAGGTTGCGTTGGTGATATTTGGGGAGCCAGCTTTTGACAGTTTGTATAAATCTCAGACCACAAGCTCAGGTGTGTGTGAAATACACCTCTTCAGTTTCTGTATTTGTTCCTCCCCGTAGGGTGAAGGAGACTTAATTTCTGTCACGTGTGTGTCCTGGCCCCATTATGCTTTCCAATACTGTATCACTTGTTACCAAGTGGTGGGGAAGGTTCTGCATTGTTCTCAGTGTCATGGGCCCATGCAGGTGTCTACTAGAACCTCTACCAACTGATTATTGGTTTGCACAGGTCTCCACTAAGACACGTTTTGTTCCCTTCTGCAGGGTGTCCAAATTCATGCCGTTTATGACTTCTAAACCTCATTTAGGGGCCTGGGACTCTGCTGGGATAGAGTTCAGGGATCTCATTGTGAAAGTCCAAGGGCCAATCTGCCTGGGCAGACCATTCAGCCACTCTGGTCTAGGTCTTGGGGCTCCCTGGGCTTCTATCAAGGAAATACTGCATGGGTCTCATCTGCACTCCCTTCTAAGCCTTTTCCTGCTGGGTCTTTCCATCAATTTCTTTCCACTCCTTTTCCAGTTGGGGGAGGATGCAAGAGGGAATTCCTCTCTCTCTCTTTTTTTTTCAGTCCTTAAACATTTTGGCAATGCCAAGAGTCTTCTCCTTTCTCTCAGGCCACTTGTTTGGAGAAACCCACGTAGAAATGCTCTTCTTGGTCCCTTTTCAATGGCTATGGTCCCTAAGGAAACCCTGGTGGAGTAGCGGTTAAGTGCTACGGCTGCTAACCTAAAGGTCAGCAGTTTGAACTTTGAAACTCTATGGGGCAGTTCTAAAGGGTCACTGAGTCAGAACCAATTCGAAAGCAATGGGTTTGGTTTTTGGTTTATGGCTCCTAAGGAAACCCTAGTGGTGTAGTGGTTAAGAGCTACGTCTGCTAACCAAAACAGCAGCAGCTCAAATCCAACAGGCACTCCTTGGAAACTCTATGGGGCAGTTCTACTCTGTCTTATAGTGTCACTATAAGTTGGAATTGACTTGATGGCAATTGAGTTTTGGATATGGTCCCTAAGAGACCTGGCTGTGAGGGGATAAAGGGAGTAAAAGAGCAAATTATCTGGGGGAAAAGGTTACAATCCCAAAGTATTTTCCCATTACAAGGAAAATAATAAGAACCTCAGAGAGTTATGAGAATTAAAGTGTAAACACATGCAAAGGCCCTGCAATCAAATGAGAATTGCATGCCCGTTTCTCTCTACAGGGCCTACTCCATTTGCGGCATGGTCCTAGCAATGAAGAAACTGTTGCTGAACAGGGCTGACTTGAGGAGAGTGAATTAACACAAACTTGGCCTTGATGGTGGAGATGACATAGAGACTCTTTTAAGAGCATCTGGAGAGGAAAATGCTGTTTCCTAAGACCCTTTATGGCTCTAAAGTGCCCCTCCCATTCTCAGAGTCCATTACATTTACCAGCTTCCAGTCCCCCAGGGTCACTCTGGCAGCTCCTCATTTCAGACTAGACTGTGACCTGCTGGGTAGGCTCCCTTTGGGGGGCATTTGGCCAGGGCAGTGCAGAGTGGTGCTTTGTCAAATTCTATGTCTGGGTCCCAAAAGAGCAGTCTTCAAAGTACTCCAGCCCGTGAAGTTACTGCTAAACTCCACACTTGAGGACAATAAATGTGGAAATATGGGCAACCCCTGTTGCCAAAAAATCACTTTCATCCTTGGAAACCCAAGATCCCCCTCAGGTGGGCCAACCTGGAGGGAGGTTGTGACCATTAGTTTTGTTTCAACGGGGCTTCTGCCTTATAAGTTTTTGTGGATAATTTGTTGCCTGCAGAGCCAGAGAATTTGTGAACATCTCCTTTGCCCTTCCTTCAGAAAGTAGAAATAAAGTCTGACTCTCCTAATGAAAACAATTTTTCAAAAATTGTGTAGTGAAATTGCTTTGTCGCTTACAGCAAAAAGCTTGCCTAAATTCTTTCATTGGATGAACTTTTATCCTCTCAGCAGGAAGATACGTAATGGGCTCGGATCGGATTATTTGTTACTGATATTGGAACCAGAAACCCTGGTGGTGTAGTGGCTAAGTACTACGGCTGCTAACCAAAAAGCCTGGCAGTTCGAATCCACCAGGTGCTCCTCGGAAACTATGGGGCAGTTCTACTCTGTTCTATAGGGTCGCTACGAGTCGTAATCGACTTGACGGCCATGGGTTCGGTTTGGTTTCGTTCGATATTGGAAGCACAAAACATGACATGACACCTTTGCTTATTCGCCATGATTTAGACTGTAATATAGCAATTCTCAAATTTTTTGTGATTGTAGCATTCTTTCTAATACCAAATGTTTGGTGACATATGTGAAGTTATTGAAAGATGAAAACAATGCAAAACCAGTCAACAGGCAGTACAATACAAGTCTCACCACAACATAGTACAGCAGTTGTTCCATTCGTATCGTCTCCCTTCAGTGCTGTTTGGCTGTTTGAATTTCAAGGGACCAATTGCTGTCAGTACTACCTCTCTCAGATACCGAGACCAAGGTCTCCTCTTGTTCAGCAAGCAGGACTCCTTTGGAGGGAACTTGACTCTACACTTCACTTCTTACCTCTTACCCACAGGGATGATACCTGCTCCACATCACGATGCTCAAACAGCCCAGCTCAGCCTTTTGTCTGACAACACAGCCTTTGCTGTATGGATGGACACTCAGTAGTAGTTAAATAAGTTATGTTGTTGTTAGCTGCCCTTGAATCAGCCCCCGATCCCTGGAGACCCCTTGCACAATGGAATGTAACACTGCCCAGCACTTTGTCATCCCCATAATCGGCTGTGGATCAAATCATTGTGATCCATAGGGTTTTCACTGGCTGATTTTTGGAAGTAGTTGTCAGGTCTTTCTTCTTAGTCTCAGGCTGGAAGCCCTGCTGAAAACCATTCAGCATCATAGCAACACGCAAGTCTTCACTGACAGGTGCATTGGTTGGAAATCAAACCCATGTCTCACACACAGAAGGTGAGAATTCTACCACGGGATACCATTGCCCTCAAATAAGTTATGTATACCAATTAAAGTTTGATAGCACATTTCTGAAGGGATTACATATTAAGAACCTCTGGATCATGTGTCCATACAAAGCCTTGTTTAATTTTAACTATTATTTCTACCTAATCAACAAAGTCCCACTGGCCTAGGTACTCTCCTGTGTGTGCTCCTATGTGGCCTGGTACCCAATGCCGTTGAGTAGATTTTGACTCATAGTGACTCTGCACGACAGACCAGAACTGCCCCATAGGGTTTCCAAGGCTGCAGTCTTTAAGGAAACAGACTGCCACATCTTTCTCCTGTGGAGCAGCTGGTGGGTTCGAACTGCTGGCTTTTCAATTAGCAGCTGAGTGCTTAACCACTGTACCACCAGGGCTCCTTCCATGACGCCCTGTACTTACCATCTATTATGGATCTTTGCTTGTCTTCCTCACCAAACTGACAACTCCTTAAGGAAAGAAACTATGTTTTGCTTACCAGTGTGTTCTCAGTCTCTACCAAAGAGCCTACTAGTGCCATCGCCTAGTGTATAGTAAATTCAGGTCTAACCCTATAATGGTCCTAGTTTGCCACGTGGCAAGGGCTCCTTTTCTTTTTGGTAGCTGACAGGCACTTGGGAAACCCGATCCCTCCTGCCTAACTCTCCTGTGTCTCCATGCTTGTACCCAGCCTATTGCATAGCAGATATGATTCCCCCACAAAAAAGTGAACGAATTATGAATTAGCAGGAATTGTACTTAAGTTGGAGTCCCTGGATGGTGCAAGTGGTTAATGTATTTGGCTGTTAACCAAAAGGTTGAAGTTGGACTCAACCCAGAGGTGCCTTGGAAGAAAGTCCTGGACATCTACTTCTGGAAAAACCAGCCACTGAAAACCCTATGGAGCACAGTTCTACTCTGAGACACATGGGGTCGCCATGAGTTGGAATTGACTCCACAGCAACTATTTTAGTTTTTTTTTTTAACTACCTCATGATTGGGTTTCATTAAAAATCCATGAAATTGACATATACTAATTTTTTTTTTTTTTTTAAATTGGATAGTCACAAAACCAGGGCAGACAAGACTCCCAATTCCATTCTCTTGGGAAGCCCTGAGGAATACTCAGCAGGTGAGGCTGCTCCAGCCCCTCTACGACAACGAGGGGCTGTTCGTCAGTGCCAGCTGCCATTTCCCTGATTCTGGTGCAGAGTCAGGCCTCAAATTGTGCTTGAGATCTGCAGCTCAGAGCACTTGCCCCCGGTAAGTACTCAGCAAATGTCTGTTGAACTAGAGTGTTGAACTGGACATAGATCCTTCAGTTTTCAGAGCAATCAGATTCCAATTGCTAAAACGGGAATCTAAAATAAATACTTTTCAAAATACCTAAATTTTTTTTACATATGGATTTTTTCTGGGCACTAGACTTGATGGCACTGGGTTGGGTTTGGGTAGATCAGCTTATCAGCAACCTTACCAAAAGGATTTAAAAAAAAAAATTTTCTTTGAAGTATTAAAAAAAAAAACCCAAAACTGGTTGTTGTAGATTCTGACTCATGGTGGCCCCATGTGTGTTAGAGTAGAATTGTGCTCCATGTGGTTTTCAGTGGTTGATTTTTCAGTAGTTTGCCAGGTCTTTGTTTTGAGGAGCTTCTGGGTGGACTTGAGCCAGGTGGACTCTAACCCCCAAACTTTAGCACTACCCAGGGACTCCTTTGCCATGTTAAGCAAAGCATACTTTGCTATGGCATTGTAAGAAAATTCATTTGGTCCTATTGGCCTTCTCCAGTTACTCAGTGGGTTGTCCTTGGATGTCTCCAGTAAAGAGAAACCCCTTTTATTCATGTGCACATGCCATCCCCAGGAGTTAGAATCCTGACATGTTTTCTGTGTTGTAGCGACATGGATTGAATTTTGTACTCCAAAAATATATGTCAACTTGGCTAGGCCATGATTCTCAGTATTATGTGATTGTCCATTATTTTGTCATCTGATGTGATTTTCCTATATGTTGTAAATCTTACCTCTATGATGTTAATGAGGCAGGATTAGAGGAGTTATGTTAATGAGGCAGGGTTCAATCTATAAGACTAGGTTTTAGGTCTTAAGTCAATCTCTTTTGAGATAAAAAGAGAGAAGTGAGCAGAGAGATGGGGGACCTCATACCAACAAGAAAGCAGCCCTGCGAGCAGAGCGCATCCTTTGGACCTGAGGTTCCTGTGCTGGGAAGCAACTAGGCCAGACGGAAATTAATGACAAAGACCTTCCTCCAGAGCTGACAGAGAGAGAAGGCCTTCCCCTGGAGCTGGTCCCCTGAATCGGACTTCTAGCCTCCTAGACTGTGAGAGAATAAACGTCTGTTTGATAAAGCCATCTACTTGTGGTATTTCTGTTACAGCAACCCTAGAGAACTAAGACATGTGGTCAGTGGCTCATTTCTCCCACTCACCTCATCCTAACTGCTCAACAGAGCAGCTTTTGGTGGAGGCGGCTCAAGGGGTAGGTTGCATCCAAAAGACTAGAAAACAAATTGCCCCTTGCTCTCTACATGTTTTCAGCTGAGGGAAAGTCTCAGAGTCACTTTGTTCTATACTTCCCAGTCCAGCCTCCTAGCTGGCTGTCTCCTGTGGTTCTGGAAGGTGTTGCATCAGGGTGCAAGGACTAGAGGCTCTGGTCAGAGAGGCTGTGCTTCACAGTGCTGTGGACCAGACGGGTGGCATCAACTGTGCAGCCTGACTAAGGAGGGTCAGGGATTCTCTTGCTGCACTGGCTCTGTGAGAATAGCAACAGCTCTACAGGCCTCTAATGCCAGGTATTTGCCCATAGCTTCTAGGTCACCATGGTTTCCAGGGTGAACTCCCTACTCTTTGGCTCCACTGGCATTATCTGCCCCGTCACTGTGCCAAGCTCTGGGAGTATATGTATGTAACCCAAAAATAACTGGGCCACTTCTAGAATCAGTCTTAGTGTCACATTTAAAGAAACAGCAGTCCAAACTCCTCCTTCCAAACACATACAAACATATGTATATCATATATATGTATATACGGAAACCCTGGTGGCATAGTGGTTAAGTGCTATGGCTGCTAACCAAAAGGTTGGCAGCTCGAATCCGCCAGGTGCTCCTTGGAAACCCTATGGGGCAGTTCTACTCTGTCCTATAGGGTTGCTATGAGTCGGAATCAACTCGACGGCACTGGGTTGGTTTTTTGGTTTTATATGTATATACACATATTTATATACACATACATATACATGCCTAAAAGCTTGTTAAATCTTAAAGATATTTCCCTCATTCTCAGTCTCACTCTTCCCCGTCTGTGGGATTTAATAAAACAAGGACCATAGAAAGAGGCAAGCTCACTGCTAGGGTGACTCATAGAAGCCGGGGGAAACTGATGGCCGATGCTAGATAAAGTGAAAATGTGTGAATGGTCCTGGCAGTTGGTAAAGAAAGGAATAAAGAAGTTTTGGGAAGTGGAATGCTGGAATGGATTTATTACGTGAAGCCAGAAGACCCACAAAAGGACATATCCTTCACCAAGGCCATCGAGAATGCACTGGCGAGAGGGCACCAGCATCACTAAGATGCTCTGGGGAGGCCTCCTCTGAAGGTCAGGACTTACAGTAGAAGGGAGAGGTGGTCACAGTGCTGGGCTTGTTAATATCCATGGGAATGGTGTATCCCAAGGTCATAGAGGTGAGGTGGGAGCACTGACCCACCAGAAGCCAGGAGGCTACAATTACTGTAATGACTGGTAAAGTGGGATGAACAGCCAACAGGCTTGACCCCCCAGGATTTATAAAGATGAGTAATAGAGCATGATATGTCTAGGGGGAAAATAGATGGGTGTGGTGGTTAACTTGGCTGTTCTCAGTGGTTTGGCAAACGCTATGTAATTACCTCCCACTTTGTGATCTGCAGTGAATCAGTTGAAAGAGGAGTCTCCTTGGGGGGTACGACCTGTATTCATGATATAAACAGATGTTGTGGCAAAGCTCTCTCTCTCAATCCTGCATTCGTCTTGGCATCATCTGACCTTTGGTACTTGGGATGTGAGAAGCCTTTAGCCTGTCACCTGATCTGCAGATTTTAGATTCATCAGCTCTTGCAGCCACATGAGTCAGGAGAAGACTCAAGCCTGCTGCCTTACCCATGGATTTGGGACTTGCCAGTCTCCACAACTGTGTGATCCATTTCCTTGAAATAAATCTCTCTCTACATTTATATATATGCTTTATTTGTTTTGTTCCGCCAAAGAACTCAACCTGAGACAATGGACAACGAGTAAGAGTGCTCTTTGACATCTACAATCAGAAAAAGAATGAAGGAACAGGAAGTCACCCCAGTCCAAAGCTACAATCCTTGCTCAGTTCCCAGACCTGGGCAATTTTCAGATCTAGCACCTATTGATTGAAGAGATGGGCGTATTCTAAGAAGCAATAACTCCGAAACAACAGAGCAAGTATACCAAAAAAAATAACACAAAAAACCCAAAACCCTTGCCATCAAGTCAATTCTGACTCATACGACCCTACAGGACAGAGCAGAACTGCCCCATAGAGTTTCTAAGAAGCACCTGGTAAATTCAAACTGCTGATCTTTTGGTTAGTAGCCATAGCATTTAACCACTACGCCACCAGGGTTTATTTACAGCAAGTATGGTTTTTTTTATATACCTTGGCAATTCCTCCTATCTTTCGCCAGAGTGACCTACCACCATTCACTTGGCTGGTCACTGGGGAAAGGGCACTACTCAGATATCTCAAAGACTATTAGATAAGGTCTGAGCTAACCTCAATACCTGGAGATGCAAAGTGTTATCATGGCCCCCCCTTTGGCCTAAGAGCTCACAAAGGCCAGGTCAAGACTAGAGACCAGACTAAAGTCCAGATCACCATGGGCCAACCGGGTCCATGGACCCATTAGCTAGTCATTTCCCCAGCCCCCAAGTATATAGTTGGGATTGATATATTTGGCAATTGGAGTAACCTGCAAAATGGATCCTGTGACTGTGGGTTAAGAGTTCTCAGCGTAGGGAAGGCCAAGTGGAAACCTTTGAAACAGCTCCCTCTCCCCTGGGCCAAGATAATAAAACATCACATTCCAGGGGGATATGGTAGAGATTAGTGCCACTATTTAAGAATCATTTTCATATAACCTTGGATTGGTTATAGAACCCTAGGGTACATTAAGTCCCTCCATGTAAGTGTGGGTGTTGGGCATTTCCACTCACAGCCAGTTATGACCCAGGAGAAGATCCAGAGATACCCCCTCGCCATGGTTACCAACCCCAAGCCAGAGATTTTTGTTAAAAAAATAAATCTACCCCAGTAAGTATGTAAATGGGAGTCCTTAATGAAGGTAACAACTTGAGTTTCCTGAATAGACAGTCATATATATATCAGTCAGTGCAGAAGGCTCTCAAGGTTTAGAGAGACATTTGATTTAATTTTTTCCCTAAAGATTTCATGAGGAAAAGATAAAATAGGTTTTTTACACATGCATAATTGACTTGAAACGACAATTCGAAAGGTCATATACTTCCATTTATGAAATGTTTTTTTGTGAGCAAGCTGACCTGTGAATTTCTCTCTGAAGATACAAAATTAAATGTTTTATTGAACTGAATTAAAGATGACTTCATAATCAGGGAAGAGAGATTCATAAAAGCTTTTATCACACGTGATTTGCCAATATGTGGTATCTTTTTTTCAAATTTATTTTCAGAGGCATTAGTTTTTATTGAGGCAGAGCCAAACTTACAAAATTATTATCCATGTCTCTTGAAAGAAGCCAGATGTCTGTAGCTAGTTCATCTGGAAGTGGAGAGTTATACCATAATTCTTCACAGTTAAGTGAACAGTAAAAAAAAAAAAAGTACATCGATATAATGTCTAGTCTACTTTTCCCTGCCCAAAAGCCACCAAAAGTAAATAAGATAAAAAAGTACATCACTAAGAATTTTCAACATCATCAGTACAATTTTCGTTATGTCACAATGACCAAATCCAACAAAATTAAGGTTCTGAATTAGCTGACTCTTTTGGATGTGATAAACAAAAGCAAATTATATATTCATATAAATATCTTTTCTCAAGAAAGACAAGGCATACAGTCTGTATTCAGAACACCCCTAGGGGTAGCAGAGTCATATAACAGGGTGGGAAGGGAGGGATTAAAAGAAGATAAACTCAAATCTCTCTTGGATGCCTTTTAAAACAGGAAGGAATTAACATTTTTTAAACACTCAAAGATAAGAGGGTGGTTCAAGTTTCCTGCTGGTCCTGAGATTTCAGTGTCACAAGAGTGCTGCTTGACATCTACCAACCAGAAAATGGATGAAGGAGAAAGAGGTTACCACAGCCAAAAGCCACAATCCCTTGCTCAGTCCCCAGATCTAAGCAATATTCAGATCCTGTACCCATTGACTGAAGAGATGGCTATATTCCTAGGAGGGACTGCAGCACACAGCAATTCCTCCTGTCTTTCCCCAGAATGACCTACCACCATTTACTTGAGTGTCTGGTCACTGGGGAAAGGGCACTACTCAAACATCTCAATGACTACTAGATAAGGTCTGAACTAACCTCAATACCTGGAGATGCAAAGTGTTATCATGGTCCCCCTGTTGGAGTGAAAGCTCACAAGGGCCAGGTCAAAAGCAGAGACCAGACTAAAGTCCAGCTCACCATGGGCCCACTGGGTCCACAGACCCACCAACTAGTCATCTCCCCAGCCCCCAAGTATATAGTTGGGATTGATATACTTGGCAATTAGAGTAACCTGCACACTGGGTCCTTAAACTGTGGGTTAAGAGCTGTCCTCAGGGCATTCACTCAATGGCATTTATTGAGCACCAACTAGGTGGGTTCTGGGCTTGGGAGATGAAGGTGAATGTGACTTAGTTTCTGCTATCAAGATGCTCACAGTCTTCTTGGGGAGACAGACATGTAAACACACTGCTACCGAACAGTGTGATAAGTGCTCTAAGAATCCAGGCTGCTGTCAGCACCCAGAGGAGAGAGTGCCCAAACGAGGCACTCTCTTCAAGACCGTCAGTGGGCCCCAATTGTAGCCCTTTAATCCATTAGCACAGCAATTCTCAAATAGTGGTCCGTGGACCCCTGGGAGTTCCTGAGACCCCTTCAGAAAGTGTCAAGTCAAAACTGTTTTCATAAATATGCTATTTCCATACAATGGCCTTATTCAGCCATAAATGGAAATAAATTTCTGATGCATGTTGGTAAAACATTAGCTCATTGAAATAAGTCAGTCACAAAAGGATAAATACTGTACGATCCCACTTTTCTGAAATATCTAGAATAGGCAAATGCATAGAGACAAAAGTTTATTAGCGGTTACCAGGAACGGGCAGGAGAGAGAAAGGCAGAGCTATTGTTTAAGGGGTACTGAGTGTCTCTTAAAGGTGATGGAAACATTTGGAAATGGCGAGTGGTGATGGTTGTACAACATGGTGAATGTCACTGAATTGTACACGTAAAAAAGGTTGACATGGCAAATGTCTTATTTATTTTTAACACAATAAAAAATAATAACAAAAACTAAACTATTTTCCTAATAATACTATGACATTTGTCTTTCTCACTGTGGTGACATTTGCACCGATGGTACATTAGCAATGGGAGGGGGACCACTGGAGTCTCAGCACCAGTCAAGGCAGTGACACCAGACTATATTGGTCGCATAGTATGTTTCGCCACCACCCACACTCAGTAAACAAACAACCAGTTTCAGTTAGAAATATCCTTGATGAAGCAGTGAAAATTAATTTTATTAGGTCTAACCCTGGAGTGCATTTTTACTATTCTATGTGGTGAAAGGAGCTCTGGCAGTGCAATGGTTAAGAGCTATGGCTGCTAACCAAAAGGCTGGCAGTTCAAAACCACCAGCTGCTCCTTGGAAACCCTATGGGGCAGTTCCGTGATGAAATGGAAAATATGCATTAAGCACTCAGCTGCACACCTGGGTACAATGGCTGCCTTGAAGAATGCGGCAATTGTTTGAATTGTGAGCTGAACTAGCCCCTTTCTTCATGGAATACTATTTTTGCTTGAAAGAAGGTGTATCTGGTACACTATGGTTATTCAGACTTGGGTATTTGGCGAACGTTTCTCGAAGATGCACAAAGTGAGCCTTCATGACAAGGAAAAATGACAGTATTTGTTGCCAGTGATAAGATTTGCGCTTTCAAGGAAAAATTAGAATTTTGGAAAATGTTTATCCGCCACGATGAGCCTGGCAGCTTCCCAATGCTCACAGGCCTTTTAGGGGATTGGTTGTGCTATAAATGAATGTGTCAACATTTGGAAGGTCTGAATACCTCAATAAACTGATATTTTCTAAATGACCAATGCATGGTGTTAACAAAAGCATGCACGAATACAAGATCCATTCTAAGCTCAAGACAGATCAAGGGATTTTAATGTCACAGAGTTTGAAAAGTTCACTGAGGTGGTTGCAGATTCCACAATGCAAATGACTTTTAAGAAACTGCCACTTGTCAAGTTTTGATGTAGGATCAAGAATATCTGCAATGATCTCCAAAGGCTATTAAAATACTCCTTACTTTCCTGGTTACATATCTGCCTGAGGCTGAATTTTCCTCATATGCTTCAACCAAAACAATATATAGCATCAGCTTGTGGAGAAGTAGCTGTGAGAATACAGCTGTCTTCCATTAAGGCAGATGTTAAAAGACAATTGCAAAAAATGTAAAACAATGCCAATCTTCACTACTTTTCATTTTTGGAGAACAGTTGTTTTTCATAAAAAATATGCTATTGAGGTTAACATGTGAGGCTATATTATTGTTGTTTTTAAATGAATGAATAAGTAGTAAAAATTTAAATTTTCAGTCATGGTAAATATTGATAGATAGGACCCACATAAACAAAAGCTCTCTAGGGTCTTCAGTAATTTCTAAGAATATAAAGGAATTTTGAGAACAAGAAGTTTGAGAACCACTGTGTTAGCAAATCAGGCCCTTCACAAGTTCATCTAACCTATCTTCCCAGCCTTATTTTCTGACCTTTGTCCGCCAACCATCTCTACCTCTTGCCATTGCTATCTCGATGGTGCCTAACCACTTTCGTGCCCCCTAAGTAGGCTCACACTTTTGAATGTCTGCTCTGCTACCCTTATGAGTTGAGCCTCTGTTCATCCTTTTAAAACCAAGCTTAGTAAAATTTCCCCTTATTACCTTAGAAAGTAAGTTACAGCATCTTCAGGGGCCCAGGGGCTTTGTACAGAGCAGGGTAATTTCGAGAAATCATTTTGTATTAGATTATTTATAAATCTGTCTTTCCCGCTATGCTATGGACTCTTCAGGCTTCTTTACCCTTCAGCTCATTAAACTCTGGCAGCTAACATGGCTTCCAAAACAAGGAAGGGGGAACAGAAAAGTGGGAAATTTTAACTCACTCTCTTGCCCTGACCAAATGACTGCTGGGTTAGAGGGAGATACCATGTTTGTAGGCTGCAGGAGAAGAATGTGCTAGACAAAACAATAGGCATACACTTGAAACCCTTAGCTGTCTAGCACACACACACAGTCCAGCACACACACAAACCTTCTTCTCCCACCAGCTGCAGTTGAGTCGATTCCAACTCATGGCAACCTCATGTGTTTCAGAGTAGAACTGTGCTTCACAGGGTTTTCAATGGCTGATTTTTCAAAAATAGATCATGGGGGCTTTCTTCCGAGGCACCTGGGTGGACTCAAACAGCCAGTCTTTCGATGAGCAGCTGAGAGCATTAACCCCTGTCCCCACATACTTCCAAAACAATTTTTAACATACACCAAAGATACACACACACAACTTTAAGCATACACTCCCCCCTTGCAGGAAATCCTGCAGAGTCACATGCAGCTATTACAGCCAGAGGTGATATGATGCTATTGTTCTCTGAGTGCAGGATCTCTGGTGCATGCCTATCTTTAATATCCTGCAATAGAAGGACCAGATGGCAAAATTAATCACCAGCCCAACCATCTCTAAAGTATAATGATAAAGGGACAAAGGACAGAGAAGAAAACTTTAAAAATTATAGCGTTGGGGTCAGGGGAGTGCTGGGATTATTTGCTTTTCAGCATCAAAGGAAATGCAAATGGCGGCACTTTCCGTATTTCCGCAAGTAACTTTGGGGCACTAGCATTTGTGACTTCTTTCCCCAATTATCCATGCGATGCTTTCCTTGCCTTTGATCAGTGTCTCAGCTGCTTCCTGGTTTAGCAAAATTCTTTGAAAAACGTCTTTATCGACCACTGAGGATCAATTCAGACTAAAAGTTTTTATTTACCAATTTGGATGGCAATTACATTGGAGTCCACTTGAACATATGCACCAAAGAAACGAACCCATACAAATATTTTGTGTGTGGGTAGCAAGAGTTAAAGGACAGCTTAATATTCTTTATTAGTAAAGGGCCCTCCAGCTTCTGAAAATGGAAAAGGGGACTCAGAGGTCTCTTGAAGAAAGACACGTGTGCAGATAGAGAAGCACGTCCGAACACGTGCAGTTTCTAAAATAATTGATTACCTCTTCCAAAAGGAGGGTAGTATGTCTCAATACCTAAGTAAAGCAGATCATTCGTCCTTCAATAAAGGATTCACTGAACCGTAACAATCATCAGTTAGCTCTATTGTTTGTCAGGCAGGAAATTCTGAGAAGCAGTACTTATCCCAACAGAACAAATAAAAAATGCCAGGAGGGCAAACCAGGAAAAGGGAATGTATATTTAAACTGATTTTAAAAGAGCAAAACGTGATTTCAAGAAAAGTATGTTCGGGACATTAGAACACCTTCACCTTCTCTGGTTACCAAGCAATCTCATTCTGACCAGCCAACCCTGAAGACATGTGTGAGGACAATTGTTGAGGCATATTATTTTCCCAAAGCAGAAAACACTTCAATTCATCATCCAGTAAATTATAGGAAGCAAAAACTTACTGAGTTGGGAAGAAAAGTTTTACTGTGAAACATATCTTAAGATTCAGGATAATGTTCAAACTTTCCTCCTGCAGAGACCCAACAGAAATTGGAATCTCACTTCACATGTAAGTGAAGAACAAAGTCTATTTGAAGTCAGAGAGGAGTCATTTTTCTATGGAGAAATGGATTTCACATAGTGTAACTTCCATTTGGATCTACAAAGTCTAAGATTAAAGTTAAACTCTTCTGAGGACAGATCACAGTCATATGAATTTTGCCTCATGATAAAAGAACAACTTTTCATGCCAAAACCATTTGCGCAGTAGATGCTTCCAGCCTACCCACCACATGGCAGGCAGTGTGCAAGATGGAAAAGTCCAATTAAAGCTGAAGCATCTCTGGTTTGACAAAATGAGGCATGACTTCCTTCCACATCCTTAGAAGGCTCACATCATTATTTTAATGTGAATATTTTTTTACTTTGCTCTTTTGGGTATGATAGCATGGGCAACAAAATTTTATTTCATAGGATCTGGTCATTGTTGGCTGAGATGTCAATTTATGATCTATTATGTTTCAAGGTTCATTCAGATTGTGTGATTTAAAGAATTAAAATCTACAGTGCCAAGCTGAACTAGGGGGAACTATCCTTTTTCAGTGACTAGGACATGGTTGTTGTTATGTGCCGGTGAGTCAATTCCAACTCATAATGGCCCTACAGGACAGAGCAGAACTGCCCCATAGGGTTTCGTAGGCTGTAATCTTATTTATTTTTTTATTGTGAATGGTTCTTTATTTAGTCATTTTTGTTTACAATTGAAATTCTGGGAATTCAAAATTAACATCCTTGCCTGTGAGCTTCTTATACACACCAGAAAAAGTTTC
Organism: Elephas maximus indicus; assembly: GCF_024166365.1. Lineage (NCBI taxonomy): Eukaryota > Metazoa > Chordata > Mammalia > Proboscidea > Elephantidae > Elephas > Elephas maximus. Next base: position 175,723,293 of record NC_064819.1, on the reverse strand, counting down.
AACCTTGTGTTCTACATTGTTCTGCTATGCTTTGTCCAAATGAACTTTTATAAGCCAGCTGCCACCCAGTTTTACACGGATTCTCTTGCCCACGATTTCACTTGGGAAGACCGAGTCTTCAAGGATTGCATTGTGCACAGCTGTCAGAGTACGGCTCCTGGGAGGCTTCTGCTTATTTTTCGCATGAAAAATAAAAAAGAGTGGTTTAGGCAGAACTCTCCTCTGAGCAATAAAGACAACGTGCTTTCCACTGAACTTTTTCTCCAGTTCATGTGCTAGCCTGACTTGGATCTTCTGGAAAGACTTGAGTTGAGGAATGGGGACAAAGATTATAATAGCTTTCCGACCACCACCAACTTCAATTTCCTTGGCTGCAGTTATATTCAGCTCCCTCAACTGAACCTTTAGGTCCGAGTTCATCCCCAGTTCAAGCAGCGCTTGAGAAATGCCAGACTCAAATTCATCCAGCTTTTTGCCATTGGGCTTCATAATCTTCCCGTTTGAACTGAACATGGCCTTTTCCTTGCTGAGGGCCGGCGTAGGAAGGCTAGGCTGTAATCTTTACGGGAGTAGATGGCCAGGTCTTTTCTCCCACAGAGTAGCTGGGTGGGATCCAACCAGGGACCTCTCAGCAGCCAAGTGCTTAACCATCGCACCACCAGGGCTCCTTTTTAGGGCACGGTGAGAGTGTATGAATGGCCTTGTTCTGAGCTGATGCTTGAGTGTCAGGTAAGCAACTGGTGGTGGTTACACATATCCAGTGATCTTTTTAAGCTAAAATTTAGTAGCATTTACAACGTGGTAGACACGATGCTAAACGCTTTTCAGGTATGATTTATTTCTCTCGATAGTTCTCTATACACACTAACCCACTGCCGTCGAGTCGATTTCGACTCATAGCTACCCTATAGGACAGAGTAGAACTGCCACATAGAGTTTCCAAGGAGCACCTGGTGGATTTGAACTGCTGACCTTTTGGTTAGCAGCCATAGCACTTAACCACTATGCCACCAGAGTTTCCTAGTTCTCTATACTAGATAAGAAAACTGACATGTTGAGAGGCAAGTGATTGCTCAAAGGCCCACAGTTACTAACAAGTGGTGGCCCCGGAGCCCATGCTTGTCACCACTGCACGTTTCTTCTCTTTGGGTCTGCAAATTGGTGCAGCTTCTATACTTTCCAACACACGCTAACTTTTTCGTGCTTTCTGATATATTCACTTTGTTTACATGTTCCTTTAAGTTATTAACCTCTTTCTAGAGGTTAAATGTTAGGTCTGCTTTGCTATCAGTAAAATTGAAGTAATACGAATTAACAGCAAAATTAATAGTTCGGATACCATCTTGTAATATCAAAATCACATCAACTCTGAGGACACAAGCAGCTGCCTTAAAGCGAGGATACAGGGTACCACTGCTTCGATGGTAAAAGCACCACTTCCACCACCACCACCATGGCATCAACAGCAACTATGCAGTACTGAACGTTATTTTGTGCAAGGGAGGGAGGCTAGATATTTTACATACATTATGTCTAAACTTCAAAACAGATCAGTAAAGTAGGAACTATTATTCTCATTTGATAGCTAAAGAAGGTTAAGCTCAGACAAGTTATAAAAGAAGACCTGGATTCCAACTCTTGGCAAAGCATGTAATATAAAGTCCATTCTTATTATAAGGAGGTGACCTCCAGAAGCCATGTCAAAAATAAATAAAAAAAAATGAAGATCGGTGTCTGATCTATAACTTGGCACCTCCACAGCAATTTGGGATTATTCTTTGAATCAAAAAGACTCATGTGAGATCCCACACACAGCAGCAAGCTATTGTGTTAGATTTTTAACCCGCACCAACACACAATTCCTCTTGCCTATTAATTTGTCATTCCCTCATCTTGGTTTTATGATGGCATCAATCAAAAAAGACTGTTCATTAGGGACTTAAGTTTTATCTGCATCAAAGAACCTTCCATGGAATCCCAGAATTTAAGGATTGGAGAGACCCTAAAAGTCATTTTTAGGCTGATAAATTTACCTTCTCCCATTGGCTTGGTTTTCTTCTCTATTTTGTTTATGGAGAGGAAGAATTGAGACAATTTGTAATAAAAGCATAAAACACAATGAGATCAAATCATTTGTGTTAAACTGCTCCAAAATGCAGAAAGTTATCCATACTAATGCTTGACTGTATGGAGGATAAACCATACGTGTATATGACAAGCCAACCCCTAACCAAACACCAAATGCCAAATGATCTAACGCTGCTGCGCACAAGAGCTTATTCAGATAACATTTTTTAAAACTTTTTATTCTGATATAATTTCACCCTTAAATATTACAAGAATAGTTAAAAGAATTCCCAGATTTACCAATCATTAATATTTTGCTCATTTGCTTTATTATTTGTGCTCTCTTTTCCTGAACCATCTGAGAGTACTTTGTTGGCACCTTGTCCCTTTATCTACAAATATTTCAGTATATATTTCCTAAGAACAAGGGCTTTCAGGGTACTGAAATCTTTGACCAGAACACAAAGTCAACATAAAAACCATCAGAGTCAAAAAAAAAAACAAAAACTTTAACTATTTTTAAAAAACAAACAAACTTTGCCTTCACAAGATAAGGGATTTTGCCTCACAAGAGAGGGCTTTTTTTTTTTTTTTGGCCTATTTTGCTCACTGCAGTATTACCAGACCCTAACATGTGCCTGACATACAGCAGGTGCTCAAAAAATATCCCATTAATTTCTTAAGTTCTTCTTAAGTCAATTTCATATATATAAGCGCTATGGCTGCTAACCAAAGGGTCGGGAATTCAAATCTGCCAGGCGCTCCTTGGGAACTCTTTGGGGCAGTTCTACTCTGTCCTATAGGGTCGTTATGAGTCGGAATTGACTCGACGGCACTGGGTTGGATATGAAATACATGTATACTTAATATATACACTTAAATTATACTTAGTAATGAGTGCTTTAAGGAGCCTTGGTGGCACAATGGTTAAGTGCTTGGCTGCTGACTAAAAGGTTGGCAGTTCAAACCCACCAGTCAGCCTGCAGGAGAAAAGACCTGGTGATGTACTCCCATGAAGACTGCAGCCTGGGAAATCCTATGGGGCAGTTCTACTCTGTCCTATAGGGCCACTAGGAGTCGGACTTGATTCAACAGCACAACAACAACTGAGTATTTCAGTATCTATTCTTTTAAAGTTAATTTTTTACCATGATGATGTGAAACTATATTGACCGCATTTTTAGACAAAGTGTTTCTAAAACAGAGCAGTCAATAACATCAAAGTATTCAGTCATTTCTTTGTTACCTATAATTTGTATTTCGCCAGTTGCAAAAAGGAATGACCTTCAGATGGAAAGGACTGCTGGGAAATTGCCTTTTTAAGATGAGACAAAACATAGATGATAACAGAAGCAGACATGGCTTGCTTGTGCTTGGCCCCCTCAGGCACACTATGGTGGATCTCTTCTTTCTTCACAGATATCGGTTTCTGATATACTCTCGGTACATGGAGGTATCTTCTTTCCCGAGGGGCTGCATGATACCTTTACTGGCCTGGATGTGGGCTTGGAAGATCTCTGTGGATTTTCTGTCTACTCTTGGAGGCTGCACTTCATAGATGTTGTCTTGAGAGAAAGCTGAGATGGGTGTTCTATAGGACATGAAAGAAGAGAGAGCTTCATTAAAGAAAATGAAGTGAAAGACAACAGGGAGCTGTGGTCTCGAAAATGTTAAGAGCTCCTGACCTGGAAGAAGTGAGCTTAGCATCAGGAGAGGATAGAATGACCTCTGGGCTTACCTGCGGCTGGCATCCTCCTCAGCCTGAGGACAAAACTGGACCAGCATCCCCCTGGGCGCCTTGCCTTCCCTGATGCAGATACTCCTCCTTTGTCACCACAGTCCTGTACTCAACCATGTCTGTACCCTCCTCTGTCTCCCTTACCTGACTGGGAGTAACTGTAGGCAGGGGCTATATAGACTTTTTTCCTGTTTTTCCTAGGTGCATGGTAGGCACTCAATGGTTTTTCAGGAAAATTTACTAGGAACCAGTGAAGTAGGGGATACACAGAATTGTTGCAAGGAGAAAATAAGTTTATACGTGTAAAGTACTTACTTAGCACAATGCCTGATACACTTGCCTTGGCCAAGTTGCCATGAGTCGATTCTGACTCATGTTGATACCACTTTGTGTCAGAATAGAACTGTACTCCATACAGTTTTCAATGGCTGATACTTTAGAAGTAGATCACCAAGGGTAGACTTGAGACTCCAACTTTTTGGTTAGCAGTCAAGTGTGTTAACCATTTGCACCACCCAGGGACTCCTTGGCACATTATAAGTGCTCAGTAAATGTGAACTATTGTTAACAATTGTTGTTAGGTATATCCAGTCAATTTCCACTCATAGTGACCCCATGTGACAGAGCAGAACTGCCCCAGAAAGTTTTCTAGGCTGTAATCTTTATGGAAGGTGGGTTCTAACTGCCAGCCTTTCAGTTAGTAGCCGAGCGCTTAACTGTTGCATCACTAGGACTCTTTGTTAACAACTACAGGTGCATAGTCTCTTAGCTGAACTTTTGAAATCCAAAAACCTTTAACAATCAAAAGTTATTTTGTTGGCAAAGCCTGACCCAGTTGAAACTCACTTGGTGGCATATCCCAACCTGGCCTGAATATTAATGTGTTTAATTACCAGACACAGCCTCAGATCATTCTGGGGACGTTATTACAAGGTGTATATACCATCTTGCTATTCTAACACCCAAAGAATTCTGAACCACATCTGGACCTCAGACTTTCAGATGAGGGATTACGGAGATATAATAGGCAGCTTCCTTTCTTTCTGGGATGATTTGAAAAGCAGGCACCAATGAATCTCTCTATTCAAAAACAGCCCTCCATTCCCATCCCATCCACCAGGCCTGCCACAGTGCCTAAAATCTGCACCCATCCTTTGGGGAAGGTGCTGTCTTTAGAAAGTGCTTGTCAAAACGCAGCTCGATGTCTGACATACCCTCAATTCATCGCAGTTTGAGCACCCATTAGGTATTACACACTTAACTGGGAGCAGGCCCTCGAGGTATGAGTCAACCAACAAGTCAGGTGTGACACGGGGTGTGTATGTGTGTGGGAGGAGTGTGCATGCTCACACATGTGCCTAGGAAGGTCAAGGAGCTACTAACAGGGAACAATGCTAAACCAAAAGGACACCGGGAGGGACTGTGGAGTACAATGATAACACATGCTACCAATTAGCCCAGGGCTGGTCCTGTGAGGAGGGAGGTGGCTCTTCACACCAGGGCACTCAAGCATCACAAATACAGACAATCTGGAGAGTCTATTCGGCTGAGCTGGGACACACCTTGCTCATGTGCTTTTTCTCAGAGGAATCAGGAAGGGACCCTGGGTGCCCACTATGTGGCTGGCAGGGATGGGCCAGGAGCTGTCCCTGCAGTCACATGCAGAACTGGCACTCACACCCAGCTGGGTCTGAACATAGATGATCTGTACTTGGAATGTCAATATTTCACTGGACACTGTGTGGTGCAGCAACACACAAAGCAAGACGGAGAAGTTGTTCAGTAACACCCTCCGAAAGGGCTCTATCCTCATAGGATGTGTTACAATTAAACATGTATCTTTCTTATTCTTCCAGATAAAAAAAGTCACTGTCCTTTGCCTTTAGCTAGAACACCAATCTGCCCTGAGATGCAGGGAAACTTTGTATTATGTCTCATTAAAATAAAATAAAACTGGAAGTAGAACTTTCTTTTTAGAAGCCAGCCCCAGTTGTTCTCGTCTCAGGATAATATAGCTCAACTCAAATTTGGTATATATTTTATGAAATCGACACATTATTTCGAAGCACTTGAATAATTCACATAATCTTAGAATTCATTCTTACTCAAGTAAACAAAAACCAAATGGTAAAGTGATTTATAAAAAATGTTTTAAAATTTAAAGACCAACCTGAGTAAAAATCCTGAGATGCCTGGATCTCAATTTGTACATCAGCCTGGCAGAGGCTCTTATCTTCAAAGTACAAAAGTTAGAATTATTCTAATGTCCGTGGCTAACACATTATAATGGTGAATGGTTGGGACAGTTAATATATGAACCCTTCTCAATTTTCCCTCACAAAAATATAGTAACTCTCTAGTCATCTGCATAATTCAAAGTAAGATGCTAGAATTCTTTAACGGTTGATAATATTCAAGGTCAAGCTGTTTCAAACTCTACCTCTGAAAAGGAGGTTCCATTAGTGTTTTTACAGATTACTCTCAAAACAACAGCACCAGCCACAGCATGTCCTTCTGTGTCCTTTATATTTAACCACACCTCTCTAGTACCTTCTACTCCTCAAAGCTCTTTTACATATATTGTCTTATTTGATTTTCACATCCATCTTGGAGGCAGGAAGCACAGGGATGATCTACTCCATTTTACAGGTGAGATGTTTAAAATCTATTTGTAAAATGGGGCTAGTAGTTCCTGTCCTGTCTTTGAGGCTAGGCCTTTACATGGAGCCCTGTTAAGGAAATGCTCTGCAGCAGGAATCACACCAAAGATAAATTCTGGGATCCAAGCCTTAATGCTTAGCTGAGAAAGAGGGAAGGCTAAGTCACCAAGTCATTATTTTATCCTTCTTGGCTACAGTCCCAAAGGCCTCAGCTGAATACACACCAGGACCAGGCAGTGGGAGGTAAAAGGACTGGGCCCAGCAACCACGTCAGGCCAGGACAACCACAAATGGAACCATAGACCAGCCACTTTCCCCAGCACCTTGGGTTTCTCATTAGTAATCAGTCAAGAGTCCTCAACTTACTTCTTGGTGAATTGTTTCACTGCTGCATGGAGTAATGGGAAATGATGGTCGCAAACATCCTAAATATGAAGTGTCAAACATCAGCCTTAAATAGTGTCAGATTGAGCAGCAGGTGGGTTTACGACTCCAGTACCACCTCACTATGGTTTCAAAAAGGAGCCCTGGTGGCATGATGGTTAAATACTAAGCTGCTAACCAACAGGTTGGTGGTTCGAACCCACCAGACACTCTGTGGGAGAAAGACGTGGCAATCTGCTCCCATAAAGATTACAGCCTAGAAAACCCTATGGGGAAGTTCTACTCTGTCATATGGGGTTGCTAGAAGTCTAAAACAACAGCACCTAACAACAACATGGCTTCAAAATGATCTATGTAGGGAGATCATTTTGTCCTTTGTCCTTTTATTCTCTTAGATATGAAGTCTGTATTAAACAATAAAATTATCATAAATTACATGTTTAGTATTGAATTTGGGCTAGAAGGAAGCATAAAATACCTCCGACATTGTTGGTAAAATCAGAAAAAGGAAGAAGAAAAAATGGATTCACAAAGAACTCACAAGCCAGTTACAATCACCGCCTCCTAGTCTAAGGCCAACCCAAACCAAACTCAAAGCCATCAGGTCTATTCTGATTTATAGTGACTCCATAGGGTTTTCAAAGCTGCAAATCTCTATGGAAGCAGACTGCCACATCTTTCTCTCGAGGAGTTGCTGGTCGTTTTGAACCACTGACCTTTTGGTTAGCAGTCAACTGCTTTAACCACTGTGCCACCAGGGCTCCTTTAGTCTAAGGCAGTGGTTCTCAAAGGGTGGCCCTAGGATCAGCAGCATTAGCATCACCTGGGAACTTGCTAGTTATGTAAATTCCCAGGCCCCACCCCAGGCCTGCTGAATCAGAAACTCTGGGAGTAAAGCCCAACAATCTGCATTTTAACGAGCTCTCCAGGTGATTCTGATGTACACCGAAGTTTGAGAACCTCAGGTTTAAGGAGACCACTGTCAATCGTGTAAGTAAGATATCTAAAATGCTAAGCAGGATCTTATTTATGGTCAATGGAGCAGCACTGAGTATTTTTAAGAATAAGCTTTCTTTTTAAATGATATACTATCACTAACCTTACACTGAGAAGGCATAATTTAACATTTAATTGTAAAGATGCAAGTGGCAATATCATATTCACCATACATTTCCTAATGAGGAGACACTTTTGATTTCCCCATTGACTTAAGAATTTCCAAGGTGGGGAGGAAATACAAAAAAAAAAAAAATTTAACACCTGCACAAGGAGCTGCTGGCTGGCACCTTGTCTCTGAGAGTACTCGAAAAAGATGGAGGTAAACCCAACAATGCTTTCAACACCACACGGAACAGTCTTTTTATTAGCTTAGACAGCCAACTTTTCTGGAGAAAGACACTGATATTTAAACACCAAGTGATGTGGAAATTGTGAGGCCGCTTTCTTTTATTCATTCCAACAGAGAGAAGTAGTCTGTTATTGCATTTTCATGGTGGAAAAATGGCCCCAGATTTCTCTCCTGGTCATAAACAGAGGTTATGCTTTTTTCAGTTTCTTCTCATAGCCCCCAAAGGGATAAAATTTACTACCCCTCGTTCAAATCCCAGTCATATTTTTGCAGATTAAATATTACAATTACAACTCTGCAGGCTCATTACTTTTTATCACAAATCTAGTTCTATCTTCAAGGAGAGCTCTGTGGTTCCCCTCAAGGAATGCTATAGTCTTATTTAGAATAACATATTTGCCAGCTGATTTATGGGCTGCTTAACCCAGATTGCTGGGTACACTCAGACACCAGCTTTCAGTGCTGCTCCTATTCACACTGAGAAATACTGCAGGCAGAAATTCATTAGACGCACTAGATGTTTTTAAAGAAAATCCTTATTGGCGCCCTTTTATGCTCTTTCTTCAATATAGCATTACTCACTTGGTTGGTTATATGACCGTGTCTGATAATAACCGTATCTTACACTTGGATTTAGAACAAATGCTCGAGTCCCTTTTTAAAGTTTAATGCCTGTTGAGGTTTTTTTCTGATCTGCACACATTGAGTACCTCACAAACACATGTCAGTTTCACAACAAAATAATTTGATTGGTTAGATTGAAATGTTTTCTGAATTTAGTAATGTCATGATGATCTGGGGTTGGTGATAGAAACACTAGATACTATTTGCATAATTTCAGTAATCTTACATATGTGATACTTTTCCTTATGTTAAATCTTATACTTTTTCTAAGATTAGCATTTTGGCATATATCAGACCCCCTTTGGCATTTCCAGAAAATTTAGTAATGGTTCTAGTCATAAGATGTATTTCCTTTCCCAGTGAGCCCTTCTGTGTGTTACCATAAATTCCAAGTTTTTTCCCCAAGGTTGTTATTTTCACATCACCAAATGACTTGTAACTTGCTGGTTACGACTGAGTCATAGAATCAAAAGAATATTACAGCTGAACAGGACCCTACAAAAGACCCTGACCTTGACCAAACCCATCATTTACAGATGGTGGGCATCATTAGGTCATTTCTCTCATTTCCTCTACCTTCTAGGAAAAAAACATTAATTAGGACAAGTTGAAAAATGTATCAGGTGCTCTGGTCTTAGAAGAGCAAAACCTCAGCAAATTTCTTAGTAATACCAGCCCTTGTTTTTGATTAATATTTTATTTGCCTGTCTGTCAGCTTTATAATCTATTAGGAAATAATTGCCCTTACCATCTAACTAGCAAGGGGACCTTTGGTATATGTCCCTTTGAAATGACTTTCTCTCTCTGGCCTTTAATTTTACCCAGAGGCCCTCAGTTTGTGAATGGACATTCTAACTTTCTCCCCTACAATGTCCACTGCTTCTCTTTAGACCCTTTATTAGATTGCTTATATCTTTCCAACAAGGTACTCATACATTGAAGCCTAGTCATGAACCTGTTCTACCAAGATGATAGCGTGAGAATGTGTTTGTATCTTCATGTTAAAAAATCAAGATAATAATGCATAGTATCTACACTCTGTGCACCAGTATACAGACACCAAAATTCAAACAACCAAACTCACTGCCGTTGAGTCGATTCTGACTGTAGCGACCCTATAGGACAGAACACAACTGCCACATAGGGTTTCCAAGGCTATACATCTTTACAGAAGCAGACTGCCACATCTTTCTCCTACAGAGTGGCTGGTGGGTTTGAACTGCCGACCTTTTGGTTAGCAGCTGAGTGCTTTAACTACTGTGCCACTAGAGGTCCTATGTAGACACCAGAGAGTCCAAATGTAGTTCTCAAAATGCACTATCCATTATGATAGCCACTAGTCACACATGGAAGGAGCCCTGGTAGCACAGTGGTTAAGTGCTCAGCTGCAAAGTGAAAGGTTGGTGGCTTAAACCCACCAGCTACTCCACCACTGAAAGGTGTGGCAGTCTGCTTCTATAAAGACCACAGCCTTGGAAAGCCTATAGGGGCAGTTCTACTCTGTCCTATAGGGTCACTATGCGTCGGAATCGACTCTATGGCAACAGGAGTCACATGTGGCTATTTAAATTTATATTTAATTAAAATTAAACATTCAGTTTTTCAGTCACACTAACCATATTTCAAGTGCTCAATAGCTCCATGTGTGGCTAATCATGACTGTATTGGGCAGTGCAGATACAGAACATTTCCATCATCATAAAAAGTTCTATTGGACAGAATTGTTCTAAAACCTCTTTCCTGGTATTTTTCCCTCAGAAATTCTGGGTACCTTTATCATAGTTGCTCTTTCTATGTCTCTTCAAGCCCATTATCCTAATACAATATGCCTCTACATAGCATTTATCACTATCCAATCTTTTACTTGGTCCTATAGGATCACTATGAGTCAGAACTGACTTAACGGCACCACCTACTAACTACCAACCAGCCCAATCTTCTATTTATGTGTATATACTAATTGCATATCTCAATCACCTCTTTATTCTCAATGCCCAGAAGAGGGTCTGGCACATAGTAAACACTCAGTAATTATTTGCTGAATGAATGGATGAATGGCATCTGGCTAGGGAATCTGATTTTATCTTGGATTTCTAAATCTACAGCCTGAATTCAGTGTGATTTAGACTATTCTAGAAAATAGGAAGGCTAGGACTTCCCATTAGAAGGCTTACTCTTAAGTTTCTTTCCTCTGGTACCCATAAGGTAAACAAGGGAACTGAGGGGAAGCCAAGATGCTTTCAGGAGCCAAAACTATTTAAGTGGCTGTAAAAAACATGAGTAAGGCAGAAAGGGTAGGATCTTATTCCTACCTTTAGAGGTGATCAGATAGATTAACAAATTTGTCCAAAGTCACAAGATTACTTAAATGGGCTAAAATCAAGAAGAATGTGTTAACGTTCAAAAGACCACTAATAAAACAAAACAAAGGCAAAATATACCCCTGTATTTGGCGCTCCTGGAAAGAAGGAATTATGTACTGTATTTTAATGCAAATAACACACGAGTTACACGAGAACTATTTTAGTTTCATAATTTCTGTGCATTATATATGTGTAGGTGTGTTATCTACATGGGCATGTTATTGTGAAAAAATATGGTATATTCTCTTTTATGTACCCTTTTGAAACAATTTCAATGCCAGAAATAACGGGTAAGCACTCAGTAATGCTTGCTGCCTTGACCCTCTAACCTGTGCAAGTCTTTGGGTAGAAATACATGGTTTCACAGAGTAAATGTGTCCATTTTTAGGGGCTAGAACTTAAACATGTACTGGGAAATAGAACCATATTACTAGCTGCTGATGACATTCTAAACGTTAATTTCCTACTTTGCTAAAAAGACAGCAAATCTACACTACACACACAAAATGCTAAGACTCTAATACACAATCCCCAACAAAGTCCAATTATTTCAGAATTACACATCATTGAGAACTAACAAACCTGACACAAAATAGTGAACAAATCCAATTCCTTCAAATCCAAACATTTCCAAATCCAACAGTTATTATAATGGGATGGTTGACTTGCCCTCCAGCAGAGACGTACATGAAAAGATCAGTATTCACACAAGAATCTTCAAAAATGAGATGGAATGCATAAAGATCAATATCCTAGGTGTTAATACCAAACCCGCTGCTGTCGAGTTGATTCCGACTCATAGCAACCCTAGGCATCAGTGAGGTGAAATGGACTGGTATTGGCCATTATGAAATTGGACAATCATATGGTCTACTACGCTGGGAATGACAAACTGAAGAGGAATGGGGTCTCATTCATTGTCAAAAGGAACATTTCAAGATCTGTCCTAAAGTAGAATGCTGTCAGTGATAGGATAACGTTCATAAGTCCACAAGTTAGACCAGTGAATATCATTATTATTCAAATTTACGCACCAACCACTAAGGCCAAGGATGAAGAAATTGAAGATTTTTACCAACTTATGCAGTCTGAACTGGATCAAATACGTAATCAAGATGCATTGATAATTACCGATGATTGGAATGCAAAAGGTAGAAACGAAGAAGGATCTACATTTGGAAAATATGGCCTTGGTGACAGAAATGATGCTGGAGATTGCAAGACTAATGACATATTCATTGCAAATATCTTTTTTCAACAACATAAATGGTGACTACACATGTGGACTTCACCCTACTGAAATACACAGGAATCAAATTGACTACATCTGTGGAAAGAGATGACGGAGAAGCTCAATATCATCAGTCACAACAAGGCCAAAGGCCAGCTGCAGAACAGGCCATCAATTGCCAGCATGCAAATTCAAGGTGAAGGTGAAGAAAATTAGAACTAGTCCACAAAAGCCACAAGTATGATCTTGAGTATATCCCACCTGAATTTAGGGACCATCTCAAGAATAGATATGATCCATTGAACACTGATGATTGAAGACTAGACAAGTTGTGGAATGACATCAGGGGCATCATACATAAAGAAGGCAAACGGTCATTAAAAAGACAGGAAAGAAAGAAAAGACCAAAATGGATGTCAGAAAAGACTCTGAAACTTGTTCTTGAACACAGAACAGCTAAAGCGAATGGAAAAAATGATCACATAAAAAAAGCTGAACAGAAGAATTCGAAGGGTGTCTCAGGAAGACAAAGTAAAGTATTGAAATGTGCAAAGTTAGAAAACCAAAAGGGAAAAACACATTCAGCATTCCTCAAGATGAAAAGAACTGAAGAAAACACTCAAGCCTTGAGTTACAATATTGAAAGATTCTATGTACAAAAATACTGAATGACGCAGGAGGCATCAAAAGAAGATGGAAGGAATACACGGAGTCACTGTACCAAAAAGAACTGGTTGACATTCAACCACTTCAGGAGGTACCATATGATCAAGAACTGATGGTACTGAAGGAAGAAATCCAAGCTGAACTGAAAGCACTGGCAAAAAATAAGGCTCCAGAAATTGATGGAATACCAATTGAGATGTTTCAAAAAACAGATACAAAGCTGGAAGCACTCGCTCGTCCATGCCAAGAAATTAGGAAGACAGCTACCTGGCCAATCTACTGAAAGAGATCCATATTTGTGCCCATTCCAAAGAAACAGGATACAACAGAATGTGGAAATTATGTAACAATATCATTAATACACACATGAGTAAAATTTTGCTGAAGATCATTCGAAATGGTTGCAGCAATAAATTGACAGGGAACTGCCAGAAACTCAAGCCGGATTCAGAAGAGGACATGGAATGAGGGATATCATTGCTGATGTCAGATGGATCTTGGTGGAAGGCAGAGAATACCAGAAAGATGTTTATCTGTATTTTATTGACTATCCAAAGGCATTTGACTGTGTGGATCATAACAAATTATGGATAACATCGCAAAGAATGGGAATTCCAGAATACTTAATTGTGCTCTTGAGGAACCTGCACATAGACCAAAAGGCAGTCATTCGAACAGAACAAGGGGATACAGCATGGTTTAAAGTCAGGAAAGGTGTGTGTCAGGGTTGTATCCTTTCACCACGCTCATTCAATCTGTATACGCAACAAATAATCCGATAAACTGGACTACATGAAAAAGAACGTGGCATTAGGGTTGGAGAAAGGCTCATTAACCACCTGCTATATGCAGATAATACAACCTTGCTTGCTGGAGGAGAAGAGGACTTGAAGTACTTATTGATGAAGATCAAAGACTACAGCCTTCAGTATGGATTACACCTCAACATAAAAAACAAACAAACAAACAAAAAACCACAAAAATCCTCACAACTGGACCAATAAGCAACATTATGATAAATGGAGAAAAGATTGAAGTTTTCAAGGATTTCACTGTACTTGGATTCACAATCAATGACCACAGAAGTCCCAGGCAAGAAATCAAACAACATATTGCACTGGGCAAAAAGCAAAGATGTCACTTTGAGGACCAAGGTGTGCCTGACCCAAGCCATGGTATTTTCAATCACCTCATGTGCATGCGAAAGCAGGACAATGAATAAAGAAGACTGAAGAAGAATTGATACATTTGAACTATAGTGTTGGTTGAGAATACTGAATATACTATGGACTGCCACAGGAATGAACAAATCTGTCTTGGAAGTACAACTAGAATGTTCCTTAGAAACAAGGATGGTGAGACTTCAACTCATGCATTTTAGACATGTTATCAGAAGTGATCAGTCCCTGGAGAAGGACATCATGCCTGGTAAAGTGGAGGGTCAGTAAAAAAGAGGAAAACCCTCAATGAGATGGACCCAGTGGTTACAACAATTAGCTCAACCATAACAACAATTGTGAGGATGGCGTAGCCCTGGGCGGTGTTTAGTTCTGTTGCACACAGCATTGCTCTGAGTCTGAACACCACCACCACCACCAGGAGAGACATACTGGAAGGGAGGTTAGAAATTACATGTGGTTGTTAGCTGCATGGGCAGGTTAAAATTCATTAAAACAAGGATGACAATAATGTCAGTCCCTAAACAATCTACCATTAAAAAAAAAAAAAAAAATTTTTTTTTTTTTTTTTAATTAGAAAGTGCAAAATGAGTGATAAGAAGAGAGTGAAGAATATAATCTGTGATGATGGATGTTATGGATTGAACTGTGTCCCCCAAAAATGTGTGTCAACTTGGTGAGGTCATGATTCCCAGTATTGTGTGACTGTCCACCATTTTGTCATCTGATGTGATTTTCCTATGTGTTGTAAATCCTACCTCTATGATATCAATGAGGTGGGATTAGTGGCAGTTCTGTTAATGAGGCAAGACTCTATCTACAAGATTAGATTGTATTTTGAGTCAATCTCTTTTGGAATATAAAAGAGAGAAGTGAGCAGAGAGACACGGAGACCTCATACCACAAAGAAACAAGAGCCAGGAGAATAGCACGTCCTTTGGACCTGGGGTCCCTGCACTGAGAAGCTCTTAGACCAGGGGAGGACTGATGACAAGGACGTTTCACCAGAGCTGACAGAGAGAGAAAGCCTTTCCCTGGAGTTAACACCCTGAATTTGGACTTCTAGCCTCCTAGACTGTGAGAGAATAAATTTCCCCTTTTTTAAGTCATCCACTTGTGGTATTTCTGTTAAAGCAGCAATAGATAACCAAGACAATGGAACATATACATACACATGCACACACACACGGCATGTGTGAATACATACACTTGTGCTATATCTGGAGCCCTGGTGGTGCAGCGGTTAAGAGCTTGGCTGCTAACCAAAAGACTGGTAGTTCAAATCCACCAGCCACTCCTTGGAAACCTGATAGGGCATGTATTCTCTGCTCTATAGGGTCACTGTAAGTTGGAATTGACTCGACAGCACCTAACAAAAACAACATGCTATATATACACTAATATTTTATATACATATATAGACTAATATTATACATATATAATATATACATACTATTTTTTTATATACATAAGTTCTTTAAACACAATGCTGAAGAAAGGGCTATATATATTTCAGCCATCCCCACTAAGTGATGTACTTTAAATAAGTCCACGTGATCTGTTAACTCTCACTTTTACAGTGTTTGTTCTATTGTGCAGATACTACAATAAAAGTATAGATGATGAGTGTATGTGGTAATGGAGCCAATACATCTAGGTAACATACTGTAACATTTACTATTTTGCCCTTAAAAGGTAACTTCTTATTTTATACTGTTATATAGAGAAGACCAACACAATGCACATAAGAGCCTTAAAGGCTGTCAAAAGTTTGTCAGAGAAAAGCTCTCCATTAAAATGGCATTACCTCAATTTCCCCACATCCTCACCAACATTTATTATTTTCTCAATCTTAGCCATCCGAGGGGGAGTGAAATAGTACCTCATCGTGGTTATGATTTGCATCTCTCTGATGGCTAATGACTTGCTGAGCATCTTTTCATGTGTTTGGTGGCCACTTAAGTGTCTTGTTTGGTGAAATGTCTATTCAAGTCCTTTGTCCATTTTATGATTGGATTTGTCCTTTTGCTGTTAAGTTGCTGAAGTTTTATTCATATTTTGGTTATTAGATTCTTGTCAGATATATGGTTTCCAAAAATATTCTCCTGGTTGGTACTTTGTTTTTTTTTTGATAAAGTCTTTTGATGAACAAAAGTTTTTAATTTTTATGTGGCTGTGCTTTTTTTTTTTTAAGTTTTTTTTTCATTCAAACGTGCATTTGCTGACTCCATAGTTCATTGTTGTTAGGTGCTGTTGAGTTGGTTCCAAGTCATAGGGGCCCTGTACACAATAGGATGAAACACCGCCTGGTCCTGTGCCATCCTTAGAATTGTTGTTATGCTTGAGCTCATTGTTGCAGCCACTGTGTCAAACCACTTCATTGAGGGTTTCCTTTTTTCCACTGACCCTGTACTTTGCCAAGCACGATGTCCTTCTCCAGGGACTGATCCCTCCTGACAACATGTCCTAAGTATGTAAGATGCAGTCTCACCATCCTTGCTTCTAAGGAGCATCCTGGTTGTACTTCTTCTAAGACAGATTTGTTCGTTCTTCTGGCAGTCCATGGTATATTCAATATTCTTCACCAACACCACAATTCAAAGGCATCAGTTCTTCTTCTACCTTCCTTATTCACTGTCCACCTTTCACATGCATATGACGCGACTGAAAATACCATGACTTGGGTCAGGCGCACCATAGCCTTCAAGGTGACACCTTTGCTTTGCAACACTTTAAAGAGGCTCTTTGCAGCGGATGCAATGTGCTGTTTGATTTCTTGACTGCTGCTTCCATGGCTGTTGATTGTGGATCCAAGTAAAATGAAATCCTTGACAACTTCAATCTTTTCTCCATTTATCCTGATGTTGCTTACTGGTCCAGTTGTGAGGATTTTTATTTTCTTTATGTTGAGGTGCAATCCATACTGAAGGCTGTGGTCTCTGATCTTCATTAGTAAGTGCTTCAAGTCCTCTTCACTTTCAGCAAGCAAAGTTGTATCAACTGCATAACACAGGTCGTTAATGAGTCTTCCTCTAATCCGGATGCCCTGTTCTTTTTCATATAGTCTAGCTTCTCAGATTATTTGCTCAGCATACAGATTGAAGAGGTATGGTGAAGGAATACAACCCTGAGGCACACCTTTCCTGATTTTAAACCACTCAGTACCCCCTCGTTCTGTCCAAACAACTGCCTCTTGGTCTACGTAAAGATTCCTCATGAGCACAATTAAGTGTTCTGGAATTCTCATTCTTTGCAATGTTATCCATAATTTGTCATGATCCACACAGTCGAATGCCTCTGCATAGTCAATAAAACACAGGTAAACATCCTTCTGGTATTCTCTGCTTTCAGCCAGGATCCATCTGACATCAGCAATGATATCCCTGGTTCCACGTCCTCTTCTGAAACCGGCCTGAATTTCTGGCAGTTCCCTGTCAATATACTGCTGCAGCCATTTTTGAATGATCTTCAGGAAAATTTTGCTTGTGTGTGATATTAATGATATTGTTCTATAATTTCCACTTTCGGTTGGATCACCCTTCCTGGGAATAGGCATAAATATGGATCTCTTCCAGTCAGTTGGCCAGGAAGCTGTCTTCCATATTTCTTGGCATAGACGAGTGAGCACCTCCAGCACTGCATCTGTTTGTTGAAACATCTCAACTGATATTCCATCAATTCCTAGAGCCTTGTTTTTTGCCAATGCCTTCAGAGCAGCTTGGACTTCTTCCTTTAGTACCATGGGTTCCTGATCATATGCTACCTCTTGAAATGGTTGAACATCGACTAATTCTTTTTGGTACAATAACTTCCACCTTCTTTTGACGTTTCCTGCATCGTTTAATAATTTCCCTATAGAATCCTTCACTACTGCAACTTGCGGCTTAAATTTTTTCCTCAGTTCTTTCAGCTCCATAGTTTAGTCTAGCCCATTTGATATGCCTCTTAATTTACAGGTCCTCTTTCCTTTCTTTTCCTTAGCATTTAATTGTTGAAGTGTCCAGGTTGTAGATATTCCCTCAGTTTGGATTTTGCTGATTGGATATTCATTATGCAGTTCAAAATGTTCCTTTGTCTTTTATATTTCCTGCAAGTTAGCAGTTGGATGTAGAAGCTTGATGAGACTCTGCTTCAATCCCATTGGCAAGACTATGGGTTGTGGTGTGTTGTTTCATCAGGAGAGCCATCCTATCTAGCTGTTCATCTTTTTTGATGTTAATAGCCACTGATGCTCAATATCTGGATCCATTAATTCACTGGAGATTGCCAAATGATAACCATCTCATCTTTTTTTTAAATTAGCTGGGATAATTTTGTGCTTTTCCTCATCTCTGATTTGGTTACTCACTGGTACAGTTCATATGATTCAAAGAATCATATGATTGATTCCTTCCCCTCATTTGTCAGTTTTCCAGATAATGAATTGGTTCCCTACTATCCTTTAAAAATGACCAATTAAAAAAAAAAAATCCCAAATTAGTGGATTTAGACATATTCTATGAGTTCCAATCTGCTACAATCATAATAATGTTCAAATTGTCCTCTCTATGTCCAGTGGGAGCCTCTTTAAGTTTGTTCCTGAGTTTCTGATATGACCCTAGTAATCCTAGATAGGTTTCTTGCTATCTTGATTCACACGATGTTCCAGGTTCATTTTGTACATTTCCTGAACAAAACCTGAAACCAGTCAATTCTCCAAGAAGCTCTCATTCCTATTAGTGAGGAACTGGTATTTCAAGACTACAATGCAGGCACTAGGGATTCCCACTGCTACTGGGCCACTGTATGTGTGCGGATGGCTACCCAAGAAATTTACTCCACTATCCAAGCAGGTAAACCATTCTTGCCTAGAACACCTACAGACAACGGTTCTGTGTTTCCCAGAAACTACCTTTCTGAATAACGGTTTTGATTTTCCTTTTCCGCCATTATATATTGGGAGCAGAGAGGTAGTCTTTTAGTTTACAGGTCACTAGATCACAAGAGAAGGAGCCCTAGTGGCTCAATGGTTAAGTATTCAGCTGTTAACCAAAAGGTCAGCAGTTTGAACCCACCAGGTGATCTGCTCCTGTAAAGATTACAGCCTAGGAAACCCTAGGGGGTGATTTTACTCTGTTTTATAGGGTTGCTATGAATCAGAATAGATTTGACGGCATACAACAACAACAGCAGGTCACAAGAAGCCTCATTTGGACCTGATGAAGAGATTTGCACATAACCCAGAGATCCTGGCCTTTGAGTGGGATGCAGTAATTTAAGGAGGAGGGACTGGGTTCTATTTATAGGAAGAAGAGTATGCATAGATAACTGGGTAGCTAGAGGGGCAGAATGTAGCAGATACCATAGACTAAATTCCTCAATATCTACCTGAATCCACCTTCTAGTGTGCAGAGGCTGAAAATCAAAGACAAATTTCCCAGACTTCCTTGAAAGTAGAGTTCAAAATGTGATTTCATTTCTTGCAACCACTTGTACTTACATGAGGCTTTGAGTTTGAACTGAGTCATGCGCAGAGAGGTATCCATTTTGCAGACTGTGGCAGAGGTAGCATGTTCTCAAATTGGCTACTATAGTGGTGGTTTTTTGATTTGGTGGCTTCCTGATAATAGCTGAGGTGGCTGGTTTTGGTGCCAGTAGCTGCTATGACAGTTTCTCGATCAAGGCAGATGCAGCAGCTACTCTGATGGTTTGCCATATGATTTTTGGAGTCATTTCTGCAAGCTTGGTGTAGAGTCTGCTTCTTCAGCCCTCCTAGTGATTCTGAAACCCACTTAAAATCGTATAATAAATTACTTTCTGTTTAGTGTAGCTAGAGTGGATTATGTTTTCTGCAACTGAACCCTGACCACACAGCTGCTGTTGCTGCTGTTGTTAGATGCCATCAAGTCTGGCCATGAGTAAAGCACAGTCAGATCCAGCTCTCTTGCTTTTAGCTAGGAGCAGGCACCCAGACTCTCAGGTGACTGGGCCTGTTACTTCCAGAAACTCAACCAAGTGACTGGAGTAATAGCCTTGTGTCTTATCTCCCACATAGAAGTGATGATGCCCTACTTATATTCTTCACACCCATGTGATGTTCTCACCTTTTCCTGATTATTTATAAAATTTTATCATTGAGTTTGCCATGTCATGTCATGACATCTCTTGTAACCAACCTATAGCTTTTTAAATAAACTTTGTATTTTATAACTGCTTTAGATTGACAGAATTATTGCAAAGAGAGAGCAGAGTTCCCATATCCCCCACATTCAGTTTCTCCTATTTTCAACATCTTCCATCAGTACATTTGTTACAATTAATGAACCAATATTGATACATTATTGTTAACAAAAGTCCATAGTTTATTCAGATTTCCTTAGTTCCAGGGCCCCAGCCAGGAGACCACATTGCATTTAGTCATCATGTCTCCTTAGGTTCCTCTTGGCTGTGATAGTTTCTCAGACTTTTCTTTGCTTCTGATGACCTTGACAGTGTTGAGGAGTACTTTTCAGAGTTTTCTTTCACTTTACTAACCGTAAGAATCAGGAAAAAAAACTGTCCTTTGGAAGGTGGTATCAGTAGTATCATGAGCCATCAAAACAAAACTGAACTATCCTGAGTTTTCAGAAAGACACTCATGAGGCCTCATTTCTGTCAGCATTAGTCTGTGATGGGTAACCTGTCCAGTAGATGTTCCAACAGCTGCTGAAGGGACTCCTAGAAAGGATTCAACGGAGTAGTGGATCCCCATCCTGGCTGAGGATTACATTCAAATGGAGAACTTTATAAAATACAGATTTCCAGGCTTTACTTCAGATGTTGTGAACCAGAATCTTCAGCAATAGGAGTGTAAATTCTGTGTTTTGTATTCCTTGTTTTAAAATGACAATACTAATTATGTTTTTAACACAGAAAATGGTAAAGAAGAAAACAAAACATGACCCATAATCTGTTAGTATCTTTAATGTAAAGAAAAGTATGGTGCTGTTGTTGTTGGTAGTTGCCCTGGCATCAATTCTGACTCATGGTAACTCCATATGTTACATGTACAAAATTTAAACAGTAACCGAAAGTCCAAAATGAAAATTAAGTGCCTCTCCATAATCTATTTAACCACCTTTAGGGACACTGGTTGTTCCCTGTTTTTATTGTTGTTTGATTTTTGTTTGCTTTGAGATTTCTATTTTCAAATTAGCTTCCCAAGATATTCTCATGTGACCAGAAAACTGGAACCCACTACCATAGAGGAACAGCCCTGGTGACACAATGGTTAATGCACTCGGCTGCCAACCGAAAGGTCAGCGGGAAGAAGATGTGGCAGTCTGCTCCCATAAAGATTTCAGCCTCGGAAACCCTACTCTGTTGTTATGAGTTGGAATCAACTCCACAGCAATGGGTTTGGAATGAACATCTAACACAATTATAAATAATCATTTTAAAAAATGGCTAAGAAAGTCAAGATAGTCCCAATCCCTTTTTTCTTCTGAATACAGACAGAATATATTTTATTCAGACGTTCTGGGTTTAATTAGTGTTTTGGTGACATCACACACACAGAATAACTACTGTGGTCTTTTACTAACGGGTGTAAACTGTCCTACAAAGAATGCCTTTGCAAGCTAATGGAAAGTGGGTTTGAGAAGGAAGATTTATAAAAATGTTTACTTTTCCCAATTGAGATCAAACCAATGTTTTTAAATCAGGGTTCTAAGAATAAGTTAAATATAGAAACTAAGGAAATCTTATAGAACTTCAAGAATTTGGAAACAACAAGGAAGTGGAAATTCAGAAATCATAGTTCTATTCTAGGCATGTTGATCAAGGGATTCCAAACCTAAAACCAAATCCACTGCTGTCGAGTTGATTCTGACTCACAGCAACCCTATAGGACAAAGTAGAACTGCCCCATAGGGTTTCCAAGAGGCAGCTGGTGGATTCAAACTGCTGAACTTTTGGTTAGGAGCTGTAGGCTATTAACCACTGTGCCACCAGTGTTCCAAGGGATTCCAAGAGCTAGTTAAATATATGGGGGGGTGGTGGTGGTTGGAGGGGCGGTTCTCTTATCAACAGTTGCATTAATTTGGTAGCAGAAAGAAACTAGAAATCAGAAAATCATGGTCCTATTTTAACCAGTCCTACTGATGTAGACTTCAACTCATAATGACAGTAATAATTTATCAATTGAGAAAATCATGAGATGTTTGCCAAGAACTCTGAGTTGCTACATCTAAAACTGAACATAAACTACAATGAAATAAAAACCTATAAATACTTGTCATTTGTCTTGCCATTTGCTTCAATTTGTTAACCTTGGCAATTCTTCTTCACAATTTTTGTATAATATTTTCTAAAAGAGCTAAAACCAATGTATGTCAGGTATTATTCATTCATAATCAATTTATTGCTTACTTTTTACCATGCTACCTGGCATGATACCTGGTATATAGCAAAGACAGGTAAGTCTTGCCCTCCAGTAACTCCCAGTCTTTTTAGATTCATTTTAGATTAAAAATAATCACATAGTGGGATCCATTTACCAAGGACTTTCTCACAAAATTGGGAAGATTTTAAAAGAATGTTAATAAAATATGAATAGGCTTTAATTATGAAAATATATTTAGTTTCCATGGTATCATTCCTCAAATTTCTTCATAAGATCATAAAGAAAATGAGTAATAATATTAAAATATTAAACATGGAAAATTGGTTATATAACACTAAAAAACTATTAGTGCCTGTTGATGAATTTCAAACACAATTAAGACTTAATGGGGTTTGTACTTTATTTTTAAAACCATTTGTAAAAGCCCCAAGGAGTTCTGAGTCATACATAGAGTGTAGCTATATTTAAATATGAAATTGAAATCTTTTTTTCTTTGTATTTCAACCAAAAATGTATCTTAACTGAAAAGACTTCTAATCTATGCTCACAGAAGACAAGGGCAGTGAATACATTCTACCTGGGCACACACTGTCATTGGGCAAAAAAAATAGTTACCAGGAAGCCACAGTGACATAACACAAAGCTCACTAATTCATCTGCCAAAAAGCATCCCACCCACCTTGCATACACAAAACGAGTGATAATTTGGTAAACTAATAACATAAGGTTAAAGAGTTACAAAATACGATTCTTGTATCCTGAGCTAAGAAAACCAATGAGTAATAGCCCTCACATGGCCATACCAGATATCCAAATCTGCTTCCCCAGGATTAACCTTGCTTGCTCATATGAACACTAACACAGAGTTCTATGGGCTAAAATACATCTTAAACCAATTCATCATCCCTATCAGCAATTGAAGGGTCCCCCCTGCTTTAATCTGACCGTTTAAAAATTTAAAAAGCACACATAAGGCTCTATTTAACTTGGACCTCCTTCGAGAAAGTGAAGAAATTTAACTTACTTGCTTTTAAATCAAGAGCTGGAAAACACTAAATTATGCAATTCCTTGAATCTAAATCCTCTTGAGCTCCACACGTACCATTCAGATGTCCTCTTTTTGTCACAAACTACCATCTTAGCCCCTAAACTTTCCGTTTGTTCTGTATTTCCTATCCTGGTGACTTACCGCCATATCTAGTCAAGCCAGAAAACCCCTGGCCTTGTACATGTCCCCCACACCCAATCCATTACGGAATCTTTACGGATTCTACCTTTATATTTCAACTGCCAATAGCAGACTCTAATCATTTTCTTGTCCTGATGTTTCCAACAGATAGGTTGGTTAGCTCCCCACTTCTAATCCATTCTCCATGCTATTTCCAGAGTGACCATTTTAAAATGCAAATATAAGCCTATCATCCCCCTGATTAAAACAATAAGTGTCAAGCTCCCTTTCTCAGTATGTAAGGCTCCTTCTGGTCTTGTCCGATCTATCTGTGTCTCCTATCTGTTGATTATCCCTTTGTATTACCAGTTGCCAGAGAGTTGATTCTGACTCATGGCAAGCTCACGTGGGTCAGAGTAGAACTGAGCTCCGTGGGGTTTTCAATGGCTGATTTTTCAGAAGTAGACTGCCAGGCTTTTCTTCTAAGGCACCTCGAGGTAGACTCTAACTTCCAGCCTTTTGGTGAACAGCTGAGTGTGTTAACCATTTGCACCACTCAGGGACATTTCTCCTTACATTGCCCATTGACTTCGAGTCGATGGTACACAGAATTACTTATAGGTCTCCAAAAGCAGTGTGTGGTCTAGAGTCTCTGTCCTAAGCCTCTTTGCCTTCTTTGTCTAGATAACTCCATCCTTCCCTTGAACTCAGCCAGAGGCTAAGCTTGCCCAGAAATCTCTACCCAGGAATTCCATGTACTCCCACAGCCTCCTCTGCTAACACGTTAACACCACCTGCTGTAATCACTGACCCACTTGTCAATCTCCCCACTAATAGTAAAGTAAAGCCTTAGAGGCAGGGACTGTGTCTCACCCAACAACGTACTTGCAACAACGCAAGCACCTACATAGTGAGCATTCAATAAATATGTGTTGTTTAATGACATCTGGAGTACTGCACACCGTACCTTATAGAAGAGCTATGTTCCTAAAAACAAACAAACAAAAAACCCTTATTAAGGTGTACTTAAGATCTTATGTGAACCCGTGAAAGTGGCTATAAATGGCATGTTTGTAGTCACTAAAATGAGACGTCAATACAGTAAATAAAAGGAATATCAATGTCAATTTAGATACCTTAAATTAGTAACATAAATACCTACAATTAAATTTCTGTTTATTATTCCACGCATGCTAGAAACTGTTGCATGATGGATATTTGCCCCTCAAATTTTCAACAAATTCACCTTGTTTCAATAAATTAATCTTGTTTAACATAGCATGCAGACACTATTCAAAGAAACGATGTTTGTTTGACAGGCTTTTCCATTTTTTACTTTCAGCTGTAGAGTCCTGCTCCCATGTCCCTCACACACTCATTCCAGCTCCCAATTCACTGAGTATCAGGAGTATATTTTCCAAGGCCTGGATTTATTTTATTTCTACTATTGATAGACCACAAAAAGTCCTCTCTTCTTTTCTTGACCTCTTCTTCTCTTTGTCTAATGATCCCCAACAGGAATCACTCACACATACTTTTCATTTATTCAACATTTACCAAGTGCCTAGACGCCATGAATAGCGCTGTTTTTTTAATTCATGTGGTTCCAGAAAAGGTGCATTCAAGTAAATCCAAGCTGTGATTGTTACCCACACTGAGAAATGTACTTTGTATGGCAAACCAGTACACACATGCTGTACTGATGCCTAGAAACAAGTTTCATGAGACCATACTTAACCATACTGTGTGCCATGCACTGGCATTTTCTATACCATTGAGCTCTGTTCCATTTCATTTCATTGTTTGGAGTCCTACTAACTTAGTGTCAAGAACCCATTAATGGGTCAAGAATTACAGCCTGAAAAGCACTATACTAGAATACATGAAGGGAACTTGTGTTTGGGAGGGATTACTGTACTTAGGGGAAAAAAAATCTTAAAATACCCTGGCATGGGGATGGACAAAAGATGGAGAGGAGAAAGAGGGAAACGGAGGAAAGGAAAGTAAAAGTAGAAGATATGGAGGGGAGGGATAAAAAGTGATAACTAGGAATAGAAAAAGTATACAGGAAAAGTCAGAGAGGATTAAAGAAAAAGAGAGAAAAAAGTAAAGGCCAGAATAAAGAGGAAGAAAGGCTGTCATGGTAATTTCTGGGCAAGGAAAGAGGTTACATTGTTTCCTTGAGCTGAGGGCTGACCGACTTGTTATCACCTATTGTCTTCCGCCTACAGAGCGAATTAGCTGATTAATCATTGCTCACTGCCTCCCATCTAATCTAATCCTTAAACCTATAAAGACTGGACTCTAGGTGTTTGGGAAAGATAACAAGAGCTGCTCATTAAAATAGAAACACTTACTTAGCCTGCAGCGCAGAGACCAGACCATTATCTACAGAGGACTAGATGAAATCAATGGGGGGAGGGGGTGCGGTGACCTGCATATAGGAAACACATTATTGAAAATTATATCATGAAAAGTAAATGAAGCTGAGTTACTTATGGCCACTGTCATGCTCTCTCATCAGCCTGGAAAAGTGCTGTTACACTCCCTAAGAGCATCCTTCTCTGATTTGTGAAACACTTCCCCTAGCAGAGGAGTCCCTGGGCAGTGTGAAGAGTTAACTCCTTCAGCCGCTAACCAAAAGGTTAGAGGTTCGAGTCCACCCAGAGCCACCTTGGAAGAAAGGCCTGGCAATCTACTTGCAAAAAATCAGCCATTGAAAACCCTATGGATACAGTTCTACTCTGACACATATAGGAATGTCATGAGTTGGAATCGATTTGAGGAGCAACTGGTCTGGTTTTTCTGACTCTCCCCCTGGCAGAAGCCCATAGGGAAGGGCCTTTATGCTAAGACCAGTAAATACTGCTTATTACAAGATGTACTTATTGAATAAATCAACCTCCTGGTCCCCAAACAGTAAACACACTTATTTACTTGATTTATATTTCAGTTTATCCCGTGTTGGAAGAATCCTAAGTTAAAAAAATATTTATCTATACTCTATGTATTATATTTTGAACCATTTCTTAGAGGTAGTTTTTAAATGCCTGAGACATATTCTTGGAATAGGTGAGCCACAGAATAGCAGGCACTAATAATGTTTGTGCTTATGTTGTTTTTAACCCACCACTGATTGGCATTAGTTGCTTTTTTAAAACTCCCAGAGAACAGGTAGGAGTGTAAACCTAAAATGAGGACACGCTGGTCCTGCACAGACACAATGAATCACTGCCTGGCCCCATGGCACCCCGCTGCCCAGCACACAAATCCTTCTACTCTGGCCCTTCTCACCCTGGATTTGGTCATGGGTACGAGTGGAAACTATAAGGAGGGATAAAGAAAAAAACACTAGAAAGTTGGTGTGCTCACTTTAGTCTTTTAGAAGTCAGTAGGGAAACAAAGCAACAGGAGAGGGGAGAGGGCTTACTAGCAAGAAACCAAATAGGGGAAGAACTAACCAAATGTTCAAGGATGGGAAAAAAAGGTGCAAAACTACTCCCGGAAGGTGGCTGAAAGCCATCAGAGATTTGGGTTAGCTGGGTTTCTAGGGGTGCTCAGGGGGCCTATACAGACCTTATTTATTAGTAACGGGGAGGGAGAGGAGGGGTTCAGTACATTTCAACAAATATTTACTGTCCACTCTATTTAAAGTACTATTCTGGGGGTTGCAGGGGACACAGAGGTAGGCTGCTCTCTAGAAGCTTCTAACCCAGTAGGATAGCAATAACCCTACCAAGAGCACTGTTCCGATGATGGCTAAACGGTCTCTATTTCATGTTACCAAATCAGCCCAGCAAAGTATGCTTGCCCCGGAAGCACAAGTACATCTACATAAGGACAATGCGTTGAGGACTGGGAAAAGAATACAGGTACAGTCTCTTCAAATATTAAAAGAAAAAAAAAAATTCAAGACCAACAGAGCAGCAACATTAAGCCTGTAGGCAGAGGTGTCTACAAATCTAGTTCACAGCAGAGGACCAAAGTGAGGGTTGTTAATGCTAATAACTCAGTATTTTTACCACAGTGGCTACAGAAGCTGCCGGTAATATTGGGCATTTATAGTTTAGTGGCGCAGAGCATGGACTCTAGAGCTAATCTGGGTTTGAATCCCGGCTCCTCCACTTGTTAGCTGTGTGACCTTGGGCAAATTATATAACTTCTCTGTGCTTCGGTATCCCCCTCAGTAAGATGGAGGTGATGATAATATCTACTTCATAGATATTGTGAGAAGTGAGTTAACACAGGTTAAGGTATTAAGGAGAAGGAGCCCTGGTGGCACAATGGTTAAATGCTTGGCTGCTAACCATAAGGTTGGTGGTTCAAACCTACCCAGCACCATCGTGGAGGAAAGACCTAGTGATCTGCTCCCGAAAAGATTACTGCCTAAAAAAACCCTACGGGCTGTTCTACTCTGTCACATGGGGCTGCAATGAGTTGAAATCAACAGAACATCATCCAATAACAACAAAGTACATTGGAAAGTGCTCATCACATGCCAAGAGCTCAGCAGATACTTGTGATGTCATTCCTTCCTGATCACCACCCACACACTCAGGGAGAAGTATAAGTCAAAGGGAGGGTCTGCTCAGGCACAACACAGCTTTGGGTGTTTGGGCTGACGGTGTATTACTTCTATGAAATGTCCTGCAAGACCTTAACTGAAAGTGTCCAGGACCCTCGTGGTCACTGCCCCCCACCTTTAGGGAGTCCCTGCTCCACTGGCTCTTTGCCAGTTATTTACTGTCAATATTTTTTTTCATTTGGCAATTTATATACCTCATATGTAGAAAAGGAAAACTGATTTTGCCTCAAAATTTAAAGAAAAATTGGGAAGATTATGAACTATTCAGAGATGAGCAGATACATATGTATTGGAGCTTAAAATAAACTTATTACCATTTTTAAATATACTAGAATCTAAAATATAACAAGATGAGCATTTCAAGAATCTCATGCAAATCTAATTTCTCTTGGTTTTGGCATAGCTTCAGTAATCTAAAAATGAATAGTTGACATTTTAAGAACCTGGTTACAGAGTTCCAGTGTAAAATACACACACACACACACACACACACACACACAAAACTCATGGGCAGTTGCCATGACAACATAATGCCGAGCCTACCAAGCTCTTTGTTATCCTGCTAAAGATGTGGTGCAAAAACACACTCATGTTAGAGTCTTTACTAGTTAAGTGGAAAGGTTAAAAAAAATTCTAGATCCACATGGTTTTTATCTGTCCTAGGGCTAAGAAAAGCAAATACTAAATATTTTAAGAAAAAGAATATGAAAGTAATAACTGGAAGACCCATTACAGATCAAAGTAGACACAATGTTGAAGAAAACAAGGGAAAACGTTATTTTACTTTGTATGCTATATTCATTTTGAGAGTTCTCTTGTTATAAGTTTACTACAAAATTTTAATGATGTAATACAATTTGTATAATATAATAAAAGTCTCTTATTTTTTACTAACACATAAGTATTTTCCTTGTTTGGCCACATGTATTTCAATTCATTTGGGAGCCCATACTTCCATATGTTAATAAGCCATAAGAAAGAAAAGTTGTTTCTAAATTAATAAGAGTTAATATGCTTAAAAAAAAAAAAGAGGGGGGATAAAAGGGACAGGGAAGAGGAAAAAGGGATAAACAGCCCTTTTGGAGGCTATGATAAAACACTGTCTAGTTTTTCTATCACTTTGTCTCCCTTTTAGGTTTCACTTTCTCTGCTCCCAGCCATTAGACCCAGGCCCCCTCGACACTCAGCTGTGGACCCTTTCTCAGTCTATTCTCTCTTCCTAGGTGGTATCATCCTTAACCAATGACTTTAATTACATTAACCTGTATGCTTCTTGGAAACTCTATGGGGCAGTTCTGCTCTGTCCTATAGGGTCACTATGAGTTGGAATCGACTCGATGGCACTGGGTTTAACCTACAGTCTGGGCTCTCTTCTGAGTTCCAGATCAGCTGATTCAATTACCTCCTAAACTCCTCCAGTTTGATGTTACTGTAAAAACAAACCAGCTGTATCTGCAGTGATCCTTAGCTCAATAAATGGCAGCTATGAATGGTATTCAATGCTTACCTCCTGAATGAATGAATGAATCAGGTAGTCAAGCCTTTTACACAAACCAAAAACCTAAGGGTCATCCTGGATAACTCCTTCTTCCTCCTCCTCCGTGATGAGTCTGTATCCAAATTCTGTCTATTTTACCTCCTAAATATGTCTCACGCATGTCCCATTTGCAACAGCCTTACAGTCACTGCTCTCTAAGGCACCAGGCTTTGCCTGGATTACTCTAACAACCTCCTAACTGTCAATCAGGAACTGTGAAGATATAGGACACAGAGGAGTTAGGCCAGTACCTATCAAATGAATAATTTATTGAACAAACAGATAAAACTTGGTCTAAGAAAAGGAGGAGAACATTTACTGTCAACCACACGCCAGAGACTAAGCTAGATGCCTCACATATTCAACCTTGTTTAATCTCCACAGTGACCCATTTTCTGGAATAAAGTCAGCTGGGCATATGGGAGCCCTGGTGGTACAATGCTTAAGAGCTATGGCTACTAACCAAAAAACTGGCAGTTCATATCCACCAGCCACTCCTTGGAAACCCTATGGGGCAGTTCTACTCTGTCCTATAGGGTCGCTATGAGTTGGAATTGACTCAGTGGCAATGGGTTTGGTTTGGGCATATGGCATTAGGAAGCCTCTCCTGGTCACAACTCTTTGCTTTGCTTCTTCTCAACAAGCCAAGAATAATAATGAATATGATGACGGTGATGCTCACCACCTATTAAGAACTTATCATAGACACTGCTCTAACAAATCTGTATGCATAATTTCATTTAAGTTTCACCACTCTCCTATAAATTATGTACTGTTATTCCATTTTGCAGATGAGGAAACTGAGCCACACAGCACTTAAGTTACTTGCTCAAGGTAAAAAACAAACAAAAACACAAGGAAGTAGCAGAGCTGTGATTCAGGCCTGTTTATTTAAGAATTTATTTAAGAATTTACTGAGCACCTGTTTAACTTATAACAAGTTATTAGAACCAGTGGGGATATAAAGCTAGAAGAGCAGAGTCACTCCTGCCCGCAAGGGTCTTGTGTGGAATTGGAAGAGCCTGTCTCCAGGGTCAGAGCTGTTTTATGACCTCACCTCCTCTGCCCCAGTGGAGGGCAGAGTTCAGGGAGGAAGCCTCCACCAATTCCATCCTACTTCCAAAGGGCTCATTTCAAGTACAGTCAAGGCTGCCAGTCTCTTCCCCATCTTCCACAGCTACCCAGTTTTCCTCTAATAAGATACCATGAAGAGATGCTTTAGTGCTTGCACCAATTTGGTGACAAGATTGAATATTTTTCTTAAAAATGCTTTTTAAAAAAGGCACTTGTGAATGGATACAAAGATCTTTTTTTTTTTTTTTAAAGTTCTAACTTAGTACTTACAATTTTATAACTCCCTCTGAGCACTTGGAACAATACTGCTGGCCGCTCTTGTCTTGTTTATGTTGACTCTGCCCCAGCTGAACAAATCTACAAATGATAGTGGATAAAAGTAAGTTACAGAAGGAACGACTTGCAATAAATTCAGTAGATCCTAGAAAAATGGCACGAGCTTTCAAATGACAATGATGCTTATTTCAGAAAAGCAAAATTTAAAACCACAAGCTATCCAAGAAGCACTGGATATGTGACTGACTGGCTCTTTCTGTGCTCTTCATCTCTAAAGGGAGATAATAATATCTTTTCAATCTACTTCAGGGTTGTTTAGAGATCAAATAAAATGATACATTTGGAAGGACCCTGTAAAGTGTTACACAAATGACAGGATATTCAGAATATCAAATACAGAATCCTATTCCAGGACCTGGATTTCTTCCTCCCCTGCTGCAATCCCTTCCCTACCAATGTGCCATTGCACCATCTTCAGACTGTCCACTTCCCAGGGATGTTGTGGCTGAACAAGGCTGTATCGTGGTATTTCCCTCCCTTCCTGAGAAGGGAGAACTAGAAAACGGCCTCAGAGACATTCTAGAGCCAAAGGGGATACTTTGTTTTTTGCTTAACTTGAGCCAAAGCTTCAGTCCTTGGCATGTACATTCACATTTCCTGCAATAAGCAAAGTTATATTATCCAGTCATTTGCTGCTGTTGTTAGCTGTTGTCAAGTCAACCCCCAACTCATGGCAACACCATGCACAATGAAACACAATGCCGCCCAGTCCTGCACTATCCCCATGATGGATTGTTGATTGGACCATTGTGATTTATAGAGTTTGCACTGACTGATTTTCAGAAGTATATCACCAGGCCTTTTTTCCTAGTCTGTTTTAGGCTAGAAGCTTCAATGAAACCTGTTCAGCATCATGGCAACACACAGCCTCCACTGACAGAGGGGTGCACACGAGGTGCAATGGCTGAGAATCCAACCCGAGTCTTCTGCACGGAAGGAAAGAATTCTACCACTGAACCACCAATGCCCCATCCGTCATTAAAAATCAGAAACCAATTGCCCATTGAGTTAACTGCGACTTATGGCAACCCTGTGTGTGAAGAGTAGAACTGTACTCCATGGGGTTTCAAGGTTGTGACTGTACTCCATAAGGTTTCAAGGCAGATTGACAAGCCTTTCTTCCAAGACACCTCTGGGTGGATTCAAACTACCAACCTTTGGGTTAGTACCCAAGTACTTAATGGTTTGCACCACCCAGGGATTTCATCCAGCCATTGTTGTTGTTAGGCGCTGTTGAGTCAGTTTCGACTCATAGCGACCCTGTGTGCAACAGAACGAAACCCTGCCTGGTCCTGCGCCACCCTCACAGTTGTTGCTATGTTTGAACCCATTGTTGCAGCCGTCAGTCCATCTTGTTGAGAGTCTTCCTCTCTTTCAGTGACCCTCACTTTATCAAGCATATCTTTCTCCAGGGATTGGTCCCTCATGATAACACGTCCAAAGTATGTGAGACGGAATCTCGCCATCCTCCCTTCCAAGGAGAATTCTGTTTGTACTTCATACAACACAAATTTGTTTGTTCTTCTGGTAATCCATGGTATATTCAATATTCATTCCCAATACCTTAATTCAAAGGCATCAATTCTTCTTCCTTCCTCCCCATTCATTGTCCCGCTTTCGCATACATATGAAAAAAAAAAAAAAGGCAAGTGAAAACATCATGGCTTGGGTCAGGTACACCTTAGTCCTTAAAGCGAAATCTTTGGTTTTTAATATTTTAAAGGGTCTTTTGCAGCACATTTGCCCAATGGAATATGACCTTTGATTTCATGACTGCTGCTTCCATGGGTGCTGATTGTGGATCCAAGTAAAACAAAATTCTTGACAACTTCAATATTTTCTCTGTTTATCATGATGTTGCTTATTGGTTCAGTTGTGAGGATTTTTGTTTTCTTTATGTTGAGGTGTAATCTGTACTGAAGGTTGTAATCTTTGATCTTCATCAGTAAGTATTTCAAGTCCTCTCCACTTTCAGCAAGCATGGTTGTGTCATCTGCATATCACAGGTTGTTAAGGAGTCTTTCACCAACGCTGATGTCGTGTTCTTCTTCTATAGTCCAGGTTCTCGGATTATACAGGTTCCTCATGAGCACAATTAAGTGTTCTGGAATTCCCATTCTTCACAATGTTATCCATAATTTGTTACAGTCCACACAGTTGAATGTCTTTGCATAGTCAATAAAACACAGTTAAACTTCTTTCTGATATTCTCTGCTTTCACCCAAGATCCATCTGACATCAGCAAGATATCCTTCATTTCACGTCGTCTTCTGAATGTGGCCTAAATTTCTGGCAATTCCCTGTTGATGTACTGCTGTAATTGCTTTTGAATGATTTTCAGCAAAATTTTGCTTGCATGTGATATTTATGATTTTTTTTGATAATTTCTGCATTCTGTTGAATGACCTTTCTTTGGAATGGGCACAAATATGGATCTCTTCCAGTCAGCTGGCCAGGTAGCTGTCTTCCAAATTTGTTGGCATAGATGAGTGAGTGCTTCCAGCACTACATCTGTTCGTTGAAACATCTCAATTGGGATTTCATCAATTCCTGGAGCCTTGTTTTTCAACAGTGCCTACAATGCAGCTTGGACTTCTTCCTTCAGTACCATTGGTTTCTGATCATATACTACCTTTTGAAATGGTGGAACTTCGACCAATTCTTTTTGGTACAGTGACTCTGTGCATTCCTTCTATCTTCTTTTAATGCTCCCTGTGTCATTCAATATTTTATCCATAGAATCCTTCAGTACTGCAACTCGAGGCTTGAATTTTTTCTTCAGTTCTTTCAGCTTGAGAAATGCCAATCCAGCCATTAACCCTACAAAATTCATTCTTCCTGACCATATTGTTTATAAATGTCCGTCTCAAATACTGAAGAGTTTAACTTCAGAGTTCTGACTGCTGCAGTGAATAAATAACTGTGTGTCTGTGTGTCCAGGAGTGAGAAGGCTGTGGCTGAGTTCTGAATAACTACATTTGCTTCTGGAAAAGTTCTATATTCTGTGACTAAGGTTGCTTCTGGTAAGACAGTAATACATAGTCACAAGAGTGAAAGCTACTCCTGCAGTCAAAAAATGTTGTGTATTTTATACTTTACATATTATAGAGATCTGATTAGTTTGAAGTAAAAAGCTGACCATACCTAGTTCAATGGATTCTGCAAATGAAATACCATCCCCCCAAAAAGAACTGAAAGTTACTGTTTTATATCATAGAATTTACATAAGCCAAACTTCTGTGAATTAAGTGGAACTGTACTCACATGGGAAACCCTGGTGGTGTAGTGGTTAAGTGCTATGGCTGCTAACCAAAGGGTCGGCAGTTCAAATCCACCAGGCGCTCCTTGGAAACTCTATGCAGCAGTTCTCCTCTGTCCTATAGCGTCGCTATGAGTCGGAATCGACTCGACGGCACTGGGTTTGGTTTGGTTTTTTTGGTGCTCACGTGCAATAATTAAGCCCTCTGAATGCTTGTATGACGTGACATTGTTTACAGTGGTCTCGTCAGGTCCTTGAAGATTTCTGGGTGAAGGATTCTTTTGAGCATAAGTGCTATGAATCTTCTCCTCAGAAAAATTCACGTACACACAAAATTATCTCTAGAATTTCAAGGGAAGCCTTTTGGTGGACACCCTTCTTTCAGCTATATTTGCCTGATAAAGGTCTATAGCACTCTGAACCAGCATCCTTATATCACTGCTTTCTTTTTTTTCCTCAACCACCACTCCCACTGGCACCCCTTAGCTACAATGAATGCATTGTCCTCGATCTTCTCTATCCCTGATTAATTCTGTAAAAAGGTACCTTGATCCTGAGGATTCGTTAATGCAGGGATCACTGTATTTGTACTTCAGTTTGCAGCTTAAATATGTGCACTAAAAATGTATGCATCATAAATTTTTGTCACTGGGGTGCAGAGTCTCAGGCACCAGGCCCTTTAACTCGGAATAGAAATCAGCGTTTTGGAATCTGAACTTCTAAATGCTACGAGCATGTTCCAAGTAGAATTCATTTCCTTCTGTATTATTCAGTATTTCCATTTTTTAAAAGTCACATCAGATATAAGTCAATGTAATAAATAATTTGCATTTTTTCTTTACTCTCTACAGAAAAGAACCTTACCTTAAATAAATGGAGAGGTCATCTTCTGAGAGGCCATCTGAGAGGTTAATTCCA
Organism: Elephas maximus indicus; assembly: GCF_024166365.1. Taxonomy (NCBI): domain Eukaryota; kingdom Metazoa; phylum Chordata; class Mammalia; order Proboscidea; family Elephantidae; genus Elephas; species Elephas maximus. The sequence continues at coordinate 175,687,795 of NC_064819.1, read as the reverse complement.
TATACCTCTTTCATGGGCTGGACCACATTCTGGGATTAAAAAGAAAAAAAAAAAAAAAAGAAACCAGGAAGAATTTTTAGACATCTAGCACATTAATAATTTCCAAAGATGAAGAAAATGAACCTATGAATTTTTCCATAAAAGCAATCACAGTTTTTCTTCAACCTGTTCATTAAACTTCTCATGTAATGGTTAAAAAAAAAAAAAATCTGATTTCCATTTCCACTGAAAATAGCTTATTTTAGGGCAAAAAAAAAAAAAAAAATTACTAGCTGCTTTTGCATAGTGCAAGAGTTGGCAAACTTCTTCTGTAAAGGGCTGGACAGCAAATATTATAAGCTTTTTGGGCCATACCATCTCTGTTGCAACTACTCAACTATGCTGTTACAGTGTAAAATCAGCCATATGCAATACGTAAACAAATAGACATGGCTGTGTTCCAATAAAACTTTATTCAAAAAAACAAGCAGCAGGCCTGACCTGGGCCAAAGTCACTGTTTGTCAGCTCCTGGTATAATGGATTCAGTTGTTATATTATCACATTTTATTTGCTATATCTAATTCTGAATGACTTTCGGCTATTTCTAAAAATCAAATTTTCCCAAGGCTAGATTTGGTCTTTTGTTGTTCACTTCCCTTTAATATATTAGTACGTCAAATCAAAAAAGATGAATTTCCCACTGGGACTATTCAAAGACTGTGAGGCCCAAACCCTGTGTTCCCACAATGCGTGAGCAAGGGGATAAATGAACAATACCTCAAGAGGACAGACTGCTCAAAGAGGACAAGATTCTCTTAAAAAATTCTGAAGTGACAAGAAATCCAACACTATACATGGGGCAAAAACCCCAGTTTAATTTCAAAATGAAACCATCTTCAATAATGTCTATGCTAAATGTATTCATCCTATGTAGTGCCTCAAACCCCACACATCAAAACGCTGTGAGTCAGATAACGTGGCATTTTCTTGCTCTCAGGCTGACTGAAAACAGAATCTTAAAGACCATCTCCAGAGCCTCGTGCTGGACTGCACAAGCTCCCCTCCCCCGCACCTCGATCACTTTGGCACTGTCCCCCGTGTCCGTCATCTTCACTGGAGTGGAGCGCTGAGACACCGAGCCCTCATCTTCCCGGTCAGTCCCAGAGTCATCCTCCGAACTGCTGGACACAGCTTCCTCACTAGGAGGTGGTGGGGCGCTGGCTGCTGTTTTCCGCTGTAATACAGCTTCTTCTCTATTGCTTTTGTTTCTTTAAAAAGATAAACATGAACGTGAAGCAGCTTTAAACTGAACCCTCAACTTCGTCTTAGTGAAGCATAAGAAAGTGACTGTGAGACGCTAGTTTCTGGGTTCAAGTTGTGCTAAAAGGAAAAGCTTAATATGTCACCATGTACATGTACTGACCTTATGGGAATTTAAGTCCTCTTATGAATTCAGAAAATAAACAGGATGTACTCAGAGAATGCGTAAAAGTCTTCTTACCATTTGGCTATACAGTACCTTACTTTGGTAGATAAAATGAGTACTTCCAAAATTTATGGTACAGTAATAGAAGATATATATGTTTGAGATATTAGCAAATTCATATAATTATATACAATTTATATAAGCTTCAAGAAAAGGTCAATAGCCAAATCCATACATATTTCTATCTGTCCTGTGAATTTCTATCTCTTAGAGGGTCTCTCAGTTGATTATTTATACCAAATAATGAGTAACTGGTGAACATAAACTAAGTTTTAAAATTTATTGTGTTACTAGTAAATAACTGTATTTGTGGAAGGTTCCCTATAATAATAGGAAATGAATGGGAAAAGGCAGGAAAAATGCACTTGTAAAAGTACTCACTTTTATTTCAGTGCCAAATTTGAGAGGAATATTATTTCCATTAAAAAAATAACTTTATTGTTGTTGAAAATATACACAGCAGAACATATACCAATTCAACAATTTCTACATGTACAATTCAGTTACATTGATTATATTCTTCAAGTTGCACAACCATTCTCACCCTCATTTTCTGATTGTTCCTCCCCCATTAACATAAACTCACTGCCCCATAAGCTTCCTATCTAACCTTTCAAATTGCTGTTGTCAGTTTGATCCTGTATAGAAAGTTCTTTAAAAGAGCACAATGCCCAAGGCAGATATTCTTTGCTAAATTATTATTTGGTTTAAAGACAACTTCAGGGGATATCTTTGATTTAAGGTTTAAAGATTATCTCAGGGTAATAGTTCCAGGGGTTCATCCTGCCTCGATGGCTCCAAAAAAATTGGGATTCCATGAATATTTTAAATTCTATTCCACATTTTCCCCCTTTTGATCAGGACTGGTCTATAGAATCTTTGATCAAAATGTTTGGTAATGTTAGCCAGACACTATATAGAGAACACTGTTTCTTAATTCAGAAAGTATTTTATAGTAATACTTTTGGCTTTTGTGAAAAATATTTAATATTTCACTTTTAATTTAAAATATACTGTATAAGGGACTGAAATTATCATAAGATTACCTATAGACTGGGAAAAAGTTTTCAGTTATGACATTTCCAATCAGCTCCTTATCTCTAAAATCTACATGATACTGCAAAAACTCAACTACAAAAAGACAAATAACCCAACTAAAAAATGGGCAAAAGATATGAACAGACACTTCACTAAAGAAGACATTCAGAAAGCTAATAGATACATGAGGAAATGCTCACGATCACTAGCCATTAGAGAAATGCAAATGAAAACTACAATGAGATTTCATCTCACTCCAACAAGGCCGGCATTAATGCAAAAAACACAAAAGAATAAATGTTGGAGAGGCTGTGGAGAGACTGGAACACTTATACCCTGCTGGCGGGAATGTAAAATGGTACAACCACTTTGGAAATTGATTTGGTGCTTCCTTAAAAAGCTAGAAATAGAACTACCATACGATCCAGCAATCCCACTCCCTGGAATATATCCTAGAGAAATAAGAGCCTTTACATGAACAGATATATGCACACCCATGTTCATTGCAGCACTGTTTACAATAGCAAAAAGATGGAAGCGATCAAGGTGCCCATCAATGGATGAATGGTTAAATCAATTATGGTATATTCACACAATGGAATACTACCCATCGATAAAGAACAGTGATGAATCTGTGAAACATTTCATAACACGGAGGAATCTGGAAGGCATTATGCTGAGTGAAATTAGTCAGTTGCAAAAGGACAAATATTGTATAAGACCACTATTATAAGAACTCAAGAAAGTTTAAATAGAGAAGAAAACATTCTTTGACGGTTGGAGGGGGAGGATGGGAGAAGGGTATTCACTAATTAGATAGTAGATAAGAACTACTTTAGGTGAAGGGAAAGACAACACACAACACAGGTGAGGTCAGCACAACTGGACTAAACCAAAAGCAAAGCAGTTTCCTGAATAAACTAAACTCTTCGAAGTCCAGAGTAGCAGGGGAGGGGGTTTGGGGACCATGGTTTCAGGGGACATCTAGGTCAACTGGCATAATAAAATCTATTAAGAAACATTCTGCATCCCACCTTGGAGAGTGGCATCTGGGTTCTTAAATGCCAGCAAGCGGCCATCTAAGATGCATCAATGGGTCTCAACCCACCTGGAGCAAAGGAGAATGAAGAACACCAAAGACACAAGGTAAGTATAAGCCCAAGAGACAGAAGGGGCCACATAAACCAGAGATGACATCAGCCTGAGGCCAGAAGAACTAGAAGGTGCCTGGCTACAACCAATGACTACCCTGACAGGGAACAACAGAGAACCCCTGAGGGGGCAGGAGAGCAGTGGGATGCAGACCCCAAATTCTTATAAAAAGACCAGACTTAATGGTCTGACTGAGACTAGAAGGACCCCGGTGGTCACAGCCCCCAGACCTTCTCCTGGCCCCAGACAGGAACCATTCCCAAAGCCAACTATTCAGACAGGGATTGGACTGGACAATGGGATGAAGAGGGATGCTGGTAAGGATTGAGCTCCTTGGATCAGGTGGATGCTTGAGACTATGTTGGCATCTCCTGCCTGGAGGTGAGATGAGAGAGTAGAGCGGGTTAGAAGCTGGTGAAATGGACACGAAAAAAGAGAGAGTGGAGGGAGGGAGTGGGCTGTCTCATTAGGGGGAGAGTATTTGGGAGTATGTAGCAAGGTGTATGTAAGTTTTTACGTGAGAGACTGACTTGATTCATAAACTTTCACTTAAAGCACAATAAAAATTAAAAAAAATTATCATAATATTCTGAAATGTTCTAGGAAAGGAAAATGCAATACTACTTCACCTTGGGTTAGATGTTAAATTTCTAACCTTTTGCAAATAAAAATTAAAGTCGATAGCATTACTGTGCTGTACACTAATATAGCTGGTCATTTAGTTATTTGCCTTAAAAAAAAAAGCTGGTCATTTACTTGTTTGCCTTAGGAACCCTTACATTCTAAACCTCTTAGAACTTTCCTTTTCTAAAATTCCTCTTAGCATCTAGTCCAGCGTTCAACATGCAGCTATCTAAGGATCACATATTTATGCCACAGAAACGGTATATCTGGAAAATATTAATATGCACCTTATTGTATAAATCACATGTGGCTAGAATTCAATTAGGATTGTATACACACTCCCAAATATAATTCAAACTCCGTATCTACAGCCTGACCAGGGTTTCTGGTTAGAGTCTAGAAATTTTACATTGAGGATTAGGCAGGTCAGTGAAGGTGACAGAGATTCTTATGCTAAAACATGACATATTTCAGTCTAGTTTCTAAGCAAGACGATGCAAACATGGTTTGTCTTCTTCCTCATACTATTGGATATCATATAATGACTGTCACACAAAAAATAATCTTAGAGTAACACATGGAAAATCTTTATCTGAGCACATTTGCTTTCATGTTTTTTTTGGCAACAAAACTAAATAGAACAAATATAAATTTTTACTTAGGTATTTCACATTTTTCTTTTTCTTTTTATTTCACATTATAGGAAATACAGGATGCTGACTTATTTCTACAATATAACACATACTATCTGCTACCTGCTTTTATGTCATATGTTATATTTGTAATTTAAAATAATAAAATGTATTACTGAAATTTTCTTAAATTGTACTTTTAATGTTGAACATTTTAGTGATTTCAGTATCATAAATAAACTGCCTGAATAGATACAACAAGTAGACTGTGCCCCAAACTATGTGACTTGATGTTACTAGTTTTCAGTGGAAATTATATTGCATGTGCTATTATTTTACATGAATCTTTAAAATCTCATTTTATATACAAATCTTACCCCAGTACTGATTTTCCAGTCTCATCTGGTTTACGCACAGTAAATGGACTTGGATCAATGCCAATGGTCTTAGGCATAAAGTCACTAAAGAAAGAGAGGAAAAAAAAATCAAAATTCCGTATGAATCATTGTTCGCCCAGATGACATTGGCTTCCATCTCAATTCATACCCTTAGAATATTCCTTCTTAACCCTCAGAGCTACATATATTATGAGCCAAATGTTCAGGGTAGCTTCAGGTGACCAAGGCCATAAAACTTCATGAACTAATGGTGCTAGGTGACTTCAATGGTATCAGTTTTCACTGTGAACTCTCCATGATTATGGGGCCCAAGAGTGTTGAATTTAAGATTTTGTTTACTAGCATAGTGTTGCTATCTGAATTTACTGCTAAGATGCATACAGACTGGTTATATATCACGATTAGTTGTCAGGTAAAATTAAACTCATAAAAACCAATGGCAAAACACTAAGCTGCTCAGTTTTATGGGCAATGTTTTTAAGCTATACCACCTAAGGGGACTTGACATAATGATCAAAACCACAGTAGAATGAACTGAAGTATCAACATCTATCTTCTTATGCTGAGGTTCATTCATTAAGCCACTGTTGGATCACTTTAAATAGAAACCGTTTTAATTTACCTCTGACTGAGATAAGCTACAGCTACTTTCTCATCTTGCAAGGACTACCTTACTATTAGTGCTGAAGCCAGACTAAACTCCTAAATAGATTACAAAAAGGCAACAGTTCCATGATTTATGCCAGGAAGACTCATAAACTCATAAAGTGAGGATGCTGCTCCAAATATGTACCTAAATGTTACATTTTTCAAAGGAAAAGAAAGCAGTCTTGAGTCAGGTTCAAAATGCCTACTTTAACAGTTTGAAAACATTTTCAAAATGTAATTGATTAAATTTTTCTTCCTTTCTCTTTGAACATATGAATCTGTATATACACGAATGTCATTCATCCTTTCATCAGTTGAAAAATTCTAGAAATGACAAAGAACAGTTAAAACTGCTAAACTTTAACAAATTTAATTGAAAATCAACCAAGTAAAAATTTCAAACTTTTTCTGAACATCTGAAACTGAGTCAAAATGTAGAGTGACTTCTAGGGAAACAAAACCACGGAATATGTTTCTATATTAAGTATAAGTGTACATAAAACACATCAGAGGAAAACACAAAATATAAAATTTTAATATAAAATACGATAATCAAAAAGTGATTTGCTTTGCCCAATTTTTTCATTCTGGTTCCATCATTTTTCCTAAAAGGTTCCACCAAGTTTTAAAAGGGACAGACCAGGATGGGGAGAGTTTGGAAATATCACATGAATTATGGAGGAAGGAATGAAGGATATTTACCCTGAAAAAAATTTAATATTGCTTTCTGAAATATCTGGAGGGCTCTCATGTAGAAGAAGAACTAGACTTATTCTGTGCTTAATAAAAACAGTAATATAAAATAAACAGTTGTCGCGTTGACCCCAACTCATGGCGACCCTCCATGTGTCAGAGCAGAACTGTGCTGCATATGGTCTTCAGTGGCTGATTCGTTGGAAGTAGATTGCCTGGACTTGCTTCTGAGGCACTTCTGGGTAGACTCAAACACCCAACCTTTTGGTTAGCAGTCAAGCACATTAACGGTTTGCACCACCCAGGGACTCCACTATAATAATAGCTATCATTTACTAATCGTTTACCTGTGCTAGGCACTACATCAGGCACTTGGTCTGTATGTGTGTGTGTATATACATATACACATATATATACACACACATATATATGCATATGTGTATATATATGTACACATATATATATACATACATACACACATATCTATCAGAGAAATGAAGAAAATAAGACTCAGAAATATTGGATAATTTTCTCAAGGGCACATGCTGGGGCTGATCTAAGATATCCAAGCCTTTCTAATACCAGCAACTATGCTTTTCCCAGTAATTTGTTTTAGCTCTCAATTTCTATGTTCGATTTCTAAAAATGAATTTATTCCAAATAGCAAACTAAGACCAATGAGAGGCAGATTTCAATTCTCAAAGGGGAGAAATGAACCCCTGCTGCCTAGCAATAGAAGGGGCTGCCTCCTGAAGTGGTGGGCTCCCCATTCCAGGAGGAATTCCAACAGGGCCTGTAAAGCCACCTGACAGAACAGATCTCTGGTAAAGTCAGACATATCTATATAAACTAGGAAAGTGATAGTTCCCAAACGCTTACAGAATCACAGTACTCACAACATACCGTGCTGAACTGGTCATAGCCAAGCAAAAGGTATCATCAAAACTACTCAATTCATATGGCCGAAAGAACTCATTGTGGATATCAATCTCTTCTTCATGTTTGTGAAATTTCTTCACTATCAACTTCTTTAAGTTCGCAGCACAGATAACTAAGAGAGATACTGCCTGTTACTATTAAAGTCTTTGGATTACATGTAGCAAACGTTTATGTAATACCAGCTGTATTCACAGACAGCACTGTGGTAAGCTTTCTGGAGAATACAGCATTGAACAAGGTTCAGCTCCTGCCTCTGGCACTTATACACTTGGAAAGAGGAGATTTCATGTAAAGCTGAGTGTAACAAGCCCTAAAGAGGCAGAAGGCCTCTGAGGTCCAGGGTAGGGGCGGGAGGGCGGTTCTTGTAGAAGTCAAATTACTCGGCTCCTTAAATTTCTTTTTGCTCTTAAATACTCTCTGCCTTGTAGATAAAAATCATGCAGTTATTTTATGAAGTTTTTCTTTATATATCAAAATTTGTTAATGCCCAACGTTAGACTGTTAAAGTCTTCTTTTCCATTCTCCCAAAACAACCAAATCTTCTTAGCAATGTGGGCGATGACTCTGCTCAGAGTTCCCAAGTTATAAATACTTTCCTAAAATGAACTAATAATTCATTAAGAATTAAAAACCATTTGCAATCTTCTTTTTATAACCTTCGCAACTCAAAGTTGGGACAGTAAGACTATGGCTAGATGGGAGGCCTTCTCAACCACAGTGTTCCAGGTTGGCAGTAGTTCTTAGTGCCCTTTTATAATGGAAAAATTGGCTTGCCTGTGGTTGGGGGATCAGTAATAGATCCAGGGCTGAACAGGCTCTATCTAAAACAGGGCAATTATTAAATGTGGAAACATTATTCTAATGTATTGTACATTTACAGGTATTCCTTTAATGTAAAAATTTTCCTGCTTCTCTGACAAATACATAAAATTTAATTTAAGTTTTAGTGATCGAAATGTTTTTTTATACACACATCTTTACCTCTTTTTTCACTGATCGGATATAGAAAAAAGAAAGTTTTTATTTCTGTTTGGGAATGGGCCATTACTCCCTCTGCATTCCTGAAAAACATCTAATGAGATTTAAGATGAGAATTAAGATCTGTTTTACAAGGATGACTTGTAAAATCTGATGAGAATTAAGATCTGTTTTACAAGGATGACTTGATGTGTGATTCTTCATCTACCAAACACTTGAGGGATACAGCCAATAACTGGCAGACACAACACAATGTATTGGCCTGGTTAGAAAAAAAGAAATAACATAATCTCTGTCCTTTAAGAAGCTTCTAAGAGATATTACAACCCCCATCTATCAAAATAGCAATAAGAACACTGAGCAGCCACTCACTTCTATAAAATATTACATGCAAAAGATTTAATGCTTCAAGCTTATTTAGGGGTAATTTCAAAACATGTTAGTATAAAAACTAAAAGTGAAACAGTGTACCTACCTTCATCATAGGGCAATGGTAAATGTTTTATTACCTCTGGTGTCCACCAGTAGGTGTAACTATTAAAAGAAAAAAATAAAAGAATAAGATAAACTGAATGTAAATGTTGGTTTTCTATAATTCACTGTGATGCAAATGGTTAAGTACTTGACTGTTAACCAAAAAGTTGATGATACAAACCCACTCAAAGGCACCTCAGGAGACAGGCCTGGTGATCGACTTCTGAAAGGTCACAGCCTTGAAAACCATATGGACCAGTTCTACTCTACACACACTGGGTTGCCATGAGTTGGAATCAACTTGAAGGCCAACTGACAACATGGTCTGTTTCAGCATACCTCCTATTACTTTTTTTCTTTTAAAGACATGTTTGTGAAGTTTTGGGCACAGAGTAGGTCTTCAACATGCTAATTCTCTCCCCATCCCTTTCTCATTTCAATTATATCAGAGATTTACAAAAATGCCATAAACACATATCGCAGAGTAAAAATAACTCTGATATTATTTACTTTCAGCCAAAAAAAAGATTTGGTTGTACTAAGCCAGGCTCCATGAGCTGCTGTTTACTTCTCCCCAGGGACTGTGTCAGCAGGTGGGCAGAAGGACCATGACCCAAGTCTTTGTTACTGTTGTGTCATTTTATGTCGGTGAGTCGATTCCGACTCACAGTGACGCCAGAGGACAGAGTAGAACTGCCTCACAGGGTTTCCAAGGCTGTAATCTTTCCGGGAGCAGGCTGCCACATCTTTCTCCTGAGGAGCAGCTGGTGAGTTTGAACCACTGACCTTTCGGTTAGCCCCTGAGCTGAGTGCTTAATCATTGTGCCACCAGGGCTCCTTATGAAAACAGTATAGTTCCTGCTAATTTTTAACTGTAAATATTCACCACTTGATTACAGAGGCCAGAGTACGTGTAGGGAATATCAATCATCTGGATTTCTGCTAGAAGACTCACCAACTAAGAGCAAAGAATCTGAAAGAATGGTGAATGCCTTCTCTCTGATGAAATGGATATTTAAGGGTAAATGCTATATCAAAGTCCAGGGGAACTAGGAGGGGAAATGATGGAAATAGTGTACCAAAATTACTTTCTTTTTTTTCCGAAAAGATTCAGAAAAAAGAGCCTATGGCCAAAAATGCTGAAAAGAGAATTGAATATAAATGAAAGGCTTCCTAGAAATAAATTGCTGGCAATATGTCCCCAATAATTCCAATTATGAAGAAATACAGGAGTATTTAAATGAAACTGGCAATATAGGAAACTCTCCAATGAGCTTGGATTTAGAAAGAATCTATGCTAAAGACGATGAGTGGGATACCTAACCAGGGATGATGAAAAAAGGAACACAAGACCTAAAGAATTATAAGGGAGGAAAAGTGCCATATAACAGAAAAGCTCCTCAAGTTTTACTTTAGACGAAAGTTACGTTTTAAAGCAGTGCTTCTCAAAACTCATTGCACATACAAATCACCAGGGGATCTTGTTAAAAGGCAGATTCCGATTCAGGAGGTGGGAGTTAAGATTTCGTATTTATGACAAGCTCCCAGATGATGCCAAAGAGCGTGTAAAGAACAGAGAAGGGAAAGGTCTGCTGCTTGTAGAGAATTCTCCATCATTCAGCATGTGTTAACCACCTACTACGTGTCAGATACTGCTCTAGATGTTAGAAATGCCGTGTTGAAAATAATGATAGAGTTACTTCACAGCAGTATTGCTTCTATATTCACAAGCCATGACAAGGTTCGTGCTAGAAAGAGGAAAAACACAAGATAAGAAGGAACCACAGCCAAGAGATGGACGGAAGCAGTAGAGCAGCTGTAAAGCACTCAAGAAGCTGTCTAAGAGGTACTACAACTCCCTATCTATTAAAACACCAACGTAGCACTGATTAGCCACTCACTGTGTCTTATTCAAGTGTCCTTGTGCAGTTGAGATCAATAATCTTTGAAGGAATAGTGAAGAATGGAAATTACACTGGAAATGGGCAGAGGCAGTCTTGATGCTTTAAGGTGAGAGTGGGCAGATGCCGAAAACTATACCTCAATGAGCATGATGTCAATGACAGAAAGATAACAGAATCAAGTATTAGAAATGTGTTATGTGTAATCAAAAAAGATGACTGGTGAATTCTAGGAATTCACACATATTATCCACACCAGGCTAATCTCATTTTCTTTTCTGATAGGTCAATCAGACTGCCAGATTGGGGTAATGAAAGAGATACAGGTTAGTAGTTTAAGAGTGGTGTGTGTATGCATGCACGTGCTTAAGTTCTATTTTGTGATAACCTAAGCTTGGCAGGTGCCACTGAGCTGATGCCAACTCACAGCAACCCCACGTGCGTCAGTGTAGAACTGTGCTCCACAGGGCTTTCAATGGCTGATTTTTCAGAGGTAGACTGCCAGGCTTTTCCTCCAAGGTGCCTCTAGGTGAACTCAGCTGTAAACCAAAAGATCGGAAGTTTGAGTCCACCTAGAAGTACCTCAGAAGAAAGGCCTGGCAATCTATTTCTGAACAATCAGCTATTGAAAACCCTGCGGAGCACAGTTCTACTCTGAAACACAGTGGGATCACCATGAGTCAGAGTCGACTTGATGACAAGTGGTTTTCGGTTTAAACTTTGCAGAGGAGGAAAGTAGAAAAGATATTAGCTAGTATAAGGGGAATTTCCTAGAGAATGTTGCTTATATTTAGCTTGCTTAGGAAAAAGAACTAAACACTATGTCTCGGTCATCTAGTGCTGCTATAACATAAAATACCGGAAGTGGATGGCTTTGGCAAAGAGAAATTTATTATCTCACAGTCTAGTAGGCTAAAACTCCAAATTCAGAGCATCAGCTCCAGAGGAAGGCTTTCTCTCTCCATTGGCTCTGGAGGAAGGTCCTTGTCATCCATCTTCCCCGGTCAAGGAGCTTGTCAGGCACAGGGACCCTGGATCCGAAGGACGCACTCTGCTCCCGGTGCTGCTTTCTTGGTGGTATGAGGTCTGCATGTCACTCTGCTCGCTTTTCTCTTATATCTCAAAAGAGATTGGCTTAAGACACTACCTAATCTTGTAGATCTCATCAATATAACTGCCACTAATCCATCTCATTAAATCATAGTGATGATAGGATTTACAACACATAGGGAAATCACATCAGATGACAAAATGGTAGACAATCATACAATACTGGGAATCATGACCTAGCCAAGTTGACAGATATTTTGGGGGAAGGCAATTCAATCCATGACATGCTATAAAGAATGTGTTTTAACTTACAATGTACAATACGGAAAAGAATTAAGAGATCATCTTGTATTAGTGATTTCAGACTGAGTCATAGTTTTTTTTTTTAATATTATGCTCAAGGAACTAAGGCTATTTAGCTCAAAGAAGAGATTTTGAGTTTGCATGAAGCTGTCTTCAAATATTTAAAAGACTATCAAGTAGATGAGGAAATAAGGCTCTTATGGTCTCAGTGGGCTAAACTAGGATTGGTAGTTAATTTATAGAGAAGCAGGTCTCAGCATAACATGAGGAAGATCCGCGTAAGTGAACTGTTCAAAAACAACTTCCACCTCAATCCGGTACTTCCCAGTTGACAAACCAGGGCTTGCCAAACAGTAGCCAGGTGCCCTCTACCTGGGAGACAGAGGAACTCTTCTATCAGGCAGTAAACAGGGCCAGGAAACCTCCCAGCTCTAAGAGTCAACAAAATAATTAATGCTTAATATCTAAAAACATCTTGTTGACAATTGTAAACACTGATTCAGTAAGTGGTTCAATGGTTAAGCTTCAATTAGCAGTTTTGAGCAGATCGATGAATGTGGGATTTTGAGCACCAGAAATAGTTGTATCTCAAGAAGACCTCATGTGGATGAACTCTAACTCTAGGCAGAGCTAGGTCTATTTCCCCTTTCTTTATTATCCAATAAAAATATTGTTTCAGAGTAGATCATTGGTAAACACAGTATAAAACACAAGGTGGCCACCAAGTTTGGGAACACAGACAAATACACAATAAAGGGTAAATGAATATTATATTAAGTGATTAAATGATATTATTTAGGTTTCCAGATTTTATGGCCATGCCTAGGATTTTTAATGAATGATACCTCTAAAGAATATAATATCCTAAAAGAATAATAATAACCACACTAACATCTATTGGACTTGCTATGTGCTAAGTGTTCTATATGCATCATCTCATTTGATTCTCAGAAAAAAACATTTTATTCATGTGGACAATGTGAGTTAGGACAGGTAAGTGATTTGCTCAAGGTCTATTGCTATTAAGTAGTGGGCAGTGTGGTTTATTCTGTGTCAGATCTGGGGCTACATTTTCTCATTTAATCTTGCATTGATCCTCGGACACGTGCATAGTCATCTTCCTTTTGCAGATGAGAAAATGAGGCGTTGAGATGTTAAGTAACAAGTCTAAAGCCCCATAACTGCAGAGATCTCAACTCAACTCTACCTGACCCCAGGTCCTATGTTCTTGTCTGGTTACTGCCTGAGGCTCAGCTGTTCATTTATTTTGAGAAATAAATAAATAAATAAATTTAACAGTTATCAAAATAACCTATACAAATAGGTGACTCTAGAAAATCCAAAACACAACACTGAAATTTATCTTACAGTATTTGTAAATACTGTTTGTGAGCAATATCAATTGATGATACCATAAAACAATTTTTGGAATTTTGACATATTGGAGGAAAAAAACAAAAACAGGAGGCTGAATCAACTGAGCGAGCCATATTATTTACTTGGATAACACTTCAAAACATTTATTTTCAGTGGGAGGCTTGAAGCTGATTCTTGCTGGACCACCTAACTAGCCGACTAATCTTTGTCAAGACACATTCTCTCTGTACCTCAGCTTTCTTGTCTAGAAAAGGAGGATGTAAGACCAGCTTCCTTTTATTCTCACATATGAGCTTCACGACAGTCTGCTTCAGTTATATAACTCAAGGTAAGCAAGCCGTTTGATTTAAGCTGATAAAATACAGTTAGTTTCTGCAGTAAAAACAGAGTTTTGGTTGTTCCTGAGTTGTATTTTCATACCTTCAATACTTTAAAGTGATGTAAAATATCAGAAAATCAACCACATTTACCTATAGTCAGTTGTCATTAACAAAGCTAAACATAGGTATTTACACTCATCTCTCACCAAATAAACACAGTTAATCCCAAATGTTTTGCTTGTCAGCAAAAATTCACATAAGCAATCATTTATTATTATTAAATTTAATGGAAAAAAGCCAGCATTGTTTCATTTACAGGGAAACTAAGCTCAAGCATTAAGAGAGCTGCTCTAATAAAATGCCCTTATAAGAACAAATTTGAGAAATGTATAAACTCTGACACTTCTCTAATATTTTAGATATTCCTGAACCAACACAGAACTTGGAAGCAGCTGCGATATCCCGTAAAAACCTACTGCTGTCAAGTTGATTCCAATTCATGGTGACCCTAGAGGACAGCGTAGAAGTGTCCCGTAGGGTTTCCAAGGCTGTAATCTTTACAGAAGCAAGCTGTCATGTCACATCTTTCTCCCTCAGAGTGGCTCATGGGTTTGAACCACCAACCTTTCAGTTAGCAGCTGAGAACCTAACCACCATCCCACCAGGGCACTTTCTATTTCACCAGTTGTTTGCGGTCTGTGAACACAATTAGCACAACCAGCAATAACTCCTCTAATGTGTTTGGAAAGCAGGTTGTACAAAAAAGGAGTGTATGAAACCGATGCTGCAAAAGCACTGTGGGAGAACTTGACATTATATAGGCTTTGAGCAGAATGGACCAGGCTCTAACCTCATAGGAAACCCTGGTGGCTTAGTGGTTAAGAGTTCAGCTGCTAACCAAAATGTCGGCAGTTTGAATCCACCAGACGCTCCTTGGAAACCCTATGGGGCAGTTCTACTCTGTCCTATAGTGTTGCTGTGAGTTGGAATCGACTCGATGGCAAAGGGTTAGGTTAGGTTCTAACCTCATACAGTAAAAACCTTTGCTCACATGTTGGAATTTATATTATCAGCTGGCTTGTCAATTAAAAACACTGAACAGACTTATTAAATCCTCACCCTGTGAGGGGTGTCCAGCATCATCATTTTACAGATGAGGAAAATGAGGCCTAGAGAGGTTGAGTAACTAGTCCAAGGTTATAAAACTGCAGAGATTCTAACCCAACTCTACCTGTGCCCATACTACAGGATGACCTGTTAAAATGCCTCTGACTAAGCTATTTGTACCTTTTGGGAATATTAAACAGATAACCTATACTGGTGAATGACTCTAGAAATTCCAAATTGAGTAGTAGTGGTGATGGTAGTGGTTATCTGCTATAGGGTTATCATGGTTCCAGTTTCCTGTGTTCATCAGTGTTACCAAGAGTTGGTTGTGCTTCCTGGAGGAAAGAACACTGGAACCCCAAAACTTAGGTGCCACATATGAAAAACCAAAAATTGACCCCTTAAACTTTAGAGTCCTGGGTTCTTCATCTTTGTAAGAAGCACAAAAAATGATGATGGGTTGTTTTAGTGGAACTACAACTTATGTTAATGATGCTGTTCTGAAACTTTGTATCTTAGGTAAAATAAACAACTCCAATTACTAGCCACAATTTCCCAAACCTATAACAGTGGAGCTTCCAGGTGATGGCGTGAAGTTGAGGGCAGTGTCCCACCTGCCCCCACTCCACCATCTGTTAGTCAGCCAAGTAGACTAACCACAACACCCTCCGCCCCAGCTCAGGGTGAGAGCATTTACTCTGAAGTGGGAGGCTGTGCCCACCAGGACATCAACAATATTAAACTCTTCACGGCAAACATCTGGTAAGACTGACTAGTTCAGCATACATGATTATTTTTCAAAAGGAAAAGTATCTCATATTCAAAATAACATTAAATCTGAGTTTGAACAATAAGCTAGAAAGAAAAATACCTTCTTCTTGTTGGTAAAAGCCCCATGGTATTTTTGTGATGCAAATAAAAATCTGTTGGGAGTTCCCAGAGGTGAGGTTTTCCTTCAGTGGGATGGAAAACTCCCAGGAAGAGATTAATGGAATCTTGTCTATCAGCATCTGAAAAGCAAAAATACGTATTTCAGGAAATCCATTACAGATATATACAACTCAGGAAAATGTTTTCTCAGGAGGACCCTGGTACAACTGTGTACTCATACAACTTGTCTCTGAAAACAAAAGTAGTATTTATGCTTCAAAAATCATACACAAAGCATATCCTCTAAACCCATACCCAAACCCACTGCCATCGAGTCGATTCTGACTCACAGCAATCCTATAGGACAGAGTAGAACTGCCCCATAGGGTTTCCAAGGAATGACTGGTGGATTCAAGCTGCCAATCTTTTGGTTAAGTCGACCTTTTGGTTAGCAGCTGAGCTCTTAATCACTGTGCTACCAGGGCTGCTATCCTCTACAACTGTCACCAAAATTTTGAGAATTAAAACCTTCCTTCAAAATGTTTACTTATTGCTCCATAGCTCATAACATGGAGGACAGTGCACACAAATGCTTCTTGAATTTTACTGAGTCAGACTCTTGAAATCTTTAAGAACTTCCATAACACCTGAGACAGTGATTTTAATTTTTAAATGTAACAGATTCACCATTTGTTAATTTACTTGAAATGAATATCTTCACTTTATTGCAAAGACAAGCACAGACTTTATAGACAAATAAAATGATCCAATCCCTATTCCAATTCTGTTATACAACCTTGAACAAGGCAGTTACAGAACTTCCACTTTTAATCCTTGAAAAGACATTTTCCATTTCTTTAACAGAGAGTGTTTACAGCATCTGTTTCCCTCAGCTGTGAGCCTGGCCCATTCTTTTTGTGTTTGATAATGAAGGCAGAGAGGGCTCATGAATAACGGCCTCATTCTAACTATTCAACCACTCCAAAATGATCTTTTCTAACTCTAAGAACTAATAAAATTGACTATATGTGTTTTATCTCCTGTTCCTTTTCCTAATTATGTTTTGGTAAAAGATGATAATAAGCACCGAAGTGGTCTCATGAGCCACTGTTCCCCTTCTATATGCTCGCCTCCTTAGCATCTTCATTCTTTCCCCTCATTTCCTTCTTCCCATTCTTGTCTCAGAGCCCTATATACCCAAGCTTGGGGCAGACATCTACAATATAAAGAATAACCTCTTTCTGAAAATGAGTATCAGACTAAAAAGATAACACAGTAGAAAAGACTGCTTTTGGAACGAGATAACATTACCATAAAATCAATTTTCTTTCAACAGCCATAGAGAACACAGGTATATCTGAAATTAGCAACATTATCCTCATTGGGTTATTTGATCATTTTGGCAACAGGAAATAAAGGAAATATGGTAGGTACATCAAACAGTATTCCAGTTATTAGTATTTTGACAGGAAACATTCCCTAAAATAGCACTTACCTTGCAGGCTAAAAGTAATATATAAAAGGGATGTGGGCCTATGCTGAATATATTTAGGGTCTTGTTTTGCCACTTGTTGCAAGAAAACATTAAGTATTAAATGATGCAGATACTACTGCCCCAATTTGCACCCTTTTTATACAATGCAAAAGTAAACATATTGCTCTTACAGTAATTACACTGTTTATGCTTCTTGAATAAGGGGCCTTTGTCGTGCAGTGGTTAAAGTGCTTGGCCGCAAACTGAAAGGTTGGTGGTTTAAACCCACCAGCTCCTCTGCAGGAGAAAGATGTGGCAGTCTGCTTCCACAAAGATTACAGCCTTGGAAACCCTATGGGGTAGTTCTACACTGCCCTATAGGGTTGCTGTGGGTCAGTTTTTATTGTTGCAGTGCAATGAATTATTTAATATGGTCCTTCTAGCCACGGTCTTTGTGGCTCACACACAATGATTAATTGGGACTACGCAAATAAGTTATATGGAATCTGTGATGGTTGGGGTTATGTGTCAACTTGGCTAGGCCATGACTCCCAGTACTGTGTGGTTGTCCTCCATTTTATGTGTTGTGGATTCTGACCTCTACATGTTGAAGAGGCAGAATTGGTATAAGGTGTGTATTGGGTGGAAGCCTTGCAGGAGGGCATGACTCAAGTCCCACCCTTACTAAAGTTGCACCCTTCCCTGGGACATGGCCCTGCATCTAATATATATGTGTGTGTTCCGGCAAGGCTCCCTCTCTGCATCTGGATCCCATGTCTGGTTCATGATCTACCGACCTTCCCTGAGCCTGCTGTCTGACCTGACAATTCTGGGATTCAACGGCCTTCACAGCCCCTTGGGCCAGTTGCCTATCATGTGACCTGATTCACCAGCTTCCGCAGTCTTGTAGCCAGCAGCCTGTGATCTGCATTCCCGGTTTGGGTTCGTCAGCTCCTGCAGCCACGTGGGTTGAGAGAAGTCTATGCCTGACCCACGAATTTGGGACTTGCCAGCCTCCACAACTGCATGAGCCATTTCCTTTATACAGCTTGTAAGTTCTGTGAGACGTTGCAGCAAGCCCAAAGACAGGAGGGAGAATACTGAGGGCAGACGGAGTAGCTGATGTTAGAGATGATGGAGTGGTACAGCAGCCTGGAAAAGCTGGACATTTGGGACATCTTTAACCTCCTCATAGGAACCAGCTTTGTGCTGATTCTTATAAAACAAATTATTCGTTTAATAGTCAAACATGAGATGTGAGAAACATAACCAAATGAAGGTTATTCCTTCAATGGATCATAGTGAAGGCTTCTTGAATGTACTGCTATTATCATAACTTAAAATATATCTATAGCACTTACGGCCACTTACTAAGCTTGGGCTATAAGGCTAGCCCTAAAGAGCCTCATGATCTTCTCCTGGCTACTTTTGACTGCAAATCAATCAACCCCCGGGAAGATGGTAGTGGTGCTTTGGATATGGACAAAACCTTAAAACAGGTAGGTTTTCTGTAGTTGTGGATAGCAAGAGGGAAAAATAATTACTTACTTTTATACTCAATCATGCATTAAAGGATAAAAGAATAGTCACCATTCAAACTCCATTCAGTCAAACCAATTTTATTAGGTACTCTATTTTAACTGTATCACTATATTAAAATAGATCTGGCTTGACTAGAATAGTTGTTTTTACTGATCAAAAATTTTCTTTTGGAAGTAGAGTATTTCTTTAAGTTTAAATGAAGTTTAGATACAGTGATGTCTGAAATCAGTATTGAAAGAGTAAATTATTCAATAAACGGTACTGTTTTACTGTTGTAGGGAGAGATGAAGTTAGATCCCTACCTCACAACATACATTGAAATAAATGTCAATTAAGTGTTAAAAGAAAAGAACTAGAAGAAATTATAATGAGGATCTATCTTATCTGATCTCAGGGTTGGAAAGGTACATAAATGTAAAGGAAGAAGCAATGGTAGAAAAGCTTAGCATATTTTACACAAAAAGTTGAAAATTCTACATGTCAAAATAATATTAATTATAGTATTGAAAGGCAAAGATATTAATATAATAATATAAATAATTATAAAAGTCAAAGAAGAAAAAATGCACCATCTATTATAGGCTAGAGGTTAATATTCTGAAAATATATTCAAATGAAATAAAGTTAATAAGAAAGACGAAGTCCCTATCAAAAAAATGGAAATGTACAACTTTCTAAAAAAATAGAAATGGAAAATGATATCAAAGAGTTTAACTTTACTAGTTAGCAAACAAATGCAAATTAAAATAATACACCATTTTGTACCTATTAAACTGGCAAATATTTATCAAAATGGATATTCCCATACTCTGCCAAGAATAGCATTCACTGTTACATCCTTTCTGAAAGGCAATTTGGCAGAAAAGAAAAAAACAAAACCTGGGAAATATTTATATCCTCTAATCTAATAAATATGTTTCTAGAATTCTCCAAAGGAAAGATCAAAGATATGCAAAAATATCTATCTGTTCAAAGATGTTTGTTTAGAAGGAACCTAAATATGCAATAATAAATTGGTAAACCAAGGGATGATGCATCTAAAGGCTACTGTGTTGTTACTGTGTGCCCTTGAATCAAATCTGACTATAGCAACCCTATATGACAGCATAGAACTGCCCCATAGGGTTTCCTAGGCTGTAATATTTACGGGAGCAGATTGCCAGGTCTTTTCTTCAGCTGAGCCACTGGGTGGATGCAAACTGCCAACCTTTTGGTTAGGAGCCTAGCTCTTACCCACTGAACCACCAGGATTCCTTAGAGTGTACTTAAGGCCATTAAAATTATTCACATTATCTAAAAGGCAAATGCAGATTATAAATTACATATATAGTAAAACCAGAAGAATTATTTTCTCATAAATATTAGCAAGTGGCTATCTCTTGCAGGTGGGGATTATATGATTTATTTTTTCTGTATTTTCTGTAATGAACACAAAATGCTTTTATAATTAAAAAAAATTCTTTCCAGAACCTACTCTGTCCTAGACACTGTGGATACAGAAATAAGACTGATGAGAACCTGCTATAGCCAGATACAACGTATTCACTGTAAAACTGTTGTTAGAAGGATGACCTTAGAAGGCTATCTCACTATTCTTGAAAAACTAAAACATTCTCAGCATGCTCCCTTGCATCTCTCTCTTACAGGGGTGAGCAGAAAAAGAGGGAAACTGTTCCACCACCTTATAGCACTAGGGAAGCCATCTCAACATTGTTTTCCGTAATCACTGCCTTCCACGTGCAGTGAGCATTGAAGTCTTTACCCTGTACGCTTTGTTGATTTATGTTTTTAATCCCTGTTTGAGGAGATGTTTCCTCTCCATGCATACACATACACATTTGTTACATTTACATTTGACACACACGCGTGTATTTATCATGTATATACAACAGATCTACTAACTGTTGCAGACATCCTTTTTTCCGTTTTATAATGGGATTTGAATTCAACAAGCTTTAGCCAGAAAATCCAGGCTTACCAAAATGTGAATGTAAAACAAAAAAGATTAGAAAGAGCTTAACAAGGTCCTTAAGGGAAATATAAAGCTTTTCCAAACATCTGAACAGAGTATCTAGGTACCTATGCCTTCCCTGCAGGCATCCTCCAACTGCCTATGTAACCAGTTATGACAGAAATCAAAAGGTGCTTCTTGGAGACAAAGCCCAGAGTGTGCTTATATGTGAAACCCCAAAAACAGTTTTTTAAAAATAAGCATGAATGGGGGCCAGGTGACTTGCCCATATAGATCAATCTGTCTGTACAAACCAAGGACAAAATTTCTAACAACCTAATTGCACTACTCTGGTTTCTTATTCAGTAAGTATCTCTCTGCCCACTCCAGGGGTATAACATGAGCAGACTGATTTAAGTTTTACAAAGTTTTCTTGAGTGTCTTAAAGAAAAGAGTTCTATATCATCATCATTATATAATATCCATTGTAATTTAAAAATAAGTTGTACACCCAATGGCACCATGCTTCTCAAAATAAAGAAGTCTATTTTAGCTACATTATTCATAAAATAATTCCTTTCATAGTATCCTATTCAACAATTCCTCCTTCAGTTGTGCATAACTTTGCTTTACCTTTCCATTTTGTGCACTGTTACTTCCTCACGATTGTCTTCTTTTAATTTTATTCCTTTCTTTTTAAAACATGTACAGCTACACATTCATTCTCTTGGTTCCCTAATCTTATTAAAAAACACTTTCCTTGGTCCATGTTTTAGCTATCTAATGCTGCTATAACAGAAAATAACACAAGTAGATGGCTTTAACAGAGAAATTTATTCTCTCACAGTCTAGAAGGCTAGAAGTCTGAATTCAAGGTGTCATCTCCAGGGGAAGGCTTTCTTCTTTCTGTCAGCTCCAGGGGAATGTCCTTGTCATCAATCTTCCCCTGGTGTAGGAGATTCTCAGTGCAGGGACCCCGGGTCCAAAGGATGCACTCTTCTTCTGGCTCTTGTTTCTCGGTGGTATGAGGTCCCTCTCCTCCGTGGTTGCTTCTCTCTTTTATATCTCAAAAAAGATTGACTCAAGATACAACCTAATCTTGTAGATTGAGTCCTGCCTCATTAACATAATTGCCTCTAATCCTGACTCATTAATATCATAGAGGTAGGATTTACAACACATGGGAGAATTGCATCAGATGATAAAATGGTGGACAATCACAAAATGCTGGGAATCATGGCCTAGCCAAGTTGATACACATTTTTGGGGGACACAATTCAATCCATAACATCCATAAGTGTCAATGAATTGAATTCTGCCAATAACCACTTGAGCGAAGAACCAGGTTCTTTCCTATTTGAGCTTCCAGATGTTATCATTACGGGGATAATGATAATAAGAGAGAAGCAGATGATGGGATGCTTCTCAGTACTTCATGGTGACACATACTGCCAAGAGTATACCTAGAGCGATATGTACTTTTAGTCACATGACCTATTATTCCAAGTGGAATGCCACTGGAGAGATAACCTGAAAACCATTCTAATTTTAAAAACAAGTGGAAGCATTTATAAGTTATATGTACTTTTAGTCACATGACCTATTATTCCAAGTGGAATGCCACTGGAGAGATAACCTGAAAACCATTCTAATTTTAAAAACAAGTGGAAGCATTTATAAGTTTTAGTGTTTTTAACTATTAATAGTCATCAACTACTTTCAACAAACATGACACCCGACTGTTGTTAGGTGCTGTCGAGTTGGCTCTGACACATAGCGACCTTATGGAGAACAGAAGGAACTGTTACCCAGTCCGGTGCCATCTTCACGACTGTTGCTACATTTGAGTCCAATGCTTTGGCTCAACGAGGTCAATCCATCTCATTAAGCATTTTCCTCATTTTTGCTGACCCTCTACTTTACCAGCCATGATGTCCTTTTCTAGTGACTGATCTTTCCTATAAGGTTGCTATGAGTCAAAACAAACTCGACAGCAACGGGTCTGGTTTTTTTTAATGTGTCCAAAGTAAGTGAGCCAAAGTCTCGCCATCCTCACTTCTAAGGAACATTCTGATTCTCTGTTTGCATTTCTTCTGGCAGTTCATGGTATGTTCAATATCCTTCACCAACACCACAGTTCAAATGCATCAATTCTTCTTCTTTCTTTTTCATTGTCCAGCTTTTTCATACATATGAGGTGAATGAACCCAATAAGAATACATTAATACATACCACTCTCTCCACTGGGAACCACAGCAATAGGTATAATAAAGGGTGACGGGAATACTTGGATATTTTTACTTTAGAAATCTAGAATTTGAGCTTATGCCTCTGGAATGAATTTCAAATTCTATTTTCCTAACTCTTAATTTTGGCTTCGACAGCAGCCAGCAACAGCAACAATTTTTGCTTAGATTAACATACTTGGATTTTTCTAAGTTCCAAAGCCCAGTTTAAAGAGTCAAGCATAAAGGGGAATATCTAAACACTCCTAAGGTCTATAGTAGTAGACTCTGATTTTACTATGCATTTAGTTTACCTAGAGTAACACAGACATAATTCTCAGTGAATTCCAAATTTAAGCAGCCTAAAATTTTTTTTTAAAAGCATTACTCATAGACTATATGCTAGTAGACTGAAACACTTACTCCTTAACAATTTTTTAATTGAGGAAAAAGGGAAGCATGGATAATATATTAACTGAGCATATTTATTCATTAATTCTACAAATATTTACTTGCCCTGATCAAAGCACTAGGAACACGGTGGTGAACACGTTGCTCACAAAACTCTCAGTCTCATGGTTAGGGGAGGGGGCAGAATGGATAGACACACAACACAACTAACTGTGGTTTAATTGCAATTGTGATTGCTGCCACAAAGGAAAGGCACAAATGCTTTCAGAGGAAAACTGGAGGACCCTCCCTGAGGATGTAAAAGTTGGGCAAGCTCTAAAGGCTGGCCAGGAATTAACTAGAAGATTGCAGCAAGAGAACTTATTCCAGAAACTGTGAGAAAGTCAGTGTACCTGAAGAGTAGAAGCACAGAGTGAGAATGCCATGAATGGCAGGATGGTGAGTGTCTTAGGTATCTAGTGCTGCTATAACAGGAATACCACAAAAGGATGGCTTTAACAAACAAAAGTTTATTCTCTCATAGTTTAGGAGCCTATAAGTCTGAATTCAGGGCACTAGCTCCTGAGGAAGGCCTTCTCTCTCTGTGGGCACTGGGGGAAGTTCGTTGTTATCAATCTTCCCCTGGTCTTCAAGATCATCACAGGGACCCTGGATCCAAAGGACATGCTCCACTCTTTGTGCTTCTTTCTTGGTGGTATGAAGTCACCATCCTCTCTGCTCACTTCTTTCTTTTATATCTCAAGAGAGATCGACTCAGGATACAACCTAATCCTGTAGATTGTGTCCAGCCTCATCACTATCATAAAGGTTAGGATTTACAATACATAGGAAAATAACCTCAGATCACAAAATGGTGTACAACCACACAATATTGGGAATCATGGCCTAGCCAAGTCGACACATATTTTTGGGAGAAACAATTCAATGCATAACAGCGATGTAAACAGTAGCCATAACAAACAGGGCCTCTAGGTTTGTCTGGCATGTCTCTCCCATGACTCTGAGGTTCCAGTTTCTGGCTCCTCCAAAGTGTATGAACAGGGAGGATCTTACTTGATGTGGTAGACTGTAAGGTGGCCCCACGATCCCACTTCCTGGTGTTCACATTTTTGTAATCCCTTCCCCTTGATTGTGGGTAGGACTTGCGATCTGCTTCTAAATGACAGAATGTAGCAAAGGCAACAGGATATTCCTTCTGTGATTACAATACTTTATATAAGACTCTGTTTTTCTAGTAGACTCACGCTAGGGTCTCCTTCTGTCTTTCTGTTGCCGGTTTTGAAGAAGAAGGCTACCATGAGTCCAACGACTAAAACGAATTGAATTCTGCCAATAACCACTTGAGCGAAGAAGCAGGTTCTTTCCTATTTGAGCCTCCAGATAAGAACCTAGCCCTGGCTGACACCTGGACTGCAGCCTTGCGAGACCTTAAGTAGAGGACCCATCCTGGATTTCTAAACTACAGAAAGTGTGAGATAATGAATGTGTGTGTTGTAAGCTGCAAAGTTTGTGGTAATTTGTTACAGTAGCATAGCAAGTGGCTTTGCGTTCTCTCTGGGCCTGGAAAATGTTGAAAGCTAATTCCTTTGTGGATGTTTTCTGGACTCTTCAGAGGGTCCCATCACTAGGAAGACTCTCTCTCGCAGTTCCCTCTATGTGGGCTGATGTATTTCTTTATTCCAGGTAGTTTCTTACAACTCCTTCCTTAGCTCCTTAGGAATCTAGTGTTCACCTCCTGATTGTTGCTGCTGGGTCCCTCAAGGGGCCTTACTGGACAGGACCCAGACCAACCCCCTGCCAGCACCCTCCTCCATGAGGCTCAGAGCTGGTCTCCAGTAAGTGACCAGATCTGGTAATGCATCCTTTGGGAGTGCAGGCTGCTCCCAACACAGTAGCACTCTCCTCAGTCTCACCGGGGTTCGTCCAACGGCAGGACACCATATTGAGCTCTCCTAGAGTCCCACTGAATTTCTCTCTCTAGGCTTGAGGTGAAGAAGTAGGGGTGAGTGAAAGTCACTACGTGGCAACAGTTTACTCCAAGACTCTCTTTACCAGTCTTTTCTTTTCTACACTCCCTAAACTTTTTTTATCCTTCATCTGTTTCAGGGCTCCTAAGACTCATGGAATCGATTGCTGAACACTTCCTCAGCAAATTCTGTGCATGGGGTTTTGTCTCACCAACACTTTGGACTGTGATGTCTCCTGTATTGGCAATTCAGTCAGAATGGAGGCAGGAAATGCGCAATTTTAACATTCTGTTATACTTAGTAGTCAAAAGTCACAAAACAAGGAAACAACACAATTTAGTGCTAATGTTACTATTTGTTTATAGCTGACATTTTAAAAATCAGTAATATTCACATTTCTAGAAATGTCAAAACTATGAAACCTATTTAAGAAAACAATGATTCAACATCCTCAAACACATTTATGTACGTTCTGCAAGCAGAAATATAGAAGGAGACAGAAGTCAAGGAATCAAATCATTTTGCATTTGGCAAAAGTGCCCTGTTTAAAATACAGAATGTTTATTCATTCACTTATTAAAGGAATATTTATTGAGCACCTTCTAAGTGATGAACTGTGTTCTACTTAAACTTTTAAAGATTTAATATTGATTTTACTTAGCCAGATAGCTAGGGAACGTACACATGTAAGAAGAAAACTACGCATGAGGGTAAGCTTTAGAAATATCTATTACTCCAGAATTACCTGAAAAAGCATTGCTGTAATATCTAGACAGGGTCTGCATGATGTCCTTCGAGTGCTGGGTCCACGGAGCTATCTTTCTGTAGGTTTTCACACGATGAACAAGTTGAGAACCACCATACTGAAGGGATAAGGTATCTCCATGGTCTTCATAAAGTTCCTCAAATAACCTAAGCAAAAGGAAAATTCACATTAAAGAGTTTTAGCAAAATTATTGTACCATTATTCACCCAACTCACGCTCAAAATACATCTTTTACTTTGAGTTTTGAACCTTTTAAGTAGAATCTTCAACATCTTGAAGATAAAAGCAAATGAAACACGTGTTATATTTGATAGTAATATTCCAATGGGCAATAGTCACAAAAAAGACTAAAAAGGAAGCAAGAGCACCAGCAACATGATCCACCAAAGCCAGACAATGCTGTTTCTAACCATAATAAGAGTTCTAACTTTCTGCAGGCTGCCAGATCAATTCAAATCCCATGACAGAATTTTCTGTTCTCTCTGAATTGCCTTTGAAAAAAGGACATGCTCTTGTCACAGATAGATAAACCACATTCCTTCTCAGAAACATGTACATGTTCGCAACTTGGGCTTTTTCCAACCTGTTAAGGCTTTCAGGACAGTAGTATCTGTAGATCAGGCCATTTAAAAGCAGATCACCTTCCTTGACCGAGCCTTTGTGATAACCCCAGATGACCAACAACAGCCATCATTGTATTTTCAAGAAATAGTACCTCATTCAATGTCATGGATCCGACAGACAGTGAAGAACATGTAATTCTTAATAAAAACCTTTTATAAGTCTTATATTTTTAATTCAAAATGTATGAAGACACGTTACTTATTTTTAATCAGTTTGGATGGTTAAAAAGAAAAATTTGTCTAAGCACCATGAAAATAACACAAAAATCTTTAATAGAAATATTTACTACATCATTAATTTGAATAATGTCTGCTAGCAACATCATTTTTTGAAAAGCTAAAAGTAGAAACATAATTTCCTAAAAGTCCTTATTATTAACTAGGTTTGCTTTCTGTCATTACCAACAATCATAAGGCAGAAAACAAGGCTTACCTAACTGCATCTGTATCAAACTGTAGATTAGGTTTGTCAATCAATCCCAAGGAATATAGCTGGTAAGCTAAAGCACATTTTCCCACCATAAATTGCGCTGTGTTGGTGCGATCCAAACAGTCCACACAGTTGGTTCGAAGAACGCCAGTCTAAATAGAAATACCTTAAGATTTTCAGTTATTATACTCAATAACCACAACTGCTTCCACACTACTTCAGATTTGTTCTCTTTAAAAAGCAAGGGAAAGACTGTGACAAGGAATTATTCCTAAACAAATATTAATTATTTCATCTTATATAAAGTTAAAGGTCAAAATAATGAAGAACACTTCTCAGATTGTAAAAGGTCATACTGGCTGCTCACTTAACATTGCTACAACAGCATCATTAAATCTTCTGGTCTGTAATTGAAATTTCCTTTCATTTAACAAGATAAAAGAAGTAGCGATTCTCCACATGTACCAATTAATCAAATATGTGCTTTTTCCCCTGATATATCTCCTTTACTATACCAATCAAGAAATCAGTGGTTGAAGTCTGATCATTCTTAAAGCATACTTAATATATGTAGTGAATATACTGGGCTTGCTCTCCAAAGTCACTTCAATCCATTCTTTTCACATTTCTGTTTGTGTTTCTATTTCTAATAAGATTTAATATGTAGAAAAAAGTCCATGGGCCAAATTATTTCAGCTACATGCCCTTCTATATGAGTTAAACTCCAGCAGTAAGACCTTTAAAAATCATTCCCAATTGATTAATTTTGCATTAAATAAGATGCATCTTTCTCCATGATTGCTGTCAGAAAACCTTATACCTTGTGGATACAGATTCTATTAACTATCAAGACAATATTTTCTATACCTGTCGGCGACCAGTGGGAATCACACATCCTCCTAGTTCATTCCACCTGTGTTTAAAAACAGATACTTAAAAACAAATTTAATGGCATATTCTATATTCTAACTCTTACTTTGTTAAGAATTCTGTAATCAAAGTAGTAGAGCTGAATGTACCTGAAGAAATCAGCCGATTTTGCTTGTTGTTGCTGGTTCCCGTTGAGTCAATTTTGGACTCACGGTGACCCCATGTGTGCAGAGTAGAATTGTGCTCCATAGGGTTTTTAAGACTGTGACCTTTCGGGAGCAGGTCATTAGGTCTATCTTCTGAGTGACCTCTGGGTGGATTTAAACCACCAACCTTTTGGCTACTAGTTGAGCACTTAACCATTTCCACCATCCAGGGACTTCTTCTGATTCTGCTTACTTTCATTCTTTCAGGCGAGTGAGTACGTGGATAATCAAGATGGAATGCAATCCATACTCTCCTCAAAGACAGCCCAGGATCGTGCTGCACTGCCTCAGCTAGAGAGCCAGCAACCCACCCCTACCCACCGGATCCCACTGCACCACAATCTTTTTTATTTTCTGTCTTTTCTTTCCCACTTAGACCTAGCCCCATATGCTACCTCCTCTCCCTTCCCACCAGACCTTGGGTCTGCCACCGCCATTCACTGGCTCCCAGTGCACTGCCATTTTGTAAAATCTTATTCCTTACTTACTTTTCTTTCTCCCTCCCACCTAGCCCTGCAGGCATGTCCCCTGCTTCCTGCCAGCCCCTGCTGCAACAGCGTGAATAGACCGTCACCAGCACACCAACCTGCTGTTGGACTGGGTCCACTCTGCCCCCAACCACCGGGCCCTGCCATGCCACCATTTATTTTATTCTTTTTCCTTTCCCCCTCTCACCTAGCCACATAAGCCAACTCCCCTCCCTTCCCACCAGCCCTCAGATCTGCCCCACCTCTACCCATGGGCTACCTTTTCTTCTTTCTGTCTCTTTTCTTTCTCCACCCTACCTAGCCCACTATGCCACACTCTTTCTCTCTGGCCCCCACTGTGCCACCACAGCAAGGGCATCCCCAGAGCACAGGCCCTCAATTATACTGGGCCTGCACTGCCCCTCCCACCCCGCCACTCAACCAGCTGCTGATTGGTGGAACATGAGCCCATATCACTCCCTATCCAACACACTCACCTCATTGGTGAGGGGCTGTGAATGCTCCAACACCAGAATGCACATAGCGCACACCAAGTCCACCCTCAGCCACCTTGCAAAACCAGTGCTCAGCAAAGTGGACACACCCTGCCTACGTGGTCAAGGTTGTTAGAGCTATCATGCCCACACACGAGTAAGCAGCAAAGCACGCCTGGCCCACTCACCCCCACATATCAAAACAAACCAAAACAGCAACATGAAACAAACAAATATACAATCAGTAAATAAAGAAAAGAATATCTTAATGTCTTGAAGACAGCAGACAGTATCAACACATATAAAAAGGCAGGACAAGATAACTCCACTATGTGACCAAACTAAAGATTCAAGTGATCTTTTGGTAGAAAAAAAGGTAGTGGAACTGCCTGATATGGAATCCAAAATACTAATACTTGGGCCTTTCCAAAAGATAAAATACTTAGGAATAAATCTAACCAGGTACGTAAAAGATCTATGCAAAGAAAAGTACAAAACACTGCTGCAAGAAACTAGAAGAGACCTAAATAAATGGGAAAACATACCATGCTCATGGAAAGGAAGACTGAACATTGGGAAAATGTCAATTCTACTCAAAACGATCTATAGTTATAATACAATCCCGATCTAAACACCGACAGCACTTTTTTTTTTATTGTGCTTTAAGTGAAAGTTTACAAATCAAGTCACTCTCTCATACAAAAACTTATACACGCCTTGCTATGTTCTCCTAGCTGTTCTCCCCCTAATAAGACAGCAGACTCCTCCTCTCCACTCTGTATTCTCCATGTCCATTCAGCCAGCTCCTGTCCCCCTCTGGCTTCTCATCTCACCTCCAGACAGAAGCTGCCCACATAGGGTCTACTTGAGCCAAGAAGCTCACGCCTCACCAGTATCATTTTCTGTCTTATAGTCTAGTTCAATCCCTGTCTGAAGAGTTGGCTTCGGGAATGGTTCCAGTCTTGGGCTAACAGAGGGTCTGGGGACCATGACCTCCAGGGTCCCTCCAGTCTCATTCAGATCAGTAAGTCTGGTCTTTATATGAGATTTTTTTTTTTTTAATAACTTTTATTAAGCTTCAAGTGAACGTTTACAAATCCAATCAGTCTGTCACATATAAGTTTACATACATCTCACTCCCTACTCCCACTTGCTCTCCCCCTCTTGAGTCAGCCCTTTCAGTCTTTCCTTTCTTGACAATTTTGCCGGCTTCCCTCTCTCTCTATCCTCCCATCCCCCCTCCAGACAAGAGCTGCCAACACAATCTCAAGTGTCCACCTGATATAATTAGCTCACTCTTCATCAGCGTCTCTCTCCCACCCGCTGACCAGTCCCTTTCATGTCTGATGAGTTGTCTTCGGGGATGGTTCCTGTCCTGTGTCAACTGAAGGTCTGGGGAGCATGGCCGCCGGGATTCCTCCAGTCTCAGTCAGACCATTAAGTTTGGTCTTTTTATGAGAATTTGGGGTCTGCATCCCACTGATCTCCTGTTCCCTCAGGGGTCCTCTGCTGTCCTCCCTGTCAGGGCAGTCATCGATTGTGGCCGGGCACCAACTAGTTCTTCTGGTCTCAGGATGATGTAGGTCTCTGGTTCATGTGGCCCTTTCTGTCTCTTGGGCTCTTAGTTGTCGTGTGGCCTTGGTGTTCTTCATTTTCCTTTGCTCCAGGTGGGTTGAGACCAATTGCTGCATCTTAGATGGCCGCTTGTTAGTATTTAAGACCCCAGAGGCCACATTTCAAAGTGGGATGCAGAATGATTTCATAATAGAATTATTTTGCCAATTGACTTAGAAGTCCCCGCAAACCATGTTCCCCAGACCCCCGCACTTGCTCCGCTGACCTTTGAAGCATTCATTTTATCCCGGAAACTTCTTTGCTTTTGGTCCAGTCCAATTGAGCTGACCTTCCATGTATTGAGTGTTGTCTTTCCCTTCACCTAAAGCAGTTCTTATCTACTGATTAATCAATAAAAAAACCCTCTCCCACCCTCCCTGCCTCCCCCCCTCGTAACCACAAAAGTATGTGTTCTTCTCAGGTTTACTATTTCTCAAGATCTTATAATAGTGGTCTTATACAATATTTGTCCTTTTGCCTCTGACTCATTTCGCTCAGCATAATGCCTTCCAGGTTCCTCCATGTTATGAAATGTTTCACAGATTCGTCACTGTTCTTTATCGATGCGTAGTATTTCATTGTGTGAATATACCACAATTTATTTACCCATTCATCCGTTGATGGACACCTTGGTTGCTTCCAACTTTTTGCTATTGTAAACAGAGCTGCAATAAACATGGGTGTGCATGTATCTGTTTGTATGAAGGCTCTTGTATCTCTAGGGTATATTCCTAGGAGTGGGATTTCTGGGTTGTATGGTAGTTCTATTTCTAACTGTTTAAGATAACGCCAGATAGATTTCCAAAGTGGTTGTACCATTTTACATTCCCACCAGCAGTGTATGAGAGTTCCAATCTCTCCGCAGCCTCTCCAACATTTATTATTTTGTGTTTTTTGGATTAATGCCAGCCTTGCTGGTGTGAGATGGAATCTCATCATAGTTTTAATTTGCATTTCTCTAATGGCTAATGATCGAGAGCATTTTCTCATGTATCTGTTGGCTGCCTGAATATCTTCTTTAGTGAAATGTATGTTCATATCCTTTGCCCACTTCTTGATTGGTTTGTTTGTCTTTTTGTGGTTGAGTTTTGACAGAATCATGTAGATTTTAGAGATCAGGCGCTGGTCTGAGATGTCATAGCTGAAAATTCTTTCCCAGTCTGTAGATGGTCTTTTTACTCTTTTGGTGAAGTCTTTAGATGAGCATAGGTGTTTGATTTTTAGGAGCTCCCAGTTATCGGGTTTCTCTTCATCATTTTTGGTAATGTTTTGTATTCTGTTTATACCTTGTATTAGGGCTCCTAGGGTTGTCCCAATTTTTTCTTCCATGATCTTTATCGTTTTAGTCTTTATATTTAGGTCTTTGATCCACTTGGAGTTAGTTTTTGTGCATGGTGTGAGGTATGGGTCCTGTTTCATTTTTTTGCAAATGGATATCCAGTTATGCCAGCACCATTTGTTAAAAAGGCTATCTTTTCCCCAGTTAATTGACACTGGTCCTTTGTCAAATATCAGCTGCTCATACGTGGATGGATCTATGTCTGGGTTCTCAATTCTGTTCCATTGGCCTATGTGTCTGTTGTTGTACCAATACCAGGCTGTTTTGACTACTGTGGCTGTATAATAGGTTCTGAAGTCAGGTAAGGTGAGGCCTCCCACTTTCTTCTTCTTTTTCAGTAGTGCTTTGCTTATCCGGGGCTTCTTTCCCTTCCATATGAAATGGGTGATTTGTTTCTCTATCCCCTTAAAATATGACACTGGAATTTGGATTGGAAGTGCGTTAAATGTATAGATGGCTTTTGGTAGAATAGACATTTTTACTATGTTAAGTCTTCCTATCCATGAGCAGGGGATGTTTTTCCACTTAAGTATGTCCTTTTGAATTTCTTGCAGTAGAGCTTTGTAGTTTTCTTTGTATAGGTCTTGTACATCCTTGGTAAGATTTATTCCTAAGTATCTTATCTTCTTGGGGGCTACTGTGAATGGTATTGATTTGGCTATTTCCTCTTCGGTGTTCTTTTTGTTGATGTAGAGGAATCCAAGTGATTTTTGTATGTTTATTTTATAACCTGAGACTCTGCCAAACTCTTCTATTAGTTTCAGTAGTTTTCTGGAGGATTCCTTAGGGTTCTCTGTGTATATAATCATGTCATCTGCAAATAGTGGTAACTTTACTTCTTCCTTGCCAATCCGGATACCTTTTATTTCTTTGTCTAGCCTAATTGCCCTGGCTAGGACTTCCAACACGATGTTGAATAAGAGCGGTGATAAAGGGCATCCTTGTCTGGTTCCCGTTCTCAAGGGAAATGCTTTCAGGTTCTCTCCATTTAGAGTGATATTGGCTGTTGGCTTTGCATAGATGCCCTTTATTATGTTGAGGAATTTTCCTTCAATTCCTATTTTGGTAAGAGTTTTTATCATGAATGGGTGTTGGACTTTGTCAAATGCCTTTTCTGCATCAATTGATAAGATCATGTGCTTTTTGTCTTTTGTTTTATTTATGTGATGGATTACATTAATGGTTTTTCTGATATTAAACCAGCCTTGCATACCTGGTATAAATCCCACTTGATCAGGGTGAATTATTTTTTGGATGTGTTGTTGGATTCTATTGGCTAGAATTTTGTTGAGGATTTTTGCATCAATGTTCATGAGGGATATAGGTCTATAATTTTCTTTTTTTGTAATCTCTTTACCTGGTTTTGGTATCAGGGAGATGGTGGCTTCATAGAATGAGTTGGGTAGTATTCCGTCATTTTCTATGCTTTGGAATACCTTTAGTAGTAGTGGTGTTAACTCTTCTCTGAAAGTTTGGTAGAACTCTGCAGTGAAGCCGTCCGGGCCAGGGCTTTTTTTTGTTGGGAGTTTTTTGATTACTGTTTCAATCTCTTTTTTTGTTATGGGTCTATTTAATTGTTCTACTTCTGAATGTGTTAGTTTAGGTAGGTAGTGTTTTTCCAGGAATTCATCCATTTCTTCTAGGTTTTCAAATTTGTTACAGTACAATTTTTCATAATAATCTGAAATGATTCTTTTAATTTCATTTGGTTCTGTTGTGATGTGGTCCTTCTCGTTTCTTATTCGGGTTATTTGTTTCCTTTCCTGTATTTCTTTAGTCAGTCTAGCCAATGGTTTATCAATTTTGTTAATTTTTTCAAAGAACCAGCTTTTGGCTTTGTTAATTCTTTCAATTGTTTTTCTGTTCTCTAAATCATTTAGTTCAGCTCTAATTTTTATTATTTGTTTTCTTCTGGTGCCTGATGGATTCTTTTGTTGCTCAGTTTCTATTTGTTCATGTTGTCGGGACAGTTCTCTGCTTTTGGCTCTTTCTTCTTTTTGTATGTGTCCATTTATTGATATAAATTGGCCTCTGAGCACTGCTTTTGCTGTGTCCCAGAGGTTTTGATAGGAAGTATTTTCATTCTCGTTGCTTTCTATGAATTTCCTTATTCCCTCCTTGATGTCTTCTATAACCCAGTCTTTTTTCAGGAGGGTGTTGTTCGTTTTCCAAGTATTTGATTTCTTTTCCCTAGTTTTTCTGTTATTGATCTCTAGTTTTATTGCCTTGTGGTCTGAGAAGATGCTCTTTAATATTTCGATGTTTTGGACTCTGCAAAGGTTTGTTTTATGACCTAATATGTGGTCTATTCTAGAGAATGTTCCATGTGCACTAGAAAAAAAAGTATATTTTGCAGCAGTTGGGTGGAGAGTTCTGTATAAGTCAATGAGGTCAAGTTGGTTGATTGTTGTAATTAGATCTTCCGTGTCTCTATTGAGCTTCTTACTGGATGTCCTGTCCTTCTCCGAAAGTGGTGTGTTGAAGTCTCCTACTATAATTGTGGAGGTATCTATCTCGTTTTTCAATTCTGTTAAAATTTGATTTATGTATCTTGCAGCCCTGTCATTGGGTGCATAAATATTTAATATGGTTATGTCTTCCTGATCAATTGTCCCTTTCATCATTATATAGTGTCCTTCTTTATCCTTTGTGGTGGATTTAAGTCTAAAGTCTATTTTGTCAGAAATTAATATTGCTACTCCTCTTCTTTTTTGCTTATTGTTTGCTTGATATACTTTTTTCCATCCTTTGAGTTTTAGTTTGTTTGTGTCTCTAAGTCTAAGGTGTGTCTCTTGTAGGCAGCATATAGATGGATCGTGTTTCTTTATCCAGTCTGTGACTCTCTGTCTCTTTATTGGTGCATTTAGTCCATTTACATTCAGGGTAATTATAGATAAATAAGTTTTTAGTGCTGTCATTTTGATGCCTTTTTATGTGTGTTGTTGACAATTTCATTCTTCCACATACTTTTTTGTGCTGAGGTGTTTTTCTTAGTAAATTGTGAGATCCTCATTTTCATAGTGCTTGACTTTATGTTAGTTGAGTCGTTACGTTTTTCTTGGTTTTTATCTTGAGTTATAGAGTTGTTATACCTTTTTGTGGTTACCTTATTATTTACCCCTATTTTTCTAAGTAAAAACCTAACTTGTATTGTTCTATATTGCCTTGTATTACTCTCCATATGGCAGTTCAATGCCTCCTGTATTTAGTCCCTCTTTTTGATTATTGTGATCTTTTACCTATTGACTTCCATGATTCCCTGTTATGTGTATTTTTTTTTTTTAATTAATCTTAATTTGTTTGTTTTTGTGATTTCCCTATTTGAGTTGATATCAGGACATTCTGTTTTGTGACCTTGTGTTGTGCTGATATCTGATATTATTGGTTCTCTGACCAAACAATATCCTTTAGTATTTCTTGTAGCTTTGGTTTGGTTTTTGCAAATTCTCTAAACTTGTGTTTGTCTGTAAATATCTTAATTTCGCCTTCATATTTCAGAGAGAGTTTTGCTGGATATATGATCCTTGGCTGGCAGTTTTTCTCCTTCAGTGTTCTGTATATGTCGTCCCATTCCCTTCTTGCCTGCATGGTTTCTGCTGAGTAGTCACAACATATTCTTATTGATTCTCCCTTGAAGGAAACCTTTCTTTTCTCCCTGGCTGCTTTTAAAATTTTCTGTTTATCTTTGGTTTTGGTGAGTTTGATGATAATATGTCTTGGTGTATTTCTTTTTGGATCAATCTTAAATGGGGTTCGATGAGCATCTTGGATAGATATCCTTTCGTCTTTCATGATGTCAGGGAGTTTTCTGTCAGGAGTTCTTCAACTATTTTCTCTGTGTTTTCTGTCCCCCCTCCCTGTTCTGGGACTCCAATCACCCGCAGGTTATCCTTCTTGATAGAGTCCCACATAATTCTTAGGGTTTCTTCATTTTTTTTAATTCTTTTATCTGATTTTTTTTCAGCTATCTTGGTGTTGATTCCCTGGTCCTCCAGATGTCCCAGTCTGCATTCTAATTGCTCGAGTCTGCTCCTCTGACTTCCTATTGCGTTGTCTAATTCTGTTATTTTATTGTTAATCTTTTGGATTTCTACATGTTGCCTCTCTATGGATTCTTGCAACTTATTAATTTTTCCAGTATGTTCTTGAATAATCTTTTTGAGTTCTTCAACAGTTTTATCAATGTGTTCCTTGGCTTTTTCTGCAGTTATTCTAATTTCATTTGTGATATCATTAAGCATTCTGTAAATTAGTTTTTTATATTCTGTATCTGATAATTCCAAGATTGTATCTTCATTTGGGAAAGATTTTGATTCTTTTGTTTGGGGGGTTGGAGAAGCTGTCATGGTCTGCTTCTTTAAGTGGTTTGATATGGATTGTTGTCTCCGAGCCATCACTGGGAAACTAGTTTTTCCAGAAAATCCGCTAAAAAAAAAATGCAGTCAGATCCCTATCAGAGTTCTCCCTCTGGCTCAGGCTATTCAGATGTTAATGAAGCCACCTGGGGAGGGTGGGGGAGGGATCAGAGAGATAGGAGAGTAGCACCTCAGAATATAGCCAGAGTTGCTTGTCTTGCTTGGAATGACTATTATATCTGAGATTCCCGCGGGGCGCGTCGCCTATGTGTGCTGGCTGTGTGGAGATTGCCCCCGGGGGGTCTGGCCCGCTGGAGTCACGGTCAGATCCTCCGCTTCCAGCCCCACGCCCAGCGTCAAGGCTCCCCTACTGGGACGGTGAACTCTCGACTCCAAAATCAGTCACTGCCTCCCGGGGACTTCTCGTCCCTCCAGCTGCGTGGCCGTGCCGCCTCCGCGAACCAGTTGGGCCTCCTCCCGGGGTTAGTTCAGATGGGTGGAGCAGGTACCCGTGCTTGTGCCGTGACCGAGTGTCCTGGCTGGGACGCTGTTCTCCCTGCTCCAATACCAGTCGCTGCCTCCCAGGGACTTCTCCTACCGGCTGCGTCTCACGCCGCCCGCGCGACCCGCCTGGGCCCCTTCCCGGGGTTAGTTCAGGGGGGTGGAGCAACTCTCCGTGTTTATGCCATACCTGCGTCCAGTCCAAATCCCTGCAGGACGGTTTCCCGGCTCGGACGCTGCTCTTTCTGCTCCAAGACCAGTTACTGCCTCCCGGGGACTTCTCCTACCGGCTGCATCCCACGCCGCCTGTGGAACCGGCTGGTCCCCCTCCCGGGGTTAGTTCAGAGGGGTGGAGCAGCTCTCTGTGCTTGTGCCGTACCTGACTGGTACGCTGGCTCCAGGCTCTGGAAACAATCGCTGCTTCCCCGTATTAGTTCGTTCTCCGTCTCTAAATCTGTGTTTGTTGTTCAGGGTTCGTAGATTGTTATGTATGTGATCGATTCACTTGTTTTTCCATGTCTTTGTTGTAAGAGGGATCCGAGGTAGCGTCTGCCTAGTCCGCCATCTTGGCTCCGCCCCCTATATGAGATTTTAAGATCTGCATCCCACTGTTCTTCTGTTCCATCAGGGATTCACTGTTGTGTCCCCTTTCAGAGCAGTCACTGGAGGTAGCTGGGTACCATCTAGTTCTTCTGGTCTCAGTCTTATGTAGTCTCTGGTTTATGTGGTCTTAAGCCAATCTCTTTGAGATATAAAAGAGAGAAGCAAGCAAAGAGACATGGGGACCTCATACCACCCAGGAAGCAGCACCAGGAGCAGAGTGTGACCTTTGGACGCCGGGGTCCCTGTCCTTCAGAAGTTGCTAGACCAGGGGAAGACTGATGACGAGGACCTTCCCCCAGAGCCAACAGAGGGAGAAAGCCTTCCCCTGCAGCTGGCACTCTGAATTCAGATTTCTAGCCTCTTAGACTGTGAGAGAATAAACTTCTGTTTGTTAAAGCCATCTGCTTGTGGTATTTCTGTTATAGTAGCACTAGATAACTAAGACAGTGTACGTCAGGTTTGTATCCTTTCACCATATATAACAATGGCATCAGGGCAGAGTTTGACCTTCTCTCTCTTCACATAGGGGAAGGAGGATCAAGATCAACAGCCCAAGACTGATTCCTGTGAGGCAGAGGTCAGACATACCTCCTCTCTCTGCCATCTTTACCAATTCTGACACCAACTATCTTTCCCATAGCACTCTCTACATCCCTGCTGCGTTCGATAATTCATTGCAATGGCCACATAAAATTCATAGACAATACTCATGATTATGGGGTTCATTAGGGAAGTAACAGGTTACAATTCAGGTTCAGGAACGCTTAATAAACAGTTCTTCCATCAGAACCGTCTCATCCCAGCTGTGCTCACAGGCACGCCTCTCCCTGGCCCTGTGTCTCTGCCCAAAGGTACTCAGCTTTCTCGCTCCTTGGGCTAGGAAGCCCACTGCACGATCTCTCCTGACACTGCTTCTCTGCCATCTTCAGGATCACAGCTCACTCTCGGTCTCCTGGTTCCAGGCGTTTCTCAGTCCGGGGATCCTGGGACCAAGGGACACACTTTCTGCTCCTGGCTATTCCTCCTTGGTGGTGGTGGGATCCTCTCTTTCCTGCCTCTGAGGTGGCTTGTTTCAAGCCCAGTGGGATGGCAAAACTGACCAATCCTTTTGGTGGGCCACAATTACCCTATCACACAGTCCCACCTAACATGGCTAAAAAGGCCACACAAAAGTGATCCTTCACATCACACCATACTTATTCAATCTGTATGCTGAGAAAATAATCAAAGAAGCTGGGCTATATGATGAAGAATGTGCCATCAGGATTTGAAGAAGATACATTAACAACCTGCGTTATCCAGATGACATAACCTTGCTTGCTGAAAGAGAAGAGGACTTGAAGCACTTACTGATGAAAATCAAAGATTACAGCCTTCACTATGGATTACACCTCAACATAAAGAAAATAAAAATTCTGACAAGTGAACCAATAAGCAACATCATGATAAAAAGAGAAAAGACTGAAGTTGTCAAAGATTTCATTTTACTTGGAGCCACCATCAACACCCATGGGGGCAGCAATTAAGAAATCAAACAATGTACTGCATTGGCCAAATCTGTGGCAAACCTCTGAAAAGGGTTAAAAAGCAAGGATATTACTTTAAGGCTGAGGTATGCCTGACCCAAGCCACGGTATTTTCAATTGCTTCATATGTATGCAAAGCTGGCAATGAATGAGGAAGACAGAAGAATTGATACCTTTGAATTACGGTGTTAGTGAAGAATATTAAATATACCAGGGACTGCCAGAAGAACAAAGAAATATGTGTTGGAAGAAGTACAGCCAGAATGCCCCTTAGAAGCGAGGATGGTGAGACTTCATCTCACTTTGGACATGTTATCAGGAGCGACCAGTCCCTAGAGAAAGACATCATGCTTGGTAGAGAGTCAGGGAAAAAGAGGAAGACCCTCAATGAGATGGACTGACACAGTGGCTGCAACGATGGGCTCAAATATAGAAACAACTATGAGAATGGCGTAGGACGATGCAGTGTTTCGTTCTGTTGTACACAGGGTTGCTGTGAGTTGGAACTTACTCAAGGGCACCTAACA
Source organism: Elephas maximus indicus (assembly GCF_024166365.1). NCBI lineage: Eukaryota > Metazoa > Chordata > Mammalia > Proboscidea > Elephantidae > Elephas > Elephas maximus. The sequence goes on along the minus strand of NC_064819.1, from coordinate 175,647,934 downwards.
ATAATAACAACAAATAGAAATGTGTTTTGTAATCTATCAAGTGCTAATATAATATTATTTTAATTATTTCAAATAAGATGCCCTAAAATTCAAATCGTAAGAAATACAAACTATAACAAAAGAATTACTTCCCAAGACCTCACATATACACAAATAGAGTTCCTACCATTACAGTTCATTACGTTAACTGAATATAAAATGTTGCAAATATATGATACTGATTTCTTAAAAGGTAAATAAAACATGGATCCTTGAACTGAAGAAGCTCACAAAGTAGTAATGAAGAAAGACTCATGAACAAATAACTATAAGACAATGATAAATACCATTTTCATCAAAAAATGTTGGCAATTAGGCTATAAGGAAAAATTTTCCTGCTCCTAGTTAATACTGGAAAATAGAATTCACTGTCGAAAATTTTACTTTACAGAAATATTTTATGTATTGTTCATTCTATGAAGCCAGAGATAAAGATCTCACAGCTTCCATCTCAAGGTAGACAACTACCAAAGGAATTTCCATGCTCAGAGTAAACATTCATTACAAAATCACACGAGCAGTTCGCCTCCCTAGAGGACAAACTAATTCCCCTTTCAGGCAGTACAAACTACTTATAGTTACAATATTCTTTATCCTTAAAAGCAAAATTCTTGATTTATATTAACTTTTTAAAAACACCATACATACTTTTCATCTGGCCGTAAAATACTACAGTAAGAATCAGGGCGGTTTACAAAGAAACCTGTTTTCTTCACCACACTTTCTGCAATCACATTCAGCCGATCAAGAACATTACACAGCTTGCTGAGGAGAGAAGAATGAGAAAAGTGAGATATATCTAAGCAAAATGAAGTCTACAGTGATGATGTTCAGGGACTTCGTTTTAAAAATCCCCTACTGGTAATTAATGAAAACATTATAATAATTGATTTCTACAAAATAATGTTTAATCAATCGCTACTAACAGTTGACGCAAAAGGCATGAAGGATTTCTAACTTAATAAATATTGGGGACCATTAATCTTGGCACATTACATCCCTGCAACAGTTTTTTCCAAAGCCTTTCACTATCAAGAAAGTTCAGTCAGTCAAGCCAATATGTATTCCTAAGATTTGTAAGTGAAAAGAGTACAATGCACAGTGTGAGTGGCCGGGGAAGAAAAAAAAATATAAGAATAAATTAACAAGAATGACACCAACCCATAATTAAGCTAATACTCTAGGCAAGTGTGTGTGTGTCTGTGTGTGTGTCTGTGTGTACAGGTATCTAACTACATAAAATGATCTGGGAAAAAAGTAGAGTGGTTTAAGTACAAAACAACAGAGTAATATTTTAAAATATGAGACCTTAAAATAAACCCAGCGCTTGTATGACGCAAACGTAGTAAATGAGTAAGAAGACAATGTAAGGTTAATGAGAGAAATTTCCTTGGTGGAGATGAGTGTTGAATCAGATCTTAAAAGTTAAAAGAGATGTAGAAAATCACCATAAACCAAAAAACCAAACCCAGTGCCATCGAGTCGATTCCGACTCATAGCGACCCTATAGGACAAAGTAGAACTGCCCCATAGAGTTTCCAAGGAGTGCCTGGCGGACTTGAACTGTCAACCGTTTGGTTAGCAGCCGTACCACTTAACCACTACGCCACCAGGGTTTCCGAAAATCAACATCAGAGGGGAAAATGGCAGAAACAAAGGCTCAGGGATAGATCCTTGGCTGCTACATTTGGGGCAGAGCATTAAGGTTAGTTTTTCTGGAACAGAGTGGTCCTTAGAATAAAGAAACGTTATTACATTCTAGAGCCAGCCAGGTGACGAGGCCCTAACATTACACTAAGGAGTTTGGGTTTACTATAAATAGTTGAGAGTTACTGCAGCCTCATCCATAAATGAATGAGCTAATCTGAAAGTGGTGTCTGAGAAAGTGATTAAACAGTAAAATAGAAATAGCAAAAAGTGCAAGTAATGCCTCTAAGGAACAATAGCAGAGTAGGACTAGATACTTCACAAACAGAATCTAAAAATGGTATAATATCACACGTAAGTGAAATTTGGGGGAACATAATTCAAAAGCAGTTGCAGTAGTATATCAACAGGGAACTGCCAGGAGTTCAAGCCAGATTCAGAAGAGGACATGGAATAGGCGATATCACTGCTGATGTCAGATGGATCTTGGCTGAAAATAGACAATACCAGAAAGATGTTTCCCTGTGTTTTCTTGACTATGCAAAGGCATTTGACTGTGTGGATCATAACAAATTATGTATAACATTGTGAAGAATGGGAATTTCATCAAAAAGAATTTTCCTCCATATGCCATTTACTAGTGAATAAAGCTCCTCCCCCTTCTGGCCTCAGTTTCCCCATCTGTAAAATGAAGGCAGTCACCTGACAATGATTCCAAAACCTGGCTATATATCAGAATAAACCTGGAACTGTTCTAAGAATATAGATTTCAACAGTTTACCCCTGGAGAGATTATTGATTCTGGAAGCCTGTGGTGAGGAAATACGTATTTTTAACAAGAATTTAACAAAAGTTCCATGTGGGAGTTAGCCTCAGGGGTCATAAACTGACTTCCATCCCGACTCTGCCACTTACTGTTTGTGAGACCTCAGGACTTAATCTCTCCATGGCCCAGTGTCCTCATCGAAGACATGGGTCTAATAATGCTAACTCTGTCAAGACCTGTATGGTGATTTAAGTGAACTGGTACTTGTAAAGCAGTTAGAGCCATGCCTGGTACATACTTAAGTACTTAAGTGTTAAATAATTACTCAGGCAGTTAGGTTGCTGCCGGCTGTGGACGGCCTCTAACAGATTTTTCCAGTTTTCATATTGCATGAGTCTCTGCCCCACCACTCTCTAAAGAACAAGAGAGAACAGTCCTCATTAGGAAAAAAAAAAAGGTGGGAATTCTAGAACACTTAATTGTGCTCATGTAGAACTTGTACATAGACTAAGAGGCAGTCATTCAAACAGAACAAGGGGATAAAATGTGGTTTAAAATCGTGTGTTGCAGGGTGTATTCTTTCACCTTACTTATTCAATCTGTATGCTGTGCAAATAGTCTGAGAAGCTGTACTATATGAAGAACACGGCATCAGGATTCAAAGAAGACTTATCAACAACCTGCTATATGTAGATGACACTACCTTGCTTGCTGAAAGCTGAGAGGACTTGAAGCACTTACTAATGAAGATCAAAGCCCACAGCCTTCAGTACGGATTATGACTCAACACAAAGAAAACTAAAATCCTCACAACTGGTCCAATAAGCAACATCACGACAAACGGAGAAGATATTGAGGTTTTCAAGGATTTCATTTTACTTGGATCCACAATCAACACCCATGGAAGCAGCAGTCAAGAAACTGAAGAGCATATTGCATTGGACAAATCTGCTGCAAAAGACTTCTTTATGGTGTTAAAAAACAAAGATGTCACTTTGAGGACTAGGGTACGCAGACCCAAGCCATGGTATTTTTAATTGCCTTGTATACATCTGAAAGATGGACAATGAATAAGGACCAAAGAAGAATTGATGTATTCGAATTGTGGCACTGGGGAAGAATATTTAATATACCATGGACTGCCAGAAGAACAAACAGGTCTATCTTGGAGGAAGTACAGCCAGAATGCTCCTTGGTGGCAAGGACAGTGAGACTTCATCTCACGTACTTGGGACAAGTTATCAGGAGGGACCAGTCCCTGGAGAAGGACATCATGCTTGGTACAGTAGAAGGTCTGTGAAAAAGAGGAAGACCTTCAATGAGATGGACCGACACACTGGCTGCAACAGTGGGCTTAAACACAGCAACGATTGTGAGGATAGTGCAAGACTGGGCAGTGTTTCATTCTGTTGTACGCAGTGTGGCTGTAAGTTGGAATTGACTTGACAGCACCTAACAACAACAACCAAAGTGGTAGGCAAAAATAAGAGTTTGGCCAATTCAATTCAGCACTCAGATTATATACCAGCGACAAAACAGCCCCTCAGCGAGCTCATGAAGGAAATGAAAAGAGTAACTTTTACTTTACCATAGATATAAGCTTCCTGCTATTTTCATTACAAGAAAAGGTAAGTATCATAACCAGACATATGACTGTCTATTCACCTTTTGGTGTACTTGGCCATATCCCAAGGAATATAAACAATGGTGTGTTCAGGAGGCAAAAACTGATTGAGGTACGTCACAGCAGCTACAAGTTCTTCACTCAGAATTCTTTCATGCTTTCTTTTCTCTCGTTCCTTTGTTAAAAAAAAAAAAAAGTATTTTGAGTGTTCTAATCACCTTATTTCTATGTCTTAAATCACCTTAAATCAGAACAACAGGCTTTTAAATTTTTATATTTCAGCTAAGGTAAGGCATAAAAACTGAAGTCTTAAATATACTTGAAACCTACCTACTAAAATTAATGTAAATGCAAAGAAATAAAACTGCATTGAATTGAAGTAAACAAATAATAAGCTTTAAAGACTCAAGGAAATCAGATTTCTTCTCAGTAACCTCCCAGTAGGATCAAGAAGCCCACCTCATTCCAGACAGACCTGCCCCACACATTCCACACGCCAGTCAGGTAGAGGAGACCCCCTCCAGGACCAGAAGTAGGGAACCCCTAGTCCAGTCAGCTGAAGACCAGACGGGCATTGACTGGGTCTGGACGAATAATCCCCAAACTGGCATGGCAAAAAGTACTTTAATAGTTTTTATATTTGCATCTCTCAAAAACCCTGGGAGGTAATCCAGGCAGGTACTGTTTTTTCTTTTACAGTGTAGTTGAAGGAACTAAGCCTTACCTTCCGCCCCCTTGGCTGCTGGCCCTCCTTAGATATTACACTGCCTCTCACTCCAGAGCGGCTAGTGTATTATAGTACAAGCTAGGGGATTGGAAAGCTGACTCTGCCATGTGGCCTTGGGCAAGGTTTTTAACCTCCCTGTTGTTGTTGGCTGCCATTAAGTCAGTCCCCATTCATGGTGATCCCATGCACAACGGGATCTGGCTGTTGCGATCCGTAAGGTTTTAACTGGCTGATTTTTTGGAAGTAGATCACCAAGCCTTCCTTTCTAGTCTGTCTGCTCTGTTGAAACGTGTTCAGCATCATAACAACATTTAAGCCTCTGCTGACAGACGGATGGCGCCTGCACATGAGGTACATTGACCAGGAATAGAACAGAGGTCTCTAGCATGGAAAGGGAGAATTTTATCACTGAACCACCACTGTCCCCTTAACTTCCTTAGTTCTCATTTTTTCTTGTATAGAATGGGTAATAACAATATCTCCCTTACAGCATTAATGTCAGGGTTATACAGGATAAACCATCATAAGTTCTTATCGGACCATCAAGCACATATTAAGTACTCAATAAAATTAGCTCTTTTTATTGTTACCCTGATCAGGCCTTCGCTTAGAAACAAAGAAAAACAACTCAGCAATAGTGATACTGCAATGGTGTTAAGGCATTATCTCTGGCATGAAAATAAATCTTTTCTGTTTTCAGTTATGGCAATTATTTTTCAACTGCCAGAATTTAATTAGATAACTATCGTAGAAACAAAAAAGGTATCTATTTTATTTTATACACCTGAATAAATCAAATGGATTTAGAGTTGACTAAGAGTAGTGTTGAAACAATTCAGGATGAAAATTTTTTAGCTTATTTTTACATCTGAGAATATCAAATTACATAGCTGGAATTTTTCTCAAAAGCACTTTACTCCAACTAGGGAAGCTATTGTTAACATAATTTTTTTGCAATTCTTATATCAAATTTGACATTTTATGAGCTGGAAAGGAAAGACTATTTAACCCAGCTCTGGTCATCTCTATGTAAAGCGTTTATTTTGTGTATTGCCCATAGCAGATTAGTGTTAGTGAACTGGTTAGTAGTGAACCTCCTGAGGGTCACAGACCCCTTTAACAACCAGATGAAAAGTGATTTACACACAGCTTCAAATGGTTCAAAGATCCTCCCAACAAAGGCCGTTTGTGGTAACCCCCTAGGTTATAGACACCTGATGTACAGCTTATGGGAACCCTGGTGGCATAGTGGTTAAGAGGTCGGCTGCTAACCAAAGGTCAGCAGTTGGAATTCATCAGGCACTCCTTGGAAACCATATGGGGCAGTTCTACTCTGTCCTTTAGGGTCGCTATGAGTCAGAATCGACTCAACGGCAATAGGTTTTTTTTTTTTTTTTTGGTACAGTCTATGCTGGGTTCCAGATTGCCTCCCTGTTGATACCTGGCAGCAGCACTGGAAGTGTCTGGGTTGCTGCAAAATGGGAACCTGTGCCTCAAACTTCCACAACTGCAGTGGGGGTGGGGAGTGTAGTGTACAACATAGGGTGGAGGAGAAAAGAAATAAAGCAAAGTGCTTCACTTCAGCAACTTCATATGGTAGTAGAACAAAGGCTAAGTATCATTCAGTATTATTTCATAAACACATGCATTATTTGACTCTAATCACAGGTTAAAAAGGTCCTCTTCCAAGTGAACTGAATAAACATTATGAATAAAATAATCAATGACAAAAATGAAATTTTTTTTTTCTGTACTAAACAACTTAATCCCCAAATTATTCTCTAGTTATTGTCAGGCTTTTTATTCCAACAGAACAATACACAAGTACGGTTTTAAAATCCACTGACCTTTAAATATTCAAAAATAAATATACACGTGAGAAATCTGGGAAAAAAACACTTTACAGTCACATGTATCAGATAGTATTGTTTGAATCTGCACAATTGTGCACAATTAGTAGAGAATTATTTCAAGCATTGGAAACCTGAATCTCCATTTAACCATAGCTTTAAAAATCCATAGCAAAAAACCAAACCCAGCGCCGTCGAGTTGATTCCGACTCATAGCGACCCTATAGGACAGAGTAGAACTGCCCCATACAGTTTCCAAGGAGCGCCTGGCAGATTCGAACTGCTGACCCTTTGGTTAGCAGCTGTAGCACTTAACCACTATGCCACCAGGGTTTCCAAAAAGCCATAAGGACTCCATAAAACACGAACAAGATCCACTAATTTAGGTATAGATTTATACTCTAGTGATGCCTTGTAATTTACTGTTTTAACAATCATTTATTTCTATACAAAGAATACTTTAATTTCTACATATTTATTGAAAATGTATTCATGAGTATTTTTAATATTAAAGTTTTCCTACTTTAATTTTTCAATTATATACACGACAGACACTGTTCAATACTTGGCTAAAGTCACAGATTATCCAGCTACTGCCTTACATTATTCTGAGTTGGCAGGGAGAGAGAGGAGAACATGAAACTTCTGAATTAATGTGAATAAAGGTCTAGAAAAGGATGCATTTACTATCTGAATGATATATCTTACAAGGTCTACTCCTGGCAAGAGACAATTACATAAACCAAAGAGCAAAAAGGAAGAAATAGAGCAGATTGCCTCTTTGATCTCTCCACTCACACTTTCAGGCCATATTCTTCCATACTCTTGATAACACACACACACACACACACACACACACACACGCCACGCCCTGCTCCATTAAGCCCATGTACTTAGTTACACGGAGTCCCCGGGTGGTACAAATGGTTAATAAGCTGGGCTGCTAACCAAAAGGTTGGTAGTTTGAATCCACTCAGAGGCACCTCAATAGAAAGGTTGGGTGATCGACTTCTGCAAGATCAGAGCCATTAAAAACCCTATGGAGGGTAAGTCTACTCTGAAAAGCATCAACTCGATAAACCAAAAACCAAACTCGTTGCTGTTGGGTCGATTCCGACTCATAGTGACCCCATAGGACAGAGTAGAGCTGCCCATACAGTTTCCAAGGAGCTTCTGGTGGATTCAAACTGCTGACTTTTTGGTTAGCAGCTGAACTGTTAATTACTACGCCACCAGGGTTTCAACACCAACTGTTTTTTTTTTTTTTTTTAATCTGGCTTTTCAGGTTTAGCCCTGTACCAGTTCATTAGTTCTTTGGGTTGAGGTCGGGATGGTTCTTTCAAAACATAACTCTGATCATTATCCTCTCAACCGTGTGAAACTCTTCAACAGCTTTCAAGTGCTCTCAGGATAGAGGCCAAACTTATCATCACAGCCTATAAGGTCCTGCACGGTCAGGCCATGACTATCTCTTCAGCCTCATCTCACAACAGACTCTCTTGCCCTCATCCTCTGTGCCCCAGCCACACAGACCTGCCTTCTCTTCCTCAAACCCACAACACCCCCTCCTGTCTCAATGTCTTTGTACATGCTGTTCTCTCCGAGCTGAACACTATTCACTTTCCTCTTGTTCTAGTTAACACCTCTTTCTTCAGGTGTTAGCTTCCTCAGGGAAGACCTCTCTCCCACTATAAGCTCTCATAGAACAGTTTACTCTGGCTTGGTGTCTCTGCCTTTACCTACCATCTCCTCCATTTGACTGTTAGCTCCATGAAGGAAAGAACCGTTCCATTACTGCCTGGCACATAGGACTCTCAAAATTACTCACGAAATGGCTGACAAAATGGACACGGGATTCCTTGGTCTTTAATTAACTGAGTTATAATTATTAACCAACCTCTTGGAATAGCCTCAAGACACTACTCAGCCATTGGCTACCACTACAATCATAATATAAGAAAACCCTCACTTTTTATACTTCCAGGGTCTTCTTGGTTGCTGACTTAGATTCTTTCAAATCATTAGGTTGCAACAGATGCAGATGAAACTCACTGTCTAGTTCCCCTACCCTCCATCGTAGGCCTTTGGCCTGGGTGTCTCCCTATTCCCACAAGACATGTTGGCCAGTCAGTTCCTTGGCAAAGAAGAAGAGAGCTTTGAGGCCAATACTACCACCTTGTCTGGGCTTCTCACACACCCATGTCATTCTGGAACAACAACAGTATCCCACTTTCTGAATCTGCCTAGAGATCCTATTACTATGTATTGATTTGCCCAGGAAGAGATCTTACAGATTGTCAAGGGAGTAGGCTATACTAAGGCTAGCTTGATTTCCCTGCTTCCTTCTTCAAGCTTTCCTGGAAACTAAGGCAGAAATTTTACCCGTACCTAGTTCACATACGGAAATCAAGAGCCAGATACACTGCATCACTCACTTCCCTTGGAAACATACCACTGATCCTCCTAGGTACCCAGGGAAGAGACAATGTGGGATCTGAGGCCAAAGCACAGGCTCAGACAGCTCAGACACAGTGAGCACCACAGAGGAAGAATCTCCAAGTCGCACCTCTGGACAGAGCCAGAGCAAAGTTTGTTAATCCCCTTTGTTGCTGTTGTTAGGTGCTGTCAAGATGATTTTTGACTCACAGTAACCCCACATGACAGAGATGCCCCATAGTGGTTTATTGGCTGCAATCTTTATGGAGCAGATCACCAGATCTTTCTCCCGCAGAGCTACTTGGTAGATTCGAACTGCCAACCTTTCAGTTAGTGCTGAGGAAAAAGGTTGCCCAGGGTGTTTGAATTTCATAACCAAAGTACATCACACCTTCACTAAATTCAAGATGATGATAGGAGAGCCAAACCTCTGAAGCATCTGGTCAAAGTGAAGGGCGGCCACATGTGCATATGGATCTGCCTGGTCCACTGAGGAGGAAAAAAAGGATGAGTAAATACCACAATGAAAATTAGAAAGCAGGAACAAAAGGAGTGTTGGCAGTTTTGTTTGTTTGATGTTTAAAGAAATACAATTTAGCTAATCTTCAAACAGTTTCACTTCCCAAATCCCTCTCAAGGGGCTCATCAGACACTCATTTATCACATATTTTTGAATCTGAATGATTCTTACATTTCTGCCGTGAAATACAAATAATTTCCTAACAGTCAAAATTAAAGAAAAAAATCTAACATTATTGCATAAAAATAAAAGAAGTTCTTCTAAATTATCTATTTCCGATACTAAAAACTCAACAAAACCTAATCATTTATGAGATTTCTCTGACAATAGTTCATTATCTCTAATGTTGGGTAAAGAAGAGTTACTATTAAAAAGACTGTTCCACGTACAAGTAATAGGAGGTTTAGGCATCATGGTTGAAATGTCCTGAGACCAGTATAAAGGAACTGATCCTCTAACTTGTACATAAGAAGAATAGCTTCCTGCAGTAAAAGACATCACAGAAGCGTCACAGAGTATTTGCTCAGTCTCCACTTCATTTGCAACATCACCCTGGAAAGAAACATGCATTTAAAGTTACTATTTCATAGGGTTGTTATGAGTTGGAATCCACTGGATGACAATGGGTTTTTGTTTTTAGAATCGTTAATAGAAAAAAACTCAAGTACACAATGAAACTCTAATTCCTACCCTTAGAATGCCTTGAAAGAGGTAAATGTTGATCAACATTCAGTGTACACATAAATAAAGCAAAACCAATAAAATGCAATAAAGAAAGGCAATTAAAAATAGCAGAGAATGGGCTAGCTAATAATACAAGTGGTATTATTTGTACAAGTAATACAAGAGAACAGTGATATAAATGGTGGGGAGGGCAAGAAAAGAAATACAAACACACGAAATTATACAGGAAGTCAGGAAGACCAGGAGAATATCAAAATTCAATTCTGAAGACCAAGGAGAAATGAAAGGATAAAAAATAAGACTCAAATAAATGCCCGATGGACAGGAGAAAAAAAAGGGGTCGGGGGGCTTGAAGTAACTTTACTTATAAAAGTATATAAGGATATGAGAAAGCATAGTGTCACGGTCATTAATAACGCTTCTGTTTGATTATTTTCTGAATATTCAAAAGTAATAATATAGCTGCAAAGTTCTGATATTTTCTTGAAGTACCAATTATAACTATTTTCATTGTTGATACAAGTTTAAGAACAATTTCACTATTTTAAGCCAGGATCAAAATCTCATTCATTCTGTGTACTTGATCACACATCTACTTAAGACTCAAGTTGCCTATCGCAAATAGAGTCAGGGCACTCAAAAGAGATTATGTGACTGATGGCAGAGTAGGTGAATTTTTGTCGTTATTTTTTTAGTAGTGAATAGAAGAATAAGGAGTCTGTCTTGAGATGAGCTAAAGAAGGGGGAAAAGGGCAAAAGGTTTCCAATGCTTTGCTCTACTTAGTCTTCTCGTCAAAGGTGTGCTTCCAATGAGCGCTGAGCTCCACTTATTCCTTGGGTGGAGATGGTTTGCTATTTTCATCCCCACATTAAAAATGTACTATATTTTTCCATATATTACAGAGACAGCTCATCCTCCAAAACATTAGGCATTCCATAATTCCCTACGGCATTGCGCAACTCTTTAAGACAGCTGATTTTTCAGAACATCTGTATATTAGTCATATTTCTCACAAGTTTCAGATACCCCAGAGAATTAATTATTCTCTTGATAATGCCCAAAATTAAGAAATTCCACTTTTTAAAATTCCACTTTGCTTCATCTATGTCAGCAAAGCTGATGTTAAAGGATAAAATGCCAGCAGCGCTGCTGTTTTTCATCTTACCTCACAGTTTGCGCCTCTCTTTAGAAAACGGGTCCCAGCAAACTTACTGGATCTTCTAGCTATTAGGGTGACATACACTGGTCGTCCATAGATCAACAGCTCTTAGAAATCAAGTTAAAGTGATTTAGCATTCATGATTGTCACACCAGACCATTACACCTTAAGAGCATATTTAAATATGACTTGTCCTATAGGCTAAAAAACAACTAAAGCTCCATCCAAGAATGGAACAGAACTGGTTCTAGATGTTCTTCAGAATTGTGCAGGTATGAGGGCAAAAATCAACCCTGCTTAAGGAATGGTTTCCACGAATTTCAGAGGAAATAGTAACCAGGTGTAGGGTAACTAGCCCAGAGAAAACCTGGTACTTCCTTATACCCAAATAAAGGATGTGAACAGGTTCAACTAATCATTTCTTAGTTTCAGAGATCATAAAGCTCTCAAAGAGCGTATATATTATTTAATGGAATGTTCACATTATGAAGCAATATATAATTTTGAGAGAATAAAATGAGTATAATATGGTAAAAGCAGTACAAACTGCAAAACCTTAACACTGAGTGAACTATTGTGAACTTCCTGACCAACATGCAGCTTACTAGCTATGTTACCACACTTAACTTTCAGGTCTTCAGTTTCATCTTTTGTAAAATTGCATAAACAATAATAAAATAATGCTTTATTAGGACTAAATGAAATAATGTATGTAAAACTCCTGCTGCTGGCTACACTAAATGTTCACTAAATAGGAATGACTTTTATCATCATACGTTGTTGTCAGGTGCCGTCAAGTCGGTTTCAACTCATAGCGACCCTATGCACAACTGAACGAAACACTGTCCGGTCCTGTGCCATCCTCACAATTGTTATGCTTGAGCCCATTGTGAAGCCACTGTGTCAATCCATCTTGCTGAAAGTCTTCCTCTTTTTCACTGACCCTCTGCTTTACCAAGCATGATGTCCTTCTCCAGGATTGATCCCTCCTGATAGCATGTCCAAAGTATGTGAGACATAGTCTCACCATCCTTGTTTCTAAGGAGCATTCTGGTTGTACTTCTTCCAAGACAGATTTATTTGTTCTTTTGGCAGTCCATGGTATACTCAATATTCTTCCCCAACACTACAATTCAAAGGCGTCAATTCTTCTTCGGTCTTCCTTATTCATTGTCCAGCTTTCACATGCATAGGAGGAGACTGAAAACACCACGGCTTGGATCAGACACACCTTAGTCCTTAAGGTGACATCTTTGCTTTTCAACACTTTCAAGAGATCTCTTGCAGCTGATTTGCCCAATGCAACGTGTCTTTTGATTTCCTGACTGCTAATTCCATGGGTACTGATTCTAGATTCAAGTAAAACAAAATTCCTGACAACTTCAATCTGTTCTCCGTTCATCATGATATTGTTTATTGGTCCAGTTGTGAGGATTTTTGTTTTCTTTATGTTGAGGTGTGATCCATCCTGAAGGCTGTGGTCTTTGATCTTCATTAGTAAGTGCTTCAAGTCCTCTTCACTTTCAGCAAGCAAGGTTGTGTCATCTGCATAATGTAGGTTGTTAAAAAGTCTTCCTCCAATCCTGATGCCCCATTCTCTTTATATAGTCCAGCTTCTAAGATTATTTGCTCAGGATACAGATTGAATAGGTATGGTGAAAGGATACAACCCTCACTCACGCACACCTTTCCTGACTTCAAACCATGCAGTATCCCTTCGTTCTGTTCGAACGATTGCCTCTTGATCCATGTACAGATTCCTCATGAGCACAATTAAGTGTTCCAGAATTCCCATTCTCTGCAATGTTATCCATAATTTGTTATGATCTACACAGTCAAATGCCTTTGCATAGTCAATAAAACACAGGTAAACATCTTCCTGGTATTCTCTGCTTTGAGCCAGGATCCATCTGACACCAGAAATGACATCCCTGGTTCCACGTACTCTTCTAAATCCAGCTTGAAATTCTGGTAGTTCCCTGTCAATATACTGCTGCAGCTGCTCTTGAACGATTTTCAGCAAAATTTTGAATGCATGTGATATTAATGATATTGTTGGATATTTTCTGTATTCAGTTGGATCACCTTTCTCAGGAATAGGCAAAATATGGATCTCTTCCAGTGGATTGGCTGGGTAGCTTGGAACAGACAAGTGAGCATGTCCAGTGCTGCATCCATTTGTTGAAACATCTCAGGTGGTATTCCATCAATTCCCACAGCCTTGTTTTTCACCAATGCCTTCCGTGCAGCTTGGACTTCTTCTTTCAGTACCATTGGTTCCTGATCATATGTTACCTCCTGAAATGGTTCAACACTGACCAATTCCTTTTGATATAGTGACTCTGTGTACTCCTTCCGTCTTCTTTTGGTGCTTTCTGCATCATTCAGTATTTTTCCAATAGAATCCTTCAGTAATGCAACCCAAGGCTTGAATTTTTTCTTCAGTTCTTTCAGCTTAAGAAATGCTGAGCATGTTCTTCCCTTTCGGTTTTCTGTCTCCAGGTATTTGTACATGTCATCCTAATACTTTGTCTTCTAGAGCTGCCCTTTGAAATCCTCTGTTTAGGTCTTTTACATTATCACTTTTTTCCTTTTGCTTTAGCTATTCAATGTTCAAGAGCAAGTTTCAGGGTCTCTTCTGATATCCACTTATGTCTTTTTTTTTCCTCTCTTGTCTTTTTAATGGCCTCTTCTTGCTTTCTTCATGTATGATGTCCTTGATGTTATTCCATAGCTTGTCTGGTTTTCAGTCATTAGGGTTCAAAGTGTCAAATCCATTCAGATGGTCTCTAAATTCAGGTGGAATATACTCAAAGTCATATTTTGGTTCTCGTGGACTTGTTCTTATTTTCTTCAGTTTCAGCTTAAACTTGCGTATGAGTAATTGATGGTCTGATTCACAGTTGCCCCGGCCTTGTTCTGACTGATGATATTGAGCTTTTCCATCATTTCTCTCCACAGATGTAGTCGATTTGATTCCTGTGCATTCCCTCTGGTGAGATCCATGTATGTACACTGTTTATATTGATGAAAAAAGGTATCTGCAATGAAGAAGTCGTTTGTCTTGCAAAATTCTATCATGCAATCTCCACCATGGTTTCTATCACCAAGGCCATATTTTCCACATACCAATCCTCTTTGTTTCCAACTTTTGCATTCCAAAGTTGCATGTTCGATCAATTTCAGACTGCAGGAGTTGGTAAAAATCGTCAATTTCTTCATCTTTGCCCTTAGCGGTTGATGCGTAAATTTGAATAATAGTCGTATTAACTGGTCTTCCTTGTAGGCGTATGGATATTATCCTATCACTGACAGCATTGTACTTCAGGATAGATCTTGAAATGTTCTTTTTAAAGATGAATGCAACACCATTCCTCTTCGTCATTCTTGGCATAGTAGACCATATGGTTGTCCGATTCAAAATGACCAATACCAGTCAATTTCAGCTCACTAATGACTAGGATATCGATCTTTATGCATTCTATTTCATTTCTGATGATTTCCAATTTTCCTAGATTCATACTTCATGCATTTCAGGTTCCGATTATTAATGGATGTTTGCAGCTGTTTCTTCTCGTTTTGAGTTGTGCCACATCAGCAAACGAAGGTCTCCAAAGCTTGACTCCATCCACATCATTGAGGTTGACTCTACTTTGAGGAGGTAGTTATCCCCCAGTTGTATTTTGAGTGCCTTCCAAGCTGAGGGGCTCCTCTTCCGGCACTAAATCAGACAATGTTCTGCTGTTATTCATAAGCTTTTCACTGGCTAATTCTTTTCAGAAGTAGACCTCCAGGTCCTTCTTCCTAGTCTGTCTTAGTCCGGAAGCTCAGCTGAAACCTGTCTGCCATGGGTGATCCTCCTGGTATTTGAATACCGGTGGCATAGCTTCCAGCATCACAGTGACACACAAGCACCCCACAGGACGATAAAATGACAGGTGCGTGGGGGTATTATCATATAGACTTCCAGAATTCATTAGATGCTTGATAATGAGACCAGATTCATTATTTAAACTAATGAGCTTTAAAATTATTTAAACTAATGACCTTTAAAATGATAATCTATGATGCTGTTCACTATTTAAAAAACAAACATTTATTGTGCTTAAGATATGCCAGGCCCTGAAATAGCTCTGGAAACCCTGGTGACGTAGTGGTTAAGAACAATGGCTGCTAACCAAAAGACTGGCAGTTTGAATCTACCAGGCATTCCTTGGAAACCCTATGGGGCAGTTCTACCCTGTCCTGTAGGGTCGCTATGAGTCTTGACTCAATGGCAATGGGTTTGGTTTTTTTGAGCTAGCTCTGGAAATATAAAACAGTTTAGAATTACCTTTTAGGAACTGCTTTTAGCAACTGTGGCACATTCTTTTTGTGTCCTTGGTAGTGAAAACCTTTGTTCTTCCCGGTAGATATTACTTTTGGAAACAAACAAAAGTAATCTAGGGCCAAATCTCATTATCATTCAGTGAATGACCAAAGTAGATGATCCCACTCACTCGCCGAAAATGATTACAGGCAGTTACGAGCCAATCCCCATAAGCCCTATTATATTAAAAATTCGAGGTATATACGATGGTTTGTAAGAAGAAATGGGTGCTATTTTGTGATGTGCATCAAAACATTATTATTATTACTATATATTATGTTAAAGATGATTTTGTGTATCTGAAAGTGTTTCTTTAATGTTTTTTATGCATAGAAAGGTACATTATATGCTATATACTAAGACAAACATTTGACTGACATTTAGATATGAACTGTACCTAACTTTTGACTTTTGTACAAATTTGACTTAAAGACAGACTTAGGAACGAAACTCCTTTGTAATTCGAGGACTGCCTATATAATGAGCCTGATTTTCAAGTGCAGCACATAACCTCAGTCATCTCCATTCAAAATTTCTCTGTCTTCATCTAGACACTCCTCTCCTTCACTTGCCACAAACCAGGCACCATTGTCCCTCTTCAAAGCTAACCTCTCCAGCTGTGCCCCTTGATCCCACTCCTTTCAAATGTTCTGGCATAAGAAAGCATAATAATGGTTAGTCACATTCACTCACTAAATGGTCTTAAAACAACCCTTCCTTTAAAGTTTTCACTACAGGTCCTTCAAAAGCCTAAGACACAAGGAAGAATATCAATTGGGAAACATACTGAGTGCACAAATGCACTACTGGATCTCAAAAAGTGATCAGAGAAGCCGAATCACCACTTCTAGAAAGTATGCACCGTATTCCTAAACCTCATAACATAATAGCACCTTCTGAGAAGGTTTTCAACATAGCTAGAAATTAAATGGAAGACGAGCCAGTGAAAGAAAAAAAAAATTATAAAATTGAACTCATCACCTTAATGCTTAACACTGTTGTAGTATGCAATAGAGTAGATACCGACTCACAGTGACTTCACGTGACAGACTAGCCCCACAGCGTTTCCCTGCCTGTAATCTTTACAGAAGCAGATCACCAGGTCTTTCTCCCCAGGAGCCACTGAATGGGTCTGAACCACCGACCTTTTGGTTACCAGCTGAGTGCCTAACCAGTTGCATGGCCAGGGCTCCTTAACACTACCTCTACTTAATCTGTTACGCCCATTCAAATCCAGGCCTTCTAGTATCATTTAACTTAGTCCAGTTTAAAAACAGCTGTCAACTCAAGCTTCCTAAATACTATTTTGCACATGTCAGCCTCCCGAGCAAATACTTTAAAATGTTTATGATTATTTTAGCACCAAATTCGAAGTCCTTAGCCCGACCACATAGGCGATCTGTTGATTGGCATTCTGATTCCCACCTGTTAATCTCTTTCCTGCTGCATTGTACATCCCAGGAGTTTTACGTGCAACCCACGAGAACACTCCCGTATACTTTTCTACTTTTACATTCATGGTGTTTCCTGCCCCATGTTACCTTTCCCTGCTCCTGCTCTAAGACCTGGCCTTTGTTTAGGGCCCAAGTTCCACTTTTCCCATGACCCTGCCCCATCCTCCCGACCTGTCAGTGATTCTGCCCTTTCTCTCAATTCCTGTGCACACAGCATTTTCTTCCTTGATCTTTCTGTGTACATTAACAGGTCTGTTCAGGTAGTCTGCATTCCTCTTTGTATTTCCATTACATGGGTGTTATGGACTGAATTGTGTCCCCCCAAAATATGTGTTGTAAATTCTAACCTCAGTGCCTGTGGTTATAATTCCATCTGGGAATGAGTTGTCTTTGTTATGTTAATGAGGCAGGATTAGTGTAGGGTGTGTCTAAAATTACTCTTTTGAGATATAAAGAAGATTAAACAAGCAAGTGAAAGAAGCAGGGATTGGGGTTGGGGGGGTGGAGAGATGCCAAGCCACTTGAAGATGGCTCAGGAGCAGATGCTCTGAGACAAGGACCTTCCTCCAGAGCTGACAGAGAAAGCCTTCCCCCTAGAGCCAGTACCCTAAATTCGTACTTCTAGCCTCCTAAACTGTAAGAAAATAAATTTCTGTTTGTTAAATCCACCCATTTATGTTATTTCTGTTACAGCAGCACTAGATAACTAAGACAAGGGGATATGGGTAAATTTTCCTGTTGAGGTGCATACATTAATAACTATAATCTTCTAATTCTACAGCTGCTAACAAAAGGGTCGGCAGTTCGAATCCGCCAGGTGCTCCTTGGAAACTCTATGGGGCAGTTCTACTTCACCCTATAGGGTCGCTATGAGTCGGAATTGACTTGACGCCACTGGGTTCTGGATTTAATTCATATATAACTATCTATAAATTGGTAAACAGCATACATTTAATAATATATAATATATATCTTAGTTGTTTTTAAAAAAGGATACTTGATTGCCCACAAAACCCATGAATAATATACAATAGCCAGTCACGATGCACAGTATTTTTAATTATTTCCAGAAGTTCACCATTCCACACATACTTCATGTAAGGCTCACTACAGATCCCAAATACACCTGAAAAATAAAAGCTAGTATCAGAAATATAAGGCAATTAGTTGAAATTCAAGTCATTTTTAAGTTCTTAAACTTCAGCTTTTAACTTCAAAATATGATGCCTAATTTACAACACTGCCATTTTTAGGAGGTATCATTGATATCCTCATCCAGAACATGGCACTGATTCTGTACAAAGTCAGAGAATAAGCACATTTTCTGACTTGTGAGAGTTTTTAACTTAAAAGAGAAAACAATGGGACATTAAGAACACATGAACAAACATATTAGTAAACCTGAAAGACACAGAGCAGTGGTTGAGAACACAGCTCTGGAGTCGGAGTGCCTGGGTCCAAATTCTGCCTCAGCCTCTCATCAGCAGAGTGATGGCATGCTCAAGAGTGTTACATGCTATCTCTGTACCTCTGTTCCCTCAACTGTACTTATTTCATGTGGTTGTTGCAAGGCTGAGATGAGTTCAGAATGCACATAAGTGCTTAGTAGAGCATGCCTGGCGCACTACTAACTCTTTCATAAGTGGCTATTATCGTATTAGGATTTTGCTACACAAGGTATTAATTTCATCAAACATGATTTCAGCACACACAGATGAGTTTATTAAAAAATGAGTTTTACTGAACTTGTATGAAGTCTAAAATAAGCATATTTATAAGGCAATGGCTTAAATAATTGTGACAGTTCTGGATAGCAGGCAATCAACATCAATTGTCTTCTGTTAAGAGTATTTATATACTATGATAAATATACTTTTGCTTGAGTCATAAACCCTAAACCTTCTCTGCCCTCTTAGTATGCTACATAAAAGCATGAATAATACAAACATGAGTTGGAGTCCTGTCTTTGCACTTACTAGCTCCTGTCTTTGCACTTAATATTTCTGAACCTTCGTTTTCTCAACTGTAAAATGATACTACTACTCACCTCACAGACACTGCTCAGATTAAAAAATACATGTGAAATGCCTAGTACACTGCCTGACACATAGTAGAGGCTTTAAAAAAAAGGTATTATTTTCCTTTTCTACCTACTCTCACACCTTCTACTGTCACTGCCTGTTTCCTATCAGTCTCTCCCTATCATTCATATTTATCAAGTAGACTTGCTCTAAAGATAACAACCACAAAAATATTAAGTGGCTTCACAGGTTCAATTCAGATACCAGAACAAATACTCAGATCCAGATTTTGGATGAGATGTAACACAAATTTGCTGATACTTTTGGCTTTAACATCACTAAGTGTGATATTCAGAAGTGGTGCATGCAAATACTCACGTACACGTTATTTTGTCTTCCACTTGTCTCCAGCGGTATGGGTTACAATTGAGGTGTCTGATCCAGGGCAAATTTATGTGGCCTAGATGATGCATTGGAGGAGCCACACTGGGTTTGGTCTTAACTCCAGTGACATTCAATCAAATAAACTAACAAGAGTCAAGGGCAATACCAGGGATGACACTCAGTTTAAGTAACAACCTCAGCTGTCTTTGCGTGGACCAGAGCCTTTGGCAGTGCTAATAGATTACAGCTTCTCCTTGGGAGTCCTGCAAGGCAAGGACAAACTTTCTGGGGGTACTTTACATTTGGAGTCTACCTTTGTACACACACATACATCACTCTCATTTAAGCTGCATAGAGGAAGGCACCCAAAGACACTCCTGGCTTATTATATTTTCATAGTCAGTCCAATTCCATTAAACTGCCTTAACTTTAAGTTTGAAAATTTTCCCTCACAACATTCTCATTAGCAATGCCTCTGGCTTTAAAGTTCTAGATCAACCCAGTAATCCAGGGGTAAAGGTGCTGATTCTGTTCTGTGATTGGTTAGTCTAGCATCCCGGGGTCACCTGAACTAGTTACACACTGGTCCCGCAGTGATCCTACAGTGGTCCTGATAGAAGTAGAGTCCAGGAGAGGCCAGTGGGTCAGCTGGAACAATCAAAGGAACAACAGTCTCCTACGTGCTACACTGGCTCTTCTGGACACTAGCCATGTGACCCTGGGCAGGGTATTTAATCTCCAGGCTTCAGTTTCCTGCTGAGTCTTTATTTCTAAAAAACTGGCATTATACCTACTGAGCAGAGTTTTAGTGAAAATTAGAAATATTCTATGTAAGTGTCTAGCACACAATAGACAACCAATGGCAGCTTTCTTCCAAAACAGTCCATACTGAACTGGTCTCTATGAAACAAAATAAAGTGGTGCGTATTCTTTAGTGTTCAAAAAACAATTCTTTATTTAAATTTCTCCAAAGTCTTGACCTACATGTATTCCATAAAAAGTGCATGAATAATTGCTAGAATATGTCAGCACAGAATTTTCTAGCTAGCCAACGAATGAAATCACATGATGATTAATGATGTCTATAAAAATGAATTGGTCAAGTTCATGTATCAGAAACTCCATGTAAAGACAAAGAGCAAGGAGGGATGGAGAAATATGAGGAAAATGTAAGTGAATTTAATAAGAAGCCACTTCATAGATACCACATTAACATACATTAATATGCTCAAAACTACCTACCGCTTCCACCCTGTGTAATTAATCCTTCATCTTCAAAGATGTCAAAGCTCTCCTGGCGAGCCTGGGTCGTTTCTGACTTTAACATCTCCAGGGGCATTCGCAAGACAGTGAGGTTATACTGAAGAGAGTGGGACAAATCATAGCTGTAACTGAGAAGAGAATTGAAACTTCAGAATTATACAAGCACAGCATATTTCAGTCTTGGCTCCCATACGGAATTAAAATTTGTGAGCTAAATTACTAGCACCGGTTGCTTTACTTGGAAGTGATGTTGTTCAAATAAGGACTATAAAACATAGCAAGAAATGAGCATAAGTGGAAACAGAAAAACTTATTGCATAGCTTAAGCATTTGTATCACTAGAAATATATTCACTGATCTGTACAATGTGCATTTCTTGCTTCACTTTGAAGTCAATCTAAGTTCATTGCCTGGTACAAAGGAGACACACTCTCCTAGGTATCTGAATGGGGGATCTGTAAGTACTACAATATCCACTGTAAGAATGCATGGTTCTGTACTCTAGCTTGCCATGAACAAAAAATAATTCTATTAACTATTAATGAGGGTATCATAACTGACTTTGTGATAAACCAGAAATAAGCAAATAACTCAAGTCATTTCAGAGAAACATGTTTTAGGAGAGTAACGGCCATTCAAAAAACTACAATGGTCTCTCTGCAAATAAAATTTGATCTTTTAGGCCAAAAGAAACCCTTTGTAATTCCGATTTCACATAATCGATAATCTTTTTATACGCAGCTCTAGCTATATATTATTGGCACAAAATTTCAGAAAGTACTAGAATTCTTCAGTATACATGGAAATTTGTTTTTGAAGTATTTTAGGCATATTTTAAAGACGACAGTTATAATTCTTCCTGGAGAATCACACACGTTATTTTTTTTTTTATATAACTTTTATTAAGCTTCAAGTGAACGTTTACAAATCCAATCAGTCTGTCACATATAAGTTTACATACATCTCACTCCCTACTCCCACTTGCTCTCCCCCTCTTGAGTCAGCCCTTTCAGTCTCTCCTTTCTTGACCATTTTGCCGGCTTCCCTCTCTCTCTATCCTCCCATCCCCCCTCCAGACAAGAGTTGCCAACACAACTCAAGTGTCCACCTGATATAATTAGCTCACTCTTCATCAGCGTCTCTCTCCCACCCGCTGACCAGTCCCTTTCATGTCTGATGAGTTGTCTTCGGGGATGGTTCCTGTCCTGTGCCAACAGAAGGTCTGGGGAGCATGGCTGCTGGGATTCCTCTAGTCTCAGTCAGCCCATTAAGTTTGGTCTTTTTATGAGTATTTGGGGTCTGTATCCCACTGATCTCCTGCTCCCTCAGGGGTCCTCTGCTGTGCTCCCTGTCAGGGCAGTCATCGATTGTGGCCGGGCACCAACTAGTTCTTCTGGTCTCAGGATGATGTAGGTCTCTGGTTCATGTGGCCCTTTCTGTCTCTTGGGCTCTTAGTTGTCGTGTGGCCTTGGTGTTCTTCATTTTCCTTTGCTCCAGGTGGGTTGAGACCAATTGCTGCATCTTAGATGGCCGCTTGTTAGTATTTAAGACCCCAGAGGCCACATTTCAAAGTGGGATGCAGAATGATTTCATAATAGAATTATTTTGCCAATTGACTTAGAAGTCCCCGCAAACCATGTTCCCCAGACCCCCGCACTTGCTCCGCTGACCTTTGAAGCATTCATTTTATCCCGGAAACTTCTTTGCTTTTGGTCCAGTCCAATTGAGCTGACCTTCCATGTATTGAGTGTTGTCTTTCCCTTCACCTAAAGCAGTTCTTATCTACTGATTAATCAATAAAAAAAACCCTCTCCCACCCTCCCTCCCTCCCCCCCTCGTAACCACAAAAGTATGTGTTCTTCTCAGGTTTACTGTTTCTCAAGATTTTATAATAGTGGTCTTATACAATATTTGTCCTTTTGCCTCTGACTCATTTCGCTCAGCATAATGCCTTCCAGGTCCCTCCATGTTATGAAATGTTTCACAGATTCGTCACTGTTCTTTATCGATGCGTAGTATTCCATTGTGTGAATATACCACAATTTATTTACCCATTCATCTGTTGATGGACACCTTGGTTGCTTCCAACTTTTTGCTATTGTAAACAGAGCTGCAATAAACATGGGCGTGCATATATCTGTTTGTATGAAGGCTCTTGTATCTCTAGGGTATATTCCGAGGAGTGGGATTTCTGGGTTGTATGGTAGTTCTATTTCTAACTGTTTAAGATAACGCCAGATAGATTTCCAAAGTGGTTGTACCATTTTACATTCCCACCAGCAGTGTATGAGAGTTCCAATCTCTCCGCAGCCTCTCCAACATTTATTATTTTGTGTTTTTTGGATTAATGCCAGCCTTGCTGGTGTGAGATGAAATCTCATCGTAGTTTTAATTTGCATTTCTCTAATGGCTAATGATCGAGAGCATTTTCTCATGTATCTGTTGGCTGCCTGAATATCTTCTTTAGTGAAATGTGTGTTCATATCCTTTGCCCACTTCTTGATTGGGTTGTTTGTCTTTTTGTGGTTGAGTTTTGACAGAATCATGTAGATTTTAGAGATCAGGTGCTGGTCGGAGATGTCATAGCTGAAAATTCTTTCCCAATCGGTAGGTGGACTTTTTACTCTTTTGGAGAAGTCTTTAGACGAGCATAGGTGTTTGATTTTTAGGAGCTCCCAGTTATCGGGTTTCTCTTCATCATTTTTGGTAATGTTTTGTATTCTGTTTATACCTTGTATTAGGGCTCCTCGGGTTTTCCCAATTTTTTCTTCCATGATCTTTATCGTTTTAGTCTTTATGTTTAGGTTTTTGATCCACTTGGAGTTAGTTTTTGTGCATGGTGTGAGGTATGGGTCCTGTTTCATTTTTTTGCAAATGGATATCCAGTTATGCCAGCACCATTTGTTAAAAAGGCTATCTTTTCCCCAATTAATTGACACTGGTCCTTTGTCAAATATCAGCTGCTCATACGTGGATGGATCTATGTCTGGGTTCTCAATTCTGTTCCATTGGTCTATGTGCCTGTTGTTGTACCAGTACCAGGCTGTTTTGACTACTGTGGCTGTATAATAGGTTCTGAAGTCAGGTAAAGTGAGGCCTCCCACTTTCTTCTTCTTTTTCAGTAGTGCTTTGCTTATCCGGAGCTTCTTTCCCTTCCATATGAAATCGGTGATTTGTTTCTCTATCCCCTTAAAATATGACATTGGAATTTGGATCGGAAGTGCGTTAAATGTATAGATGGCTTTTGGTAGAATAGACATTTTTACTATGTTAAGTCTTCCTATCCATGAGCAGGGTATGTTTTTCCACTTAAGGATGTCCTTTTGAATTTCTTGTAGTAGAGCTTTGCAGTTTTCTTTGTATAGGTCTTTTACATCCTTGGTAAGATTTATTCCTAAGTATCTTATCTTCTTGGGGGCTACTGTGAATGGTATTGATTTGGTTATTTCCTCTTTGGTGTTCTTTTTGTTGATGTAGAGGAGTCCAAGTCATTTTTGTATGTTTATTTTATAACCTGAGACTCTGCCAAACTCTTCTATTAGTTTCAGTAGTTTTCTGGAGGATTCCTTAGGGTTTTCTGTGTATATAATCATGTCATCTGCAAATAGTGATAACTTTACTTCTTCCTTGCCAATCCGGATACCTTTTATTTCTTTGTCTAGCCTAATTGCCCTGGCTAGGACTTCCAGCACGATGTTGAACAAGAGCGGTGATAAAGGGCATCCTTGTCTGGTTCCCGTTCTCAAGGGAAATGCTTTCAGGTTCTCTCCATTTAGAGTGATATTGGCTGTTGGCTTTGCATAGATGCCCTTTATTACACACATGTTATTTTAATTATTATTTCTTCTTTAATTTATTCTTACAATTTGATTGAAACTGATTTTTTGTTTCATCTGTGGAATTCAATTTTAATAGGAATAAAAGCTATATTAAGAGTTGTTTTTTTTTTTTTTTGACTTTTAACAATCTACCTATAACCAATACTGTTTTCCAGCTGAGTCTTACCCATGTAGTAACCTTTTTAAAAGGCTATTTAAGAGACACAAAAACTAAGCTACATATTTTTATTTACGGAATGATTCGATCAGCACTTCGTATGGGGATGGATATGAAGTTGAGAAATAAAAGGCAGAGGCCATTTCTAACAGTACCACCGAGCATCAGTAATAACAGGTGCTGTAAACATAAAACTAAGCAGTAAAGACCCAAAAGCAGATGCTGAAGACAAATAAATGGAAGTATGCATTCAACAAACAACTGAGGAAATGAAAATCATTTCTTTAGGAACCCGTCACTATAGCTAAAGTTATTAACTTCCTTCAGTTTCGCATCAGTGAAGACATAAAGTACCCCTTCAGTATAAAACACCAATACCTACAAACCCTCTAGGCCTTCTTTCAATCTTAAGACTCAAGCCCTTATTTATAATATTAAACTTGTGTTATACTTTCTATTTTGGACATTTTAGCTGATGGAATTTTCCATTTATCACAATAACACTCTATCTACCAGGTCCCCATAATGGTCATGTTAATAGTGGTATAACACCATAGCACGACGCTCCGCCATAATTTACTTGCCCATTCTTCAGCACTGGTATTTAAGTTGCCCCTCAGTAAGGTAGATTTGTCTGTCTGGGCTATCATAAATAGAGAAACTATGAATGTCTCTTAACAAATAGGGATTAATATTTCTCTACTGATTTATTTTCTCAGGATATATTTCCATACATATTTAATGCTACATTCCTCTCCAGAAAAACTATTTATTTACAATGGCAGCAGCAATATTTTGGTATTGCAATAATCCTTCCTATTTTGAATTTACTTTTACCTAGATTTTACATTTTATAGATTATTAGCTGAAAATTAAGCTATGGAACTATTACAACTCTATATTAGAGGCCCAGTATAAATCTTTTATAATTCAAAACTATAATATGAGAACGTTTCTTTAAACTATATGAAATACCTAAAACAAAGATGATTTTTATAGAAAGAATGCCCTTTAACATCTGGATTTTCAAATGTCAGATTTTTAAGAGGAGGAAACACCTGCACTTTTATCTTTTAGATGAAATAATTTGGCTATTTAAAAAAAGAAAAAGAGGAAGAACTACTATGTCCTCTGATTCTGTTTTTATCCTCTGGAAAATAATGTGAAAATTTAAGTGACTGACAGGAACAAAACTAAGCTCTAACTTACCTGAAGTAAAAATTGCTAGATAGGTCCACATTCTGGAATATTCGTAGATACCTAAAAAAAAAAGCATATTACATTCATACGAAACTATTATTTTCTCATAGTTCAACATATACACATTTACTTTTGTAAATACATTCATTAAAATTGAAGAATTAATCAATCACTGGAGCAGAGATTTCAGGTGAAGCAGTTTCTAAGTCTGCCGATCATCCCTTCAGACATCCTTGACTTTGTGGGGTTACCTATTTCCTAATTACAGATCACGCCAGTGAGAGGGAAAGTTAGGCACCAACGTGTGTGGGACCCTTAACTTTGGGCAAGACAGAAAACCTGCTTGTATTTTTACAACGTGCTTTGTAAATGCTGTGATGTTGTAAAGTGAAGAGGACGAAAAACCAGCAAAACTATGGGTTGCCATGTTTATAATTTGGAAACTTTTTTAAACTGCAAAAAAAGAATGTACAGAATAAAATATCCACGCATCTGCCACTGAGGATTAATAAATGTTTACACTTTTTCATATTTGCTTCAACTTTTTCAAACAAAATAACTAAAACATGACTGAAAAAGTGAAAATCCCCTTTAAACCTCCCCAGTCCAATTCTCTCTCCAGAGGCAATCACTGGTTTTGCCTTCCAGTGAATCCCACCAGCTCGTGCGTCTCTTCGCTTTTATAAAATTTACAAGTATCTTCCAATAATACACTGCACTGCACTGTGAATTCAAAATATTTATGTAAATTATTTCAAACTCTGTGTATTATCCTACAACTTGCTTTTTTTCAGTTTTTTTTTTTTTTTTTAGATCTAGCCATGCTGAAACTTATGGATTTTATTTGTTAACTTTAATTGATGTTTGATATCTCATATAAAATACGCCATGTCATGGATTGAATTGTGTCCCCCAAAAATATGTGTCAACTTGGTTAGGCCATGATTCCCAGTACTGTGTGGTTGTCCTCCATTTGTTATAAATCATAAATGTATAAAATGTGGTTGTCCTCCATATGTGTTATAAATCATAATCTCTGCCTGTGGTTAAAGAGGATTAGGGTGGGATGTAACACCCTTGCTCAGGTCACATCCCTGATCTAATGTAAAGGGAGTTTCCCTGGGGTGTGGCCTGCACCACCTTTTATCTTACAAGAGATAAAACGAAAGGGAAACAAGCAGAGAGTTGGGGGCCTCATAACACTAAGAAAAGAGTGCTGGGAGCAGAGTGCGTCCTTTGGACCCAGGGTTCCTGCGCAGAGAAGCTCCTAGTCCAGGCGAAGATTGATGACAAGGACCTTCCTCCGGAGCCAGCAGAGAAAAGCCTTCTCTTGGAGCTGACACCCAGAATTTGGGCTTTTAGCCTACTGGACTGTAAGAAAATAAATTTCTCTTTGTTAAAGCCATCCACTTTTGGTATGTGTTACAGCAGCACTAGATGACTAAGGCACACCACATTTTATCTATTTGTCCCTCTGCTAATAGGCCATTAGGTTCTTTCTAGTTCTCCACTATTAGATACAATGCTTCCAAGACCATCCCCATACATGCATGACTGTACGTATAAGAATTTCTCCAGGGCACATACACAGAAACAGAACAACAAAAAAACAAAACCTGTTGCTGCCAAGTTTATTCTGACTCATGGTGACCCCGTGTGCTACAGAATAGAACTGTTCTGTAAGATTTTCTTGGCTGTAATTGTTACAGAAGCAGATCACCAGGCCTTTCTTTCACAGCATCTCTGGGTGTGTTTGAAGAGCCAAGCTTTAGGTTAGTGGCCGAAAGCAAACTATTTGTGCCATTCAGGGACCCGCTGAGTTATAATATACACATGTTTTCACAGTACAGGGGAGGTCAGCACAACTGGACTAAACCAAAAGCAAAAAAGTTTTCTGAATAAACTGAATGCTTTGAAGACCAACATAGCAGGGGCAGGGGTCCGGGGACCATGGTTTCAGGGGACATCTAAGTCAATTGGCATAATAAAATCTATTAAGAAAACATTCTGCATCCCACTTTGAAGAGTGGCATCTGGGGTCTTAAACGCTAGCAAGCAGCCGTCTAAGATGCATCAGTTGGTCTCAACCCACCTGGATCAAAGGAGAATGAAGAACACCAAGAACACAAGGTGATTACGAGCCCAAAAGATAGAAAGGGCCACATGAACCAGCGACTACATCATCCTGAGACCAGAACTAGATGGTGCCCAGCTACAACCGATGATGGCCCTGACAGGGAACACAACACAGAACCCCTGAGGGAGCAGGAGAACAGTGGGATGCAGACCCCAAGTTCTCATAAGGCTAGACTTAATGGTCTGACTGAGACTGGAAGGACCCTGGTGGTCATGGGCCCCAGACCTTCTGTTGGCCCAGGACAGGAACCATTCCCCAAGCCAACTCTTCAGAGATGGATTGGAGTGGACAGTGGGTTGAAGAGGGATGCTGGTGAGGAGCGAGCTTCTTGGATCAGGTGGACACTTGAGACTATGTTGGCATCTCCTGCCTGGAGGGGAGATGAGAGGGTCGAGGGGGTTAGAAGCTGATGAAAATGACACGAAAAGAGAGAGTGGAGGGAGAAAGCAGGCTGTCCCATTAGGGGGAGAGTAATTGGGAGTGTGTAGCAAGGTGTATATGGATTTTTGTGTGAGAGACTGACTTGACTTATAAACTTTCACTTAAAGCACAATAAAAATTACTTAAAAAAAATATATATATACACACGTGTTTTCAATTTTGCTAGAAAACATCAACTTGTCCTCTTAAGGGGCTGAAATAATACCACTCCAACCACAGTGTATAAATATTTCCATTTCCAACATCTCTGCTAACACTTGATGTTGGCAGACATTTTAGTTACTCCCAATTTGACTAATGGGAATGAAATGGTATCTTTTCAATTTGCTTTTATTTCTCTTATTATAAGTGTTGTTCAGAATCTTTTTTGTGAGTTGCCTGTTCATATCTTTTGACCATTTTTCAATTTGGTTATCTTTTTCTTACTGTTTAATAGAAATTCTTCATATATTGTGACTACCAATTTTGTTATATGTTGCAAATATCCACTTTCATACTGCTGCTTCTCTCCTAAAATTATCTAGATTGCACAGACATTTTTAATGTTTATATCATCAAATAAATGCCATGGGTGGCCCTGCTGGTATTTGAAATACCATTAGCATAGCTTCCAGCATCACAGCAACATGCAAGCCACCATAGGTTCCAGCAGAGCTTCCAGACTAAGACAGACTAGGAAGAAGGACATGGTGATCTGACCTATTTCTAAAAACACTGACCAGTGAAAACCCTATGAAAAGCAGGGCCAGAGCCCTTCAGGTTGGAAGGCACTCAAAATACTACCATGGAAGAGTTGCCTCTTCAAAATAGAGTCGACCTTAATGATGTGGATGGAGTAAAGCTTTTGGGACTTTCATTTGCTGATATAGCATGATTCAAAGTGAGAGAAATAGCTGCAAACACCCATTAATAATCAGAACGTGGAATGTACAAAAGTATGAATCTAGGGAGATTGGCAGTCATCAAAAATGAAATGGGATGCATAAAGATTGACATCCTAGGCATTAGTGAACTGAAATGGACTGGTATTGGCCATTTTGAATCTGATAATCATATGGTCCACCATGCCAGAAATGACATGAATTCTTCAAATGACAATTGAAGATTTTCAATTGAAGAACTGATAAATGAAAAAGAATTAAAGAGGAATGACATAGCATTCTACATTAAAATGAACTTTTCAAGATCTATCCTGAAGTACAACGCTGTCAGCAATAGGAAAATATTCATATGCCTACAAGGAAAACCAGTTAATACAACCATTATCCAAATTTACGTACCAACCACTAAGGCCAAAGATGAAGAAATTGAAGATTTTTACCAACTTGGGCAGTCTGAAATTGATCAAACATGCAATCAAGATACACTGATAATTACTGGTGATTGAAATGCAAAAGTTGGAAACAAAGAAGAGATCTATAGCTGGAAAATATAGCCTTGGTGATAGAAACAAGGCCGGAGATCGCGTGACAGAATTTTGCAAGATCAACAACTTATTCATTGCAAATAGCTTTTTTCAAACACATTCGGTGACTATATATGTGGACCTCATTGGATGGAATTCACAGGAATCAAATCAACTTCATCTGCAGAAAGAGACAATGGAGAAGCTCAATATCATCAGTCAGAAGGAGGCCAGGGACCGACTGCGGAACAGGCCATCAATTGCTCATATTCAAGTTCAAGCTGAAGCTGAAAAAAATTAAAACAGGTCCAAGAGAGCCAAAACAGGACCTTGAGTATATCCTACCTGAATTTAGAGGCCATTTAAGAACAGAAGTGATGCACTGAATATTAATTCGTCTATGCCAAGAAGTTTGGAAGACAGCTACCTAGCCAACTGACTGGAAGAGATCCGTATTTTTGTCCATTCCAAAGAAAGGTGATCCCACAGAATGTGGAAATTATCGAACAATATCATTAATATCACACACAAGTAAAATTTTGCCACAGATAATTCAAAAACAATTGCATTCATACATCAACAGGGAACTGGCAGAAATTCAAGCCAGATTCAGAAGAGGATGTGGAACAAGAGATATCGCTGATGTCAAACAGGTCTTGGCTAAAAGCAGAGAATAACAGCAAGATGTTTACCCATGTTTTATTGACTATGTAAAGGCATTCAAATGTGTGGGTCATAATAAATTATGGATAATATTGCAAAGAATGGGAATTCCAGGTCACTTAATTGTACTCATGAAGAACCTGTACACAGAGCAAGAAGCAGTCGTTCATACAGAACAAGGGGATACTACATGGTTTAAAACCAGGAAAGGTGTGTGTTAGGGCTGTATTCTTTCATCATACTTATTCAATCTGTATGCTGAGCAAACAATCCAAGAAGCTGGACTACTAGGCTATATGAATAAGAACGCTGCATCAGGATTGGAGGAAGACTCGTTAATAACCTGCGATATGAAGATGACACAACTTTGCTTGCTGAAAGCAAAGAAGTCTTGAAGCACTTACTGAAGAAGATCAAAGACTACAGCCTTCAGTAGGAATTACACCTCAACATAAAGAAAATAAAAATCCTCACGGCTGAACCAACAAGCAACATCATGATAAAAGGAGAAAAGTCTGATTTTGTCAAGGACTTCATTTTACTTGGCTCCACAATCAATGCTCATGGAAGCAGCAATCAAGAAATCAAACAATGTATTGCACTGGGCAAATGTGCTACAAAAGACCTCTTTAAAGTGTCTAAAAACAAAGATATCACTTTGAGGCCTCAGGTGTGCCTGACCCAAGCCATGGTATTTTCAATTGCCTCATATATATGTGAAAGCCAGACAATGAATAGGAAGACTAAAGAAGAACTGATGCCTTTGAATTAGGGTGTTGGCAAAGAATATTGAATATACCAAGAACTTCCAGAAAAACAAACAAATCTGTCTTGGAAGAAGTACAACCAGAATGCTCCTTAGAAGTGAGGATGGGAGGTGTCATCTTATGCATTTTGGTCATGTTATCAGGAGGGAGCAGTCCTGGGAGAAGGACATCATGCTTGGTAGAGGGTTAGGGAAAAAGAGGAAGACCTTCAACCAGATGGGCTGACACAGTGGCTGCAACAATGCACTGACACATGGCAGCGATTGTGAGGATGGCGCAGGACCAGGCAATATTTTGTTCTATTATACATAGGATTGCTATCAGAGCAGACTCCATGGCACCTACAACAACCACAACATCATCAAATATACCACTGTATTCCTTATGGTTTGTGATTTTTATATTTTGTTCACGAAATCATTCTCTGCACTAGGATCTCAAAAAATATTCACCTTTATTTTCTTCTGGGAGTTTTAAAATTGTCTTTGTACTTCTGGAATTGCTTTTTGAGTATTATTCAAGATTGGAATCTAATTTTATTTCAGCCCAAATGGAAAACCAACACCATTTAGCCCATCCTTCCCCAATGATTTACAATGCCATCTCTATCATATTTCAATTTCCCACATAAAATGGATCTTTTTCGACACTTTCTCATCTCTGTTCATTGATCATTGTCAATTTCTCCACCAAGACAAAGCAGTTGGAACTTACTATCTACTTAGTTATCTTAATTACAGTAAGTCTTACTATCTAGTTGGACCTACTTGTTGCCATTGAACTGATTTCGACTCATGGCGACCCTGTGTATTACAGGCACAACTACCCCATAGAAGTTGTTTTTATTTTTATAATTTTTATTGTGCTTTAAGTGAAAGTTTATAAATCAAGTCAGTCTCTCACACAAAAATCCATATACACCTTGCTACACACTCCCAATTATTCTCCCCCTAATGAGACTGCCGGCTTCCTCCCTCCACTCTATCTTTTCGTGTCCATTTCGCCAGCTTCTAACCCTCTCTACCCTCCCGTCTCACCTCCAGGCAGGAGATGCCAACATAGTCTCGAGTGTCCACCTGATCCAAGAAGCTCACTCCTCACCAGCATCCCTCTTCAACCCACTGTCCACTCCAATCCATCTCTGAAGAGTTAGCTTCAGAAATGGTTCCTGTCCTGGGCCAACAGAAGGTCTGGGGCCCATGACCACCAGGGTCCTTCCAGTCTCAGTCAGACCATTAAGTCTAGCCTTACGAGAACTTGGGGTCTGCATCCCACTGTTCTCCTGCTCCCTCAGGGGTTCTGTGTTGTGTTCCCTGTCAGGGCCATCATCGGTTGTAGCTGGGCACCATCTAGTTCTTCTGATCTCAGGATGATGTAGTCGCTGGTTCATGTGGCCCTTTCTATCTCTTGGGCTCGTAATCACCTTGTGTCCTTGGTGTTCTTCATTCTCCTTTGCTCCAGGTGGGTTGAGACCAATTGATGCATCTTAGATGGCTGCTTGCTAGCGTTTAAGACCCCAGATGCCACTCTTCAAAGTGGGATGCAGAATGTTTTCTTAATAGATTTTATTACGCCAATTGACTTAGATGTCCCCTGAAACCATGGTCCCCAAACCCCTGACCCTGCTACACTGGCCTTCAAAGCATTTAGTTTATTCAGGAAACTTCTTCGCTTTTGGTTTAGTCCAATTGTGCTGACCTCCCCTGCACATAATGTAAGTTTTTGTCTCTTTATTGGTGATGCCAAGTTTGCTCATTTGGTTAAACATGTCTTTTTTTCTTAACTATAAAAAATACCTTTTCCTCTTTGTAACTAATAAAGAGATTCATAGAGTGGTATGTTGAGACTGTGTGAATATCCGGTTCCCCAGTAACAACCTTTCACCTAATGGCTTTAGAACCTGCTGTGGATTCCTGCCAGAATTAATTATTATAACGGGGTTTTTAATAGCCCTTGAAATAAAAGTTGTAAAATTCTGAGCCAGCATTTGAACTTTTTATGTAACATTTATAATCCTTTGAATATATTTTGTGTTCTAAGTGGTCTATCACATTACGAAAATAGTAATCAACACCAGTACATACCTAGCTTCATCAGGATGAGTAACTCGTACAGAATCATTGGGTATATAGATCATGTTTGTATCTTCAATCTTATATATTGCATGACCTCCAATATCTGCCATCTTCCTCCTTTTAGTTATTAACACAATATAATAGCCTTCTAAAAATCTGACGAAACCTATGCAACAAAAAAGAAAGATACAGTGCTTTGTAAACTTAGTAATGCCTTTAGATTTTATCAGACTTATAGTTAAAAGGCCAAAATCTTTAGATACATTTCTCACTTTATTATATTTCTCCCACGATTTATAGCCAAAAAATTTTCACTTGTCTTATGAATTATTCATTATCTATACTTTTTTTTTCTTTTTTATACTGACATGTATCTCACTTAAACGCATTAATTTTAAACAATTTTATTTCATTCATTCATCTCTTCACATTTAGCCTCATTCCAAAGAGGACTGAAGTGCCTTGCAAAAATACATACAAGATTAATAAAAATAAGGGAGGAAATTATGGTAAAGGAAAACAAGGTTGAGGAAAATAAGATGAAGCCAAGGATAAGATTGCTGTTGTTATTGTGTATCGTCAAGTCAATTCCAACTACATAAGAAAAAAAACAAACTCATTGCTGTCAAGTTGATTCCAACTTATAGCGACCCTATAGGACAGAGTAGAACTGCCCCACAGGGTTTCCAAGGAGCACCTGGTGGATTTGAACTGTCAATGTTTTGGTTAGCAGCCAAACTTTTAACCACTATGCCACCAGGATCTCCACATGACATATAGTGACCCTATATGAGAGAGCGGAAACCCTGGTGGTGTAGAGGTTAAGAGTTATGGCTGCTAACCTAAAGGCTGGCAGTTCAAATCCACCAGGTGCTCCTGGAAACTCTATGGGGGAGTTCTACTGTATCCTATAGGGTCGCTACGAGTCAGAATCGACTCGATGGCAACGGGTTTCGTTCTTTTTTTTTTTTTTTGGTTATATGAAGAGTATAACTGCCTTGTAGTGTTTCCTAGGCTATATTCTTTATGGGAGCAGATCACCAGGTCTTCTTTTCTAGTGGAGGCACTGGTAGGTTCCAACCACTGACCTTTTGGTACATAACCAAGCGCTTAACCATTGCACAACCAGGGCTCCTGTGAATAAGATTAGTACATAAAAATACATCTTAAGGTCCTATATACTATTCCCCATATTTGCCTCTGAGCTTAATACAAAGAGGAACACACACTTAATTGTACCATATACAGTGTCTGTAAGATAAAAACCAAACCAGTTGCTTGGAGAAGCTACTCCTAGCTCTGAGAACTAAGAGGTAATTCTAGAGTGAGTCTTCATTAAAAAAAAAAAAGGAGACCATGTGATCCAGGGAACAACAATCTCTGGAAATTTCTACAGTAGTGTCAAGGACACACACGTCTTAGGGCTATTTTATATGCGAAAGCACAATTCAATAAATGTAAATCTCTATAAACTAAAAGAATACAAGGCACATAGCTCAATGATGGCCTAATTTAATTTGAAGATAAAATTTAGATATCTAAGGCAACAATTCCCCAAATGTGCCCTCTATGAATAACTAGTTAATAGGTTCTGTGGGAAGAGGTGAGCTATGACCAAACAGATTAGGGAAATAGTGGGCTAAAGATACTTAAAACAAAAAACCACCTAAGTTCTCAGAGCCGTATGGTACTGTGCTCATACGCGGTGTAAATCTCTGTTGGGAAAAAGACTGTCTTCATACATTTGTTTGGCCATGAAACACACCAACCACCTACACAAAGATCTTCAAAGAACTATACTATTGCTACTACCAATTGCCATAGAGTCGACTCTGATTCAAAGAACTTTAAGAATGGGTGTCTTAGTTAGTCATCTAGTGCTGCTGTAACAGAAATACCACAAGTGGATGGCTTTAACAAAAAGAAATTTATTTCCTCACAGTAAAGTAGGCTAGAAGTCCAAATTCAAGGCGTCAGCTCCAGGGGAAGGCTTTCTCTACTGGCTCTGGAGGAAGGTCCTTGTCCTAAATCTTCCCAAGGTTGAGGAGCTTCTCAGGCGCAGGCACCCCAGGTCCAAAGAACACGCTCTGCTCCTGGTGCTGCTTTCTTGATGGTATAAGCTCCCCAACTTTCTGCTTGCTTCCCTTTCCTTTTTAACTCTTAAGAAATAAAAAGTGGTGCAGGCCACACCCCAGGGAAACTCCCTTTACACTGGATCAGGGATGTGACCTGCGTAAGGGTGGTGTTACAATTCCACCCTAACCCTTTTAACATAAAACTACAGTCACAAAATGGAGGACAACCACACATTGCTGAAAATCATGCCCCAGCCAAACTGATACACATATTTTTGGGGGGACATAATTCAATCCATGACAATGGATAAAAGTTCTGAGGAACATACTTTGGGAAATGTTGATCGAGAGGAAGAACAGACCTCATGGACTCTTGATTGCTAGAGGCAAGACCCAACTTGAGCCAGCTTAACCTAAAACAGGAACTTATTTTAAGGATACCGAGGTGATCTACGACACCCATGGGCAACAATGTGACTGAGCCTCAGAAAAGAACAAGGTCAAGATAGCTCTCTGAACATCAACACCATTCTTATCTCTCTCCATAGACAGTCTCTTCCATTTCTCCAGAAAGACAGCTGCTGACAACTATCGGCTTTGTATTTCAAAGCTTTACTGGGAAGAGGCTTTTTTTAATGAGGCTCAGTTCGAAAATTCCTAGAGAAGAACTCAGATGGGCCCAACTTTGGATGCCCAGCCTGGGCCAATCAGCTGTGGCCAAGAAATAGGATCACATTGCATTAGAAGCCATTTTACAGAAAAACTAAGTGATTTAGATGGGAAAGGAAGGAGACGGTACCAGGTACCAGAAGAAAGGAGCAACTGGGAAAAACAAAAAAAGAAACATACTCACAATATATCCAGTAAATTATATATCCTTTGTGCAATCCTCCACAAATATCATTTCTGATAATTAAGCTTCTTATTGAATATTGGAAAGTTGTATTATAAATAAGGTTATATTTTCTGTCAAATCATTGAATACAGATGTTCTATACTAGTGATTAAAGAAAGATCATATGCTTCTCTAAAATCTATATGATTCTGTCAAAACTAAACCACAAAAAGACAAACAACCCAATCAAGAAGTGAGCAAAGGATATGAACACACACTTCACTAAAGAAGATATTCAGGCAGCTAACAGATACATGAGAAAATGCTCTCGATCATTAGCCATTAGAGAAATGCAAATTAAAACTACGATGAGATTCCATCTCACTCCAACAAGCCTGGCATTAATCCAAAAAACACAAAATAATAAATGTTGGAGAGGCTGCGGAGAGATTGGAACTCTGATACACTGCTGGTGGGAATGTAAAATGGTACAACCACTTTGGAAATCTATCTGGCGTTATCTTCAACAGTTAGAAATAGAACTACCATACAACCCAGAAATCCCACTCCTCGGAATATACCCTAGAGAAATAAGAGCCTTCACACAAACAGATATATGCACACCCATGTTTACTGCAGCTCTGTTTACAATAGCAAAAAGCTGGAAGCAACCAAGGTGTCCATCAAAGGATGAATGGTTAAATAAATTGTGGTATATTCACACAATGGAATACTACGCATTGATAAAGAACAGTGACGAATCTGTGAAACATTTCATAACATGGAGGAACCTGGAAGGCATTATGCTGAGTGAAATTAGTCAGAGGCACAAGGACAAATATTGTATAAGACCACTATTATAAGATCTTGAGAAACAGTATAAACTGAGAAGAACACATACTTTTGTGGTTACGAGGCAGGGAGGGAGGGAGGGTAGGAGAGGGTTTTTTACTGATTAGTTAGTAGATAAGAACTACTTTAGGTGAAGGGAAGGACAATACTCAATACATGGAAGGTCAGCTCAACTGGACTGGACGAAAAGCAAAGAAGTTTCTGGGATAAACTGAATGCTTCAAAGGTCAGCGGAGCAAGGGCGGGGGTTTGGGGACCATGGTTTAAGGGGACTTCTAAGTCAATTGGCAAAATATTCTATTATGAAAACATTCTGCATCCCACTTTGAAATGTGGCCTCTGGGGTCTTAAATGCTAACAAGAGGCCATCTAAGATGCATCAATTGGTCTCAACCCACCTGGATCAAAGGAGAATGAAGAACACCAAGGTCACACGATAACTATGAGCCCAAGAGACAGAAAGGGCCACATGAACCAGAGACTTACATCATCCTGAGACCAGAAGAACTAGTTGGTGTCCGGCCACAACCGATGACTGCCCTCACAGGGAGCACAACAGAGAATCCCTGAGGGAGCAGGAGATCAGTGAGATGCAGACCCCAAATTCTCACAAAAAGACCATACTTAATGGTCTAACTGAGACTAGAGGAATCCCGGTGATCATGGTCCCCAAACCTTCTGTTGGCCCAGGACAGGAACCATTCCCGAAGACAACTCATCAGACATGGAAGGGACTGGACAGTGGGTAGGAGAGAGATGCTGATGAAGAGTGAGCTATTTGTATCAGGTGGACACTTGAGACTGTGTTGGCATCTCCTGTCTGGAGGGGGGATGGGAGGGTAGAGAGGGTTGGAAGCTGGCAAAATTGTCACGAAAGGAGAGACTGGAAGGGCTGACTCATTAGGCGGAGAGAAAGTGGGAGTATGGAGTAAGGTGTATATAAACTTATATGTGACAGACTGACTTGATTTGTAAACATTCACTTGAAGCTCAATAAAAATTATAAAAAAAAAAGAAAGAAAGAAAGATCATATGCTTTAATTTTCAGTAGCATTAAATTTACAAGAACCATATAGTCTTGGAGAATAAATTTGGGTTCCCAGAGCTTTTGCTTTGGGAAGTAAAACTAACTCTATTAGGGGAGCACTTTTGGAATGGCAATGTGAGGAGTTCTGGGGACCCTCTCCCCAGGGAAACAGCCATAACTGGTAAAAAAAAATAATAAAAGAAACAACCATTTAAAGCCTCTGGAAATTGCCTTAGGGGCATACAAGCAAATGGAGAAACATGTATTTAAGATAGTCTAGTAAATCTCAACCTGCAATACACAGATGACACAATCTTGCTTGCTGAAATCTAAAGGGACTTGAAACACTTACTGATGAAGATCAAAGACTACAGCCTTTAGTATGAATTACACCTCAACATAAAGAAAACAAAAATCCTCACAACTGGACCAATAAGGAACATCATGATAATGGATAAAAGATTTAATGTTGTCAAGGATTTCATTTTACTTAGATCCACAGAATTCAAAAGATACATTGCATTGGGCAAATCTGCTGCAAAAGACCTCTTTAAAGTGTTCAAAAGCAAAGATGTCACTTTGAGGACTAAGATGCACTTGACCTAAGCCATGATATTTTCAATCACCTCATATGCATGCCAAAGCTGGGCAATGAATAAGGAAGACTGAAGAAGAATTGATGCCTTTAAATTATTGTGTTGGCGAAGAATAATGAATATACCATGGATCGCCAGAAGAACGAACAAGTCTGTCTTGGAAGAAATACAGCCAGAGTGCTCCTTGGAAAAGAGGATGGTGGGATTTCATCTCATGTACTTTGGACCTGTTATCAGGAAGGACCAGTCCCTGGAGAAGGACATCAAGCTTGGTAAAACAGAGGGTAAGCGAAAAAGAGGAAGACCCTCAACAAGATAGACTGACACAGTGGCTGTAACAATTGGCTTAAATATAACAATGATTGTGAGGATGATGCAGGACCGGGCAGTGTTTCCTTAAGTACATGGGGTCACTATGAGTCAGAACTGACTCAATAGCACCTAACAATAACAACAATGGTACATCTCAGGAAGAGTCTGTGGCATTTGAGCCATGACCTGTTTTCTCCTTTCCCCACACCCAGTTAGTTCAGTGTGACGTAAGCTCTACTTCAGGCAGGAGCTGCCAAGGAGAGTGTTCCCAGAATCACTACAGGGCTACATTTTCTCTTCAGGAGGGACAGACCATCAGCATTCCTCATCCCTTCCAGCTCTGTGTTGCAGAGCTCTATTCCTGGCAAGTATAGCCAAAGGCCTTAGGCTCTTTTCTGCTACCCAGCCTCAGCTCATAGGGTGGAAGCTCTATTCCAGGCATGAAGGGTTGAGAATACTGGGCCCCAATCACCATCACCAGGGGGTACCACTCCTATCCAGTGCCTTGCTATTAGAGCAGGGATGCCATTCCAAGAGAAGTGGACTGATGTCCCTGCTCCCAGCTCCAGAGAAGTGGAGCAGAGGTTCTACCCAGGGGCAGAGGTAAGAACAGAGAACTCCATAGCTTTCTCTAAGGGGATTGACTTTATTTGTAATCGAGCCTGAAGAAGTTCAAACCTAAGAGTACTGTCAAGAACCAAGAAGATTTTGATGGTAACTATGAAGGAACTGATAGCTCTATCATAGCAACAAGTGAAATAGTAGACCAGTTAGAATTTTAACAGACATAACTGGGGAGACAGCTAAGAACAGCCCTCCTGGAGTTAGAGCAAGCTTCAAAAACCAGCCTCACAGACTACCCTGGCAAAGGGGCCCAAATTTAATTGTATCAGACTGTGGAGCATATGCCACAGAGCACTGTTGAAAACAATAAAGCAGTCAGTGGTAATTAATGGAGGCTAAGGGCAGGTACCAATCCCAGCAATTAGTGGAGGCTGAGAGCAGGTGGGACCAGTCCCTGGAGAAAGACATTATACTTGGTAAAGTCGAAGGTCAATGAAAAAGAAGAAGACCCTCAATGAGATGAACTGACACAGTGGCTGCAATAATGGGCTGAAACATAGCAACAGTTGTGAAGATGGCACAGGACTGGACAGTGTTTCATTCTGCTGTACATAAGGGTCGCTACGAGTTGGAACCAACCTGACAGCACCTAACAACTACAACAACAAGAGCTGGGTTTGCTACCGATAGAGGCAGACTAGCTACAAGCTTAACAAGTAGATTAGGGGAAAAGACCTTCAGACACAGCCTGGCTAAAACCATGGTTATCATCCAGGCGGAAGAGGTGTCAAGGTGACTGAGCGTGCTCAAAGCTGTACCCTCTGAGAAGTAACATTTGAAGCTGCACACTGCAGGAAAAATACACTTTACTGAAATATTCCAGTTGAGTTATTAAGCTAATAAATAAGAAAATGAGAATAATAGGGAGCCCACTCAGCATCCAGAGTTGCTATAATATGATATCTAAAATGTACAGTTATTAACAAAAAAAAAAAAAATGCAAGACATAGAAATAAACAGGAAAGGATGACCTGTACAAAGGAAAAAAAAAAAAAAAAAAAACAGGCAACAAAAACTGCCATTGAAAGGTCCAGATGTCAGAATTAGCAAAGACTTCAAAGCAGGTATTATAAATTCTGCTCTAAGAACTAAAGGAAATTATGCTTAAAGAAGTAAAAAACGGTATGATGACAATGTATTATCAAACAGAGAATATCAATACAGAGATATAATTATAGAAAAAAAGAGTCAATGGCATATTCTGGAGTTGAAAAGTACAATAACAGAAATATAAATTGACTAAAGGGACTTAGAACTGACAGAAGAAAGCATCGGAAAACTTTGAGAAGATAGTTTGATAGAGACTATGAAATCTGAACAAAAAAGAGAAAGACAGAATGTAGAGAAATGAGTAAAGCCTCAGTGTAATATGGGACACCATTAAGCACACCAACATACATGTAAAGGGAGTACAAGAAGAAGAGTGAGAGAGAAAAGAATAGAAAAAAAATTCACAGAAATAATGGTTGAAAACATCCCAAATTTGATGAAAAACATTAATCTACACATCCAAGAAGCTCAACAAACTTCAAGTAGGACAAATGCAAAGAGATCCTTACCCAGACATGACAAAGAATCAAAATATTGAAAGGCAAAAACTACAAGAAAATCTCAAAAACAGCAAGAGAAAAATACCTTGTCACATACAACTGATTTCTCATGAGCAAAAATGGAGACCAGAGGAGGCAGTGGGATGACATATTCAAAGCACTAAAAGAAAGAAAATGTCAACCAAGAATCTTATATCCAACAATAACATTTTTCCAAGCTAACTCTCTCTCTCTCCACTCTCTCAGACACACACACACACACACACACACACACACACTTAAGTGGTGTATCTATAAAGTTTGAGCGGGGATCCTGATGCTATGAATCTTTGCTCTAGAACTGACAAGTATGTATTGTCTGTGTCTTGTTATTTTCAGCTGAAAAATGGAACTACTAATTCAATGAATTAACATAAATGAGCTAAAATATATAAGGTGAAGATGCCTCAGAGATTATATGAGCTGTATTACTGAGAAAAATGCTATTAAAACAATGAAAAATGCTTATATTCTAGAAATCCACAAAGCACAAAGTGTTCTTTTTAAAAACGTTCATTTGAGCCCCTTTTTCTCCTTAGAGACTGGCCATAAATTCCCTGACTAAAGCTGAAGGACACAGGAATGGGAAGGAAAATAAAGCTGATGACTACCTCATTAAAACCAAGTCAGGAAGTGGTTATTCTTCTAGAAGGATATAAATTAAAAAGTAACTCTCTAGGAAGCAGCATTAAAACACTCAAGAAGAGAATTTAATTGAGTTTAAATAATGAATATTTCCAAGGTGACTGAGTTTCCCTTTTATTTTTGCCATATATTTATTTTCTAGGAAAAAAAATTCACTGTAACAATTTCTTCCAACTAGCATTTCAACTGAATTTTAATTTTACATTTTTAGCTCTAGCCTATTTATGTCATTTTACATTTCCCTTCATAATTTGAAAAAAGAAAAATATACTGTACAAAAGAAACTCTTTTACCAGCAAGAATGCCTTCAGTGCATTATAAATGAAACTGTTTCCTTTTCCTACCAACTGGAAATGTCACTCTCTTTTTAAGTAGGTTCCCGTCAAATAGAACCAACAATTAAAAGGCTTCACTTTGTCGCAGACATTTACCAAG
Source organism: Elephas maximus indicus (assembly GCF_024166365.1). Classification (NCBI taxonomy): domain Eukaryota; kingdom Metazoa; phylum Chordata; class Mammalia; order Proboscidea; family Elephantidae; genus Elephas; species Elephas maximus. The sequence continues at coordinate 175,605,316 of NC_064819.1, read as the reverse complement.
AGTCAACTTGCTCATTATTTTAACATATCAAAAGCCAGAACAAGTTGTTTCATCTTCGTTCTATGTACTCTGGCATGTTGCTGGCCCAGACCAATTGACCAAGTACTTCCCAGAAAATGAAATAATGACCATCTCAAAAGATAAGAAGGTTGTGTCATTTGAGAGGGATAACAAGCAAAGTATATAAAAAAAAGTATACATGAGAGAATTAGAGTAGTGTGGTGTTCTGGTGGCTAGAAAAAACTCCATTAGCCCACGGAGAAGGAAAACACAATATTCCATTTGGGGGTTCCTATTTTTTTTTTTATGCTAGCCAGCCATTATCTTGGAAGCCTTCAGTGAGGACAGCACTATGAAAAACCTACCCAAGGTACCTAGGGCCTTTGCACAACAGAGCTCTATGGAATCAAAGTGATATCTCTAACTCAAATCTTATTGCTCCCTAACTGGTCTGAGGCACACAGTTTGCTGTTGTTATTGTTTTCGTTGTTATGTTGGATCTGATTTGTAAGGGTGTTGCTTTAAATAGCAGCTTAATTCACCGCTTAAGTCTGCTACAATGACATTTGTTAGTCTACCTTTCCCCTCCAATGTATTAGCAGCTCACAAAGGTATTCTCTGATGAGTGACATACGTAGAAAAAGGACGTAAGAAGCAGGGACAGTCACAGAATTGATTGTAGCAAGGACTACAGGCCACCAGACACCTACTTCAACCCCAGAACTAGATAAAACAACTTTATGACAGATGCTCTTGATTCCAAGCAGCGGCTTCCCAAACCTCCTGCTGGCCATCAAATAACAATGTGCAGGTCAAGAATTGGCAAGGTAACTATGTGAATGGATCGAGCCATGTTTATACTCAAAAAAACCCTCTAGGTCAGTATTACTCAAAGTATGATCTAGGGACCAATGCTGGTCCATGATCTATTCAGTATTGTCCCATGAAAAGACAAGTAAACAAATTGATAGTACCGGTTTAGATGCTTTAGAGCAATTTGAGATCACCGCAGTATCCAAGTATATGATAAGTAAACTAGCCTCAAACAGGGTACAGACTAATTTGGGAATTATTCAGCTTGCATGGTGAGTCACATGTGGTGCAAGCTGCATACAAGTTATGCACAGTAGGACCATGTATTGGTCTGTGACATCTTGGGGAGAAAATACTGGTCCTTTACCACAGATAATTGAGAAGCACTGCTCTAAATTCTTACACATTATGCACTAAACTAACCATGATAACGGTCCAAAACATTCCCGCAAAAATATTATCCACAAATTAACATGCCAAAAAAAAAAAGCAGAGAAACTATTTTAGGCACAGAATAGAAGACAACCAGTCTAGTTATTTCATACATGTATTAGTTTGCAAACTAGATTATATATTTTTCAAAGGTAAGTGTTTTGTCTTTTAGTATTTCATTATCCCTCATTACTTGTAAAGGGGGTCTGGTGGTGCAACAGTTAACCACTCAGCTGCTAACCAAAAGGTTGGCAGTTTGAACCCACACGGCGGTTCTGTAGGAGAAAGACCTGGCGATCTGCTCTTATAAAGATTAAAAAAAAAAAATACAACCTAGGAAATCCTATAGGGCAGTTCTATTCTGTAACATGGGGCTGCTATGAGTCAAAGTCGACTCGACAGCACCTAACAACAATGACAACAACAACATTATTTCTAAGATAGCACAACAACTCCTCACTTATCGACACAGTTAGGTTCCAAAGGCCAGGTTGTTATGCGAAAATTGGCATTATGCAAAAATTAGGGTGCAAGCCACACCTCCAAGGAAACGTCCTTTTCAACTGATTGGCTGCTCATATAAGATCACAAAATGAAGGATGACTACATCATTACATAATTGCCAAATTAAATCAATATATAACTGCCAAACCACTGAAAATGATGGCCCAGTCAAGTTGACACATAACCTTAACCACCACTGCCGGCGTTACTCTTACCTCACAGCTCGAAGTTAATTACTGCCAGACGCACGTCGTTGATGTACAAAATAGTCATATAGCAGATATTTTACTATTGTCGTAAATGCAAAATGTCAGATAACAAGGCAGTTAATAAGCAAGGAGTGGGTATACTAGGCAAATCATAGACTTTTATTAATTTCCTGTTTACTCTTCAGAAACCCTGGTGGCATAGTGGTTAAGTCCTACAGCTGCTAACCAAGAGGTCGGCAGTTCGAATCTGCCAGGCGCTCCTTGGAAACTCTACGGGGCAGTTCTACTCTGTTCTCTAGGGTCACTATGAGTCGGAATCCAGTTGATGGCAGTGGGTTTGGTTTTTGGGTTTGGTTTACTCTTCACTGATTCTGAACATATTTACATTTCAAAGTAAATGGATGCATTAGAGCACATTTACTCAAAAATAATAAAAGCTTACTACATACAGTATTGTGTCACGTTGCTGGTAGATCAGTCTTACAGTCACTTCACCCATTCAAGGACAGTCACAAACCTAAGAGACCTCTAATTGAAGAAGAAATAACTATAATGCCTAAAAATGTCACTCAAGAAAAACATGGAGACGCAGTCAGCCCTCACCCAGTGTTCATTAACTAATACTTGTATATAAAATAAAGCGCCTGGTTACAAACTTGGTTATAAATTGATTAAAATAAAGCTTCTGGTTGTATATGCTTGGTTATCGACAGATTAAAACTGAGGCAGGAAATATTGCTAGAAGTGAATGTGTTGAGAACAGTGAAGAATGACTGAAGTACCATTAAAACAAAAACTACAGTCTAGGGGCCATTAAATGTAAAAGAAAAGCGCAGGATAAAACTCCAGAATACCTATGGGCAGCTCTTTTTAAGCACAGTTTAATAACTGATCTTCACTTTGTCACACTAAACCATCATGAAAGGTTCAATTTTGAATAGCAAAATCCTAGCTAGTGAGGTATTCAATATTAAATATACCTCGGGAAATTTACCTTAGAAAAGTAAAAATAAAGTATTAACATTTAAAGGGCCAAGCTTAAAATGATTAAACAACTAAATACGATTTAAATGAGAGCCTACTGTGTTTAAGACACATTTTGAGTGGTTTTTTTTTTTTTAATTTAAAATATAAGCAGGACTTAATGTGGAATTTAAAATGTGTGGTGTGTGTGGAATTTGAACACATGAACTTATATGAATACACAGACACGCACATACGTATCCATTAAACATGTAACCTGGAGGGACTTGTCAAGACTGAGCAGAGGGCATCTAAAAGGGGCCAGGGCTAAGGAGAGGAAGAAACCTGTCATACCACACTGCTCTCTACCTTACCACTTAGGCCACTTAAGATACAAAGCAGACCTAAAAGAATTACATATGAAGAGCTACAAGAGCAAACTGAGATGAACAAAATTGAAATATGGCTGAATATAATCACATTTTCAAACAATACAGAGTCACAAAATAGAAAGTGCTAATCAGAAAACCTAAAAAACAAACAAAAAACCCATTGCCATCAAGTTGATTCTGACTCATAGCGACCCTACAGTACAGAGTAGAACTGCCCCATAGGGTTTCTGAGGAGCAGCTGGTGGATTCGAACTGCCAACCTTTTGGTTAGCAGCCAAACACTTAGCCACTGGTGCCACCTGGCTCCATAACATAAACAGCTGGAACTGAATAGCACAGTCAAGTCCATATTAATTTTGTAAACATTTGCAGAAACCAATCAGTCAATATTACATATAGTCCCATAGGTTTAAGAGGCACAGAGATAATTTTGTGTTTAAAAAAAAAAAAAAGACCTCAAAATAAGGCTCTGCCAGCAGAGAAGCTGAGATATACTGCCTTCTGGTTGGCTTCAAAGGCCCTGAGCAATCTGGCTTCACCCAACAAGTCACCTCAACACTCCAGCACCCACGGGTATCTTTACCCATACCAGAATTCCCTCCTCTCTTCCCTACATCTATACAAATCTTGCTCCTCCTTTAGAGTCTAGCTCAAGTCTCATCTTCTCCAGGAAATTTTTCCTGGCCATTCTACCTCTTATGTAATCTCCAACAACATTTAGGTTATACTACACAGTTAGGTTCAATTATAATTTTGACGTTGTTTCATGTGTGTTGGTTTCTGTCCTCTGTCCTAGTCCAATCAGCCTAAACTCACCAGGGACAAATCCACTGTATTCCAGTGAGGAACACCAGAGTAACTGCAGGGTATCTCACTAAAGTAAGAAGAATTATTAGAGGATTTGGGGGAAGGGTGGAGTTTAGGTATAGTTTAAGTGAATAAGTTCAAACCAAAGCACGTCTGTGTATAAAGGGATCAGCATCAAGTCTGAACTACAAAGTGGGCCCAGGGTCCAGTTTCCTCAAAAACAATAAAGTTGGGATAGATGTGGAACATTTCGTCCAGAAACCCCTTCTCTGAAGCTCTGCACCCAAGCGTAAATTATGGCTGCTTCTCTGTGCAAAGTGACTTAGCTCCTCCAGGGAAGACTAAGATGTTTTATCTTACTGACATCATTTCAGACACCAAAGCTTCTGATAGCCTCTGATTTTAAAGAACAAAGTTACTCTGTGAGTAAGAAAAGAGGCAGTCACTCAAATAGGGAGTTAGGACGTTTTTCAGCTGCAGCATATCCTTTGGAGAAATTCCTGTTCACTCTGCAGCTGGCTTTACCTGTGTCTGTTATTTCAGCTGATGAATGGCAGGGCAGATTTTTGCAGTCCAAGCTAATTTTTACTTTTTTTCACTCCTCAGCAAGCTAGACGGCACAGTCTTTAAAGGCTAGAAGCACGTCTATATTTTTTTGTTTCCTATATAAAATTGAGCATGGTGCTAAGCATATAGCAGATGCTTCATAAATGCCCATTTGATATCTGACTGGCAGATAAAGAAGTTTATTTAGACAACTGAACCCACAGATAATGCATCATAATTATATAGCTGTATAGCCTTGTAAACTCTCCTAAAGTGTGTGTGTGTGTGTGTGTGTATACATACATACATAGAGAGAGAGAGAGTGAGTGAAAGAAGTGTAGTTAAGAAGGGGGTATATTTCTTACCCACAACACCAAAGGCTGAAACTGCTCGAAATAACCCTGAGGATCCTTTCTGTCCCATCTTTGTCCTATTTCCTAGATCCAAGCGGCCAAGAAGTTCTCTCACCTCTTGCTGTGTATATACATGCTAGAAACAAGCAAATTTCATCCGTAAGGTTCACGTACTCTTTATTCACCCCTGAAAAGTAAAAGCTGCCTACAAGAATCATTTGCTATTTCATGGAGAAGTATGTAATAGTACATGATTAAACCACAATTTTAAAAAGGTAACAAATCCTTTAAAATTAGCAATGAAAGTTGGTTATTTGGTCACATGTTGGTATACTAAAAAACAGTGTCAAAATCTTATACTCTAGGCCGAGATTCAAGGATATAAGGGGTTCACAGATAAAGTTCAAGCAGTCTGTGAACCCCTTACAACTGTACACAAAATTTTAAGTGTATGTACATATGTGCATCTTCTTGAGAATTCTCAAATAATTTAATAAGAATTCCTTAGATTCTCCAAGAGGTTCCTGATCAACCACTTCCACCCCCAAATAAAGCCAAGAGTCATTGTGTTCTATTAATAACAACTCCAAGGAGTGTGGGAAATCACAATAGACAATTTATCTAAGACTATTGAAAAAAAAAAAATTTTTTTATTGTAATACAAAAAATGGTTTTGCATAAAGCGTGGTGAAACGGGTTCTAGACTGCAAAACCAAAAAAAAAAAATTTTTTTTTTTATTGTAATACAAAAAATGGTTTTGCATAAAGCGTGGTGAAACAGGTTCCAGACTGCAGCTACTAATATATTTGAGAAACCAGGAATCTGCATGGATTCAGAAACACTCATAGACAAGAACTACAATGTAAACAGTAAGTTCTCTCATTTGAAAGAACTAAATACTGTTACATAATTATATGTAATACAAAAATATACATACACATATATACACACACTCTATTTTTGCACAAATAACGCATGCATTAAACATTTTTTTTTGTCAACCACAATTCCCTCGCACGTTATTTTTCTAGGCATGCTACGCACGTTATATGGGGTGCAAATTATTTACGTGAGCACATTATTTGCAGAAAAAATGTTAAATATGTATTTGTTATAACAACATGGTCGTATAAATGAGCCAAAAATGGTCTTTGTGTACTGGTCCCAGCTTGTTCGCTTCACGGCAAGCTGAGGCCCTTCAGCCCCTCAAAAAAAATAAAAGCTCCCTGGTACCAGACTCAAATTCGTACACTGAATCATTTTATAAATAATCCAAATAAGCAGATTTTTAGCCACTTAGAGCCTGCCGGCTTTACATACCCCACAAAACTGCACCCAACATCTGCTATCTGTAGATAAGAAAAATCCTATAGCTATAAGTACCCCCAGCCGCTGCTGTCCTTCCCCCTTGGTGAAGAAGGATCGCACCCAGACAAACATAAGACCCCTCCTTTCTCCTCTTCTCGGGGGGCAGTGGCTCCCTGACCCGCTTGCCTCTAGAAAACCTTGCACTGTGGGGGACCGTCCCCTACAGGCAGCTATCAATATGTTGGCTCCATGAAATAGCTTGCTGTGCAACACAGCTATCCCATGGTCAATATGTTTTTCCTCGACAAGCCCAGAACTCCCTCAAGCACATTCAAATACCTTATTGTATTTTACTTTTGAATAACAGCCTAATTTTTTGTGCCACCTGAATTAAGTCTCTGTATTTCTAGATAATATGACATCTGGATAACAACAACGTGTAGCATAGAGGTACGTGAAATCAAGGAAGACTTCTGCAGTATGGAAGTCTTCCTTCATTTCACGTAGCTTCATATAAAAGCACAGTAATAGATCATCTCTTTGGTAGATGCAATAATAAGAGTTACACTGAATTCTTAAAATTTCAGCTAAGAAAATATTTTCAATATCTAACCCAAAGAGTTTGCTTTCTAAAACAAATCAATGATCAGGGACAAATGTAATTCTGGCATACTTCTTTTTTTTTGTTTAATTTTTGTAAAATATATATAACATAAAATTAGCCATTTTAACCATTTTAAGTGCTCAAGTCAGTGGCATTAATTACATTCACAATGTTGTATAACCAACAGCACTAACTACTTCCAAAACTTATTCATCATCCCAAAGAGAAACTCTATATCCATTAAGCAGTAGCTTCCCATCTTCCCCTCCCCCAGCCCCTGGTAGCCTCTAATCCACTTTCCGCCCATATGAATTTACCTATTCCAGATATTCATATAAATGCAATCTTACAGTAAATTTGTCCTTTTGTACCTGGCTTATTTCACTTAGCACAATGTTTTCAAAGTTCATCCATATTGTATGTAGCATGCTTCTTAACATCAGATCAGAAACTAGCCAGAAACCAGATCAGAGATTAAATTCTAACCAATCAAGAAAAATAACCATAATTTTTAGATGCATTAAAAAAAATAACATACCACTAGAAGCTGTTAGGACATTTCATATCCTTTTAAACAAGTGATAAATTTTTTTTTTTTTCCCTTAAAGTAGTTAGGTTTACAAGACACTTACCCTATCATCAATTATGACCAAATCTTTTGGTTCTGTTCTATCAATTTTCAAGACACGGTATTTCGTTTCTGCATGATTGCTCCCAACTAGAAAGTATCTCTATAAATAAAAAGGATGTCGTTAGTTTCTTAGGCATTTTGTCTTATACATATTTTATAATCATTACTTTTTTAAAATTAAATACATTAATAAAGTCAGTTTACTTTTTAAAAGAAATGTTTCTGTGAAATATAACAGGCAGATAAAAGAAAGGCTGTAAAAAGATTCCAAAAGGTCAGTTTCCAAAGGGAAATATTCTTAATGGTGTCAAGATAAGAATCAGTCTGATTTCTGAAATGTGCCCAGTAACCAGGTCAGATGAATTTAATTATAGTGTATAATTACAGATTAACGTAACTGATTGGAGACTGACGTTTCAACTTTGCCAGGAAGATGCAGCTCTGGTAAGAACTAGAAAGCTCAACATGTAATTAGGAATGCTTAGACAATTATACCTATTAAAATGCTGATACTTGTGGCGTCTGGGGTCTTAAATGCTAACAAGCAGCCATCTAAGATGCAGCAATTGGTCTCAACCCACCTGGAGCAAAGGAAAATGAAGAACACCAAGCCCACATGACAACTAAGAGCCCAAGAGACAGAAAGGGCCACATGAACCAGAGACCTACATCATCCTGAGACCAGAAGAACTAGTTGGTGCCCGGCCACAATCGATGACTGCCCTGACAGGGAGCTCAGCAGAGGACCCCTGAGGGAGCAGGAGATCAGTGGGATGCAGACCCCAAATTCTCATAACAAGACCAAACTTAATGGTCTGACTGAGACTGGAGGAATCCCGGCGGCCATGCTCCCCAGACCTTCAGTTGACACAGGACAGGAACCATCCCCGAAGACAACTCATCAGAAATGAAAGGGACTGGTCAGCGGGTGGGAGAGAGATGCTGATGAAGAGTGAGCTAATTATATCAGGTGGACACTTGAGATTGTGTTGGCAACTCTTGCCTGGAGGGGGGATGGGAGGATAGAGAGAGAGGGAAGCCGGCAAAATGGTCAAGAAAGGAGAGACTGAAAGGGCTGACTCAAGACGGGGAGAGTAAGTGGGAGTAGGGAGTGAGATGTATGTAAACTTATATGTGACAGACTGATTGGATTTGTAAACGTTCACTTGAAGCTTAATAAAAGTTATTATAAAAAAAAAAAATAAATAACAGAAACATAAAAAAAAAAAAAAAAAATGCTGATACTTTATCAAATAAATCTTTACAAATTTTCTAAAGACTGAAAATGACTTTAACACAGCAAACCTAAAAACCCACCCAAAAGTCCTATAAAATAATAAAATGGGTGTACTTTTGTACTTTTCAAAACTGCTTTTCATAAGTAAGCTAAAGAAATAATTTTCTTTCTTTTGTAAAACCCTTCCTTGGAGCATTTTACCTGAATGCAATGCATTTGTCTTTTTAAAGGAGTACTGAGAATGAAACGGATAATAAAAATGCAGAAAAATAATAACTTTGTATTTAAGTGAAAATGTTCTTTAGAAAAACTAAACATGAATTATTCTTAAATTACATTTCAGAAATAAGTAAAACTACTATTGGTGATATTTTGCCTCAAAACTGTCGTTTAAAAAAAATGACACTTTTTCATCATTGCAAAAACAGAAAAGGCACTGCTATAATCAAATGGTATTTTACCATCCCACTGGCTAGATAAGCTATAAACACACAAAGAATTAAATATCAAAATAAGATTCTCTAGGTTGATGGCCAAACTGAAGCATGCAGACCATCACAGGAAATCAGAGTAGGAAAGATTACTGTGAGTTACTATACATGCATAAAACGTCAGAGGACTCAGGACTTGAACTGAGACTTACAGGATGGGTAAGGTTGAAAAACTAAGATTTTACTGCATATCAGAAGATGAGCACTTGGTTATATTGTTTTAACTCTAAATCTGGAGTAACGGATGTTCTTTTTATTATTATTAACTATATATCTGTTTCCCCACGTGTCTGTCAGTTTGTCATACTGCAGTGGCTTGCATGTTACTGTCATGCTAAAGAAAATTAGAATAAGTCCATGAGAGCTAAAATACGATCTTGAGTATATCCCACCTGAATTTAGAGACCATCTCAGGAACAGATATGACACAGTGAACACTAATGATCAAAGACCAGAGGAGCTGTGGAATGACATCAAGGACATCACACATGAAGAAAGCAAGAGGTCATTAAAAAGACATGAAAGAAAGACCAAAATAGATGTCAGAAGAGACTCTGAAACTTGCTCTTGAACAAAGAATACCTAAAGTGAAAGGAAGAAACGATGAAGTAAAAGAGCTGAACAGACTCTTTCAAAGGGCAGCTCGAGAAGACAAAGTATTATAATGAAATTGGCAAAGACCTGGAGTTATAAAAACAAAAGGAAAGAACATGCTTGGCACTTCTTAAGCTGAAAGAACTGAAGAAAAAATTTAATACTCAAGTTGCAATATTGAAGGATTCTGTGGGGAAGATATTAAAGAACGCAGGAGGCATCAAAAGAAGATGGAAGGAATACACAGTCATTGTACCAAAAAGAACTGGATGATGTTCAACCATTTTAGAAGGTAGCATATGATCAAGAATCAATGGTACCGAAGGAAGAAGTCCAAGCTGCACTGAAGGCACTGGTGAAAAGCAAGGTTCCAGGAATTAACAAAATACCAATTGAGATGTTTCAGCCAATGGATGCAGTGCCAGAAGTCGTCACTCATCTATGCCAAGAAACTTAGAAGACAGCTACCTGGCCAACGGATTGGAAGACATACATATTTGTGCCTATTCCAAAGAATGAAGAAATTATCGAACCGTATCATTAATATTACACACAAGTAAAATTTTGCCGAAGATCATTCGAAAGTGGTTACAAGAGTACATCAACAGAGAACTCTCAGAAATTCAAGCCGGATTCCAAAGAGGACATGGAATGAGGGATACCACTGCCAGTATCAGATAGATCTTGGCTGGAAGCAGAAATACCAGAAAATGATTACTAGTGTTTTATTGACTATGGAAAGGCATTCAACTGTGTGGATTATAACAAATTATGCATAAGGTTGCAAAGAATGGGAATTCCAGAACACTTAACTGTGCTCATGAGTAACCTGTACAGAGAATAAGATGCAGTCATTCGACCAGAACAAGGGAATACTGTGTGGTTCAAAATCAGGAAAGGTGTGCATCACATTTGTATGCTTTCACCATACTTATTCAATCTGTATGCTGAGCAAATAATCAGAGAACCTGGATGACTGTGAGAATGGCTCAGAACCAGGTGTTTCGTTCTGTTGTACACGGGGCCACTATGAGTTCGAACAGACTTGATGGCACCTAACAACAACAACAACATATACCTGTTTATAAAAGTCTGTACTAGGTTTTATAGAGCAAAACTGAATATTAAAAGGAAGGTTAACCAAAAAACTCAATCTCTCATTTCCTAGGAGAGGTAGAGTCTGGATAACCCTCCCAGCAATAATTATAGTAAATTATAGTAAAAATTATTAAACTATGTTGGGACATCCAGTGACCAGGACTTGATGCACTTGGAGAGCAGTGTGAAGGGGCAAGGGCAGGGTGGTGTCAAAGAATTTTGGCTGGGCCTCAGCTAACTTCTGCCCGTAAAACCCTATCTATCACTGAGAGGACAGGGGTAACTAAACCTAATAAAATTAACTTAAGGAGAATGGTTTGCAAACTATAACATGTTTGTTAGCAGAAAAGGCAGCCACTCTCTCGAAGACAGGAGGAAAAACTGTTCCCAGGACAGGAAACAGCAAGTGCAAAAAGTTTGTTGTGCTTGACATGTTCATTAAAGGAACAAGATTAAAACGCTCCTAAAGTGAGTCCTAATACATGGCATAAACAGTATACAAAACAATACTAACAATGCACAAACAACAGAAGAGAAACTAGATAACTGGGAGCTCCTAAAAATCAAACACTTATGCTCATCCAAAGACTTCACCAAAGGAGTAAAAAGACAACCTATGGACTGGGAAAAGATTTTTGACTATGTAAAACCTGATCAGCATCTAATCTCTAAAATCTACAAGATACTGCAAAACCTCAACAACAAAAAGGCAAATAACCCAATTAAAAAATGGGCAAAGGACATGAACAGGCACTTCCCCAAAGAAGATATTCAGGTGACTAAAAGATGCACGAGGAAATGCTCATGACCGTTAGCCATTAGGGAAATGCAAATCAAAACTACAATGAGTTACCATTTCACCCCAACAAGGCTGGCATTAATCCAAAAAAATACAAAATAATAAATGTTGGAGTGGCTGTGGAGAGACTGGAACACTTATGTACTGCTGTTGGGAATGTAAAATGGTACAACCCCTTTGGAAATCAATTTGGCACTTTCCTAAAAAGCTAGAAATAGAACTACCATATGATCCAGCAATCCCACTCCTTGGAATATATCCTAGAGAAATAAGAGCCCTCAAACAAATAGATACATGCACACCTATGTTCATCACAGTACTCTTTCCAACCAAAGTGTCCATCAACAGATGAATGGATAAACAAATTATGGTATATTAACACAATGGAATACTACACAACAATAAAGAACTACAATGAATCCATGAAACATCTCATAACATGGAGGAATCTGGAAGGCATTATGCCGAGTGAAATTAGTCAGCTGCAAAAGGACAAATATTGTATATGAGACCACTATTATAAGAACTCAAGAAAAGGTTTAAACACAGAAGAAAATATCCTTTGATAGTTACAAGGGTGGGGAGGGAGAGAAGAAGAGAGGTATTCACTAATTAGATAAAGTAGACAAGAATTATTTTAGGTGAAGAAAAGGACAATACACAATACAGGAGAAGTCAGCACAACTGGACTAATCCAAAAGCTAAGAAGTTTCCTGAATACAACCAAACACTTGGAGGGACAGAGTAGCAGGGATGGGAGTCTGGCGACCATGGTTTCAGGGGACATCTAAGTCAATTGGCGTAACAAAGAGAATTGAGAAAATGTTCTGCATCCCACTTCAGAGAGTGGCATCTGGGTCTTAAAAGCTAGCAAGTGGCCATCTAAGATGTATCAATTGGTCTCAACCCACCTGGAGCAAAGGAGAACGAAGAACACCAAAGACGCAAGGAAACTATGAGCCCAAGAGACAAAAAGGGCCACATAAACCAGAGACTCCCTCAGCCTGAGAACAGAAGAACTAGATGGTGACCGGCTACCACCAATGACTACTCTGACAGGGAACACAACAGAGAACCCCTGATGGAGCAGGACAGCAGTGGGATGCAGACCTCAAATTCTTGTAAAAAGACCAGACTTAATGGTCTGACACTGGAGGAACCCCAGAGGTCATGGCCCCCAGACTCTCTGCTAGCCCAAAACAAACCATTCTTGAAGCCAACTCTTCAGACAAAGGTTTGACTGGACTATAAGACATAAAATGATGCTGGTGAGGAGTGTGCTTCTTAGCTCAAGTAGACACATGAGGCTGTGTGGCCAGCTCCTGTCTGGAGGCCAGATGAGAAGTCAGAGAGTGACAGGGGCTGGTTGAATAGACACGGGAAACACAGAGTGGAGAAAAGGAGTGTGCTGTCACCTTGTAGGGAGAGCAACGAGGGTCACATAACAATGTGTGTATGAGTTTTTCTATGAGAAACTGACTTGAATTGTAAACTTTCACTTAAAGTACAAAAAAAAAAAAAAAAAATGCTTCCAAAGTACCAAATGCAGGGTCTAATACAAAGAAGAAACTTCGTGAGTGTTAGTTCCTCTCTCCTCTTCTTTTAAAGAGGAAAAAGACAAAACAGAGAGGAAAAAAGAAAGTACCCCAAAGAAAGAAAAGCACTTACAGACCAGAATGGGAGAATGCACAAATATATTAGTAATCAGTCTTTGTTCTTGGGAGAAAAGAGCATGCAAATTAACAATCATGAATAACATGCTCTAATAGAAGTACAAGCCAGATGCAATGGGAACACAGCAAGGGCACCTAACTCATTCTGGGAGGATCAGCAAGCTACCCAGAGAAGCTGATGTTATCTTGATGCCAAGTTTGGCCTTGAAGGAGAGCTAAGCAGGACTTCCTGTAGTATGTCAAGTTAGGACAAGTGACACCCCCCCCCCAAGAAAATTCTTGCTCTGGGTCCTCAGAGTATTTTTATTTATATCTAAATTTAGCACTTATTTCTGAAGGCCTTGTCTCAATTTGTTTGGGGCATGTCTGCCTCCTCCACCTAATTATAAGCACCTTATGAGACTGGAGCTAACTTCTTAAGTTCTGTGGTTTTTAATTCCTCAAGTCTAGTACCATGATCTGGTTCCCCAGGCATTAGGTAAACGTTAGCTGAGAGAGCAGCCATCTACCACAGAGTAATTACTTTAATTTGTTGGATAGTTTCCGACAACATTTACAGTACCCCATCTTTTGGGTAAGCAGATATAAAGAAAGACGGCCCTTTTAATTCAACCACTTAGTAAAAGGATACATCACAGTTTTATAGGAAGTTAAAAAAAAAAAAAAAGGAAAAAAAATCCCTGAATGAAATTGCTAGAATTTTAAGAAATCTAAACATTATTTGTAATAGGATTATAACTTGGCTGGTTTATCACAAAGGAAAAAAAACAGAGAGAAAGAGATATTATAAATGCATGGTGCACTGGCCTTGGGAACACACACACAGGGAGGCAGATTGAAACTCCCAGACTCAGGCCCCTCCAAAGACTCCATGAATTAGAGGAGCCAAAAGTTAAAATTCACCACATTTACAGGCAGATCTGAGTGGAGGGAAAGAAATCGGAATCGGTTAACTATTTACATTCTCTCTCATCCATAATGTTCTAAGAATCTAAAATAGTTTTGTTCAGAGAATAGCGACCTCATGCGGAGCCAGTTACATGGGAAAGAAAACCAGTTTTCAGTTGGCCTGCAGTGGACAGGAGAATTACTCTCCTGCACTGCCCCCTTGTGGGCAGCTAACCATCTAATTTCATACTCAAAAAATTTCATACTAGTTTGTAAAAAAGGGAACTTTTACAGGAAGGCCTTGTTTCGCCTCAGTTTTATTTCCTCCCTGTTAAATACATCAACTTGACAACTACGTATACCTTTAGACTTTGTTGCATTAAATATTATGCTTCAAAAGGGATCTCAGCATTTTTAAGAGTTAAAAGCTGCCCTGCAATGTCTAGTTTCTTAAAGTTCTTCTTCACAGGTAATTTTTTATTTCGAAAAACTTCACACCTACAGTTAAAACGACAAAATAGTATAACGAGCCTCCATATAGCCTTCATCTAGATTCACCAACTATTAACATTTTGTTGCATTTGCTTTGTCCTCCCCTCCCTCTTGAGATAAGCTTTTTCCCCCAGAATCATTTGAAAGTGGGTTGCAGGTATCATGACATATCACCCCTAGAAGCTTCAACAACTATTTCCTAAAAACAAGAACATCCACATGCATAATCATAATACCAATCATACATTATCTATATACAACCATATTAAAATTTTCCTAAATGTTCCCATAATATTCCTTATATCTAACTTTTTAAAAAGTAGAATCCAATCAAGGATCGTGTATTGCGCTTGGTTACCCAGTAACCCAGTGCAATCGAGCCATGTCTTTTTTAATTTCCTTTAATCTAGAATTGTCCCCTTGCTTTTGTCTCTCATGATCTCAACATTTTTAGAGTCAACTTTTTTTACACCACATTTTCCTGGTTTTGTATTGATGTCATTCACTCAACCATCTAGTAATGAATGTCTCATTTGCCAGGCACTGGACTAGACAGACACCTGAGAGAAAAGATAAACTGAAGGTTGCTGACGGATTAGATTGGGAAAAGGAGCAATCAAGGTTGACCCCTAGGTTTTTGGTTTCAGTGACGTAGCTAGACGGTGGTGCCGCACACTGGTGTTAGGATGACTGGAGAAGAAACAGATGTGACAGAAAACTAGAGCTCTATTTACAACATGCTGAGTTTGAGATATCCAAAGAAATCAAGTAGGAACTGAATACATGAGTCCAGATCTCCAGGGTGAGAACTCAGTGGGTGTCATCAGCTCATATATGGTACTTATAACCATGGGACTGGGTTAAACCTACTAGTAAGAGTGTACATACAGAAGAGAGCCAAAAAAACTAGCCTGAGGCACTCCATCGTTTAGAGGCTGGATAAAGAGAAGAAATCAGCTGAGAAGACTGAGAGGAATGGCCAGTGAGTGGGAAAGAACCCAGGACAGTATAGAATTGCCAAAGCAAAGAGATCATTTCACATCCATATCAAATGCTGCTAATAGGTCAAGAAAGGTGAGAGCAGAGAAGTGCCCAGTGGATCTGATGACAAGGAGCACGTGAGTGGCCTTTCTGTGGCCAGTTTCAGTGATAGGGTGGTGGCAAAATCCATAACAGAATTGGCTGAAGAGCAAATGGGTAGTCTTCTGGTTAAATACTGAAGACTGACACCTCTGTTCCTTCCAAATGCCTCACTAAAACCATAGTAAAGTTTCTTTTTTATTTGCTTGTTTTTTAGGCACAAAATCCTAAGGGCAAAAGGAGGAATGAAGGAGATAGCAGCAAAAAATATTATTTGAAACTGATGAGCAGGCCCAAGAAGGTTGAATCCTAAGATGGCAGTGGGGAAAGTCAAGAAGCAATCCAATTCATACTATGTTGTTGTTAGTTACTGTGGGTCGATTCCCACTCATGGAGACCCTAGATGTGCAGATTCACACTATAGAACCTCCAAAAGGTGTTGAAATCTACAACACCTGACACCTTTGGAGGCTGTTGTTGTTGTTGTTGTTGTTAGGTGCCGCTGAGGCGGTTCCAAATCATAGCAACCCTATGTACAACAGAACAAAACACTGCCCGGTACTGTGCCCATCCTCAACAAATTGTTGCTATGTTTAAGCTCACCGTTGCAGCCACTGTGTCAATCCATCTTGTAGAGGATCTTTCTCTTTTTCACTGACCCTCTACCTTACCAAGCGTGATGTCCTTCTCTAGGGGCTGGTCCCTCCTGATAACATGTCCAAAGTACATGAGACAAAGTCTCTCCATCCTCACTTCTAAGGAGCACTCTGGCTGTATTTCTTCCAAGACAGATTAGTTCGTTTTTCTGGCAGTCCCTGGTTGTCTTAGTCATCTAGTGCTGCTATAACAGAAATACCACATGTAGCTGGCTTTAACAAAAAGAAATTTATTCTCTCACAGTTCGGGAACCTGGAAGCCCAAATTCAGGGTGCCAGCTCTAAGGGAAAGCTTTCTTCCTCTGTCGGTTCTGGGGGAAGGTCCTTGTCATCAATCTTCCCCTAGTCTAGGAGCATCTCAGTGCAGGAATCCCAGATCCAAAGGACGCGCTCTGCTCTTGGTGCTGCTTTCTTGGTGGTATGAAGTCCTGCTCCTCTCTGCACAAGTCTCTCTTTTATATCTCAAAAGAGATTGATTTAAGACACAACCTAATCTTGTATATTGAGTCCCTGCTTCATTAACATAACTCTAATCCTGGCTCATTAACATTATAGAGGTGGGATTTACAGCACATAAGAAAATCACATCAGATGACAAAATGATGGATAATCACACAATATTGGGAATCATGGTCTAGCCAAGTTGACACACATTCTGGGGGGACACAATTCAATCTATGACACTGATACATTCAATATTCTTCACCAACACCGTAATTCAAAGCATCAATTCTTCAGTCTTCCTTATTCATTGTCCAACTTCCCCATTTTTTTGGAGGTAGGAGTATAAAATTTCAGAAAAAAAGGAGATGGCATCCAAGGTACAACAATTGGTCTCTATTCACCTGGAGCAATGCAGGATGGAGAGTCAGGAATAGGAGGAGGATATGGAATGTGTAGCTAAGTGCCTCCATGAAAAAGTGCCACCTTTGCCATGAGGCCAGAAGAACTGGATGGTGCCCAGATACCATTATTGAACATTTCGGTCAAGGATTCTATAGCTGAATCCTGATCAAAAGGGCAGAAACGTAAAACAGAATTTCAAATTTTCATGGAATCCAGACCTTCTGGAGTCATGGAGGCTAGATGAACCCCTGAAACTATTGTCCCAGGATAATCTTTAAACTTTAAACCAAAAATATCCCCTGAAGTCTTAAAACCAAATAATAGTTTAGCTTAAGTAGTAAAAAAAGGTCTGCCTTGAGGATTATGCTCTTTTAAGAACTATCTATATGGGATCAAATTGACAAAAGCAACCCTAAAGATTAGATAGGAACCTCAGGGGCAGTGAGTTTATATTAATGGAGGAGGAACAACTCAGAAAAGGGCGTGAAAACGGTTGCACAATCTGAAGAATGCAATCAATGTCAATGAATTGTACATGTAGAAAATGTTGAATTGGTGTATGTTTTGCTGTGCATATTCTCAACAAAAACAAAATAAAATAACATGGTACAAACAGGTACAAAACAGGTTTCAAACCACAGATCAAGAAAGAATAACACTAGAAAGTTTCAGCAGTAGCACCGGAAGGTGGAAGGCAGGAACATAATGCCTTCAACACTGCTGGAGAAAATGTGTGCGTGTGTATTTATGGATATGTTGGACGAGGTGGGATTGTATAGACATGTTGGGGGAAGTGGGATTGTATAAATATGTTGTGGGAAGTGGGATTGTAGAGACATGTTGGGGGAAGTGGGATTGTATAAACATGTTGGTGGAAGTGGGATTGTATAAACATGTTGGGGGAGGTGGGATTGTATAATTATGGAGGAGGTGGGAATGTATAGATATGTTGGGGGAGGTGCGATTGCTGGGGATTTGGGTAGAGAATTAGGATACCAAAAAGAACTCTGTTAAAATGCCCATCCAGAAAGAAGGATGATCTGAGTTGGTTCTATTCTGAAAGTTCAGCATCATACACAGTTCAAGAAAAAGCTTAAAATTTCAAAAATGTAACTTTAACAGCAGCAATTTAGTCTAAAGATGAATGTGTTTCTAAGAGACATAACATGAAGTTCAAATTAAATACAAAAGGTAATCCGTTTAACAGGAAATTCAGTACCTGTTAACATTATCTCTTTTTATAATGACAGGCTAATTAATCACTCACTTTTCATCTGAGGGAGGAAATCAACCTTCTTGAAAGGGGAGAAATTTTAAGATGTATGACAGCTTCCCTGAATATTAAACTTGATTTGAACTTTCCGATTAAAGCTGTTATTTTTAAAGATTCCATAAAGTTCTCACAACCTAATAGAAGTGCCAGGTCTGTCACCTCACTTCTTCCTTAATCTCAACAATCTGCAATGCAGCTCAGAAGGGGGAAGCGGGCCTCTCACAGTCAAAAGGAATGTCTACAAATCACCTTTAGAGCTTCAGGGCTTCACTGAAGAGGAAGCTTCAAATCCCCTTTAGAACAAGTGTGAAACTTGGTCACCTCCAAACCACATCTTCCAAATCAACTATAAATCAGCTATGCTCTCTCCCCCACCTTACATGCTTTGGTTTCCTTCTCCAATCCCTTTGGCAACCATAATCTAAATTGTTCTTTCCTGGATGCCCTTTATCACCACTCTTATTCAACATTGCGCTGGAGGTCTTAGCCAGAACAATTAGGCTAGAAAAAATAAAAAAGGGCATCCAAATTGGTAAGGGTCATGGATTGAATTGTGTCTCCTCAAAAACATGTGTCAACTTGGTTAGGCCATGATTCCCAGTATTCTGTGGTTGCCCTCCATTTTGTGATTGTAACTTTATGCTAAAGAGGATTAGGGTGGGATTGTAACATCACCCTTACTCAGATCACCTCCCTGATCGAATGTAAAGGGAGCTTCCCTGTGGTGGGGCCTGCACCACCTTTTATCTCTCAAGAGATGAAAGGAAAGGGAAGCAACCAGAGAGTTGGGGACCTCATACCACCAAGGAAGCAGCACCAGGAACAGAGCACATCCTTTGGACCTGGGGTCCCTGCGCCTGAGAAGCTCCTCGACTAAGGGAAGATTGAGGACAAGGACCTTCCTCCAAAGCTGAGACAGAGAGAGAAATCCTTCCCCTGAAGCTGATGCCCTGAATTTGGACCTCTAGCCTAGTTTACTGAGAGGAAATAAATTTCTGTTTGTTAAAGTCATCCACTTGTGGTATTTCCGTTATAGCAGCACTAGATAACTAAGACAGTAAGAAAGAAATAGAAGTATCTCTATTTGCAGATGATATGATCTTATACACAGAAAACCTTAAAGAATCCATAAGAAAACTACTGGAACTAATGGGAGTTCAGCAAAATATCAGAACACAAGACAAACATACAAAATCAGCTGGATTCTCCTACACTAACAAAGAGAACATCGAAGATGAAATCACCAAATAAATACAATTTACAATAGCCCACAAGAAGATAAAATACTTAGGAATAAATCTAACCAGAGATGTAAAAGACCTATACAACAAAAACTACAAGACTCTACTTCAAGACACCAAGAGACCTACGTAAGTGGAAAAACATACCTTGCTCATGGATAGGAAGCCTCAACATCGTGAAAATATCTATCCTACCCAAAGCAATCTATATATACAATGCAATCCCAACCCACATTCCAATGGCATTTTTTAATGAGATGGAGAAACAAATCACCAACTTCATATGGAAAGGGAAGAGGCTGCCTACAAGTAAAGCATTACTGAAAAAGGACAAAGTGGGAAGCCTCACACTACCTGATTTAAAAAAAAAAAAAAAAAGAACCTATTATACCACCACGGTAGTCAAAACAGCCTTTTACTGGTACAACAACAGATACATAGGCCAATGAAACAGAATTGAGAATCCAGACATAAATTCATCCACCTATGAGCAGCGGATACTTGACAAAGGCCCAAAGTCCAGTAAATGGGGAAAAGCAGTCTCTTTAACAAATGGTACTGCCATAACTAGGATATCCCTCTGCAAAAAAATCAAACAAGACCTATACCTCACACCATGCACAAAAACAACCTAAAAATGGATTAAAGACCTACATATAAAATCTAAAATCATAAAGATCATGGAAGAAAAAATACAATGCTAGGAGCCCGAAAACATGGCATAAACAGTATACAAAGCATTACTAAAATGCACAAACACCAGAAGAGAAACTAGATAACTGGGAGCTCCTAAAAATCAAAAACCTATGCTCATCTAAAGACTTCACCAAAAGAGTAAAAAGACAACCTACAGACCGGGAAAAAAAATTCACCTATGACAAATCCAATTACCATCTAATCTCTAAAATCTACAAGCTAGGGCAAAACCTCAACCACAAAAAGACAAATAACCCAATTAAGAAATGGGCAAAGGATATGAACAGGCACTTCATCAAAGAAGACATTCAGGCAACTAACAGATACATTAGGAAAATGCTCACGATCTTTAGCCATTAGAGAAATCAAATCAAAACCAGGCTAGCATTAATCCAAAAAACACGAAATAATAAATGTTGGAGAAACTGTGGAGAGACTGGAACAATTATGCACCGCTGGTGGGAATGTAAAATGGTACAATCACTTTGGAAATCGATTTGGTGCTTTCTTAAAAAGCTAGAAATAGAACTGCCATAAAATCCAGCAATCCCACTCCTTAAAATATATCCTTGAGAAATAAGAGCTCTTACAGGAATAGATATATGCACATCTATGTTTACTGTAGCACTATTTACAATAGCAAAAAGATGGAAACAACCAAGGTGCCCATCAACAGATGAGTGGATAAAAAAATTATGGTATATTCACACAACGGAATGCTACTCAACGATAAAGAACAATGAATCCGTGAAACATCTCATAACATGGAGGAATCTGGAAGCATTATGCTGACTGAAATTAGTCACAAAAGGACAAATATTGTATGAGACCACTATTATAAGAAAAGGTTTAAACACAGAAGAAAACATTCTTTGATGGTTACAAGGGTGGGGAGGGAGAGAGGGAAAGGGGTATTCACTAATGAGATAGTGGACAAGAATTATTTTAGGTGAAGGGAAGGACAACACACAATGCAGGGGAAGTCAGCACAACTGGACTAACTCAAAAGCTAAGAAGTTTCCTGAATACAACCAAAAACTTGGAGGGACAGAGTAGCAGGGGCAGGGCTCTGGGGACCATGGTTTTGGGGGACATCTAGGTCAATTGGCACAACAAAATGTATTAAGAAAACGTTCTGCATCCCATTAGGTGAGCAGCACCTGGGGGTCTTAAAAGCTAGTAAGCAGCCATCTAAGATGCATCAATTGGTCTCAATCCACCTGGAGCAAAACAGAATGAAGAACGCCAAAGAGACGTGGAAAATATGAGCCCAAGAGACAGAAAGGGCCACATCAACCACAGACTCCCTCAGCCTGAGACCAGAAGAATTAGATGGTGCCCAGCTACCACAATGACTACCCTGACAGGGAACACAACAGAGAATCCCTGTTGGAGCAGGAGAAGAGTGGGATACAGACCTCAAATTCCAGTAAAAAGACCAGACTTAATGGTCTGACTGACACTGGAGGGGCCCCAGAGGTCATGGCCCCTGGACTCTCTGTTAGCCCAAAACTAAAACCATTCTCAAAGCCAACTCTTTAGACAAATATTAGACTGGACTATACGACATAACTACTGATCCTTCTTCGTTTCCAACTTTCGCATTCCAAGCTCCAGTAATTATCAATGCATCTTGATTGCATATTCGATCAATTTCAGACTGCAGCAGCTGATAAAAATCTTCTATTTCTTCATCTTTGGCCCTAGTGGTTGGTGCATCAATTTGAATAATAGTCGTATTAACTGTTCTTCCTTGTAGGCGTGTGGATATTATCCTATCACTGACAGTGTTGTACTTCAGGATAGATCTTAAAATGTTCTTTTTGAAGATGAATGCAACACCATTCCTCTTCAAGTTGTCATTCCCAGCATAGTACACTACATGACTGTCCAATTCAAAACGGCCAAAACCAGGCCATTTCAGTTCACTAATGCCTAGGATATCGATGTTTATGCATTCCATTTCATTTTTGACAATTTCCAATTTTCCTAGATTCACACTTCACACATTCCAGGTTCAATTATTAATGGATGTTTGCAGCTGTTTCTTCTCGTTTTGAGTCATGCCACATCAGAAAATGAAGGTCTCGAAAGCTTTACTCCAGCCATGTCATTAAGGGCGACTCTACTTTGAGGAGGCAGCTCTTCCCCAGTCATCTTTTAAGTGCCTTCCAACCTGGAGGGCTCATCTTCCAGCACTATGTCAGACAATGTCCTGCTGCTATTCATAAGGTTTTCACTGGCTTATGCTTTTCAGAAGTAGACTGGCGGGTCCTTCCTCCTAGTCTGTCTGAGTCTGGAAGCTCAACTGAAACCTGTCCTCCATGGGTGACCCTGCTGGTATCTGAATACCAGTGGCATACCTGCCAGCATCACAGCAACACGAAAGCCCCCACAGTACGACAAACTGACAGACATGTGGAGGATGTTTACCTGTGTTTTACTGACTATGCAAAGGCATTCGACTGTGTGGATCATGACAAATTACGGATAACATTGCAAAGAACGGGAATTCCAGAATACTTGCTTGTGCTTATGAGGAACCTTTACATAGATCAAGGGGCAGTTGTTCGGACAGAACAAGGGGATACTGATTGGTTTAAAGTCAGGAAAGGTGTGCGTCCAGGTTGTATTCTTTCACCATACCTATTTAATCTGTATGCTGAGCAAATAATATGAGAAGCTGGACTATATGAAGAAGAACGGGGCATCAGAATTGGAAGGAGACTCATTAACAACCTGCATTATATAGATGACACAACCCTGCTTGCTGGAAGTGAAAAGGACTTGAAGCACTTACTAATGAAGATCAAAGACCACAGCCTTCAGTATGGACTTCACCTCAACATAAACAAAACAAAAATCCTCACAACTGGACCAATGAGCAACAGCATGATAAACAGAAAAGATTGAAGTTGTCAAGGATTTCATTTTACTTGGATCCACAATCAACAGCCATGGAAGCAGCAGTCAAGAAATCAAAAGACGCATTGCATTGGGTAAATCTGCTGCAAAGGACCTCTTTAAAGTGTTGAAGAGCAAAGATGTCACCTTGAAGACTAAGGTGCACCTGACCCAAGTCATGGTATTTTCAATTGCGTCACACGCATGTGAAAGCTGGACAACAAATAAGGAAGACTGAAGAAGAACTGATACCTTTAAATTGTGGTGCTGGTGAAGAATATTGAATATACCATGGACTCCCAAAAGAATGAACAAATCTGTCTTAGAAGAAGTACAACCAGAATGCTCCTTAGAAGCAAGAATTGCAAGACTGCGTCTTACATACTTCGGACGTGTTGTCAGGAGGGATCAGTCCCTGGAGAAGGACATCATGCTTGGCAAAGTACAGGGTCAGTGGAAAAGGGGAAGTCCCTCAATGAGGTGGACTGACACAGTGACTGCAACAATGAGCTCGAGCATAACAATGATTGTAAGGATGGCACAGGACCAGGCAGTGTTTCATTCTGTTGTGCATAGGGTTGCTATGAGTCAGAACCGACTTGACGGCACCTAACAAGAACAACAACATAAGACATAAAATGATACTGGTGAGGAATGTGCTTCTTAGATCAAGTAGACACATGAGACTATGTGGGTAGCTCCTGTCTGGAGGTGAGATAAGAAGGCATAGGGGGACAGGAGCTGGTTGAATGGACACGAGAAACATAGGGTGGAGAGGAGTGTACTGTCACATTGTAGGGAAAGCAACTAAGGTCACATAACAATGTGTGTACGAGTTTTTGTATGAGAAACTGACGAACTGTAAACTTTCACTTAATGCACAATAAAAAAAATAATAATTAATTGCTCTCTCCCATTCCTTAAATACACAAATTAAGGCTAATTAAGTAAGACGCATTCCTCATGTTTCGGTTCTTATTTTATTCTATTCTGTTTTATTGTGTGACAGAGAAGCTTCCTTAAATCATTTTGGCGTGATAGAGGGGAGGAGAGTGGGAGGGAGAAAGGGAGGAAGTAATACAGGGAACAGAGGGGCCCCCAAATCTGCAAACAAAGTAACAGGAAATGGGCCAGGGCGCAGAAACAAACCCATTCCCCAGAACAATGGGGCAGGGTATCAGAAAACAGCTTACAAACTTCTTTGAAGTTGCCTTTCAGAAGCAGCCAGATGAAACTAGCCCCAGGGACATGCGCGGAACATCCACCTGTGACTGCTGTGTGCCCTTCCACCAGGGGCAGTAAGGGACTGCAGCCGCAGATGGGGAATCAAACTCAGGAAGCGAGAGACTGCACAGATGCGACACCCCATAATAAGTCCTGCTACGAATCCTGAAGGCCTCTGGGACAAGAGCCATCTTAGAAAGCAGTTGCGCGTGCACCTTAGTTAACCTATCCCCGCCCAAAACGGGCTACTTGCCGGAAAACTCTACCTATGCCTCTGAATAAACATGGATCTTTTCCCACTCAAGAATTTTTAAAAGCCCATGCAAGTCCTTTGTTCTGAGAGATGGGGGTAAGCATAGCTTAGGCCCTCCTCATCTCGGCTTGTAAACCTGTTCAATAAATCTTTGCTTGTGTGGAAAACTCTTCGTGCCTTACCTGCTCATTCTTGACCAGTAAGAGGCAAGAACCTTATTCGATTCCAGCAACAGAAGGGAGGAAGGAAGGAAGGGCAACAATTTTGAGATAGCAAGTGTAAAGATTACCCTAACAACTTCACCCCCACAAAACACATGTGCAGACACAAAAAAACTGCCACAGTTCTGTTCAACTACCAATTTTAAAGTCAGGTGCTATGTATTTATTTCTTTGTTATGAGATGGTCACTTATTATAATGCTAAGACCCCTAGCGGCATCACATTCAGCAAGAGCACCTATAAATTGGAAACCACCTATGGCAAACTGCAATTTCACCTAGGATAACTTCAGGGTGGGACCCACAGGATTTTCGCTGGCTAATTTTCACAAGTAGATCATCAAGTGTTTTTTCCTAATCTGCCTTAGTTTGGAAGCTCCACTGAAACCTGTCCACCATAGGTGGTAACCCTACTGGTATTTGAAATACGGGTGGAATAGCTTCCAGCATCATAGCAACATGTAACTCACCACATTACGACAGATTATTGTCTGATATAGTGCTGGGAGATGAATCCCCTAGCTTGGAAAATACTCAAAATACACTGTAGCTGCAACAATGGGCTTGAGCATACTAATGATCGTGAAGACGGCAAAAGACGAGGCAACATTTTGTTCTGTTGTACATGGGGTCACCATGAGTCAGAGCTGACTTGACGACAACAACATTTCAGGTTGCTAAAATCCCTGTGGGCAACTCCTAGCTGCACTGGGCTATGTGAGCATTAGGGCTGGAGAGTTAGGCCTTAGTTGATCTGCAGGCCTGGGTCACAGGACACATAAGGGCCAGAGCAGGGTCATAAGAGGCAAAGGGCAGTGTGAAGGTACTAGGAGTGAGAGAGAAAAGGTAAATTTGGGAGCAAGAAGACCCTTCACAAGGCCAAAACTACCTCCTGCATTCTATCTATTAACCTCTCAACACAGGTAACAAAGTAAGTGACGATCTCATAACAAAGAAATAAATACACAGCACTTCATTTTAAGTGGCTGAACAAAACTGGCAGTCTTTTGTCTGCATGTGTGTCTTGTAGGGGTGAAGCTGTTAGAATAATCTTTTTATCCTGTTCAAATATTCCTTAAAATCTACCTCTAAACACAGGTAATAATGACAACCTGAACTTCATCTCAGGGGCACTTCTATCCAATCATGTTTCTAAATGAAGGCTCAGGACAAGAGACAGTCCATCTTACCCACTGTCTCTTTCGCTCTTTAACGTGTCCCCTAATTCCTTCCTCACCACCCATCGTCAGTTTATAGTACTATGGTGGCTTGCGTGTTGCTATGATGCTGGACACTATGCCACCAATATTTCAAATACCAGCAGGGTCACCCATGGTGGACAGGTTTCAGCAAAGCTTCCAGACTAAGACAGAATAAGAAAGAAAGGCCTGGCGATCTACTTTCAAAAATTAGCCAATGAAAATGCTATGGATCCCAACAGAATATTGTCTGATACAGTGCTGGATGTATGGCTAGACGATAGCAGCAAAAATGGATTCAAACACATCAGTCATCACAAAGATGGCACAGGATCAGGCAAAGTCACCATGAGTCGGAGCTGAAACTACGGCTACTAACAACAACTCCCTTCCTAACCCACTAAGAAGAAAGCAGGAATGCCCACTGCTTTCACATACTTGCCAATAATGCCTTTGGCCAATCTTTCCAATCATTGCCATTCTGACAGGTGGAAAATAGGAATCTATTCTTATTTTATAGCTTTAATTATTAACGAGTTGAATGTCTTCTCACACATACTTCATTTTTGGTGAATCGCCTATTCATGTCTTTGTCCTTTCTTATTGAATGTTTTATTTTTCAGACTGAATTGTAAAACACTTTTGCATAAAAAGATATACTGCTTTTTTTGTCATTCAAGCTACTAGTACTTTCCCTGTCAGTTGTTAGTCTTTTGATTGTCTCTGGATTTACATTTACAGTTTTAAATGCTTTATATTGGAAAAGAAAAAATAAACTAATGAGCTAAATGTCTACCTCATGAAGCTAGAAAAATGAACTCATTAAATCCAAAACCTGTAAAAAGAAGGAAATAATAAACCTAAGAGTAGAAATTGATTAAACAGAAAATGAACAAACAGTAGAAAAAAATTTACCAACTCAAAAAGATGGTTCTTTCAAAAGATTGATAAAACTGATAATCCTTTGTAACACATGGGGTTACCATAACTTGGAATCCACTTAACAGCAGTGGGTTTGGTTTTTGGTCTGAATGGTGCAAACAGCTTGTACTCGACTATTAGCTGAAAGGTGGGCAGTTTGAATTCACCCCGCAGAGCCATGGAAGAAAGGCCTGGCAATCTACTTCCTAAGATCACAGCCATTGAAGACCCTATGGAGGGCAGTTCTACTCAGAAACACCTGAAGTTACAATGAGTCAGAAACAGCTTGATGGCAACAGGTTTTTTCTTTAAATTTAGTTTCCACTAAGGTTTTTTTCCAAGTTATTTACGTTCCTTAAACTTTGAACTTATTACTCAAAAAAACTTTCTCCTTCTATCTTTTTCTAAGTCAAAAATATAAAAGAATTATCCACTTTACTGATAAGGAAACTGAGATTCAAAGAGATTAAATGCAGCAGACTTTTCTCAGGGTGGCTGCCCAAGCCCAAACATTTCCTCAAACAAAGGGCTGGTTCTAGTAGCCAGGTCACTACTGTCAACCCCGCCCCCAGTCGCTATGATTAGTCCACCCAGGGACAGATACCCCATCATAGCTGAGCCAATCAGATTCTTTCTCCAATCCTATGTTCTTGGCAGCACTCTGAGAGGGTTTTCAAACCCTGTGGTCCTGTTCCTGCCTTTCCAGAGGCTGGGAAGCTAGGATACTCCACTGGTTCTACGCAAAGCCCACCCTCTCCTGCCCCCCAGTATCCTTCTAATAAATTCACCTTTTTCCCCTAAGCTGGCCAGAATGAGTTTCCATGCTCAGGTGACTGAAAGGGTCACATAGTGGGTTCACAGCGCAGTGGTTCTAGAGCCCACATCCCTTTGCGTTGGTGATGCTGTGCACCAACAAGTCAATTCTGACTCACAGTGACCCTATATGACAGAGCAGAACTGCCCCACAGGGTTTCCTGGATGTAATCTTTTCAGGAGCAGTTTGCCAGGTCTTTTCTCCCACAGAGCTGCTGGGTAGGTTCGAAATGCAGACCTTTCGCTTAGCAGCCCAGCACTCAACCATTGCGCCTCCAGGGTTCCTTCTCTTTGCATCTGACCCTTTAAGCCACATCTACGGAGAGCCTACTGTTTGCAAGGCAGTGTACCAAACCTGTGCTGTGAGGACCAGCAAGGTTTTGACAGTAGCAGAAGCAACAGGACACTGCAGGGAGAGAGAACGCATAAAAACACTGGGTAGATACAGGGACCTGAAAGCAATACTTCACTGCAGAATAAGGTACACAAAAGCACACAGTTGATCCTTAATAAATGTCTGCTGAATTAAAATTACATTACATATGAAACCAGACAAACCAGAACAAATCCCATATGGCTTTGAACATCAAACTAAAGAGATTCAGGGTTTACTCCCTAAATGAGGCCACTGATTTCACAGCAGAGGAGCCCTATAATCTGAACTTTGCTTTGGAAATAATGGATAGATAGGTTTACACTGACATCTCAGCCAGTCCTTATGAATGCTCAGTTTATTAATGGACTGAGATTTCTGTGGATTAAGTATGATATTGATGTTTCTAACCAGGGACAGTTACCAGCACATTTTACAGAAAGCAGAAGGTTTTGTTTTCAATGTTAAAATGGTACTCCTGTATGACCTCCTCAGAGAACAGCTGAAGATATTTGCAAACACAGTATATTTCATAATTTCATCTTCTAGTCTGAATCTAATCAAGTTGTTAGCAAAACTATTTAGTCAACAATATTGCTATCTTCATGAGGACCTGGAACAGGCATGCAATTTAGGACCACGTTATAACATTATAACTGAGAAACTGTCAGTTACCATTCTTGTACTCCTGTAATGAAGACGACCCAAGCTCCACTGAATGCGCTTTATAAGACATTTCATAGCATAAGGAAGAGTGCTATGCAAGTTTCCAGCGAATGCAATCTTGCTGTCACTAAGCAGATAATATTAAACACAGGCCCTAATATCACTGTAGTACCCCATTTTAGAAAAGGTGTATCAACTTTATTTTTAATTCCTTAAATTTGTGTACTAGTAACCTAAATACATTAAAAAGGATCTGCTTATTCTACTAGCAACTATTTACACAGCCATTTGAGTCAATAAAATAGCAAATAAAATGTGCTGAAAAAAGTCAAATGAAAAGCAAGATAAGTTTGTTCAAACTAGATGTTATTAAACAAAAAAGGGTTTTCTTTTCTTTCAAATAAGAAAAAAGGGAACCAAATTTTTCAGCAATAACAGTGCCCTTAACAAATCATAGTGATGGTATGCCATGAAATAGGAAAACAGAAAAGTTCCTGATCATAGGTCAAGAAATTTTTTCATATCTCTGCCTCTATTGTAACTACTGAACTCTACAACTCTAACGCACTTTTTGAAAGCTGAAAAGAATGCAGTAACTTGTGCCGAATCTCTTGAAAGTTTCTGAAGTACCAAGCACCTGTTTCCAGTGTGCTCCAGCCGTGGCTTGTAAGTGGAAATATGTACATGCAAACGCAGCAATGCCTTGGGTGCGCAAACAGGGCAAAGACCCCCAAGCACAGCCCAAGATTGCTAGCTTCTGCCCATGGCTGGGAATCGGCAGCTGGGGGCTTGGCCTCTGGCCTCCGTCCCCACACTCACCCGCCCGCTAGGCCCCCGCCCGTGCTAAGCCGCACCCAGCAGCACCAGGTACTCACAGCTCTGGTCTCGTATAACACCAGTTTCTGGACCGAGCTGATGATGGGAGCAGCAGCCGTGGGCATGGCCCCAAGCAATCGGGGGGCCCACACCGGGGCACAGGCTGCGGCTCAGGTTGCGGCAACCGCCGGACTGTCCCAGGAGACCCGGAGAGAAGACACCTTAGATTCTAGACACCGGGTCCAGCCCGGAAAAAACACCACCTGGACACTAAAGCTCTAAAGCTATAGATGCTCAGGTATTTCCGGGTCCCTGCACCCCCGCCACCCCCCCACCTCCAGGCAAGCCCAACCCCAGGCACAGCAGGGGGCGGGGCTGGAGGATGTACCATAGAGAGGTCTAGTAGAGACTCCCAGAGCTTGCGTGTTACGGAGGGAGGAAGCGAAGGGTGCCATCTTTGGTGAGGGCACGAGAAAAAGTGGGTGGAAAAAAGAAGAGCTGGGTTAGCGGATTCCTATGGTCGCGCAGTGGTTGAGCGTTTGGCTCCTACCCAAGAGGTCGGCAGTTTGAATCCAGCGGATTCTTGGAAATTGTGTGGGGTAGTTCTATCGTGTTCTATAGGGTCTATGAGTCAGAATCGACTGGATGGCAGAGTTTGGTTTTGGTTTGGGTTATCTTTGGACTAGGAGGGAGATTTGGAATTCGGTCGCTTCTTTTGAAGCGGGTTCTCGGAGTTGCAGGATAGATCTGTTCTCAAGTCTGTTATTTTCCCTGCTTATTTCTGCCCTTATTTCCGTGGAAACCTACAGATTGTGCTTCACTGAGGTGAATGTCGACGTTTTTGCCCGTCGTTGGCCTACGAGAGCCAATAAAAGACATATTACACAGAGGCTGTGTGGTACAAGGAATTAAAAAGAAAAAAAACTCACCTAAGACTGGAAAATTTTTACTTTGCCACATACTTGTACCCAGGAGGTTAATAATTTGCAAATTCTGGAAATGAGTTATCAAGAGCACTGTAGAAGAAAAAGCACTGACTTTGGAATCAGGCAGCCCTGGGTTTAAATAGGGTTTCTTCCATTTGATGTGTGTGCACATCGGAAATTTATGTATCCTTTCTGATCATCACCTTCTACATTTGTGAAAAGTCGTGTATAATGAGTACAAAATTAGGTACAAGATTGAATATTTAAAATTAGAAAAGAAATCAGAATAAGTAACAGTCGGCCCTCCCTAGGCGATTATGAGGATGGCACAGGACCGGGCAGTGTTTGTTCTGTTCTATTGTACCTGAGGTCGCTGTGAGTCTGAACCGTCTCAACTGGCACCTAACAACAATTCCTGAGGTGCAGCGCCCCCGAGGCACCGCCCCCACCCCGAGGCACCGCCCCCACCCGAGGCACCGCCCCCACCCGAGGCACCGCCCCCGCCCCGGGGCACCGCCCCCACCCGAGGCACCGCCCCCGCCCCGGGGCACCGCCCCCACCCCGGAGGCACCGCCCCACCCCGAGGCACCGCCCCCACCCGAGGCACCGCCCCCGCCCCGGGGCACCGCCCCCGCCCCGGGGCACCGCCCCCGCCCCGGGGCACCGCCCCCACCCCGGAGGCACCGCCCCACCCCGAGGCACCGCCCCCGCCCCGGGGCACCGCCCCCGCCCCGGAGGCACCGCCCCCACCCCGAGGCACCGCCCCCACCGGAGGCACCGCCCCCGGCACCGCCTCCTGCCGTTGCCGCCGGGGGTTTCCGGGGCAACCGCTCAACAGATCCCCGGAGAACCCGGGGGCGGCGGTGGCGGAGCCTGCGGAGTCTGCCCGGGTCAGGTAAGTACCCTGTTTCTCGGTGCCACCGGGGTCGTTGTCCACGGCCCAGATGCATTTTCGCATGGGTTGCACAGAATCTTATCTCCTCTGGGGACCTCAGACCACTTCTTTTTCTTGAAAAACTGAACTTCGGGATCTCTTCCTAAATCCACTTTTTTGTGTCGCTTTGAACAACTAACCCCCCCAAAAAACCTAATAATGTATAAATTCAACAAGTATTTAATGAGCACCTGCTATGAGAGTATAAAATGTACTGGTGTGGCAGCCAACCTCCCTTCTATTGCTGTGGAGTCTTTTCAGACGAGGAGCCCTGGTAGCGCAGTGGTTAGAGCACTCGGTTACTAACCGAAAGGTCGTTGTTCGAACCCACCAGGCGCTCCAGGGTAGAAAGATGTTGCAGTCTGCTTCCATAAAGATTACAGTCTTGGAGACTCTGTAGGGCAGTTCTACTCTGCCCTATAGGGTCCGATTATGAGTCGGAATCCACCAGATGGCAGTGGGGAGTTAACTTAGCCCAGGCAGAAGTGCTAGGTTTCCCAGGAGACTTGCCCACTCAAAACAGCAGAAATCACATCCTAAGGGGTTTCTCTCCAGAAAAGATTAGATTTACCTTAGAAAAATAAGCATGGGGGCAGGGAGAAGAAAATAACATTGGTATTGTAATTGGGACTTATTTGGGCGTTTCTCATGCTCAGAACTTCTCAGGGGCTCAAAGGATCTCCCATGTCAATCACACTTGATACTGGGATATACAGAATGTGTATTACGTTTATAAACTACCTGTTCTGAAGAACTTTCTCATCCTTATTATTTTAATACCTGGACAAACAAATGCAGGAAGATCAAACTTTTGGTAATTTGCTTAGCCAATTTTAGTAGGCATGGCTTTTTAAAATTTGTTTATTGTCAGTAAAGAGCTTCTCTTAAAATTCTTCTGCCACAACTCCTCTCTTGCAGCCTTTACTCCTCTGTCTTTCTGATATCAAAGAACCTCTTTATTGCTTCAGTCTATAAGGTTTATTTCAGACAGAATACTAGATGTAGCTCAACAGAAATAACAAAAATCAAGAAAAAAGAAAAAGAAGACCCTTCAGTTTCTCAATGTTGGTTGTTGTAGAAACACAATGATACAGTGGTCATTGGCTTACATTGACACATCCTTTTGGTTTCTCAATGTTGGTTGTTGTAGAAACACAATGATACAGTGGTCTTTGGCTTATGTTGACACGTCCTTTCAGTTTCTCAATGTTGGTTGTTGTAGCAACACAATGATACAGTGGTCATTGGCTTACATTGACACATCCACATGAATCAGCATGGAAGCTCTTTGCTCCAACTGAATGAGCTGGTGGAGATGTTCCCTCCCATCTTAGAATGTTGCTTGTATTTGGTTTTCTTCTGCCTGAAACTCTTTTCTCTCCACTCCTCAAGCAAGTCCCTTCACCTGGCTACCTCATACTTACCCTTCGTTTAAAAAAAAAGATTACCTCAAGTGGATTCCAACTCATAGTGACCCTATGTGACCCTATGGGACAGAGTAAAACTGCCCCACAGGGTTTTCAAAGAGTGGCTGGTAGATTAGAACTGCTGACCTTTTGGTTAACAGCCAAGCTTTTAAGCACTATCATTTCTTTAGAGAAGCCTTCCTTGGTTTCTCAAACTGAGTTAGGTCACCTTGTTACCTGTCCTCGTAGAAATGTACTTTTTTTTCCATAATACTTGTACAATTTTTAACTATATTGTCATATGCTTTTCTAATCATTGTTCGTCTTCCCTCCTTGACTAGAAGCTCCATTATATTGTATTTCTTACAGGTTCTGAGCTGTGGTTGCCCCCATAGAATTACCTGGGGAGGTATTATGGATGCCCAGGTCCCACCACCCAGGTAGTAGGGTTCATTTGGTCTGAGGTGGGGCCAGGGAATCAGTATTTATTTAAAATTCCTCAGATGAATCTAATGTGCCTTAATACCAGCACAGGGCCTGGCACATGTTAGGTGCTAAATATGTAATCAGTTAAATGAATCCAAACTGCTTCTGATCTTCCTTCCTGACGGGGATTAAAAAGAACACATTTGCCAGATCAGTAGCCACTTAATCAGTGCATGAAGCTGTGTCAATTTAGTAAAGATCTCATCTAGTACATATCAGAGCCCTGGTGGCACAGTGGTTAAGAGCTATGGCTGCTAACCAAAAAGTTGGCAGTTCAAATCCACCAGCTGTTCCTTGGAAACCCTATGGGGCAGTTCTAATCTGTCCTATATAGAGTCACTATGAGTCAGAATCAACGGCAACAGGTTTAATACACAGCAGCTGCAATTTGGGGCTACCACTGAGTTAAGTTTACAATAGGCCATCATCATCTGCTATAATCTGTCTGTTTTGTTATTGTTAGGTGCCGTCAAGTGGGTTCCAACTCATAGCAACCCTGTATACTGCAGAACAAAACACTGCCCAGTCCTGGGCCATATTCACAATCATTGTTATACTTGAGTCCATTTTTGCAGCCACTGTGTCAGTCCATCTCGTTGGGGGTCTTCCTCTTTTCCACTGACCCTGTACATTACCAGGCATGATGTCCTTCTCCAGGGACTGATCCCTCCTGACAGCATGTCCAAAGTATGTGAGACAGTCTCGCCATCCTTGCTTCTAAGGAGCATTCTGGTTGTACTTCTTCCAGGACAGATTTGTTTGTTCTTTTTTTCAGTCCATAGTATATTCGTATTCTTTGCCAACACCACAGTTCAAAGGCATCAGTTCTTCTTCGGTCTTCCTTATTCATTGCCCAGCTTTCACATCCTTATGATGCAATTGAGAAAATACCATGGCTTGGGTCTGGTACACCTCAGTCCTCAAGGGGACATGTTTGCTTTTCAACACTTTGAAGAGGTCCTTTGTAGCAGATTTGCCCAATGCAATGCATCTTTTGATTTCTTGACTGCTGCTTCCATGGCTGTTGATTGTGGATCCAAGTAAAATGAAATCCTTGACAACTTCCATCTTTTCTCTGTTTATCATGATGTTGCTTATTGGTCCAGTTGTGAGGATTTTTGTTTTCTTTATGTCGAGGTATAATCCATACTGAAGGTTGTGGTCTTTGATTCATCAGTAAGTGCTTCAAGTCCTATCTAGTTCTCACAAAAACTAGACTGGAGAATTAAACAGACTTTAAATTGTTTTGGGTAGCACTCTGCCATTTCTGTCAGGATGATTTCCTGTTATTTATCTGGCCAGTGATTGGAAAGGGGGCATGCAGTTTTATGAGTGTCCACTAAGCCTTTTCTACCACAGTGGCTCTTACTCCATAGGCAGAGAACCACTGTGAAGATTTTGCCAGCTGCTGCCCCAATTATACACTCAATGACCAGGAAAATAACCATGGGGTGGTCCCGTGGACCCGTTGGAGGCACTGGAAACAGGTTTGAGCCAAAGTACATTTATTACTGAATCTCCATTTGCCCTCACTCTAATAGGGCCACAGTGGCATTTCGGTACAGTGGTATCAGTGTCAGCTCAGGCCCTGTGCCAACAGCCCTTGCAAGAGGAGGATATTCCCATTTCCACTGTGTGCAGTCCCTCTGGTTAGTGGTCGTAGCTTCCCTTGGAGAAGAATTAGGG
Source organism: Elephas maximus indicus (assembly GCF_024166365.1). Taxonomy (NCBI): domain Eukaryota; kingdom Metazoa; phylum Chordata; class Mammalia; order Proboscidea; family Elephantidae; genus Elephas; species Elephas maximus. The sequence continues at coordinate 175,569,862 of NC_064819.1, read as the reverse complement.
GGACTGCTGTTGTAAATACTTGTCATGGTGTTACAGGGGGCCATCCTCAAGGTCCCCTTCAATAAGTAGGCTCTGCAGCTGAGACTTGAGTAAGGAATCTTGATTGTTCACTGTGGCTGCTGGCATCAGCCTTTGGTTCACTTGTTCTTTAGCTTTTTTAGAAATATAAATTAATGTACACTCACACTGACTGCTCATCTGTCTAATCCTTAGGAATGCTATGGTTTATAAGACATCGCCACAGGTCTTTGTGGGTCTTGCCGGTTGCCATTCTGGGCTTGATGCCCATTATGGTAATGATGTCTACTTTGCCTCTGATGGTAAAATGCTGCCACCTGTCCTCTGCTCTTCCAGCATTGTATCATTCCCACTGACTAGGAAACCCAGTATCATAGCAGTCTTTTCCCTACCTTCAACCCTGGCCCTCAAATGGTAGCCACTGAACTCCTTAATGATACCAGTGCCCCTGACTAGGTCGTTCCTTATTGCCTTAATGAAGAGAGCGTTCTCTGCCATCCCAAGGAACAGAATCAGCTGATGAGCTCTCTGCCCTCACATAATAAACCCATTCTAGCATGCCACCTCTGTGAGACTTTGACACCTCCCTCTGTACTCTGCCAAGGCAGTTCCAGCATCTCCACCTTATTTGCTGTAAGCCGTTGTTTTTTCACAGCTTCAAGGAACCTTCCCAGCAGTGTATTAGGACTGGTTCCAGGTGTCTTTGCCAGGATGTTGAACCATAAGTCATTGGAGAGAGCCCACATATCAATAAGTCTACATTCTGCTCAGTCTACATTCCCCAACTCAGCACCCTCAAGATCTATTCCTAGGCATGCTGTCTTGGTTTCTGCTAATACATAATGGCCAGGTCCTACAGCTCATTAGGTGAATAACACCTTTCTTCCCATAGCACTGCTTCCCCAGTTAGGCTGTGCTAACACTTGACCCCAGTTATTGCTGCAGAAGCGATGAGGAAAATAAAGGCAGATCTTGTGGAGGGCAAGCATTGTCTTGTGAGCTGTCTGCCCCAGGTGAGGCAATAGCTTTTCCTTCTCTTAATCCTAAGGATTTGGGGGAGTTTGGGGGTTCAAGGTATTCAGTCACATCTGCCCACCCTGATATCCCTATCCCAGGCCTCAAGGCTCTGGCTTTAGTGTGGAAAACTAGTCAGAGCTGTGAATTTAGATATCTCAATCAGATCATGTGCAGAGTCAGACAATTGAGAGCTTCTTTGTGGAGAAATATGTTCACAGTTTAGATGGGCTGCATCTCAACTAAAAAGGTCAAGTTTTTATTTTGTCTTTGCTGGTGAGATGATTTGATGAATCTTCCTTTGGATAATATGAGTAAGTCAGTTTATTTCAATGGTTAAAAAATTGTCTTCATCACTCTACCCTGTCTAAACCACCTAACCTCTTGGAAAACTACATTCACATTATAGCATCCAATTCATTAATTAGAGCAGCGAGCATTATGGGTTGAAATCATGAAAGAAAATCTAGTTCACAGTATAAATTACTCACTCTGTGATATGTTCCTTTGTTGACTGTTTAACATAAAGTTAGTCCTGGTGAATAATTTGTTATAGGGCCAGTGATGAACCTATAAGAAATTCAATATTAACTTTAACCACGTCAGTAGTACCACTTGTAATTCCTGCTTCCTAATTTTGACCAGTCTATATTTCAACAATTTTATCAACGCTAAAATGTAATAAAAAATGTAATACAGTTCCCTAAATTGTGATTTTACGGGCCTTAGATTCAAAAGGTCTTCTGTTACCTCCAAATTTTTACTGATTCCATAAATAAAAATAGCTAACTGGTGTGTTGAGGGAGTTATTATTTATATCTGTGGCCTCGTCAGTTGTGATAGAAAATGCCAAAGTGACTTAACATTTTCACATAATTTGTCTGATAAATGCTTCACCAAATTTTAATGTGCTGAGCAATAGGAGTTTTAGTTAAATTTATATTTGAAACTGCTTTATTTCTGTTTGGAACACATAATTACTGAACCACTTAATGTTGTTGTTAGTTGCTGTCGGGTCGATTCTGACTCAAAGCAACCTTGAATGAAACGTTGCCTGGTCTGGAACCACTTAATAGAGAATCTTTAATAAATGCGCCAACTCTAGTAAAAACTTTTCATGCATTTTTCCCCTTATAGTTGCATTCTATATAAACTTCCGCAGAAAAATATAATTATACTCCATTTTCTAAAAACATATGACCCCCACAATCTATTTTTCATTTTCTATTTTTTTCAATAATTTTTATTGTGCTTTAAGTGAAAGTTTACAAATCAAGTCAGTCTTGATACACCTTGCCACACGCTCCCAATTACTCTCCCCCTAATGAGACAGCCCACTCACTCCCTCCACTCTCTCTTTTCGTGTCCATTTCGCCAGCTTCTAACCCCCTCCACCCTCTCATCTCCCCTCCAGGCAGGAGATGCCAACATAGTCTCAAGTGTCCACATGATCCAAGAAGCTCACTCCTACGTGGCATCCCTCTTCAACCCACTGTCCAGTCCAATCCATCTCTGAAGACTTGGCTTCAGGAATGGTTCCTGTCCTGGGCCAACAGAAGGTCTGGGGGCCATGACCACTGGGGTCCTTCTAGTCTCAGTCAGACCATTAAGTCTGGTCTTATGAGAATTTGGGGTCTGCATCCCACTGCTCTCCTGTTCCCTCAGGGGTTCTCTGTTGTGTTCCCTGTCAAGGCAGTCATAGGTAGTAGCGGGGCACCATCTAGTTCTTCTGGTCTCAGGATGATGTAGTGTCTGGTTCATGTGGCCCTTTCTGTCTCTTGGGCTTGTAATTGCCTTGAGTCCTTGGTGTTCTTCATTCTCCTTTGATCCAGGTGGGTTTGAGACCAATTGATGCATCTCAGATGGCTGCTTGCTAGTGTTTAAGACCCCAGACACCACTCTTCAAAGTGGAAGGCAGAATGTTTTCTTAATAGATTTTACTATGCCAGTTGACTTAGATGTCCCCTGAAACCATGGTTCCCAGAGCCCTGCCCCCGCTACGCTGGCCTTCAAAGCATTCAGTTTATTCAGGAAACATCTTTGCATTTGGTTTAGTCCAGTTGTGCTGACCTCCCCTGTATTGTGTGCTGTCTTTCCCTTCACCTAAAGTAGTTCTTATCTACTATCTAATTAGTGAATGCCCCTCTCCCACCCTCCCTCCCTCCCCCCTCTCGTAACCACAAAAGAATGTTTTCTTCTCAGTTTAAACTATTTCTCAAGTTCTTATAATAGCGGTCTTATACAATATTTGCAACTGACTAATTTCACTCAGCATAATGCCTTCCAGGCTCCTCCATGTTATGAAATATTTCACAGATTCATCACTGTTCTTTATTGATGTGTAGTATTCCATTGTGTGAATATACCATAAATTATTTATCCATTCATCCATTGATGGGCACCTTGGTTGCTTCCAGCTTTTTGCTGTGGTAAACAGTGCTGCAGTAAACATGGGTGTGCATATATCTGGGTAAAGGCTCTTATTTCTCTAGGATATATTCCAAGGAGTGGGATTGCTGGACCGTATGGTAGTTCTATTTCTAGCTTTTTAAGGAAGCGCCAAATCGATTGCCAAAGTGGCTGTACCATTTTACAGTCCCACCAGCAGTGTATAAGTGTTCCAGTTTCTCCACAGCCTCTCCAACATTTATTCTTTTGTGTTTTTTGGATTAATGCCAGCCTTGTTGGAGTGAGATGAAATCTCATTGTAGTTTTGATCTGCAGTTCTCTATTGGCTAATGATCGTGAACATTTCCTCATATATCTGTTAGCTACCTGAATGTCTTCTTTAGTGAAGTGTCTATTCATATCTTTTGCCCATTTTTTAATTGGGTTATTCGTCTTTTTGTAGTTGAGTTTTTGCAGTATCATGTAAATTTTAGAGATCAGGTGCTGATCAGAAATGTCAGAGCTAAAAACTTTTTCCCAGTCTGTAGGTAGTCTTTTTACTCTTTTGGTGAAGTCTTTGGATGTGCATAGGTGTCTGACTTTTAGGAGCTCCCAGTTATCTAGTTTTTCTTCTACATTCTTTATGTTTTGTATACTGTTTATGCCATGTATTAGGGCTCCTAACATTGTCCCTATTTTTTCTTCCATGATCTTTATCATTTTAGATTTTATATTTAGGTCTTTGATCCATTTTGAGTTAGTTTTTGTGCATGGAGTGAGGTATGGGTCTTGTTTCATTTTTTAACAGATGGATATCCAGTTATGCCAGCACCATTTGTTAAAAAGACTGTCTTTTCCCCATTTAACTCCTTTGGGGCCTTTGTCAAATATCAACTGCTCATATGTGGATGGATTTATGTCTGGATTCTCAATTCTGTTCCACTGGTCCATGTATCTGTTGTTGTACCAGTACCAGGCTGTTTTGACTACTGTGGCAGTATAATAGGTTCTAAAATCAGGTAAAGTAAGGCCTCCCACTTTGTTCTTCTTTTTCAGTAATGCCTTAATTATCCAGGGCCTCTTTCCCTTCCATATGAAGTTGGTGATTTGTTTCTCCATCTCATTAAAGAATGTCGTTGGGATTTGGATCTGAATTGCATTAAATGTATAGATCACTTTTGGTAGAATAGGCATTTTTACTATGTTAAGTCTGCCTGTCCATGAACAAGGTATGTTTTTCCACTTATGTAAGTCTCTTTTGGTTTCTTGCAGAAGTGTACTGTAGTTTTCTTCGTATAAGTCTTTTACATCTCTGGTAAGATTTATTCCTAAGTATTTGATCTTCTTGGGGGCTACTGTAAATGGCATTGATTTGGTGGTTTCCTCTTCGATGTTCTTTTTGTTGGTGTAGAGGAATCCAACTGATTTTTGTGTGTTTATCTTGTATCCTGATACTCTGCTGAACTCTTCTATTAGTTTCAGTAGTTTTCTGGAGGATTCCTTAGAGTTTTCTGTGTATAAGATCATGTCATCTGCAAATAGAGATACTTTTACTTCTTCCTTGCCAGTCTGGATGCCCTTTATTTCTTTATCTAGCGTAATTGCTCTGGCTAGGACCTCCAACACAATGTTGAATAAGAGCAGTGATAAAGGGCATCCTTGTTTGGTTCCCGATTTCAATGGGAATGCTTTCAGGCTCTCTCCATTTAGGGTGATGTTGGCTGTTGGCTTTGTATAAATAAATGCCCTTTATTATGCTGAGGAATTTTCCTTTTATTCCTATTTTGCTGAGAGTTTTTATCATGAATGGGTGTTGAACTTTGTCAAATGCCTTTTCTGTATCAATTGATAAAATCATGTGATTCTTGTCTTTTGTTTTATTTCTGTGGTGGATTACATTAATTGTTTTTCTAATGTTGAACCATCCCTGCGTACCTGATATGAATCACACTTGGTCATGGTGAATTTTTTTGTTGTTGTTATGTTGTTGAATTCTATTGGCTAGAATTTTGTTGAGGATTTTTGCATCCAAGTTCATGAGGGATATAGTTCAGTAATTTTCTTTTTTGTGGAGTCTTTACCTGGTTTTGGTATCAGGGATATGCTGGCTTCATAGAATGAGTTTGGGAGTATTCTTTCGTTTTCTATGCTCTGAAATACCTTTAGTAGTAGTGGTGTTAACTCTTCTTTGAAAGTTTGGTAGAACTATGCAGTGAAGCCATCCTGACCAAGGCTTTTTTTTTCTGGAAGTTTTTCGATTACCTTTTCAATCTCTTCTTATGGGTCTATTTGGTTGTTCTACCTCTGTTTGTGTTAGTTTAGGTAGGTAGTGTGTTTCTAGGAATTCATCCATTTCTTCTAGGTTTTCAAATTTGTTAGAGTACAGTTTTTCATAGTAATCTAATATGATTCTTTTAATTTCAGTTGGGTCTGTTGTAATATTGCCCATCTCATTTCTTTTTTGGGTTATTTGCTTCCTCTCCTGTTTTTCTTTTGTCAGTTTGACCAGTGGTTTATCAATTTTGTTGACTTTTTCAAAAAACCGGCTTTTGGTCTTGTTAATTCTTTCAGTTGTTTTTCTGTTTTCTACTTCATTTAGTTCAGCTCTAATTTTTATTATCTGCTTTCTTCTGGTGCCTGTGGGTTTTCTTTGTTGCTCTCTTTCTATTTGTTCAAGTTGTAGGGATAATTCTTTGATTTTGGCCCTTTCTTCTTTTTGGATGTCTGCATTTATTGTTATAAATTGGCCTTTGAGCACTGCTTTTGCTGTGTCCCAAAGGTTCTGATAGGAAGTGTTTTCATTCTTATTGGATTCTCTGAATTTCTTTATTCCATCCTTAATGTCTTCTATAATCCAGTCTTTTTTGAGCAGGTATTGTTCAATTTCCAAGTGTTTGATTTCTTTTCCCGCTTTTCCTGTTACTGATTTCCACTTTTATGGCCTTATGGTCAGAGACAATGCTTTGTAATATTTCAGTGTTTTGGATTCTGCTAAGGCTTGCTTTATGACCTAATATGTGGTCTATTCTAGAGAGTGTTCCATGTGCACTAGAAAAAAAAGTATACTTGGTTGCTGTTGGGTGGAGTGTTCTGTATATGTCTATGAGGTTAAGTTGGTTGATTGTGGCATTTAGATCTTCTGTGTCTTTATTGAGCTTCTTTCTGGATGTCCTGTCCTTCACTGAAAGTGGTGTGTTGAAGTCTCCTACTATTATTGTGGAGCTGTCTATCTCAGTTTTCAATGCTGATAGAGTTTGTTTTATGTATCTTGCAACCCTGTCATTGGGTGCATAAATATTTAATATGGTTATATCTTCTTGGTGTATTGTCCCTTTAATCGTTATATAGTGTCCTTCCTTATCCTTTCTGATGGATTTAACTTTAAAGTCTAATTTGTCAGAAATTAATATTGCCACTCCTGCTCTTTTTTGATTGTTGTTTGCTTGATATATTTTTTTCCATCCTTTGACTTTGAGTCTGTTTGTGTCTCTAAGTCTAAGATGTATCTCTTAGAGGCAGCATATAGACTGATCTTGTTTTTTAATCCATTCTGCCACTTTCTGTCTCTTTATTGGTGCATTTAGTCCATTTACATTCAGGGTAATTATGGATAGGTATGCATTTAGTGCTATCATTTTGATATCTTTTTTTGTGTGTGTTGGTGATATTTTCTTTTTCCCACTTAATTTTATGTGCTGAGTAGATTTTCTTTATATGTTGTCTTTTCCTCATGTTTGTTGTTGTTGATTTTGTTTCTGCTGAGTCTCTATTTTTCTCTTGTATTTTATTTTGATGAGTAGGATAGCTTGTCTCCATTGTGGTTACCTTATTATTCACCCCTATTTTTCTAAATTTAAAACTAACTTTTATTTCTTTGTATCACCGTGTCTTCCTCTCCATATGGAAGGTGTATGATTGCATTTCTTAGTTCCTCTTTATTATTTTAATGTTGTCTTCTTTTATATAATATCATTGCTGTTACCCTGTTTTGGGCTTTTTTTTTTTTTTCCCATAATCTTGCTTTGTTTTTTTTGGATTTCCCTGTTTGCGTTGACTTCTTGTTGCTCTGCCCAGTGTTCTAGTCTTGGGATGATACCTGATATTATTGATCTTTTAAGCAAAGGACTCCCTTTAGTATTTCTTGTAGTTTTGTTTTGGTTTTTATGAATTCCCTAAACTTGTGTTTATCTGGAAGTGTCTTAATTTCACCTTCATATTTAAGAGACAGTTTTGATGGATATATGATTCTTGGCAGGCAATTTCTTTCCTTCAATTTTTTAAATATGTCCTCCCGTTGCCTTCTTGCCTACATGGTTTCTGCCGAGTAGTCCGAGCTTATTCTTATTGGCTCACCTTTGTAGGTGACTTTTCATTTATCCCTCGCTGCTCTTATAATTCTCTCTTTATCTTTGGTTTTGGCAAGTGTGATTATAGTATGTCTTGGTGACTTTCTTTTCAGATCTCCCTTATGTTGAGTTTGATGAGCATCTTGGATAGATATCTTCTCATCTTTCACAATATCAGGGAAGTTTTCTGCCAACAAATCTTCAACAATTTTCTCTTGTCTCTCCCTGTTCTGGTACTCCAATTACTCGTAGGTTATTTCTCTTGATAGAGTCCCGCATGATTCTTAAGGTTTCTTCATTTTTTTTTTTAATTTTTTTTATTTGATTTTTTTCACATATAGTAGTGCCAAGTAATTTATCTTCGAGTTCAGAAATTCTAGCTTCTACTTGCTCAATTCTGCTCCTCTGACTTTCTATTGAGTTGTCTACTTCTGAAATTTTATTGTTAATCTTTTGAATTTCTGATTGCTGTCTGTCTATGGATTTTTCCAGCTTATTAAACTTTTCATTATGTTCCTGAATCATCTTTCTAATTTCTTCAGTTACTTTATCTGTGTGTTCCTTGGCTTGTTCTGCATTTTGCTAATTTCCTTCCTGATGTCTTGAAGGGTTCTGTATATTAAACCTTTGTATTCTGGCTCTGGTAATTCCAGGAATGCACTTTCATCTAGAAGATCCCTGTATTCTTTGTTTTGAGAGCCTGTTGAGGTGATCATGGTCTGTTTCTTTATGTGACTTGATAGTCACTGTTGCCTCCGAGCCATCTCTAAGTTATTGTATTAGTTTATGCTTGCTTACTGTGTCGTAGCTGCTTGCTTTGTTTTGTTTTGGTATACCCCTGTGGGCTGCTTGAGTGAGCTAGGTTGATTATTTTCACCTTTGGAGCTCTAGTGTCCTGCCCCCAGCTGGCTAGAGCTGTTATCAGATATATCAGTCTAGGAGTCCACTTAGTTTTCTTGTATGAATTCAGCTCAGGTTTCCAGGTAGCTGATTATCAAGTGTGTGGTACAGGCTTTGTCCCCCAGTCTTAGAGGGGCAGGGGTGATTGGCGTATATACCGGTATCTGATTGCAGCAGGGGGTCATGCTCTGAACAAGGCAGGGGACTGAGAACCAACCCCTGAGTGTCTCTGAGGAAAATGTGTCCTTATTGCCTGGAGCGTGCTGGTGGATGGATTCTGCAGAGGGACCATGGGCACCCAGTGTTTTTGGTTGTAAGGACTGAGAGGTACCAGTTATCTTTGGACCCCTGTCGTGGGTAGCTGGGTGACCTGAGTGGAGCTACCAGTCCTTAGGTCCCTGGTGTGGGTAGGTGAGGACCTTGTTTAATAGGCAAAGCAATGTCAAATGTCAAACATCCACCTCTCCACCGCACAGCTGAAATGGTTGGAGTTTGCCAACAAGGGCCTATTCTCCCAGATAGGCCCACACAGGTCCATGCAGAAGGGAAAGGTACTCAAGGTCCGCGGACGGTTTATGCCTGGACAGGAGCTGCTTCTGTTCTGAGCTCCCCCGATTAATGGAGCTAGCAAATTATCCTCTCCCCCCGATTGAAAATTTTTTTCCTTCCCTAAGGCAGGGAGGATGGCTCTAGGTGCTCAACAGGGCCTATCTTAGCCCCAGGGATTGAGCCACTGAAGCTGGCTTGGGGGTGGTGGGGCGCGGTAAAATATACGCAAGTACTTAGCTTTTGCGGAGAGCAGCATTATTCTCAGGGTCCGGAGGTGTGAGTGGGCTGTGTGGCTGGCTGCTTCTCCCTGAGGAAACTGCGGCCCAATGCTAGTACCAGCCCGCCACTGCCGCTGCTCCGGGAATGGTGCCTAAGGGCTCCCTGTGATTCAGGTCCAGTAACTCCTCTCCACTTCTGAATGGTCTCTTCCTCCTCCTGTTCCTCAGTTTATTGTCTAAGCTTGCCTTTGATGCTCGGGGCTCCCAGCTTGTCACAAATATACTCGTTTCAGTTGTTTTTTTGGGCCTTTTTGTAAAGAGGGCTCGCTGGAAGTGGCTGTCTATTCCGCCATCTTGGCTCCACCTCCCCTTTTCCATTCTTGATGAAAAAATGAATACAAGAAACTTTTCTCTTTGTAATAATAATAAAAACAGTGTGAAATAGCTGCTACTATTCACCTCAGATTGGGAATATCAAAAGAGAGTGGTAGGGACTGTGGTGAACTGTGAGGGACATGCACCTGTCTAAATGGAGCAATGACTATTCAGTTTTAACCTGTTTTAAAATATGTAGGAATCTGGGTCACATGTTGCCAGGACTTCTACTTTTTCACAGGGTGCCAGAAATACAAATAATTTTATACAATCTCTTTATTTTAGAATGGTAAACTGAATAGATTTATTTTAAAATGTTGTTAACACTATGCAGGCCAAACACCTCAATGGGCTGTATTTGACCAGTACGCCACCATTTGCTAGCCTCTGTATACCCTATGGAACCCTTGTGGCATAGTGGTTAAGTGCTATGGCTGCTAACCAAAAGGCTGGCTGTTCAAATCCACCAGATGCTCCTTGGAAACTCTATGGGGCAGTTCTACTCTGACCTGTAGGGTTGCTGTGAGTTGGAATTGGCTCAATGACATGGGTTTGGTTTGGGTTTTGAGTATACCTTATCTCTTTTGACACACTTTCCCAGGAAATCTTTAAAGCTGAGGACCAGATCCATTTCTCTGGTTACAAAGGCTAACTTAGTTGGACAAATAACAGGGAGGACATGCCATCCTGGTCATTTTAAAGTCCAGATGCCCTGCTCTTATGGGAGTTCTTCTATAACTTCTGTATCCTCCTATATTTAATTTGAAGCCATGGTGGGACAGTTGTTAAAGTGTTCTGCTGCTAACCAAAAGGTCAGCAGTTCAAGCTCACCAGCCGCTCTGAGGGAGAAATATGTGGTAGTCCGCTTCTATAAAGATTTACAGCCTTGAAAACCTTATGGGGTAGTTCTACTCTGTCCTGTAGGATCACTGTGAATTGGAATTGACGCAACGGCAGTGGGTTTTGTTTCAGTTTTTATATTTAATTCTCCTAAAGTTGATTTATATATGTGATTACATCCCAATCAGATTCCCAGCAGGGTTTTTTTTCTGGGACTTGAGAAGCTTATTCTAAAATATGTATTCAAGAACACAGGGCCAAGAATTAATCAAGACTATGTTAAAGAATAATTAGGTGAGTGACTTGCCCTTCTAGGTATTGTGACTTCTTATCATCCAGTCAGTGTGATGCCAATTCAAGGACCGAAATATTGACTGATGAATCAGAAGAGAATTCTGAAACAGACCCTTGCCTAAATAGAAAATTGGCGGTAGAGATCATTGGAGAAACAATGATAAATGGTACTCAATGACTGATTATATGGAAAAAAGGAAATTGGTAGAAGATTATGTATCCAGGATACACCATAGATTAATAATACACACATATATACACCCATGTACATACACATAGATGTGTGTATGCATATACATTTTACTTTAACTTGATCTTTAATATAACACATATAATAACATGTGTGTGTGTATGTATATATATAGAGAAAGAGAGCCCTGGTGGCTCAGTGGTTAAGAGTTTGGCTGCTAACCAAAATGTCAGTAGCTAGCTGCTGCTTGGAAACCCTATAGGGCAGTTCTATTCTACAGGGTCACTGTGAGGTTGGAATTGACTTGACAATGGGTTTGGTATGTGTATGTATGTGCATGTATACATAAATGTACATATATACTTTTTCTTTAGCTTAATCTTTCAGAAACACTTTGCTTTAGCTGTGTCTTTTACACAGCATATTGTTGGATTTTGTTTTTTGTCTCAAACTAAGAGCCTATTATTGTTTTCACTGATATGTTTATCTTATTTACAATTACTGACAAAAACTAGGTGTTCAGTGATGTGGAATGGCTTCTGGGCTAAGTAAATTCGCAGGTTATTACAACTCTTCCTAGCCTGCCTGTCTGCTCTAACCAAATTAGATACTCTAACAATCTTACTCTTTCTTATTGTAGTGTTTTAAAGTATGATTTCCCAAGAGAAGACTGAAGAGTATCCTTTTGCAGATATATTTAATGAAGATGAAGCTGAAAAAAACTTTTTGTTGTCCAAACCTGTTTGCTTTATTATATTTGGAAAACCAGTAAGTTATCTCTTCTGACTTATTATTTAGTATAAATTGTTCATTTGAAAGTCATGTTCTTAGAAGTTATCGTATAAGAATGAAAACCACATGTGTGCTAGTTTTGGGGGTTATTTTGGAGTACTTATTAGATTTTCATTTTTTTAATTAAAAGCTGATATAATATTGGTGGTAAATTCACAATTTTGGAGTACTTATTCGATTTTTATAATTGAAAAGGAAACTAGAATGTATTGAGCTGATTTATATTATGAAGAAATTAACTTATCTAAACATTGCACCATGATAATTATTAGTAGTGTGTGATCCAAGGTTATTTCAGACTTGATTTACATATAAAACCTTTCTGAAATTTTGTCGCTAGGCTGTCTGGATATCTTAAGGTAGGACAGCAGAGATGAGCGGGGAGGTTCTCTTATTAATGCCTGAAGATACCAAGAGGCAATACACTCCCACCCTTTATCCACAGTGTGTTAGTGGACATATACGCTGTCTTTCCACAACATAGAAGAAACAAAAAATGGTTGTTGTAAGATAGCGTGCCTTTCTAGGCAATTATAGTAAGGACTTCTGGGTAAGAGCTATTTTCAGGCACTGAACTAGGTAGCAGTTACCATTAGAAGGCCTGAACTTGTTCTTAAAGGGACTTTCTAGAACAGCAGAGACTAAGGGCTGGATCCCTTGACTTAGTTTTACATGGACCCTGAGTTAGTACCAGGAAATGGTTCCAGTAACTTCCATCGTTTCCACAAACATAACTGAGTTTTAAAAGTCAACAGTAGAAACAACCAAATATAAATGTTACTTTATGAAAGTTATCTTTTATATTTAAAAGATGATACTTTTCAAAGACATAGGAAGGAGATTTTTGCTCTTCAAAATTACTAAATGGGAGTATATTAAAAAATTCATGATTATAAACTTTATGAAGAGAATAAAATGATGAATCTCAAAATAATCACAAATGATGTAGGTAATATTTTTAAATGAGTTACAAAAAATTTTAGAGCAAACCTTTGACAAAAAGTACAAATACCATTATGGTATAGTTTCCTGATTTTGAGGCTATCTTCTAAAAAAAATTAAAAAGTTTATTCAAATCACTTCATGAGATGTGGCAAATGCAACAATTAGTAGAGAAAACAAAACTCTAAATGTCTAGGATATAAACCAAACCAAAGCCATTGCCGTCGAGTCAATTCCGACTCATAGCAATCCTATAGGACAGTGTAGAACTGCCCCATGGAGTTTCCAAGGAGCAACTAGTGGATTCAAACTGCAAACCTTTTGGTTAGCAGCTGTAGCTCTTAACCACTACACCACCAGGGTTTCTATCTCTAGGATATACTCTTCATTTATTATGCAGAGAAAACATTTACTTGATTTAAGATTGACGTAATAGTAACCACCATAGAACCTTTAAACACTGGGATATCTGTTTCCTTGGCATATGATAAATGACTGTTCTATCGGGTTTTAAATAACATTTCTCTTTTTAAGGGGGTTGGGAAGACAACATTAGCCCGTCAGATAGCACAGGCATGGAAGTGTATTCGTGTCGAAGGTAAATATTATTTCCTCCCCCCAACTTCTTATAATAAATGCTTCAGAGTATACAGAAAAATTGAAAGAATTGTACAGTGAGCAGCCATATACCCACCATTGAAGTTGTCTGATTCACATATTGCTGTAGTTGCATTATCACAAATCTATCCCCTAGCAACGCATCAAATATTTTCTTTATAATAGCATCAATCGTGTTTTGCCTCTCTGTTAGTCCTAGTTTTAATCATAGAATTTAGGAGGGCTTATGAAATGGCCATGGCCCTAGTCTACTACCTCTAATTCTCTACTTCTGTAACTTAGATAGCTGATACAGGAATGGATATGTGTGCTTTAGCTGTCTTCTTTTGAAAGCCGAGAAGGGAAAGAGCTCCCGCAACTCTTCTTAAGAGCTTTTCCAGAACTTAATTGTCTTTGAAGATAAATTTTTTTTTCTTATTTATAAATTGCTTTGCATTCTCTCCAATATATAGTACAATGGGTTGATATTTGTATAAATAAATATGCTTTTAATTAAAAAAAAAACTCTTTATGCCATAATAGAAAAATTAATGAAAGAATTAATAGGGAATTCATAAATATAAAATAAAAAATAGACAAATTTAAGAAAAAAAGAGTTTAACCTCACTGTTATTCAAAGAAATTTTGATTAAAATAACACCAATCCATTTTTACCTAACAAATTGGCAATGAATTAAAAAATTCCTAACAGTCATTGTTTACAACGATGTTACGAAATGGGTATTCTGTATTCTATCAGTGAGATTGCAATCTGGTACCATTTTTTTGGAGAGCAATTTGGTAACACATACACGCACATGCAATCTTTAAAATTTCCCTCTTTCTTTGATCCAAAAATTCCACTTCTAGGAAATCTTAAAACAAAACAAATATTTCATAGATTATTAGCAGCTAGTAACATAATTCGGCTCCTGGGTCCTCCCCTATATCATGCCCCTATATGTTCCAGGATATCTTCCATTAAGGGATAAAATATTCCTCTTAAAAGGGAAACAAGTCATTGGAATTGCAGCCTCAGGACCCTTCTTTCTAATTAGTACTTACCCATTTTAATATTTTTTGATGCATACTTTTTTCTTATATAACCAGCATGCAAAAGCGAAGTGTTCTGGTTACAACTGCATGATTATAAAAGTAAAAAAAAAAAAAAAAAAAAAATTTTTTTGTTTAATAAAAGTAGTAGACTAATAATATGAATGTATACTTTTGTGCAATACTTTACAATTTACAAAGCATTATCATACACGCCACTTCATTTCACCCTCACATTCTCTTGTGTGCTAGACAAGGAACATGCATCCAGGGTGCAGAGGTGTTTAGGTTACCTTTCCCAAGATTCTTTAGCCAGCACATGGCAGAGGCAAGTTCATTGTGGAATACATTCTGCTGCCTCATACTATGATTACACTTCAATGGCAAAGTGTTTATGAATGTGCTTTGTAAACTCTAAAGTGATGTATAAATGTCTTTATTACCAAGTACAAAACACTCAAATATATTTGTTCATTTGGCAATGCTCATGCCAGTTTGTGCTAATATTTTTAATTCATGTTTTAGCTTTACCAATTTTGGAAGAGCAGATTGCTGCTGAAACCCAAACAGGAGTTATGGTAAGCAAATCTAAGTTTCAAAGTTATTGTGATAAAGTAGCTCCGTATCGATCACTAACATACAATATCTATGCTTGTTCTTAGTTGCAAGCGTTGCTGGTCAGAGGTCAAAGTGTTCCAGATGAACTTGTCATAAAGATAATATTGGATAAGCTCAACTCCCCAGAAGTCTCTCACTTTGGTATGTTTGTTTTTATACATCTAAAACCAGCAAAGCAGCCTTACAATTTATGCGTTATCTGAGTCACAAATAGTTTCTGGGGTTGCTTTTTCTCCTGCCTGGGCACAGGATTCCCAGTGTCCTGCTTTATTTGCTTGTTTGTTTTATTCTCCAGATTCAACATGTGTAAAAAAAAAAAACACACAAAACAACAAAACAACTAAGCTTTAGTCTTTTTAACAAATGGTGCTGGCATAACTGGATATCCATCTGTTAAAAAATGAAACAAGACCCATACCTCACTCCATGCACAAAAACTAACTCAAAATGGATCAAAGACCTAAATATAAAATCTAAAATGATAAAAATCATGGAAGAAAAAATAGGGACAATGTTAGGAGCCCTAATACATGGCATAAACAGTATACAAAACATAAAGAATGTAGAAGAAAAACTAGATAACTGGGAGCTCCTAAAAATCAGACACCTATGCACATCCAAAGACTTCACCAAAAGAGTAAAAAGACTACCTACAGACTGGGAAAAAGTTTTTAGCTCTGACATTTCTGATCAGCACCTGATCTCTAAAATCTACATGATAGTGCAAAAACTCAACTACAAAAAGACAACCCAATTAAAAAATGGGCAAAAGATATGAATAGACACTTCACTAAAGAAGACATTCAGGTAGCTAACAGATATATGAGGAAATGTTCACGATCATTAGCCATTAAAAAAAAAAAAAAAAGCCATTAGAGAAATGCAAATCAAAACTACAATGAGATTTCATCTCACTCCAACAAGGCTGGCATTAATCCAAAAAACACAAAAGAATAAATGTTGGAGAGGCTGTGGAGAGATTGGAACACTTATACACTGCTGGTGGGAATGTAAAATGGCACAACCACTTTGGAAATCGATTTGGCGCTTCCTTAAAAACTAAAAATATAACTACCATACGATCCAGCAATCCCACTCCTTGGAATATATCCTAAAGAAATAAGAGCCTTTACCCAAACAGATATATGCACACCCATGTTTATTGCAGCACTGTTTACAATAGCAAAAAGCTGGAAGCAACCAAGGTGCCCATCAACGGATGAATGGATAAATAAATTATGGTATATTCACGCAATGGAATACTACACATCGATAAGAACAGTGATGAATCTGTGAAACATTTCATAACATGGAGGAACCTGGAAGGCATTATGCTGAGTGAAATTAGTCAGTTGCAAAAGGACAAATATTGTATAAGACCACTATTATAAGAACTTGAGAAATAGTTTAAACTGAGAAGAAAACATTCTTTTGTGGTTACAAGAGGGGGAAGGGAGGGAGAGTGGGAGAGGGGCATTCGCTAATTAGACAGTAGATAAGAACTACTTTAGGTGAAGGGAAAGACAGCACGCAATACAGGGGAGGTCAGCACAATTGGACTAAACCAAAAACAAAGATGTTTCCTGAATAAACTGAATGCTTCGAAGGCCAGTGTATCAGGGGCAGGGGTCTGGGGACCATGGTTTCAGGGGACATCTAAGTCAATTGGCATAATAAAATCTATTAAGAAACATTCTGCATCCCACTTTGAAGAGTGGCATCTGGGGTCTTAAATGCTGGCAGGCGGCCATCTAACATGCATCAGTTGGTCTCAACCCACCTGGATCAAAGGAGAATGAAGAACACCAAGGACACAAGGTGATTACAAGCCCAAGAGACGGAAGGGGCCACATGAACCAGAGACTACATCATCCTGAGACCAGAAGAACTAGATGGTGCCCAGCTACAGCTGACGACTGCCCTGACAGGGAACACAACAGAGAACCCCTGAGGGAGCAGGAGAGCAGTGGGATGCAGACCCCAAATTCTCATAAGACCAGACTTAATGGTCTGACTGAGACTAGAAGGACCCCAGTGGTCATGGCCCCCAGACCTTCTGTTGGCCTAGGACAAGAACCATCCCAGAAGTCAATTCTTCAGACATGGATTGGACTGGACAATGGGTTGGAGAGGGATGCTGGTGAGGAGTGAGCTTCTTGGATCATGTGGACACTTGAGACTATGTTGGCATCTGCTGCCTGGAGGGGAGATGAGACGGTGAAGAGAGTTAGAAGCTGGCGAAATGGACACAAAAAGAGAGAGTGGAGGGAGAGAGCAGGCTATCTCATTGGGGGGGGCAGTAATTGGGAGTGTGTAGCAAGGTATATATGGTTTTTCGTGTGAGACTGACTTGATTTATAAACTTTCACTTAAAGCACAATAAAAATTATTTAAAAAAAAAAAACTAAGTTTTTGTGACCCATTCTTTTAGCATTGTGCTCTCCAGCAGAAGCATCAAAAATCTATTGTGGTCCGTCTAGCAATGCTGATAGCTTCAACTGACTCCTTCCCTACTAACCCTGAGTCTCATCACTTAGTCCTGCCAATGGCTAAGTTTCTCTGCATTAATCCACATTTAAAAGGCAGGAACGGAAACTAGAATGGTATCAGCTTGCCCTCTGGCTCCAGATAGCAGCAGGCCTCACCAGGTTCACCTATTTTGCCCTCTGACACTGGACCCAGAAGTCTCCCTGTACTCAAAAGGACGCTTTGGACATAATTTCTCAAGACAAAGACACTGAAGCTCAGAATGGCTAAACAGAAAAGAGCAAACTCTATGACATTTTACAAGAAGGGAAGAAGAATAAAGATGAGCTTGGGGGTAACTCGTCCGTCTGAAACAGATCTTTTGCGTGAAAGAAGAAAAATGTAGGATACTTTGAATTCTGAGTTAAGAGAGGACATCGTAACAATTAAGAATTGTTGTTAGTTGCTATAAAGTCAGCTCTTACTCATGGTGACCTTATAAATAACAGAACACAATGTTGCCCAGTCCTGTGCCATCTTCTTGATCGTTGGTATATTTGAGTCCATTGTTTGTGGCTATTGTGTTTTTTTTATTGTGTCAATCTATCTCCCTCATTTTCACTTACTCTCTGTTTTATGACATATTATGTCCTTTTTCTAGTGATTGGCCTATCGTGATGATGTGTCCAAAGTAAGCAAGCCAAAGTTTCACCATCCTCCATTCCAAGGAGCATTCTGGTTGTATTTTCTCTAAGACTGACTTACTCATTTTTCTGGCAGTTCATGGGAATACAAGGATAAAAATAAAGTGAAATAAAGTAAAAGCCATGATTGCCAAAGTAAGTCAATAATGGAAGCATCAAAAGCAGACTTATTACTACAAAGTACTGTTACTGTTAGTTGCTGTTGAATCGACTCCAACTCATGGTGACCCTATGTACAACAAACAAAATATGGCCCACTCCTGCATCATCTTCACAATCATTGGTATGCTTGGGTCCATTGTTGTGCCCACTGTGTATTTTGAGTGCCTTCCAACCCAGGAGCTTATCTTCCAGCAGAATATTGAACAATATTCTGTTATTATCCATAAGGTTTTCATTGGCTAATTTTTAGACATAGATTGTCAAGCCTTTCTTCTGAGACTGTCTTAGTCTAGAAGATCCCCTGAAGCCTGTCTACCATGGATGTCCCTGTTGGTATTTGAAATACCAGTGGCATAAATTCCAGCATCAGAGCAACATGCAAGCCATCACAGTCCAACATACTTTAAAATCGGGAAAAGTATGCATCAAGATTGTATCCTTTCACCACACCTATAAAATCTGTATACTGAGCAAATGATCTGAGAAGTTGAACTACATGAAGAAGAACGTGGCATCTGGATTGGAGGAAGACTCATTAACCACCTGCAATATACAGATGACACAACCTTGCCTGCAGGAAGAGAAGAGGACTTGAAGCACTTTCTGATGAATATCAAAGACTACAGCCTTCAGTTTGGATCACACCTCAACATAAAGAAAACAAAAATCCTCACAACTAGACTGGTAAGCAACATCATGATAAATGGAGAAAATCATGAAGTTGTCAGGATTTCAGTTTACTTGGATCTACAATCAACACCCATGGAAGCAACAGTCAAGAAATCAAAAGACTCATTGCATTGGGCAAATCTGCTGCAAAAGACCTCTTTAAAGTATTAAGCAAAGATGTCACTTTGAGGACTAAGATGCTCCTGACCCAAGCCATGGTATTTTCAATCATCTCCTATGCATGCAAAAGTTGAACAATGAGTAAGGAAGACTGAAGAAGAATTGATACCTTTGAATTATGGTGTTCATGAAAAATATTGAATATACCATGAACTGCCAGAAAAACGAACAAATCTGTCTTGGAAGAAGTACAGCCAGAATTCTTCTTAGAAGCGTGAATGCCAAGACTTTGTCTCACATACTTTGGACATGTTATCAGGATGGACAGCATTCCCTGGAGAAGGATATCATGCTTGGTAAAGTAGAGGGTCAGCAAAAAAGATGATGACCCTCAACAAGGTGGATTGACACAGGAGCTGCAACAATGGGCTCAAACATAGCAACAGTTGTGAGGATGGCGCAGGACCAGGCAGTGTTTCTTCTGTTATACACAGGGTCGCTGTGAGTCGGAACCAAGTCAATGGCACCTAACAACAGCAACATATATAGATATATCTACATATGGATAGATAAATAGTTCATTCTATATATCATCTATATACATATATCATCTATAAATAGTTCATTCTATATATCATCTATTTATATAGATGATATATATATAGATGATATATAGAATGAACTATATTTATCTATCCATATGTAGATAATATATATTGCTTATATACAAATTATATATGTAATGATATATAACCAGTGATAAACTTGAACTTGAGAAAAATATCCATAATGTGGAAGGTGAAATGAGTAAAAAGGAGGTAAAAAGAAAACTGAGAGAAATCACAGAATTCCAACTTGGGTCAATGTCTTAGTTATCTAGTGCTGCTATAACAGAAATACCACAAGGGGATTGCTTTAACAAACAGAAGTTTATTCTCTCACCGTTTAGGAAGCTAGAAGTCCAAATTCAGGGCACCAGCTTCAGGGGAAGCCTTTCTCTCTTTGTCAGCTCTGGGTGAAGGTTCTTGTCATCAGTCTTCCCCTGGACTAGGAGTGTCTCAGCAGAGACACCTTGAGCCCAAAGGACATGCTGTGCTCCCAGCACTTCTTTCTTGGTGGCATGAGGTCCCCCTCCTCTCTGCTCGATTCTCTCTTGTGTATCTCAAAAGAAGTAGACTCAAGATACAATCTAATCCTGCCCCGTTAACATAACTGCCTTTAATCCTGCCTCATTAACATCGTAGATGTTAGGATTTACAACACATAGGAAAATGACATCAGATCACAAAGTGGAGGACAACCACATAATACTGGGAATCATGGCTTAGCCAAGCTGACATACATTTTAGGGGGATACAATTCAGTCCAAAACAGTCACTGAGTAACCTAAAAAGCATAGTAATTCAAACAAAAAAATGTATACAGCTAAGTAGGTAGAGATGTAAGTATGAAAATTATAAACAAATATCTATTTGTTTATACTCTTGCCTCACCTTACCTCTTGAAAAATTTAGGATGTTTTACATGGCTAAAAAAAAATGGCATAAAAAAAGTATTTGGAAAAGAAGAAAGAAAAACAGTGTGAAAAAAGAAATCCGTTCATTTATTCAGTGTTTATAGCCTTTAAAACTTACTATCGAAAATTTCAAACAAAAGTAGAAAGATTAATATAAAGACCCCCACCATGTGTCCATCATTCAGCTTTAACAGTGACAACTCTTGTCTAATCTTGTTTCATCTATACTTCCACCTACTTCTCTCCCCCACGCTACTTTATTTTGAAGCTTGTTGTTGTCGTTACCTGCTGTCAAATTGATTCTGATTCATAGCGACCCCATGTCTGTTGTTTGTTGTTGTTAGGCACCTTGGAGTAGGTTCCAACTTATGGAGACTACATGTGCAACAGAACAAAACACTGCCTGGTCCTGCACATTCCTCAATAAAGTGTTGCTGTGTTTGAGCCCACTGTTCCCTGCCACTATGTCAGTCTGTACTGTTAAGAGTCTTCCTCTTTTTTGCTGACCCTCTACTTTACCAAGAAAGATGTCCTTCTCCAGGGACTGATCCTTCCTGATAACATATCCAAAGTACTTGAGACAAAGTCTCACCAACCTCGTTTCTAAGGAGCATTGTGGCTGTACTTCTTCCAAGACAGATTTGTTCGTTCTTCTGGCAGTCTGTGGTATATTCAATATTCTTCACCAACACCATAATACAAAGGAATAGGTTCTTCTTCGGTCTTCCTTATTTGTTGTCCAGCTTTCACATGCATGTGACATGATTGACAGTACCACGGTCAAGCGCACCTTAGTCCTCAAAGTGACATCTTTGCTTTTTAACACGAAAGAGGTCTTTTGCAGCAGATTTGCCCAATGCAATAAGTCTTTTAATTTCTTGGCTGCTGCTTCTGTGGGTGTTGATTGTGGATCTAAGTAAAATGAAATCTTTTTTTTTTTTTTATTTTAATTGCACTTTACATGAAAGTTTACAAATCAAGTCAGTCTCTCATACAAAAATTTATATACACCTTGCTATATACTCCTAATTGCTCTTCCCCTAATGTGACAGCACACTCCTTCCCTCCACTCTCTCTTTTCATGTCCATTCCACCAGCTTTTGACCCCCTCTGCCCTTTTATCTCCCCTCCAGATAGGAGATGCCAACATAATCTCAAGTGTCCACCGGATCCAAGAAGCTCAGTCCTCACCCGCATCCCTCTCCAATCCATTGCCCAGTCCAATCCATGTCTGAAGAGTTGGCTTTGGGAATGGTTCCTGTCTTGGGCTAACAGAAGGTCTGGGGACCATGACCTCTGGGGTCCTTGTAGTCTCAGTCAGACCATTAAGTCTGGTCTTTTTATGAGAATTTGGGGTCTGCATCAAAAAAAAAAAAATTTTTTTTTTTTTTTTTTTTTTATCCCACTGCTCTCCTGCTCCCTCAGGGGTTCTCTGTTGTGTTCAGTCATCAGTTGTAGCTGGGCACCATCTAGTTCTTCTGGTCTCAGGCTGATGTAGTCTCTGGTTTATGTGGCCCTTTCTGTCTCTTGGGCTGATAATTACCTTGTGTCTTTGGTGTTCTTCATTCTTTGCTCCAGGTGGGTTGAGACCAACTGATGCATTTTAGATGGCCACTTGCTAGAGCTTAAGACCCCAGACACCACTCTCCAAAGTGGGGTGCAGAATGTTTTCTTCATAGGTTTTATTATGCCAGTTGACTTCTATGTCCCCTGAGACCATGGTCCCCAAACCCTTACCCCTGCTACAGTGGCCTTTGAAGCATCCAGTTTATTCAGGAAATTTCTTTGCTTTTGGTTTAGTCCAGTTGTGCTGACCTCCCCTGTATTGTGTGTTTTCTTTCCCTTCACCTAAAGTAGTTCTTATCTATTAGTGAATACCCCCTCCCTCCTCCCTCACCCTTAACCATCAAAGAATATTTTCTTCTCTGTTTAAACTATTTCTCGAATTCTTATAGTAGTAGTCTTATACAATATTTGTCCTTTTGCAACTGACTCCTCCATGTTATGAAATGTTTCACAGATTCATCACTGTTCTTTATCAATCCGTAGTATTCCATTGTGTGAATATAACATAATATATTTATCCATTTAAAATGAAATCTTTGAAAACTTCAGTATTTTCTCCATTTATCATGATGTTGCTTATTGGTCCAGTTGTGAGGATTTTTGTTTTATGTTGAGATGCAATCCACACTGAAGGCTGTAGTATTTGATCTTCATCAGGAAGTGCTTCAAGTCCTTTTCACTTTTAGCAAGCAAGTTGTGTTATCTGCATATTGCAGGTGATTAATGAGTCCCCGTCCAATCCTGATGCCACATTCTTCTTCATATAGTCCAGCTTTTTGGATTATTTGCTCAGCATACAGATTGAATACATATGGTGAAAGAATACAACCCTGACACACACAGTATCCTCTTGTTCTGTTTGAATGACCGCCTCTTGATCTACGTACAGGTTCAGAACGAGCACGATTAAATGTTCTGCAATTCCCATTATTCCCTGTGTCATCCATAATTTGTTATGAGCCACACAGTCAAATGCCTTTCCACAGTCAAGAAAACACAGGTAAACATTTTTCTGGTATTCTCTGCTTTCGGCCAAGATCCAACAGACATTAGCAATGATATCCCTTGTTCCATGTCCTCTTCTAAATCTGACTTGAAGTTCTGGCAGTTCTCTGTTGATGTACTATTGCAAACAGTTTTGAATTATCTTCAGTGTAATTTTACTTCTGTGTGATATTAAAAGTATTGTTTAATAATTTCTACATTCTTTGGAATGGCCACAAACAGGGATCTCTTCCAGTTGGTTGGCCAGGTAGCTGTCTTCCAGTTTTCTTGACATAGATAAATGAGTGCTTCCAGCATTCAATCCCTTTGTTGAAACATCTCTTCTTAGGCTGGGTTCTCTAGAGAACCAAAACCAGGAAAGCGCATAAATATATATACAGAGAGAGTTTTATATTAAGGAAATGGCTCACGAAGTTGTAGAGGCTGGAACTTGAATCAGGATGGAGGCTTCTCCTGACTCATGCAGTGGCAATTCCAAGATGGACAAGTCAGACAGTAGGGGTATACCAGCCAGTGTATACTGCTTCCATTTAAGAATGGAGTATTGCTGTGCACATCCAACTTTATGACTCTGTGAGTCAGACAACACCCAGTTCATGATGGGCAGCTCAGGCTGCATGGTGACATGGTGGCCCATAGTTAAGCATTCAGTCTCTACTAAGGCCCAGTAATAAGCCAAGAGCTGTTTCTCAAAAGGAAAGTAGTTATCTGCAGAGGATGGCAGAACTTTGCTCCAAAATCCAAAAGGTCTCCCAGCAGGGGCCTGCCAAAGAATCCTAACAGCATCTCTATCTGCCGCTGACACTTCAGACACCACTGGATCAGCCATATCATTCAGCCCAAGTGGCAGAGCCACTTGCACAGCATCCTAAACCTGTTGCAGAGCCCTTCTGAGTCACTTGATAAATAGTCCTGAGTAGCACACCCAAATGAGGGATACATTGCCTCCAAAATCCAAAGAGGCCCACTAGGCAGTGTGCCTCCTTTTTAGTTGTGGGAGGGGTAAGATGCAATAATTTAGCCTTCATTTTAAAAGGAGTATCTCAACATGCCCCACACCACTGGACCTCTAGAAATTTCATTGAAGTGGAAGGTGCCTGAATTTTTATCAGATTAATTCCCCTGCCCCCGGCACACAAATGTTTTACCAATAAATCCAGAGTCATTGACATTTCTTCCTTACTAGATAACAATCGGTATAATGCCATCAGTGTAATACACCAGTGTGACATTTTGTAGAAGGGAAAGGCGATCAAGGCCCCTGTAGACTAAATTATGACATAGGGCTGGAGAGTTGGCATAGCTCTGGGGTAGGCAACTGAAGGTGTATTTCTGGCCTTG
This sequence comes from Elephas maximus indicus, assembly GCF_024166365.1. Taxonomy (NCBI): domain Eukaryota; kingdom Metazoa; phylum Chordata; class Mammalia; order Proboscidea; family Elephantidae; genus Elephas; species Elephas maximus. Next base: position 175,545,179 of record NC_064819.1, on the reverse strand, counting down.
CCAGGTGAGGGCAAACTGCTTCTGGTGGTCCTTTGAAACAGTGAAGAAAAAGGCATTAGCCAGATGATAGCTGCATACAAGGTTCCAAGAGATATATTAATTTGCTGAAGCAGTGAAACCACAACTGGAACAGCAGCTGCAATTGGTTAAGTTTTCTGTAATCTACTACCATTCTCCAAGATTCGTCTGTTTTTTGCACAGGCCAAATAGGTGATTTGAATGGGGATGTGGTGGGGATCACCACCTTTGCATCCTTCAAGTCCTTGATGGTGGCGGTGATCTCTGCAATCCCTCCTGAAATGTGGTATTGCTTTTGGCTTAGTATTTTCCTAGGTAGAAAAGGGCCGTTCTAATGGCTTTTACTTGGCTTTTCCTACCATTGTAGCCCTTACTCCACTTGTCAGGGATCCAGTTTGGCAGTTCCACCAGTTATTGAGTATATATATATTCCAATTATGCATTCTGTAACTGGGGAAATCACTACAGGATGGGTTTGGGGACCCGCTGGACCTACTGTGAGATGGACATGAGCTAAGACTCCATTAATAACCTGACCTCCATATGCCCCCACTCTGACTGGTGGGCCACAGTGATGTTTTGGGTCTCCTGAAATTAGTGTCAGTTCAGAGCCAGTATCCAATAATCCCCAAAAAGTCATTATTTCCTTTTCCCAAATGAACAGTCACTCTCATAAAAAGTCGTAGGTCCCTTTGGGGAAGGCTGGGAGAAAGATTAATGGTATAAGTTTTTGTCAATATATTGGAGTCCTTCCTCAAGAGGACCCAGCCTCCCCTTCATTCAAGGGGTTGTGAGTTTGTAAACTCACTCAAGTCTGGGAATTGATTGAGGAGTTGTGACTCTCTATTATGGTGATTTGAATTAGACTGCTGTTCACTTGACCTAGAATTCTTCCGTTTGTACAGATCAAGTAAATATCGAGTAGCTTTTCTATCTCACTCCTAGGGAGACCATGACTAAGTAGCCAACACCATAAGTCCATACGAGTCAGACTATTCTGATTACTGCTTTGACTCCACTGACCATTACAGTAACCAGGCCCACCTGTCTTTGTCTATTGAGTGCCACCACTTGGCCCCTAATACTACTGGGTGCAATCAGCCCCATTGTAGTTAGGTGTCTTAATTCATTTAGAGCAATTCCCACTTTCAAATCTGATGTACATAAAATGGCAATCACAGCAGTCTTCAAGGATGCTGGGGCTCCCTTCACAAATTTGTTCCTCACCATTGTGGTAAAAGGTGTGTCCCCTGAGCACTCTATGTGTGAGTCTAACCTGATAAATCCACTCTAGCATTCCAATTTCCTGAAGCCTTTGGATACCTTCTTCTACAATATACCAAGGCAGGTCTGGTACTTCAACTTGACTTAGCATAAGCAACTTCAGTGAACCACCCAAATAAACTATTAGATCCTTTCCTAACCTCTCAAGCTGAAACACTGAATGAAGAATCTGTGCTTAGTGGGCCCATATCAATAAACTCAGACTGACCCATCTTTATGTTCCTTGCACCATTATCACACACCCTTAATAGCTGTTCCCACACATATTTCCCAAGTTTCTGTTTGTGAATATTAGAAAACTCAAGCAGTTCTTTTGGAGTGTAGTGTACCTCCACCTGGGTCACACTTTGTGCTTCACCTTTTGGGGCTCGCTGGGACTTAAGTCTAGTTATAGGTCTAGAAGCAAAAATTGGTGGCCGGGATGTGTTTTGAGAACATTCAGCATTGTCTTGTAAGGTATTTGCCTCAGGTGATGCCTCAGGCAATGACTCAGACAAAGGCTTTTCAGATATAGCTGGATTAATTTCATCAGATCAGGGTGGAGGGGCTAATGGATTTACTGTGTAGGGTGGTTTAGCAAACAAAGATGGAGTAATCTCTTCAAAGGGAGGTGAGAGGGCTGGTTCTGTTGGCAGGAGTTGATTCAATGGAATTTAGGGGTTCAGTGTTCCCAGCTTCCTCATTATCTGCCCATGTGTCCCCATCCCACTTTTCAAGATCCCTTTTCTTCCCAATCAATGCCCTAACTTTAACTTCAGACATCACTCAAGGTTGTGAATTGAGTTGGCATTGCAATTCAGTCACTCTTATCATAAGACTCTGGGTTTGGTTTTTGGCAATGTCAGCTCTGTTACTACAAGAAATGAGGTTGTCTTTCAAGTCACAAGTATAAACTTTGAGGTCATTTATGCAGCACTTGAGCTTTGACTTTGAAGCCCTGAGCTCATCTCTTTCTTTCACTACTTATCTAGTGAAAGTAGGACCAACCAACCAGCTTCCATATACTTTTCATTTTGACAAAATTGTAGAAAGGTATCAATCATACAATCACCCAGAGCCTCACCTTTCACCATTACATGATCTGTTGGTGGTGATATTTTATGTATTCGTATTGCCGCTTCATGCCATGGATTAGCAGTCCACTTTTTACTACTAGAAGCAGAGTCATCAACATCTTTAAGACTAATCAGATTTGAAAACCAATTTTGAAAATTCATGCTTAAAATTTTGTTTCTCTAGAACCACTCTCAGTACCAGATGCCTCAGGCTGGGTTCCCTAGAGAAGCAAACCAGTAAAGCGTATAAATATATATATAACCAAAAAAAAAAAAAAAACCAAACCCATTGCCATCAAGTTGATGCTGACTCATAGCAACCCTAATATATATGTATAAAAAAAAAAAAAGTATATGTGTATATTTATTATATATATGTATATATATAATGTATGTGTGTGTATATATATACACACACACGTAGAAAAACATATATACATATATATTATATAAAATAGATTTATATTAAGGAAATGGCACACACAGTTTTAGAGGCTGGAATGTGGATCAGTCTGGAGGCTTCTCCTGGCTCACGTAGCCACAGGCTGGCAAATCCAAGATAGGCAAATCAGACAGCAGGACTCTGGCTCATAGGCTGAGAAGACCAACAAATTCCAAGATCAGCAGGAAGACGGTGGGTAGGCTGTTAGCTCAAGTCCCAAGAACTGGAGATCAGATGAACAGGAGCTACCTGCAGGATTCCGTGGAACCAAAAGCCTGGGAGCATTGCCAGAAAGTCCACTTATAGTCAATGCAGGCTACACTCCCAAGGAACTACATTTCAACTGATTGGCTACTTACAGCAGATCCCATCATGGAGGTGATCACGTTATATCATCATGGAAGTGATCACAAAGTGATCACAACTGCCAAACTACATCATAACTGCCAAACCACTGAGAGTCATGGCCCAGCCAAGTTGACACACAACCTTAACAATCACACTTCTCAGTTAGTATTCTGTCAATTCCTGGAGCCTTGTTTTTTGCCAATGTCATCTGCATACCTTGGACTTCTTCCTTCAAAACCATCGTATGATCGAATACTACCTTCTGAAATGGTTGCACATTGAGCAATTCCTTTTGGTACAGTGACTCTGTGTATTCGTTCCATCTTCTTTTTGATGCTACCTGCATTGTTCAATATTTTACCTATAGAATCCTTCAATATTGCAACTCGAATTTTGAAGATTGAATTTTTTTCTTCAGTTCTTTTAGCTTCAGAAATGCCAAGCAAGTTCTTCTGTTTTGGTTTTCTAGCTCCAGGTCCTCACACATCTCATTTTAATACTTTGTCTTCTTGAGCCACCCTTTGAAATCTTCTGTTCAGCTCTTTTACTTCATAATTTCTTCCATTCACTTTAGGTACTCTAAATTCAAGAGCAAGTTTCAGAGTCTCTTCTTACATCCATTTTGGTCTTTTCTTTCTTTCCTATCTTTTTAATGACCTTTTGCTTTCTTCATGTATGATGTCATCCCACAACTCACCTAGCCTTCAGTCTTTAGTGTTCAATGTGCCAAATTTATTCTTGAAGATGGCCTCTAAATTCAGGTGGGATACACTCAGAATTGTACTTTGGCTTTCGTGGACTTATTTTAATTTTCTTCAGCTTCAACTCAAACTTGCATATGAGCATTTGATGGTCTGTTCTGCAGTTGGACCCTGGTCTTGTTCTAATTGATGATGCCAAGCTTCTCCATCATCTCTTTGCACAGATTTTATCAGTTTGATTCCTGTGTATTACATCTAGTGAGGTCCATGTATAGAGTCACCATTTATGTTGTTGAAAAAAGGCATTTCCAATAAATAGATCATTGGTGTTACAAAATTATATCATGCCATCTCCAGCATCATTTCTGTTACCCCATATCTAATCCATATCAGTTCATCTATACATTTTTCAGTATATATTTCTAAAAGATAAGGACTCATTTTAAACTTATTACCACATTACCATTATTACACCTAAAAAATTAACAATAATTCCTTGGTATCATCTACTAATAAATTGGTGGTCAGATTTCCCTAATTGCCTCATTTTATTTTTTAAGGTTTTTTTTTTTTTTTTTAGTTTTTTTGAAGTTGAATCCAACTAGATTTCCCATATTGTAATTGGTTGCTATGTCTCAAGGCTCGTTTAATCTCTGTGTTTCTCCTACCATTTTCTATTTTCTTATGTTTTCTTTGTTGAAGAAACTGGTTACTCGTTGCATTAGTTTTCTAAGTGCTACTGTAACAAAAATACCACAGGTGAGTGGCTTTAAAGAATAGAAATTTACTTACAGTTTTGGAGGCTAAAAGTCCAAATCAGGGTCTCATCTGATTCCTTCTTTGTAGGTAGTCTTGGGCATTCCTTGGCTACTTGACTTGTAGACCACTTTCCCCTGGTATCTGTCTTCCCCTATGTGTGTGTTTGTCTGTGTGTGTATCTGTATCTAATTCAGAAGTAATTAGATTTAGAACCACCCTACTCTGGTATGATCTAATTAACATAACAAAAACTTCTATTTCCAAACAGAATTACATCCACATTTCCAAAAATTACATCCACAGGTATAGGAGTTAGCATTCCAACACATGTTTTGAGGACACGATTCAATCTATAACACTTATTTGTAGAGTTTCCCACACTGGATTTTGTCCATTCCATCCCGCCCCCCCCCCCCCCCCCCCGGTGTCATTGAACATGTTCCTCTGTTTCCTCTACTATCTGGGGAGAAGTGGTATAAATGATGTCTTGAATCTGAGGGCCATACTCACAGCATGCCCTTGCATGACCATGTTCTAAGCACTTACAACTGGGCTCATTTAAAAGCTGCAGTGGAGCCAGCCAGGGCCTGGAGCACCTTCTGCCGAGTCTTCCCTCACCCCTCCTCTAGCATCCCCAGAGGAGTCTTTTTGGAACCTATCACTCTGCTAAACACAGTTTGAAAGTCTCTGCTCAAATTCTCAGCATGGATTCTCATTCTGATGTTTGGTCTTACCTAGTAGCTGGGTAGACGGTAGAAGAGAAAATGAATGTGGCTTTATGGCTTTCAAAACAGGGCCATAAACCAGCATTAGGGGTGGCGAGATAAGGCTGGGTTATTGATGACTCTCAAATCCCTAAAGAGGGATGTATACTGCCAGGGACACTGCACAGTAGATTATTGCCAAATTCAGTCTAAATTTTTTTCTGTACCAGAGCCCTTTTATACTTGGAGCTGCCATCATTATTTAGAAAGAACCTATCCAATCCGTAATTATAATTCTTCGACCTACAACCTGTTGTGCTGTGTTGGTTTTGAATGGAAATCAGCTTCAGTGAGCTCCATCCTCACCCAAAGGAAAACGGTAGAGACAATGCCTGGGCATTCTGAGATGGCATCTCTGCTTCCTGATTCTAGATTCCTGACAAACTCATTTTCCCCAGCGAACGATGGACAGCCTGATATTGGGGATGGTCTGCAAGTGATTGGCCACAATGTGTCCACTCATGTAAGGCTGGCCTTAGGTCATATGGGTAGTAGGTCTGGCTGGACACAAAGCTGCCTGCTGTTTCTGGATCTCTCATCACTTCAATCTGAAAGCAGTAGCCAGCCATCTTCAGTTTTATTGAAATAGGGAATACCATCTTTTTTCAAATGTACCAAGAATTGGGGCAAGGTGTAAATATGGTCCTAGACTGGTTGGTTTTCCATTGGCAGTCATCTGAACAGTCTTTCAGTTTTCTATTGGTGGGGTTATGCAGGCTGGGCACTAGCCTATAAAGTGCCTACTCTGCCTATGATAGTATGAGCAGAGCCTCCCGGCAGGGAGTGACAAAAGACCCAATATTCTTCTATCATCAGCATGGGAGGCAAGGGCTTGGTAATGGTTTCAAGGAGAATGGGGGAGGGCTGTCCATATCTATGTTTCCATCCTCACACATGTCTCTGGGATTGAAGAGGTTGATAGTGGGCTCAGCAGCTCTGGCCTGTTTTCAAAATAGTGCCCCCCTGAGATATTCCCAGAATTGGGTCCAGAGTACTAAGTTATTCCACTTTAAATCTTGAATAGAGAGACAGACTTAAGTGAAATAACTGTGTGTTCCACACCTCCTTCCATATATATACCCCTGGGGTCTAGATATGGTGATACTGGCCACTTCTCAATGGGTAAATCCCCCAATTTTTTTGCTCAGAGCATTCAGGGATCTCAAATAGTGGCCTATCAGAAGAGAGCCAGATCCCATGGAAACAACCCACTCTTCTGCTGCATCCATCAGGAATAAGACCAGATATGAAACTCATTCAGATGTACATGTACACATGAGGTTTAGCATCCTTGCAAACAGTTGCAGTTGGAATGCCTGATATGTCTCCAGGCAGTGGCAGTGGTTGTAGCGATGAATGGGATGCTGGCAACTACAGCAGAGTGCCAAGCATATTTCTGTGGCCCATGCTGGGCTGACATTGAGTGGTCTTGCCAGCATAGAAAATGGGAGGGAGGTATTGTATAATTCATTGTTCTTAGAAGAAGAAGGCATGGACCCTAGGGACTGGCTGATCTCTGCTTTTGTTCAATTAGAAGGGGTGAGCTGGGCAAGCGTTGAATTCAATCTAGAGCTAGACCATACAGTCGACTTCACTGCAGTATCCACCATTGCAATGTGTCAGACCAGAGGATTAATGCTAGCCATCACATACCAGAAGGGGTTGGGTGGGTTACTAGCTGAAGTCTTGTGAGCAAGTTCAAACAAGATTGTTGATCAAGTGGAGCCTGAGCTAACAACAGGAGGGAAGATGCCAAACCAAACTAGGGGAATGCAGAGCCAAAAAAGCAAAAAAGGAACAGCAAGAAGAGGCAAGGAGAGAAAGATCTGACACAGTTCCTAAGACAGTCCCAATGCCTGCAGTGGCTACATTTTTGCAGGAATGTTCTAGGCTCATTTAAAGAGACTTGAATAGGAGATATTTCTTGTTATTTCAAAAACATCACCAATAGCAAATAAATAAGCTAAATTAGAAACTAAGGAGCACAGCAAGACAGGAGGAAATCATGAATATAGTTCATATAAAACCAAGATAACAAGGTCTCCCTTTCTGCCTTTTGAACTTAAATTACTTAGGATTTCTTCTGTGAATAGTATCCAACACATAGTCAGCAGAAAGTAAAGTGTTTGAAAAAGCGTAGGAGAAATTGGCACAAACCTAAGCATTTAATGAGATTTTGGACTACTATACATCGTTGGTCTACTTTTTTAAAATGAAAGATTGTGATCGGCATGTTCTCAAGTGAGGAATTCATTCATCTATCAACAAATACTTAGTAACTTTCTTTTATTATACTATTCTAGGCATTGCATAGGATAGCAGTTCTGAAATTGTATGGTTTCATGACCACTTTACATTCATAAATATTGCTGAGGATTTGAAAGCCCTTTTGCTTACATGGGTTGTATCTATCAATATTTACTGTAATAGAAATTAAGATGAAGAAATTTTTTAAATATTTGTTTAAAAACAACAATAAATTCATTACATGTTAACATAAATAGCTTATTTTTATGAAAAATAATTGTTTTTCAAAACAAAAAATTTAATGAGAAGAGTGACATTGTTTTACATTTTTACAAATCTCTGTAATGTCTGGCTTAATAGAAGACAGCTGGATTCTCACATCTGCCTCTACTTAATCTGTTGCAATATATGTTTTGGTTGAGGCATACAAAGAAAACCCAGCCTCACCCAGATACGAAGTTAGACAAGAGAAGAAGGAACATTTGTATAGCCTTTAGAGATAATTGTGGATATTCTTGATGCTACACCAAAACTTGACAAGTGGTAGTTTCTTAAAGGTTACTGGAATCTAAAACCTTATCAGTGAATTTTTTGAGCTCTGTGACATTAAAATTCATTGGTCTATCTTACACTTACAGGTCCCTAGGTAGCACAGATGGTTTGTGCTTAAATGTTAATCTAAAGGTTGGCGGTTCAAACCCACCTAGCAGCACTGCAAAAGAAAGGCCTAGTGATTTGCTTCCATGATTTACTTACAGCCAAGGAAACCCTATGGGGCAATTCTACTCTGTAACAAATGGACTTACAATGAGTTGGAATCGACTAGACGGAAATGGATTTTTTCAGATTTTCTGTCTTGCACTTGGAATGGGTCTTTAACCATGCGTGCTTTTGTAACAGCATGCATTGGCCATTTGGTAAATATTGATTCACTGAGTTATACATATCTTCCAAATGTTGACACAGTTCATTATGTAATACTAAAAAAATCACAGTTCTTAGTATCACCACCAATCTCATCTGAAAATGCCTAGAGTATTGGGAAGCTGTTAAACTCATGACTGTGGATATGTTTTCCAAAATTCTAATCTTCACTTGAATTTTATAATTGGCAATAAATACTGTCAGTTGTCCTAAAAGTGACGGGCTCATTCCATTCACTTTTTATAAAATGTCTGCCAAATATCCAAGACTGAATAACCATAGTTTTTCTGTCAATTGTTCTTCCAAGAAAAAATGTTCTGTTAAGAAGGCAGAAAAAATAGGTTGAAGGACTTTAATTCCAGCTGAAGGAGATGGGACTTCATTCTACTAATATGAGAAAAGTTTCCCGAGAAAGAAAGTGACATAATTAAAGAAATCTATTAAAGAAATTAATGTGAGTGATAAACAGGGTGATTTTCAATGAGAAGATTTAGGTTTCTGGGTGTGAATATAAGCCAATAAAGGTGATAAACCAAAACCATACTGACAATATTTTGTTTCTTAACCTCTATGGTGGGTACGTGGGTATTTTAGTACTTTCTGTAACTTACTTAAACACTATATGTCTACATATAAAACATATAGATAGATTCTACTATTTTATGAAATGATAGTCTTAGAAAGAAAAATTATATACCAAGCAATCCCTACAATATACCTTTACCATTAATCATATAAACTTTCCTAACATGAGTTAAAAGAATTACTAGCATGAAATTTCCATCCCTAGGCACCTCATGTGTCTAAATTGCTTTAGAAATTTTAAAGATGTATCCTCCTAGCCCAATGATTTTATTTATTATCAGAAAAACTATATACTTCATGTGGCAGTAGCCTTAATTATTACTTTCAAAACTTTGACAGATGGCTTCATGACTTGCTTTGGTATTCATCAATAACTAGATGGTATTTTATAAAGTAATAAGAATAAATCCATGCTTCTATATTGATAATATTATAAAACTTTTAAAATTATATTTTCCTCTACAGGTTATGTTATCACTGAAATGCCATCATTTTCACAGGAAGCCATAACTACTTTAGAGCAATTAGAATTGATTAAAAACCTAAGTTTGAAACCTGATATTATAATCAATATTAAGGTAAGAATATTAGTTGTTTTTCTAGTATAGTAGACCATTCTTCCTTATGGTAGTTAAACTCAAGGAATGTTTTTAAAACTTTTAAATAGTTGTGGAAATAGTCAATCATTTCTGCATCAACCACAGGGCCTGAGTTATACTTTCTCATTCCACTGTGTTTTTGCACCTGCAGCTCCAGTCACATGAAACATCTCCTCACCTCTCCACCAGACTTAATCATAGCCATCCTTGGAAAGTCAGTTCAGGCGTTGTTTTAGTTCCCTAGAGCTGCAATAACAAAGTACCACAAACCGGGTGGCTCAAAGCAAAAGAAATTTATTCTCTCACAGTTCTAGAGGCCTAGAAATCCAAATTCAGGGTAGTGGCAGGGCCATGATTTCTCTGAAGGCTCTAGGGGAAGATCCTTCCCTGTCACTTCCAACTTCTGGTAGCCCCAGACATTCCTTGGTGTGTGGCAGCATAACCCCAGTCTCTGCCTCTGCCTTCACATGTCCATCCTCCTTCTGGTCTGTGTCTCTTCTCAGTTTCTTATAACAACACTAGTCATTAGATTAGACTAGGATTAGTGCCCACCCTACTCCAGTATGACCTCATGTTAACTGAACTAATTACATTTGCAAAGATGCTATTTCCAAATAAGGTCAGTCACATTTACAGGTACAAACTGGGGACTAGGGCTTGAGCATATCTTTTTGGGGGGCATAAATCAATCCATAACAGGCATCATATCCTTAGAGTTTTCCCTGACAGCCACCCCTTACACAGCAACACACACAGACACACAGACACACACACACATGCACACATGGTCCTTTTCCCCCCACACTGTATTTACCACGACAGAGTTAAATACTTCTGATGACCATTCAAGGTACTCTCCTCTCTCTATCACATTACTTACCTCACTATATTGTAATTGTCCATTTTCCTCCTACACTATGTCTTACCTGAAGGCAGGAACTATGTCTTACTCATATAAATAACAATTATCACAATAGTGGAAACCTGGTAAGTTTATCAGTTAAATAAAATGAAAGAATAAACAAATGATTAGGACGTTTGAATGGTAAAGAACGGTACTAGACTGATTAAAAGTCAATCAAACAGGCTGGGTAAGTCACATTTATGAACCTCCATTTCCTCTTTACAAAGATGAGAATTGCTTGCTGCCTCATGAAGTTGTAATAAAATTTAGTGAGGTGATATCTACTTATTTATATGGGAGTGAACAATGAACTTTTGTATCCATATCCTGCCTGGTTCCCGAAAGGGTTTAAGACAGCTCAGAATAAATTGGAATGGTTCTCAGCTCAGACGTTGGGACCCAGTGGTGTTTCCTCGTTAGCTGTGAGAAACAGGTGGAGTTGCAGTGCTGAGGGTGATGTAATCTGCAGTTCTAGCCACAGTTTATGGCAAGGGGCCAGTCAAAATCCCCACACGCCCTTGAGAATGTCACACATGGGAAAATGTGTATTATGGAGGGAAGATCTCAAACACATAACTGGAATGAAATATGAGGTCTAAACCAAGGAAAATATAGATTAAATAGGAAGCTAAGATTTAGTAGCAAGAGAATACTTAGATATACAGGCCGTAATGACCCACCAGCTTACTAAATTTGAGTGATAAATTTGGTTCCAAATTTGATAAGCCAAAGTAAATAGGAAAATGTGACCAGTTATAAAATTCACATTGTCCATGAAAAAGCAAGCCCTTCTTCAGGAATAACAAAACTTTCTCTAAAAATGAAAGAAATAGAAATCCTGAGAGTATGGCCCCCAGACATCCTTTTAACTCAGCACTGAAGTCACTCCTGAAGTTCACCCTTTAGCCAAAGATTAGACAGGCCTGTAAAGCAAACAGAAACCCTGGTGATATAGTGGTTAAGAGCTATGGCTGCTAACCAAAAGTTTAGCAGTTTGAATCCACCGGCTGCTCCTTGGAAACCCTGTGGGACAGTTCTCTGTCCTATAGGGTCACTATGAGTTGGAATTGATGCGATGGTTTTTTTTGTTGTTGTTGTTTATAAAACGAACAATAACACACATAGTTCAACCACGTATACGAGATTAAATGGGCACACCAGCCCAAAATGAAAGACAAGAAGGCAGGAAGGGACAGGAAAACTGGACAAATAGAAATGGGGAACCCGAGGTCAAGAAGGGGAAAGTGTTGACACATGGTGGGGTTGGCAACCAATGTCGCAAAATAATTTGTGTATTAATTGTTTAATGAGAAACAAATTGGCTCTGTAAACTTTCACCTAAAGCACAATTTTAAAAATTTGTTTTTAAATGAAAGAACTATACGAATCTTCATATAAGAGACTCTACTTAATACAGTTAATGAAGTTCTTAACCCCACTAATTTTATAAATACGATAGTGAGTGTCCCATAGCTGTTTCTACAGTGTGCTGAGTGTAACCTGAGAGCCTAACATGAGAGCACAACTTGGGGAAGTCAGGGCAACACATTTCTCTGATAAAAAAAAACCCAGTGCCATTGTTTGGCCTTATTTGAGGCTAAAGGCCAGAGTTTCTAGAGCAAAAGTTCTTAGCCAGGGATCCATGAACCCCCTAAGCATTTGGGAACCTCCTGAAATTATTTGGAAAATGTTATATGTATATGTGTAAGCAAAAGCCTATGACTTTCTTTAGACTCTAAAGGGGTCTGTGCTTAAAAAAAAAGTAAGAGCCACTGACAACAGAGCAGTGGTTCTCAAGAGTGCAGTCCCAGAGCCAGAAGCATCAGCAGTATCCAGACACTTGTTAGAAATACAAATTCCTGGACCCATGCAAGGACTAAGAATCTGAAACTCTGGGGATGGCACCCAGCTACCTGTGTGAAAAGCCCTTTAGGTGATTCTGATGCCTGTTAAAGCTTGAGGACCACAGCTCTGGAGGCATGTCCTTCAGAGTAACCCTCGTGCTTATCACTTCCTACAAGTGAAACAGAAGACAGCTAAAGGAAATAGTCGCTGGCTAGGACTCAGAATGTGGGTATTCTGGGTTGCAGAGTAAGGGTAAATCCACAAGCTTTAAAAGTTGCCAAGTATGTTCAAAGCCCCCCTTCCTTTTTTTAATGATACTTTATCGTGCTTTTAGCGGAAGTATACACAGCAAATTAGGTACGCATTTAACAATTTCTACACAAGTTGCTCAGTGACATTGGTTACATTTTTCACAATGTGTCAACATTCTCATTATTTCCGTTCTGTTGTTCCATTTCCAATAATCTAGTTTCCTGGCTCCCTTACTTTTTCATCTTCGTTTATAGAGTAATTGTTGATCATTTGGTCTCATATAGATGATTTTTTTTTAAAGGAGTACAGTACTCATGGGCGATATTCTTTATTTTATGAGCCAATCTGTTATTTAGCTAACAGGTGACCTCAAAGGATAGTTTAAAGAGTACCTCCGTCTTGGGGAGTCCTCTAGTCTCAACTAGTACAGCAAATTTGGGCTTTTTAAGAATTTGAGATCTGTTCAACACTTTTCTCCCATTCTATCAGGATCCATCTATTGTGGCCCTGATCAGAAAAGTCAGCAGTGGTAGCCAGGCACCATGTAGTTCTGGTTTCAACATAGATGGGACCATGGTTCACATAGACTATTAGTCCTGTAGGCTAGTTTCTTCTCTGAGTCTTTGGTTTCCTTCTTTTTCTTTTGCTCTGGATGAATAGAAAGCAATAGTTGTATCTTTGGTGGCCATTTGCAGGCTTTTAAGACCCCAGACAGTATTCACTAGACTAGGATGTAGAACATAAACTTTATGAGCTATATTATGCCAATCGATCAAGTTCTCCCACAAGATTATGGTCCTAAGCCTTTGAACCAACAAAACCAATCCCATGAAGTATTTGGTTATATCTAAGAAATACCTATAACTGTGTCCCTATGTGTTTTATTATATATATGAATATATATACATGCTCAAACGTGAATATAATATGCATATAGATATATCTATATATGCAAACATATGTGTACCTATACGCACATAAGGCCAAAGATGAAGAAATTGAAGTTTTTTTTTTTTTTTTAACCAACTTCTGCAGTCTGCAATTGATCGAACAGGCAACCAGTATGCATTGATAATTACTGGTGACTTGAATGCAAAAGTTGGGAACAAAGAAGAAGGATCCATAGTTGGAAAATATGGCCTTGGTGATAGAAACGATGCCAGATATTGCATGATAGAATTTTGCAAGACCAATGACTTCTTCGTTACAAATACCTTTTTTCACCAACATAAACAGGGACTATACATGTGTACCTCGCCAGATGGAATACGCAGGAATCAAATCGACTACATCTGTGGAAAGAGATGATGGAAAAGCTCAGTACCGTCAGTCTTAACAAGGCCAGGGGCCAACTTTGGAACAGACCATCAATTGCTCATATGCAAGTTCAAGCTGAAACTGAAGAAAATTAGAACAAGTCCACAAGAGCCAAGGTATGACCTTGAGCATACCCCACCTGAATTTAGAGACCATCTCAAGAATGGATTTGATGCGTTGAACACTAATGACCGAAGACCAGATGAGTTGTGGAATGGCATCAAGGATGTCATACATGAAGAAAGCAAGAGGTCATTAAAACGATAGGAAAGAAAGAAAAAACAAAATGGATAGCAGAAGAGACTTGCTCTTGAACATCTAGTAGCTAAAGCAAAAGGAAAAATTGATGAAGTCAAAGAGCTAAACAGAAGATTTCAAAGAGTGGCTCAAGAAGACAAAGTATTATAATAACATGTGCAAAGACCCGGAGATAGAAAACCAAAACGGAAGAACACACTTGACATTTCTCAAGCTAAAAGAACTGAAGAAAAAATTCAGGCTTCAAGTTGCAATATTGAAGAACTCTACAGAGAAAATATTAAACAATGCAGGAATCATCAAAAGAAGATGGAAGGAATACACAGAGTCACTATACCAAGAAGAATTGGTCGACACTGAACTATTTCAGGAGATAGCATATGATCAGGAACTGATGGCACTGAAGGAAGAAGTCCAAGCTGCACTGAGGGCATTGGCGAAAAACAAGGCTTCAAGAATTGATGGGATACCAATTGAGATTTTTCAACAAATGGATGCAGCACTGGAAGTGCTCATTTGTCTATGCCAAGAAATTTGGAAGACAGCTGCCTGGCCAACCGACTAGAAGAGATCCATGTTATGCCTATTCCCAAGAAAGGTGATCCAACTGAATGTGGAAATTATCTAACAGTATTAATATCACACGCAAATAAAATTTTGCTGAAGACCATTCAAAAATGGCTGCAGTAGTATATTGACAGGGAACTGCCAGAAATTTAAGCTGGATTCAGAAGTGGATATGGAACCAGGGACATCATTGCTGATGTCACATGGATCTTGGCTGAAAGCAGAGAATACCAGAAAGATGTTTACCTGTGTTTTATTGCTTATGCAGAGGCATTTGATCATAACAAATTATGGATAACATTATGAAGTGTGAGAATTCCAGAACACTTAATTGTGCTCATGAGGAACCTGTACATAGATCAAGAGGCAGTCATTCGAACAGAACAATGGGATACTGCATGGTTTGATGTCAGGAAAGGTGTGCGTCAGGGTTGTATCATTTCACCATACCTATTCAATCTGTATGCTGAGCAAATAATCCAAGAAGCTGGACTATATGAAGAACAGGGCATCGATATCAGAGGAAGACTCGTTAACAACTTGTGTTATGCAGAGGACACAACCTTGCTTGCTGAAAGTGAAGAGGACTTGAAGCACTTACTGATGAAGATCAAAGACCACAACCTTCATTCAGTATGAATTACACCTCAACATAAAGAAAACAAAAATCTTCACAAATGGACCAAAAAGCATGATAAATGGAGAAAAGACTGAATGAAGGATTTCATTTTAGTTGGATCCACAATCAGCACTCAAGGAAGCAGTAGTCAAGAAATCAAAAGACGCATTGCATTGGGCAAATCTGCTGCAAAAGCTCTTTAAAGTGTTGAAATGCAAAGGCTAAAGTGCACCTGACCCAGGCCATGGTGTTTTTGGTCACCTTATATGCATGTGAAAGCTGGTCAATGAATAAGGAAGACTGAAGAAGAACTGACGCCTTTGAACTGTGGTGTTGGCAAAGAATATTGAATATACCATGGACTGCCACAAGAAAAAACATATCTGTCTTGGAAGAAGTACAATCAGAATGCTCCTTAGAAGCAAGGATGGCGAGACTACATCTCACGTACTTTGAACATGTTATCATGAGGGATCAGTCCCTGGTGAAGGACATCACGCTTGGTAAAGTAGAGGGTCAGGGAAAAAGAGGAAGACCCTCCACAAGATGGACTGAAACAGTGGCTGCAATAATGGGCTTAAGCATAACAACGATTGTGAGGATGGCGCAGGACCGGGCAGTGTTTCACTCTGTTGTGCATAGGTTGGCTATGAGTCAGAATCAACTCCACCTGGCACCTAACAACAACACATATGTAGTACATACATACATGTGTTACCACACGTACATTTTTTGGTTGTTGCTGTGAAACCCTTTTTTTGTGTGTGTGAAAATTAGGAAGCCTAAATCTGAAAATGAACAAGGAAGGTTTCAAAGTTCCTTGCTTCTTTTGTTTCTCAAAGTGTGGTGTGTGAGCAGTTGGCATTAGAATCACAGAGGGTGCTTGTTAAAGGGTCTAGGCCTCAGCCCATATGTATTAAATCACAACAGGGAACATGAATCTCTATTTAGCAAGCTTTCTACATCAGTCATAAACAGTTACTCCCTAATGTTTGAGAGCCATCGCTGGAGAATACCCCCCAGATTTTTTTATCCTGAAAAATATTCACAGCAGGATTTACCAGCCCCAAACGACTTAGTTAGTTAGGTGTTGTCAGGTCGATTTTGACCCGTAGCAATCTCATGTTACGGAATAGAACTGCCCCGTGGGGTTTTCTAGACTATAATTGTTACAGGAGCAGACAGACTATCAGGTCTTTCTCTGGTACAAATGGCCAACCTTTTGATTCCGCCAGCCGAGCGCTTAACCATTGAGCCACCAGGACTCCCTCCCCAAACCATACTTACAGTTAACAGTGCACCCACAGAGCACGGAATAGGATCAGAAAACCTGTTTCCACATTGCCATTCCCCCATATGAGACCAGCCTTTTAACCTGCCAGAGCTGTACTTCCCTGACCTGTAAAATGACTTTAATCATCATATTAGATTACTTATCAGGGTTATTATGAGAATTAAGTAAATTGCACATGTGAAAGCACTTTGAAAACAGGAATATTGCTCTACAGACTTTGGTTTTGACTTTTTCACTACCAAGACTCAGTTTTCTCATTTATGCAATAAAGGGATTAGAATACATTATCTTTCAGGTCCCATTCATGACGGGTATTTTATGAAGTACTTCACTCATAAAACTGCAAATGGTATTCAATATAATATTTATATAATATTTATTTATATGTTGGAAATATGTGGATATTCCCTCATTTTTCTCCATTCTCAGCCTTTTAAACTAATCTGACAGAAGCCTGTGTACCTTTCCAGACTAAACTAAACTGGTTTTCTCTTCTATTTTTCTCTTTCCCTAACCCTCTTTTCATCAAAAAAACTACTGATGTTTTCTCACAAATATTAATTTCAGACAAAGAAAAGTGTTGGCGTAGCATAAAAATTGTGTCTTGTGCCTCTCTTGGCATGTACTGAAAATTGATTCAAAATCACAATCCTGTATTTACTCAGGGTTTTAAGAAATTTTTTTGGTTTATGTATTGCATAATATATAAATAGGAAATAAAAGTGTATTGAAAATGTTGTAAGTGATTTAATAATGTTGTTCCTAGTGCCCTGACTTTGATTTATGCCAAAGAATTTCTGGGCAAAGACAGCACAGTAGTACGGGGTACATATACCCAAGAGATCAGTGGGATCCTGAAGTCATTGAGAGCCGCAGAAAAAAGAAGAAAGATGCCCAAAAAGAGGGAAAAGGAGAAGAGGAAGGGGAAGAGGAAGAAGAGCAAGAAGAAGAAGAGGTAATATTCCAGTCAGTATACTAACCAAAAAACAAACTCAGTGCAGTCAAGTGACTCATAGAGACCTAGGACAGAGTAGAACTGCCTCCGTCAGGTTTCCAAGGCTGTAAATCTTTACAGAAGCAGACTGCCACATCTTTCTCCCACAGAGTGACTGCTGGTTCCAACTGCTGACCTTTTGGTTAGCAGCTGAGTGCCTAACCACTGTACCACCAAGGGTCCTTATCAGTATACATTTTTTTTTTTGCTCTAATTAAATGAGAGCATGGATAATGGAAAATAGCAGAGACCAAAGAAAATTACATTTCCTTTATATTTTTATTGAGCCTGGAGTAAATAAGCAAAAAATATTTCATGTTTTCAAGAAATATTAGATCATAATCTAGAGAACATCAAGTTTAACCTTGTCAGTGTAGCTATATCCTGACAGCTAATCTGCTTCAGTTCATAGCAACATAGAGCTATTGGTTACTCACCATGTAACAAGCACTCTGTGAGTTAGACTGAGGAGTTAGAGCAATGAAAGGCAAAGCTAACATGGAGCTCTCTCCCTCACTTCCTTCTGGGTTCTACACAAATGTCACTTCTTCAGAGAAGCCTTTCATGGCCATCTGATATAAATAGCACCTTCTCCTACCACTCTCCACCTCCTCTACCCTGATTTAATTTTCTCCCTAGCACATATGACCACCTAACATATATTTAGTTGTTTACTTGTTTATGCTCTGTCTTCCCTAACTGGGATATTGTATCTCAAGCTCCTAGGACAGTGCCTGGAGCATAGTAGGCACTCAAATAATTAACTGAATGAATGAACGAACTGCGAGTTCAGCATTTGGAGAAAACCTAATTTCTTTATTTTGTCTCTAAAATCTGACCTTCTTCCCTATCCTTTCTTACCTACTAAGGAGCAGAAAAAAATTAGTAAGGGTCCCAGCTAATTTAAAGCTTTACTCCATCTGATAAATGCCCATTAGGAATGTTCAATCTCTCTTAAATAAAATCTTCAGTCTCTAAGCTTCCTCCTCACTCTGTTTCTCACCCCAAAATGGCATTCAGGTATAAGGGCACATGGATATGGCTTGCAAATTAATAATAATTGACCTGAAGATATTTAAAATGTTTCCTTTTCCATTTAGGCATTTATTGCCGAAATGCAGATGGTAGCTGAAATTCTTCAACATCTAGTTCAGAGACCTGAGGATTATTTGGAAAATATTGAAGACATCAGTAAACTTTATAAGGAAACAATTCTTCATCCTATAGAAGTAAGAACAAGATATGTTTCTGAAAATGAGCGTATTGATATTTGTGTTATCACTGGTTAAATACCTTTCTCATTTCTTTATCTCCATATATTATTTGTCTGGTTCTCCTCTGAGCTAGGTTGAAAGCTGTTAGAATAAGGCTTTCATCTCAAAGCCTATTTCACAGAGCAATATGTATTTTACTCTTACAGAGCAGTTATGTTTTTGAAAGGTGATAAATGAACTGCATTTTCCAAAAATCACTAGGGAAGTTTATTTATGGTTGGTAAGCTCATATTAAAAGACTATTTTGTAAAAGCATTTTCAATCCCTAATTTATGGGTTTATCAAAACAAATGTACACTTAAGGTGTACCTATTGTTCTAAAACTAATTGTTAATTTAATTAAGTGGAAATATAAAGGGGAGTTATCTTCATATTGGTTTCTATGATTATCTTATTCAAAGCTGATTATATGTAAA
This sequence comes from Elephas maximus indicus, assembly GCF_024166365.1. Classification (NCBI taxonomy): domain Eukaryota; kingdom Metazoa; phylum Chordata; class Mammalia; order Proboscidea; family Elephantidae; genus Elephas; species Elephas maximus. The sequence goes on along the minus strand of NC_064819.1, from coordinate 175,525,713 downwards.
CATAAGACCAGTATATAATAGTAATGTTTTAATTAAAATAATTAGCATTTAAGATAGTATGATTACTACAATTATGTGAAAACTATATTTTATGCTGTCGAAAATCCGGAGAAGAATGTGCCAATTATAGTCAGTTGTGTTGGAGATTTATTCTGCAAAAATTTATTCTGCAAAAAAAAAATGGCAATCTGGCCAGACAAATATATATAAAGACAAATAAAAAACAGTCAAGTTCCTCCTCCAATCTGATAGGAAAACTAAATATTTGTTTTTGCTGTTGTAACAGTGTTTGTATTTTTTAAGAGAAATGAGTGAATAATTTTCATTCTCATTATCCATCCCCCCAAATTAAATTATTTTCTTATGTATGACTTTTATATTCTCCTCTCCTCTTTCTATCAAACCAAAAAAAACCAAACCTGTTGCCTTCGAGTCGATTCTGACTCATAGTGACACCGTAAGATTTCCATAGGGTTTCCAAGGAGCAGCTGGTGGATTCAAACTGCCGACCTTTTGGTTAACAGCCAAGCTCTTAATCATCACAGGCCTTAAAACACAGCTTCTTAAAAGTAAAGTACATATCTACCCAAAACATCCTTTTTTCCTTCAACAAAAGTGTCCTCAGTGCTTACTCTTTAAGTGGCTGGGTATGAAGTAAAGCATAATTAGAATCAGAGTCAGAAAATTGGATTCATGGTGGGAAAAGGCAAAGGTAGTCTCTAAAAAGACAGGGACCAGGTCCTACATCTTAGCATCACTGCAGCACCCACAGTGTCTGGGAGGTAGTAAATGCTCAACAAAGTGCCACTGAACAACCAAAGAGATCACAAAGGAAAAAGAATGATAGCTTCTGTTTCATTAAATGTAAAACTTCTAAAAAACTTTTTTTAAAAGGCTCACTCAAATTAAAAGACAAGAAACTGGAAAAATATCCACATTAAACTTGATAAGATTTACAACTTCGATATATTAAAACCCACTGCCATTGAGTTGATTCCGACTCATAGCAACCCTATAGGACAGAGTAGAACTACCCCACAGAGTTTCCAAGGAGTGCCTGATGGATTCAAACTGCCAACCTCTTGGTTAGTAGCCGTAGCACTTAGCCACTATGCCACCAGGGTTCCTGACATATTAAAAGATCATAAAAATGACTTTTTAAAAACCCATAACTCCATACCCTCCTTAGATAAATTGGCAACAAATATGAACAGACAATTCACAAAAATGAAAGACAAAAAAGTTAACGAACCTGTGGAAAAATGTTCAACTTCACTAATGATGAAGAAATGCTAATTTAAATAATGAAATACCATTTCCACTGTCAAATTTTAGAAAGATGAACAGATAATAAGAATTCCTAATGCTATCAAGTATTGATAAAGCAGACATTCTCATACCCCGTTGTTAGGAATATAAATTAGTACCGTCTTTTTAAGAAGCCATGGTGGCACAGTAGTTAAGTACTCAGCTGATAATCAAAAGGTTGTCAGTTTGAACTCACCAGCCATTCCAAGAGAAAAAGATGTGACAGTCTGCTTCCGTAAAGATTACAGCCTTGGAAACCCTATGGGGCAGTTCTCCTTTGTACTGTAGAGTCGCTATGAGTCGAAATGACTCCTTGGTAACACCTATGGCTTTTTTTGGATAGCTTTTCCACAAAAAGTCCAGAAGTAGAAAACTTCTAGGCCCTGCAGCAAAGCATAGATAAAATTGATTGCCCTAGTACTGAGAAAGCAAGAATTTCAAAGTCAAGAACTTAGACTTTAAGGCTAAGTGCCACTTGCTAAATGGAAAAACAATTGCCTTCTACGGTTGTTCCAGGGTAATGATTATGTGCACTGGGATGGTGGAGGGGTGGGCATGAAATCTGACCATGAAATCTGACCTGGCTGATATGTCACCTCATTTGGGTGGCCAAGATTACCAAAAGTTTAAATAAAAGAAATGCTTGGAGAAAAAACTAACAAAGCATTGTTACCTATCTAAATGTCAAACTGGTGGTGTAGTGGTTAAGTGCTATGGCTGCTAACGAAAAGGTCAGCAGTTCGAATCCACCAGGCACTCCTTGGAAACTCTACAGGGCAGTTCTACTCTGTCCTATAGGGTCACTACGAGTTGGAATCGACTTGATGGCAATGGGAAACTTTAAATAAATTGTGCTATAGCCACAGTATGTAATTTTGTAAAACCATCAAAATGTTGTAATGACAGCTTGTAAAAGTAAAGAGAAAGGTTAATTATGTTTAGTAAAAAAGTAAGCTCTAAAGTTGTATATATTTTATGATCTCAAACATGCAAAAAAAATTGTTTCACAGAATAAAAGAAGGGAGGGGAACTAGTAGTAGTTACATTTGGGTGGCTAGATTAGAGGCATACTTTGCTCCTATTTTTCTGTTTTCTATAATAAAAATGTGTTTTATAATAAAAATATACTTTATTGTTTAATGATGCTAGTATCTAGATGAAGAAAGTATGTGTGACTTAAATTTCAATCAGACTCTTCTCTGGTTTCAGAACCAGAATACCAAAGCTTCAATATATATAGATAAATAAACTCCCCCAAACATTTTCTATTGGAAAGGACATTAAGACTTCAGCGTAGAGAAAAAATGAGAAAATAGAAGGGGAATAAAATTGATGGTAGAAAGACTAGTTCTGGCTTTTGAAATAGATCACTGAAAATTATGTACATTATTCCATACATAAAGCAAAGGATTTAACTTTAAAGATTTCTTCATCGTATGTGAAGATCTTATATTCAGTTTTCCCTATGGTCCTGAGTTATTACGATTGCTATTATCTGCAGGAAATAATGGCTGAGCACAATTCCCAGTATCTCATCGAGCTAGATGGAAATAAGCCACCAGAGGAGCTTTTCCTGGTGAGTATTATTATTATCAGGAAGAATCTCCCACAATTTGGAAAGTTAAAAAAAACTCAACTATATTCTTCTTATTCTAGAAAACATCCAGAATATATTTACATTTACATAACTTATTTTTGAAAAATTCATTTTGACACTTAAAATTTTGATGTTATATTTATTTATCTGTCTATATTTAACTCAAGTTGTAAGGAGGGATCAGTCCCTGGGGAAGGACATCATGCTTGGCAGAGCACAGGGTCAGCGGAAAAGAGGAAGACTCTCAACGAGGTGGATTGACACAGTGGCTGCAACAGTGAGCTCAAGCATAACAATGATTGTAAGGATGGCGCAGGACCGGGCAGTGTTTCGTTCTGTTGTGCACAGGGTTGCTATGAGTCAGAGCCAACTCAACGGCACCTAAGAACAACAATATTTAACTCAAAACTACTTTTGAATTTGAAATCTGCATATGGCAAAAAGTACCTCAAAGAAGAGTAAAAGCAAACAACAGCCAATAAACACATGAAAAGATTCTTATCATCATTAGTCATTATTGTTATTAGTTGCTGTCAATTCTACTCTGACTCTGGTGACCTCCTGTGTGCAGAGTAGAACTGCTCCATAGGGTTTTCCAAGTCTGTGACCTTACAGAAGTAATCAGCAGGCCTGCCTTCAGAGGTGCCTCTGGGTGGGTTTGAACTGCCAACCCTTCTTCTAGCAGCCCAGTGCTTAACCATTTGTACCACCCAGGGACTCACTAGTCATCAGGAAAATGCAAATCATACCCATAATGAGATTCCACTTCCTTAGAAGTTTTGAAGGTGGTGAAACTTTGGCTCCTTTACTTTGGACCTGTCGTGAGGAAAGACCAATCACTAGAAAAGAGCATCTTGTTTGGTAATGTAGAGGATCAGCGGGGAGGGGGAACAAAAAGGAAACCATCAGTGAGATGAATTGACACAATTTGAAAAACAATGAACTCATGCATACCAACAATTGTGAAGATGGCAAAGCTCCAAGCAGTGTTTTGTTCTGTTTGTACATAATGTCCCCACTAGTGGGAGCCAACTTTATGGCAACTAACAACAACAGGATGACTAAAAACAAAAAAACAGGTAGTTACAAGTGTTGATGAGGAATGTAAAAGTGGTGAAGCCACTTTGGAGATCAGTTTAGCAATTCCTCAAAGGTTACACGTTGAGTTACCACATGACTTAGCAATTCCACTCCAAGGTATATACCCAAGAAATAAAAGCATACATCCATACGAAAATGTGTACATGAATGTTCATAGCAGCATTATTCACAATAGCCAAAAAGTGGAAACAACCTACATGTCCATCAAGTGATGAATGGATACATGAAATATTCCATATGAAATGTAGTTCGGCAATAAAAAGAAAGGAAATATTGACAACACACGCCGTAACTTGGATGAACCTTGAACCCATTATGGTAAGCCAAAGAAGCCAGCCACAGAAGACCACATAGTATATGATTGCGTTTATATGAAATGTCCAAAATAGGCAAATCTATAGAGATGGAAAATAGATAGTGGTTGCCTGGGGTTGGAGGGTGGTCAGAGTGAGGGTGGGGAGTAACTACTAATAGATACAGGGTTACTTTTTACGGTGAGAAAAATGTTCTAAAACTAATTATGATAATGCTTGCACAACTCTATACTAAACACCATTGACTTGTACATTTTAAATGGATGAATTATATGGTATGTGGATTATAGCTGTTTTTTAAAAGAATATATGTATATTAGAAAAATACAATATCGTTTTCACTATTAAAAAAAACAAATGACAATATAATAAATATTTTCCATACTTATTATAAATGAAAGTTGACTATCCTCAATTACTAAAAAAGGGGGGGAAAAACCCCTGTGATATTTCAATAGGAAAGGGCAAGTGACTCAGTAGAAAAAATAGGCAAAGGACATGAAGGCAATTTACAAAGAAATGTCCAACAAATATTTTTCCCTAAGATAGCTATAATCTAATTATTAGTCTAAGAAATACAAAGTTAAATAATGAAATACCATTTTCTTGGCAGATTTAACAAATATATCCAATACCTGGGATTTGGGGAGGGTTTGGGAAAATGGGTGATCTTATGCCCTGTCAGTAGGAACATACAGTGGCACGATCATCCTGAAAAATAATATGGCATATATATATCCAAAGGTTTTTTTTTTAACTGTCGATAGTCTTTTTAAGGAGCCCTGGTTTTTCAGTGGCTAAAGCACCTGGCTGCTAACAGAAAGGTCGGTAGTTCGAACCCTCCAGCCACTCCGAGGGAGAAAGATGTGGCAGTCCGCTTCCGCAAAGATTTACCGCCTTGGAAACCCTATGGGGCAGTTGTACTCTGTCCTATAGGATTGCTATGAGTTGGAATCAATTTGACACCAATGAGTGTATACTCTATGTCCAAAGAACTCCAGATTCTAGATTTATTCTGAGGAAATAGAGAGATATGAAGATTTGCATTCAAGATATTTATGATCAGAAATAAAAAAAATTTAGAAAGGGGTTTTTTTGTCATGTGTGAATTCTAAAAATTAATATATGATTTTTGGCTAAAGTGCAATACTGATTCTTCCCTTTATAGTAACAACACTAAATACATCATTTAAATATATTTCATGTGATAACTTCTCATTTCAAATGTAAGGAAGTACAGATGCAGGATTTTTTTTTCCCCAAAATGAAAATATCTTCATTTTTTCTCATTTTAAAAGTTGTTTAAAAATAAACGGAAAATACACTGGCTCTGATTTTTGCAATAGATCAGGTGAGAGATGGTGGCCTAACTTAGGGTAGTGACCATGGGGAATGGACAGGAGAGGACAGATGGCAAATATTTAATAAGTGGATATGACAGGACTTGTGAGTGAATTGATGTAGGAGTTAAGGGAGAGATAAAAGTCAAAGATAATGCCCAAATTGATGATCTAGTTTATGGCATCATGGTAATAGCGCTGGTGGTGGACCCAAGAGGGCAAAAGTTCCAAGAGACCTGGTCAAACTTGCCAAGGTTCTTAAGGTCCCAGTTTGGAAACAGTACCCTGGCACTTCTGCCCGAGTTACAGGACCAGCTCAACATCAATGTGGTAGGGAAGTGTATTCCACCTAAAATGAACCATGGCAAGGGAAAGGCGAGGAAGAATGAATTATGAATAAACAGTATGATCTACCATGGACTAAGGGGTCATCTGCTAACCAAAAAGTTCGGCAGTTCGAACCCAACAACTGCTCCACAGGACAAAGATGTGGCAATCTGCTTCTGTAAAGATTTACAGCGTTAGAAACCCTACGGAGCAGTTCTGCTCTGTCCTATAGGGTTGCTATGAGTTGGAATCAACGGCAGTGGATTTGGTTTGGTTTTGTACCATGAACTACCACACACCATCATGACTTTGTCCTTGCTATTTCTCATCTCAAATTCTATGTGCTGCTATGAGTCGGAATCTACTCAACGGCAACAGATATTTACCAAAAACACAATAAAGTATTAGTTTTTTTAAAAAAATTCTGTGTGCTACCCTCATTTGTTGCATGTGAAAGCTGGACAATGAACAAGGAAGACCGAAGAAGAATTGACGCCTTTGAATTGTGGTGTTGGCGAAGAATATTGAACATACTATGGACTGCCAAAAGAACAAACAAATCTGTCTTGGAAGAAGTACAACCAGAATGCTCCTTAGAACCAAGGATGGTGAGACTGTGCCTTACATACTTTGGACATGTTGTGAGGAGGATCAGTCCCTGGAGAAGGACATCGTGCTTGGCAGAGTACAGGGTCAGCGGAAAAGATGAAGACCCTCAATGAGGTGGATTGACACAGTGGCTGCAACAGTGAGCTCAGGCATAACGACAATTGTAAGGACGGCTCAGGACCAGGCAGTGTTTTGTTCTGTTGTTGTGCATAGGGTCGCTATGAGTCGGAACTGACTCAGCAGCACCTAACACCAAAACACCCTCATTTTTGCCCCAGATTCTTCCACACAGTGTCCTAATAGCATAATTCTTGAGATTCAAGGACAATGAGAGAGCCTTTTTACCCCGTGTTCATATATAAAATCCCAAGGAAGGATTCTACTTGGCCCAGCTTGAATCATGAGCCCATCCCTGGATTGCTCACCAGCCAGGGGGAGGGGAGAATATAACTGGGCAGCCTTAGAACATAGGAAGGCTGGGGGCGGGGGGGTGGGAGAGTGTCAGGGTTGGTGATTTGTAGCCCCAGGGGAATCAAAGTGGGGAAGGAGCCATTTTCCAAAGGAAGTGGAGGTGCTGTTACCAAAAGAAGGGATTATAGAGATGCTAGATACACAAAGGCAGTAGTTGTTCTCCTCACTATAACTGAATCTTAAAAAGGACTGTATTCCTATATTAAGGTTTTAATAACGCTCTGCAACGTGGACAGTTGCTAACAGGCAATAACCACCAGTACCAGAGTGAGGAAAGAGTTTGTAATTGCTGTGACGAGTGCCCTAATCATGACAAGTGTTAGCTCCCTGGGGAGTTTTAACTGCCATGGTTTTGATACCAGGATAGAGTGGAGTGGACAAATTCTTAGTTTCATTAATTACAAAACAAAGATGTTGTATCAGCTTGTCTCTTATAACTCCAAAATATTTATTTGGCTTCCCTTTTCTCCCCCAAACTTACCTGAATTTTCTAATCAGTGAAAAAGATACAGAAAGTGCTGCCCTTTTCCAGAATGTCTGAGACATTCAAATGCCAATGTCTTTAAACATTTGTTCTTTAAATTTAGACAGTGATGGAGCGACTTAAATATCTGAACCTAAGAAGAGCAGCTGTTATAACCAAACTTCAGAGTGCAGAGGAAGAAATTAACGATGTAATGGAAACTGTAAGTTATATTTAGCTGGCTGAAAGTCTACTTTTTCAGTACCATATATTGTGACCTTAATTTGTAGCTTTCCAAGGTCTAAGGAGTTTCAAGATATTTTTTATAAAAAGGGTGTGACATATGCAAAGAAGCTATAATATTAGCAAAATAGTGTTCCTGACACAAAACACAACAAACAGAAGTTTTGAAACAAAGACAGACAATAAAATCAGAAGAATTAAACACAGTAGTGATGAAAATGAAAGAAACCCAGGTTCAGTTTAAAAATTTTTCAGCACCAAAGAACAAAACCATGAAAGCCCTCAACTCCAAAAGCATGCATTCATTCCTTTAATCATTCAGCCAGTTTTTTCTGAATGCCTATTGTATTCCTGGCACTGATCTACTACAGACTGATGGTGATCAAATTATGACTGTGCTAAGTGCTAAAAGGGCCACAAGCACTTTCGGAGGATTTCTTCTATTTGGGGAAGTTTAGTTTTACCCATGTGAATAGAAATGAAAAAACAAATACCAGAATCATAAATAGATCTCATAATGCAAAAAAAAAAAAATTGTTGAAGAAAGAGGCAGTTTTGTTATCCTGTACTGGGTAATCCATAGATCTCAATGGGTAAGCTTAAGCTGGAACATGAGCTGGGGCCTCTGGTCAACACAGAGCTTGGGGAGAAGTAACCTGTGTGCTGAGGCCTCCTCTTCTAGGTCCTCACTGAAGGCAAAAGAAAAAGCATCTACAAAGCCTGGGGGAATTTCCCAGCTAGAAAGTTTGTCCTTAGAAACTATCGCATGTTTAAGCCAAACCTATACTTTGTAAGATTTGTGACTAAGGTACCTGCCCACTTTTTTCCCAAAAGGTTGGAAGTTGTAACTGTGTACACTGAGATCATTATTTGTATCCCCTGAGCAGTGTTTCTCTCTGGCAGACCAGCCTACCTGCAAAAGAATCTCCTGGGAAGCTTATCACAAATGCAGGTTCCTTGGGCCCACATCCCAGCCCTATTGAACAAGAACGTCTGGAGGTGGGACCAGAAATGTACAGTTAGATAATGTCCAGGAGGGAATCTATGCCCACATAAGTTTGAGAACTGCCCCCCACCCCCCGCCACATACACACGCACACACGCACGCACGCACACACGCACTGTAGTGTTTGGGTCACTAAGGGAGGCTGATTGATTAACACTGATTGATCTAGAAGTTCCTGTGAGTTTGGAAGGACTTTCAGTGGATGCCCTTCAGCTAAAGCAGATGATTTTTAGAGAATCAATACAGTGGGAATGTTTAAAGCAGTGATTCCTAATCCTGACTGCACAGTGGAGTCATCTAGGAAGCTTTTTAAACACACCAATGCCCAGGCCACACCCCAGACCAGTTAAAACAGAATTTCTGGGATAGGTCTCTGGCATTAAGTAAAACAAAACCTTCCAAGGAGATTCTGTGCAGCTAGGGATGAGAGCAATTGGTTTAAAGGGTAAGAGAGGCACAAACACCTTAATGTGGGCTTATTCCCTGGTGAAGAGTATGAAGATGTAATGCCTGATGAGTTGGGGGAAGAGGTACGTACATGTGTGTGTAGAAGCATTTGGTTTTCAAATAAGACAGACCTGGGTTTGAATTCTAGCTCTCCCAGCTTACCAGATCTGTGACTTTCCTTCACCCTTTATTTAATGGTGAAAAGAGTTAATAACCCTTACAACACAGGATTATTGTAAGGATTAAAGGACCTGATGCTTGTAAGGCAGGGCTTCCAACTATGGCTGGAACCCTTGCTGGCAGTTTGTGCTTCTAGCAAGTTCCCTGCTGAGAATTTACATTTCTAACAAGTTCCCAGGGAGTTGTAGGTAAGAATCACCTGGGGATCTTGTTAAAATGTAGATTCTGATTCAGTATATCTGGGGTGGAAATGCAAATTCTCAGCAGGGAACTTGTTAGAAATGTAAATTCTCAGCAGGAGTTCGAACTGGAACAAAATGGTTTGAAGCCATGTTGTAAGGTACCTAGAACTAGTGGTGATATTCAGAATATCTAACAGCTGTATTGCAGAGGCAGGGCTGGCTTCATGGGCTTCCACCTGTGCAAGCACACAGGACTCTGTGCTTAGAAGGGCCCCATGCTTATTTTAACCCTCTGCTGTCAAAGTATTAAATTCCTAATAATTTCCTAACAAGGGCCCTTCATTTTCATTTTGCACTGGGCTCCACTGTGCAGGAGATTCACCCAATCTCAACAGAATTTGCAGGAGTGCTGAAGAACCCTTGCTGTGCCAGGCATTAACTGTTTAGTTGCTGGACACTGGGAAGGTCCAGATGTTCTTCCAGGAGAGGTTCAGATGGGACAGGAGCTTGAGGGTAGTGGCTAGCTTCCAACTTTCTTGTGCCTCCCCTAGGCCTTAGTAGTTCTGGAGTCCCTTACATAAGAACCTTTGGTTCAGTTTTTCTAGAAAGTAAGCCTTCAATATCCTGATTGAGATATTTGTGGGGTGGGGGTAGCTGGCCGACTGAATGGTCTGGGGACTTGCTCTGGTTACCAGCATTTCCTTTTACGGATTTTCAACTAGTCTTCCTGTTTTCTACTATCTATTCATCCCCCAGAAACCCTGGTGGCGTAGTGGTTAAGCACTACGGCTGCTAATCAAAAAGTCGGCAGTTTGAATCCAGCAGGTGCTCCTTGGAAACTCTATGGCACAGTTCTACTCTGTCCTGTAGGGTCGCTATGAGTCAGAATTGACTCGATGGCAACGGGTTTGTTTTTTTTTATTCATCCCCCTTCAGAGGTACCTGGTATCACCAGGTCATGAGCCTTTCTAGGATTTTGCAGAGTGAAACAACTTGCTTCTTGTCCTCATCCCATCTCACACCTGTCACAGGTGATTTGCTTTCACCTTTCTCTTCCGTAAGTCAGTTTCCATTCATCCATCTGCTATCTAGGTTACAAAAATGTGTTACCATGCTGGTCAGCTTTAGCTCCTCTGGTCTCCTCTTCCATTCTCTATGTCCTCGTGGGGTTATTCATTTTTTATTCCTCTGCTGTCATTTTAGGCAATATTTTGGGAAAGCAGTAAACATAAATGCATGTGTCCAGTCTGCCTTGTTTAACCAGAATCAGTTGTGATCATTTTGTAAGACTGCGATACCCAACTCATTTAAAAGCTCATCTTTTCCCCTCAGCATCTGCTAGGCTCCGAGGGCTTAGAGTTGAAAGACGGACACAGTTTGTTATTCATATACTTTTCCTTTCTCTCTTCTCACGTTTGGGCTGGAAAGAGGGATGAGGACTGAGTACCTGCCTCCTGACATAACCAAGTACAGTTGCAGTCCCTAACTCGTTGTCTATGGACTCCATGTGCTCAATGTGCCACACTAAGGAGGTTGTCAGTCTCATGTAGCTCCCCTAACCACTGACAGTCTCCTTAAGGTTTAGCTTCCTCTTCCAGCCCTCAGCTGGGGACATTCATGCAGCATCCCTGCAATGTGCGTGCCTCTTTGCTCTCTGATGGCTACAGTGGTCTAGGCAAGACCATAGCTCCCAATCTCATCCATCCTCCATAGTCAACGCTGGAGTCAGCAGATTCACGTGAGATACACATCTGAAGGTTGAGGGGAGCCAACTTCTGCCGTTGTCCCCTAGCAGCCACCCACCATGCCATCTCTTCTAGCTGTCTCATCCTCAACTATGGTAGCATGAGGACAGGCGAACCTTTCAGAAATCTTTGCACTTTGTAGAGAAATGATTCCTAGCTTCTCTGGAGGTCACCAACTGAAAGAATTGCCCAGGGAGACTTTAAATTTTAATAAGCACGTAAGAGCCGCTTACAGCTAAGTAAATGCTAAGACATTTTATGTATATAATATCTCACTATTTAAAAGCTTAGGTAACTTGAGGATCTGGGACATTTTCAAACTTTTTCAATAAGAGCTTTTCAGAAGCTATTTTAAGCAAATGTCTTCTATATTTTATGATAGAAAATGCTTAGTAAAATTTCAGCAGGGATTTACAACAGACATGAAAACTGTTCTTATTAAATCTAGGATAAGTGTTGCAAATAAGAAAAAAAGCCACTGACAGGGAACACAGCAGAGAGTCCCAGACAGAGCAGGAGAAAAATACAGAACAGAAACCAAATTCTTGTAAAAAGACCAGCGTTAATAGTCTGACAGAGACTGGAGGAAGCACCAAAACTATGGCCCCCGGATGCACTGTTAACTCATGACTGAAACCATTCCCGAGGCCCACTCTTCAGACAAAGATTAGACAGGACTATAAAACAAAAATAATACACGAGAGGAATGTGCTTCTTAGTTCCATCAGATATAAGAGACCAAATGGGCAGCTTCTGTCCAAAAGCAGGATGAGAAGGCAAGAAGGGACAGAAACAGGTTGAATGGACACAGGGAACCAGGGGGTGTAAAGGGGGAGTGTGCTGTCACATTGTGGGGATTGCAGCTAATGTCACAAAACAATGTGTGTGTACATTTTTGTAAGAGAAAATAACTTGTACTGTGAACTTTCACCTAAAGCACAATTAAAAAAAAGAAAAAAAAAAGCCAAAATTGCTTTCTATTTTTTAAACTGTAAAGCACTATCAAGTAAGAAATAAAGTATATAATACTGTGTATTTCAGCAAAATTTATGCCCACATTTTTAACGTAGTAGTTTTGATTAAAGGAACCCTGGTTGCACAATGGTTAAGCACTTGGTTGCTAACCGAAAGGTCAGCAGTTCGAAACCTACCAGCCGCTCCGCAAGAGAAAAGACCTGGCAATCTGCTGCTGTAAAAATTTCAGTCTAGGAAACCCTATGGGGCAGTTCTACTCTATGAGTCAGAATTGACTCGATGGCACACAACAACGATAACGTTTGTGATTAACAGGATGAGCTATTTCATACTCTCGCATCTTACAAACTAATTGCACCAAGATATAGATGGCAGAGAAGCAGATGGGGGCGTACATGTCCTGTGACTTTAAAAGAAGGTAACATTTACTCGGGATTACCAGATTGTTCTGTGAGGTAAGTAAGGCTTTCAGAACTTAATTTTAAAATTGTTTGTACATCTTGTCAGTTGCTTATTATTATGATAAATTTTAAGCTTTCTAGGTAAAATGTACTGTCTTTCATCGGAAGAAGCATTAAAAGCCTTTTCATTGAATCCACGCCCGTATCTTCTTCCACCTATGCCAGCACCACCATGTAAAGTATTCATATTTGGACCTCAATATTCAGGGAAAACAACGCTTAGCAATTTGCTTGCAGAGAAATATAAAGGACAGGTAACTGTATATCTATCTATTGATCTCTCTATCTATACTTGATTACAATTTGTTGGATTTTATTTGTGTTCAGTTTTCTTAATTTTACACTGTCAGTTGGATAATTGTACCACTGGGCTTTATCATCTCACATAGTTTTTCTGGGTCAGGAATTCAGGCGTGGCTTAGCTGGGTGTTTTTTTTCTCTGGGTTTCTCATGAGGTTATAGTCGAGATGTTGGGGCTGCAGTCATCTGACAGCTTGATGGGCTGGAAGATGACTCAGTCACATGACTGAGGCCACACAGATCTCTCCACAGGGCTGCTTGTGTGTCTTCATGACCCAGACAGAGTGCCATAAGTGATCCAAGGAGAAAGCTGCAATGTCTTTTACGACTTATGGTAGTCTCAGAAGTCATACACTGTCACTTGCACCATACTCTATTCATTTAAAGCAAGAACTAAGACACGCCCACGCTCAAGAGAAGGGAAATTAAGGCACCATATTTTGAAGGGAAGAGTATCAAAGAATCTGATATTTTAAAACCACATAATATGTGTTAGACAAAGGGGTGATAATTTTAAAACAGAAAGAGTTTTTACAAATTAATACACAGATGAAGCCCCAATGGGAAAAAAATGGTAAACAAGCGATTCACAAAATAATTGATACAAATAGCCATTAAACATGAGAAAAGGGCTATCACCTCTCTGATAACTAAAGAAATACAAAAATAATAATGAGATATGTCATGTCAATCTCACTGTGAGAATTAAACATACCATTTCCCAGGATGAGGAAGGGTATGTTCTTATACACTACTGGTAAGAGTGTAACTGTTAGAGATGGCAACTGAGAATATGCAGAAAAGCCTAAAAACAATGCATACTCTTTGAACTATCAATTCTATTTTAGGAATTTTTTCTAAAGAAATTCTCAGACAAATATACACACATGCACAATTGTGTTTATCATAGCATAGTTTATAATAGTAAAAACATGTATACCTAAATGAAACACTGAAATCTGTGAGAGCTGGAAATCGACTGGATTGCCTTGTTCTTCTGGGCCTCGCAAGTTTTCCACATTTGACAGAATGCAGTCTTACCACTTTTCTATCACTCTCTATGAGTGGAAAATAGTTTTCCTTCTCCGACACATTTCCTCCTTCTACAGGTTCTGGCTTTCACAGGTTTTACTGTATTGATATTTTAGTTTAATAAGTTGTAATGAATTTATCTAATCAATACTGTACATTGATTAAAAAATTATGTGGATGTATATTTATTAGCATAAAGTGGTATATAAGCATATTGAAGAAAAAGCAAAACAGAATATTAAAAAAAAAGGTTGCCTTCGAGTTGATTCCAACTCATAGCAATCCTAAAGGACAGACTAGAACTGCCCCATAGGGTTTCCAAGGAGCGCCTGGTGGATGCAAACTGCCCACCTTTTGGTTAGCAGCCATGGCTCTTAACCAGTATGCCACGAGGGTTATCTGGAAATACTACTTAAACTTAAAAAGCATATTTCTGTATGCTATTTCTAAGATCCCAAATTCAGTATTATAAAACATATTATATACCTGACAAAGGACTTATATCTAGAATGTATAAATAATTCTAACCCAATCTTTGAAGTAGGCAAAAGTTTGAGCATATACTTCAAAAAAGAAGATATGTGAATGACCAATAAGCACATACAAAGAATCTCAAATTATTAATGATTGGGGAAAAGTAAATTTAAACTAAATGAGATACTTCTTCAATCCATGAAAATAGCTAAAATTTAAAATTTTCACAAAACCAAGTGTTGGTGAGGGCACAGAGCAACTGGAACTCTCATACATCGCTGGTAGGAATTTAAATAGTATGATCGCTTGGGACGACAGTAAGACAGTTTATTATAAAGTCAAGTATATGCTAACCACACCCATACCCATTGCCGTCCAGTCAATTGTGACTCATAGCGACCCTACAGGACAGAGTAGAACTGCCCCACAGGGCTTCCAAGAAGTGCCTGGTAGATTCGAACTGCAGACCTTTGGGTTAGCAGCCGTAGCATTTAACTACTACGCCAACAGGGTTTCAATGCATATGTTTATTGCTGCTTTATTCATAATAGCCAAAAACCGGAGATAACCCAAAAGTTCATTAATAAATGAACGGATAAAAATCTGTGGTATACTCATACAATAGAATACTAGTCAACAATGAAAAGGAACAGGTTACTGATACATACAATAAATACAGATATATACAATAGCAGTGAAGAATCTTAAAATATTATATTTCCCTTAAGGGAAAAGCCTGAAAAAGATTACATACTGTATGGTTTCATTTATATGAAATTCTGTGAAAGGGAAAACTAATCTAGGGTGACAGAAAGTGGAAAGTGGCTGGGAGGGGTCAGGAATTGACTACAAAGGAGCACAAGGGAACTTTTTAGGGCAGCGGAAATGTTCTCTATCTTGATTATGGTTGTTTATGTATTTGCAAAAACTCATCAAACTGTATACTTAAAATGGGTAATTTTTATTGTATGTACCGTATACTTACAAAGTTTATTTTAAAAATGTGTGTAACCTGAATATACATTACTTGATATATACATACACACACACATCTGTCTTACATGAAAAATACAACTAAATTTCTATAAAAGCAAGTACTCAAAAAGTCAGTAAATTCTGAAGATAACATCACTCCGAAGACACCTCAAGCAGCATTAATATTTTTGGGTATATATATATATGCAACAGTAATTTGTGCTTATGTGGATTTCCTCATGTAATCTTTACAGGTTGTTGACTATGCCAAACTTGTTCAACCACGTTTTGATCAAGCCCTTGAAAAATTAATTGGAAATACTATAGCTGAAGCCACTGAAACAGCTATTAAAGTTGTGCAAGATAAGCTTCTCACAGAACTAGAAAATAGAAGACAAGGTGAACATCTTTTAAAAATTCTAGATAATTTAGTTCAGGTGTGTTTTAAGTTTAAAGTAACTAAGTAAACCCAGTTACCTGAGGGCAAGGACTTTGCTAATCTTGCTAGCCCTAGCACCTTACACACCGCAGCCTCTTAATAAATGGTTGAAGGAATGTATAAACTGGGGAAAAATCAATTCTATATCTCTCAGAAAAGGAATCAGAGAGCTTACAAATTTGGATTTCTTTACTTGTGTGGGTCTGCTTGCAGGTCAGAGACTGAGCAGTATTTACACCTTCATCTCCACAAGTCATTAAAACAACAATCTACCTGACTCTTGTGGAGCTGTTTTGTTCTATTTCAAGGCTTGTATGTCAGCCCTGGTTGCAATGAATCTTTCTATCTGGGAAATGTAAATTTCAAATTCAAGAAGTCATAAAGCAGTGGAATTGGAAGAAGCCTTTGTGATCAATTAACACAGTTCTCTAATTTTACAGATGAGGAAACTGAGGCTCATAGAGGTTAAAAAAAAAAAAAAACCCATTAACGTTGAGTTGATCCCGACTCAGCAACCCTAGAGGACAGAGTAGAATGGCCCCATAGTTTCCAGTGCAGCTAACGAAAAGGTCAGTAGTTCAAATCCATCAGCTACTTCTTGGAAACCCTGTGGGGCAGTTCTACTCTGCCCTGTAGGGTCACTATGAGTTGGAACTAACTCAATGGCAACAGGTTTGTTTTTTGTTTTTATATTTATGGAAACAAACTGCCACATTTTGCTCCCGCAGAGTTGCTGGTAGGTTTGAACTCCCAATCTTTCAGTTAGCAGCTGAGCACTTAACCACTCTGCCACCAGGGCTGCTTATGAAGGTTAAATGACTTCTTTAAATTCACCCAGCTAGTAGCTGACACTTGAACCCCTATTTCCAAAGTCCCCATGAAGCGTCCTTTCTCCTGACCTTTCTGCCTCTTTCTATATCTCACTGACTCCTGGTCACATTATTTTTGAAGAGACACAGAGTTTTTTCTGGTTTCCCTCAGGAAAAATGAGAGTCCTCATTCCCTGGCAACTTTGAAATTCATTGATTGGTTTTGGTAGAATTTATATCTAGAGTTAGCACCCTTGTAACTGGTCCTATTAGAACACATGAAAGTAGTTTAATGTAAACATCTCTTAATAGACTGCCTTGAATGTAATACTTCATATCCATTACATGGGATCCTTCTCACTTTCAAAGATCTTCATCCATAATTCGGGATTAACTCCATCAATTTTAAACTAGATTCAACCACCGCTGTTCGGTTGAATTTCCCAGAAGATGCGACAGTGTACTGCCCCTTAATATGGCCATCACAGCCTCAATTCCAAATGTTCTTTTTCCAGTAAAGTTTTTTTCATCATAAAATGAATTGTAGTTCTGAATTCAGGTCCAGTTGCTGTCACAAGGCGTGAATGGAACTCCCACTCCCCGGTTTTTCAATATAATGAAAGTGCCTTAGCATGTGTTGCAGCTGTCACCACTACACTAAGCTGGTTGATGACTGTTTTCCACTGAACATCACAATAAATACTACCATGCTAAAAAAAAAAAAAAGTAATTGTAGCTAATATTTATCGAGCATCTATTATATGCAGGAGCTATGCTAAGTACATTGTATGCATTGTCCTGTTTAATGCTCATAATAGGCCTACGAATGAAGTAGGTGTTTTTATCTCCACATCTGGTAGGTGAAGAAATTGAGGCTCAGAGAGATTATGTAATATGTCCACAGTAGACAGCAAGTGACAGATTCAAATCGGTGTCTGTGCTTTTATCCTCTGTGTACCTCAAGACATCACAGAAAATTAGAAAAACGGAAGGAAGAAAAATTTACTCACACTTCTGCTCCCTAGAGATATCCATTGTTAAGAATTTGGTGCATTTGCCAAATCTTTTTTTTTTCTATTCATATTTGTAATGATTAATTGTAATAGTATGGTATATGGTTTTGTAAATACCCATGGACGAATTAGAACGTAACATTTATTTTGGCTTATAGACCACACAATTGAATGTAGCTTTAGTTAATGAAGCATATCAGTGACATTAACCAAATTCTCACTACACTTACTTTATTGTCTGTTTGATATCTCAAATTCTGGAAGACACTGCAGTGAATATTTGTCATCTTTGGTAAGTGACCAAAGCACCTGGAGATGATTGATGGGCATGGTCATCTCAAGGCAATGGTAGCACATGGCGCCCCCTACTCCTGGCATTAGGACTGTGCTGTGGGTGTCCCTTTCCAGAGCACCCTTGATTCTTGCCTGAGGTAACTATGCCTGTCACATTATGTTTCACCTTTCTGAGGCATTAAATAAAATGGCTTCTTTCTCTTTTAAACAGCATGTAATTGGAATCTCTTGGTCCAACCCAGGAAGTTTTTTTTTTTTTTTTGAGTGAAATCAAAGATATTTGTTGAAGCCAAAATGCCATTCAGTGGGGGAAATTGTGAAAACCTTAGGGTCCGAGGTTCATGAAAATCCAAAGGAGAAGGTGCAAATCAAATCACAGTAGTTTTGTGTTGAAAGGGGCAATAAAAATTACGATGTTCTGTTTGTTTACAGTGATTAAGGACAATCAAAGGCAGGACAAGAGAAGTGTGATTTTTGACATTATTGGCTGCACTAATAAAGCTGGAATACATTGATTGGCTAAAAGGCATAATTGCAAAATATGAGTCACAAAGTAGCTTCACGACTGATTACAAAGCATGACATGATGGATACTTTTAGGAATGGGTTATTAAGATTTACCTTACCCAGAGCATCAGATCTCTGGAGGACACCTGGAACAAAGGGTTTTGATGAGGTATTCACATTCTTAGCCTGGCCACAAAGAAAGTCATTTCCTTAATAATAGGCTTGGTTTCTAAATAACAGAGTTGAGATCTGTATGAAAGGTAAAACTGAGACTTTACAGGGTTTGAATCTGTGAAAGGGGAAACTGAGCCTTCAGGATTTAGTTCAGCCACTTCAAGTCAGCTGCCTCTTCTGATTCTATATCCCACATCAACTGGATACCAGTGGAAATTCACTGATGAGTTCAATTCAGAAACTTTAGGAGTTTGTGGAGTGTAGTGCTATAGAATACTGTGGTCAGTAATGAAGTAGTTTTAAACCTGACTATTGACAAGAATCACTGTGAGACATTGAAACATCACAAGTTGGTTTCCTACACTATGGATTAGATGCTCTTCAGTGGGATTTACAGAGCACATGTTTTAAAAAATATTTCATTGTGTTTTTAGTGAACATTTATACAGGGAATTAGACTTTCATTTAACAATTGCCCAGTAATTCAGTCCCTCTGGGAGTTTGCAAGTGTGAGACACTATTTAAAGAGGCATTTTAACACATTCATTATTGTTGTTGTTGGGTGCTGTCAAGTTGGTTCCAACTCAGAGCAACCCCACGTACAATAGGAAAAAAAACATCGCCTGGTCCTGGGCCATCCTCACAGTCTTTGTTATGCTTGAGCCCATTGTTGCAGCTACTGTGTCAGTCCATCTCATTGAGGGCATTCCTCTTTTTCCCTGACTCTCTTCTCTACTTTACCAAGCATTATGCCCTTCTCCAGGGACTGATCCCTCCTGGTAACATGCCCAAAGTATGTGAAATAAAGTCTCGCCATCCTTGCTTCTAAGGAGCATTCTGGCTGTATTTCTTCCAAGACAGATTTGTTTGTTCTTTTGACAGTCCATGGTATATTCAATATTCTTCAACAACACCATAATTGAAAGGCATGAACTCTTCTTCTGTGGCCTTCCTTATTCATTGTCCAGCTTTCACATGCATAGGACGTGATTGAAAATACCATGGCTTGGGTCAGGCACACCTTAGTCTTCAAGGTGACATCTTTGCTTTTTAGCAACTTTAGGAGATCTTTTGCAGCAGATTTGCCCAATGCAATATGTCTTCATTTCTTGACTGCTGCTTCCATGGGCATTCATTGTGGATCCAAGTAAAATGAAATCCTTGTCAACTTCAGTCTTTTCTCCATTTATCATCATTTTGCTAATCGATCCAAGTGTGAGGATTTTTGTTTTCTTTATGTTGTGGTATAACCCATACTGAAGGCTATGTTCTTTGATCTTCCTCAGGAAGTGCTTCAAGTCCTCTTCACTTTCAGCAAGCAAGGTTGTGCAGTCTGCATACCACAGGTTGTTAATGAGTCTTGCTCCAATCTTGATGCCCTGCTCTACTTTGTACAGCCCAGCTTCTTGGATTATTTGCTCAGCATATAGATTGAATAAGTATGGTGAAAAAATACAACCCTGACACACACTTTTCCTGAATTTAAACCACACAGTATCCCCTTCTGTTCCAACGACTGCCTCTTGATCTATGTAGAGGTTCCTGATAAGCACAATTAAGTGGACTGGGGTTCCCATTCTTTGAAATGTTATCCATAATTTGTTATGATCCACACAGTCAAATGCCTTGCATTGTCAGTAAAGCATGTTTCTGGTACTCTCTGCGTTCAGCCAGGATCCATCTGACAACAGCAATGATATTCCTTGTTCCATGTCTTCTTCTGAATCCAGCTTGAATTTCTGGCAGTTCCCTGTTGATGTACTAAGGCAGCTGCTTTTGAATGATTTTCAGCAAAATTTTACTTGTGTGTGATATTTTCGCATTCACTTGGATCACCTTTCTTGGGAATTGTCATAAATATGGATCTCTTCTAGTCAGTTGGCCAGGTAGCTGTTTTCCAAATTTCTTAGCATAGATGAGTGAGCACCTCCAGCGGTGCATCCATTTGTTGAAATGTCACGATTGGTATTCCATCAATTCTTGGAGCCTTATTTTTCGCCAATGCCTTCACTGCAGTTTGAACCTCTTCCTGCAGTTCCAGATCATATACTACCTCCTGAAATGGTTGATTGTTGACCAATTCTTTTTTAGTACAGTGACTGTGTATTCCCTCCATGTTCTTTTTTAATAATTTTTATTGTGCTTTAAGTGAAAGTTTACAAATCAAGTCAGTCTGTCACATATAAGCTTATATACACCTTACTCCATACTCCCACTTACTCTCCCCCTAATGAGTCAGCCCGCTCCCTCCTTCCAGTCTCTCCTTTCGTGACAATTTTGCCAGTTTCTAACCCTCTCTACCCTCCTATCTCCCCTCCAGACAGGAGATGCCAACACAGTCTCAAGTGTCCACCTGATACAAGTAGCTCACTCTTCATCAGCATCTCTTTCTCCAACCCATTGTCCAGTCCCTTCCATGTCTGATGAGTTGTCTTCGGGAATGGTTCCTGTCCTGGGCCAACAGAAGGTTTGGGGACCATGACCGCCGGGATTCCTCTAGTCTTAGTCAGACCATTAAGTCTGGTCTTTTTATGAGAATTTGGGGTCTGCATCCCACTGATCTCCTGCTCCCTCAGGGGTTCTCTGTTGTGCTCCCTGTCAGGGCAGTCATCGGTTGTGGCCAGGTACCATCTAGTTCTTCTGGTCTCAGAATGATGTAAGTCTCTGGTTCATGTGGCCCTTTCTGTCTCTTGGGCTCACAGTTATCATGTAACCTTGGTGTTCTTCATTCTCCTTTGATCCAGGTGGGTTGAGACCAATTGATGCATCTTAGATGGCCGCTTGTTAGCATTTAAGACCCCAGGCGCCACATTTCAAAGTGGGATGCAGAATGTTTTCATAATAGAATTATTTTGCCAATTGACTTAGAAGTCCCCTTAAGCCATAGTCCCCAAACCCCCACCCTTGCTCCGCTGACCTTTGAAGCATTCAGTTTATCCTGGAAACTTCTTTGCTTTTGGTCCAGTCCAGGTGAGCTGACCTTCCGTGTATTGAGTATTGTCCTTACCTTCACCTAAAGTAGTTCTTATCTACTAACTAATCAGTAAATAAACCTCTCCCACCCTCCCTCCCTTCCGACCTCATGACCACAAAAGTATGTGTTCTTCTCAGCTTATACTATTTCTCAAGATCTTATAATAGTGGTCTTATACAATATTTGTCCTTTTGCCTCTGACTAATTTCACTCAGCATAATGCCTTCCAGGTTCCTCCATGTTATGAAATGTTTCACAGATTTCGTCACTGTTCTTTATCGATGAGTAGTATTCCATTGTGTGAATATACCACAATTTATTTAACCATTCATCTGTTGATGGACACCTTGGTTGCTTCCAGCTTTTTGCTGTAAACAGAGCTGCAATAAACATGGGTGTGCATATATCTGTTTGTGTGAAGGCTCTTATTTCTCTAGGGTATATTCCGAGGAGTGGGATTTCTGGGTTGTATGGTAGTTCTATTTCTAACTTTTTAAGAAATCGCCAGATAGATTTCCTAAGTGGTTGTACCATTTTACATTCCCACCAGCAGTGTATAAGAGTTCCAATCTCTCCGCAGCCTCTCCAACATTTATTATTTTGTGTTTTTTGGATTAATGCCATCCTTGTGGGAGTGAGATGGAATCTCATCGTAGTTTGAATTTGCATTTCTCTAATGGCTAATGATCTAGAGCATTTTCTCATGTATCTGTTAGCTGCCTGAATATCTTTTTTAGTGAAGTGTGTGTTCATATCCTTTGCCCACTTCTTGATTGGGTTGTTTGTCTTTTTGTGGTTGAGTTTTAACAGAATCATATAGATTTTACAGATCAGGCGCTGGTCGGAGATGTCATAACTGAAAATTCTTTCCCAATCTGTAGGTAGTCTTTTTACTCTTTTGGTGAAGTCTTTAGATGAGCATAGGTGTTTGATTTTTTGGAGCTCCCAGTTATCTGGTTCCTCTTCGTCATTTTTGGTAATATTTTGTATTCTGTTTATGCCTTGTATTAGGGCTCTTAACATTGTCCCTATTTTTTCTTCCATGATCTTTATCGTTTTAGTCTTTATGTTTAGGTCTTTGATCCACTTGGAGTTAGTTTTTGTGCATGGTGTGAGGTATGGGTCCTCTTTCATTCTTTTGCAAATGGATATCCAGTTATGCCAGCACCATTTGTTAAAAAGACTATCTTTTCCCCAATTAACTGACACTGGGCCTTTGTCAAATATCAGCTGCTCATATGTGGATGGATGTATATCTGGGTTCTCAATTCTGTTCCACTGGTCTATGTGTCTGTTGTTGTACCAGTACCAGGCTGTTTTGACCACTGTGGCTGTATAATATGTTCTAAAATCAGGTAGAGTGAGGCCTCCCACTTTCTTCTTCTTTTTCAGTAATGCTTTACTTATCCAGGGCTTCTTTCCCTTCCATGTGAAGTTGGTGATTCGTTTCTCCATCACGTTGAAAAATGTCATTGGAATTTGGATCGGAAGTGCATTGTATGTATAGATGGCTTTTGGTAGAATAGACATTTTTACTATGTTAAGTCTTCCTATCCATGAGCAAGGTATGTTTTTCCACTTAAGTAGATCCTTTGTAGTTTCTTGCAGTAGTACTTTGTAGTTTTCTTTGTATAGGTCTTTTACATCTTTGGAAAGATTTATTCCTAAGTATTTTATCTTCTTGGGGACTACTGTGAATGGTATTGATTTGGTGATTTCCTCTTCGGTGTTCTTTTTGTTGATGTAGAGGAATCCAAGTGATTTTTGTATGTTTATCTTACAACCTGAGACTCTGCCAAACTCTTCTATTAGTTTCAGTAGTTTTCTGGAGGATTCCTTAGGGTTTTCTGTGTATAAGATCATGTCATCTGCAAATAGAGATAATTTTATTTCCTCCTTGCCAATCCGGATACCCTTTATTTCTTTGTCTAGCCTAATTGCTCTGGCTAGGACCTCTACCACAATGTTGAATAAGAGCAGTGATAAAGGGCATCCTTGTCTGGTTCCCGTTCTCAAGGGAAATGCTTTCAGGCTCTCTCCATTTAGAGTGATGTTGGCTGTTGGCTTTGTATAGATGCCCTTTATTATGTTGAGGAATTTTCCTTTGATTCCTATTTTGCTGAAAGTTTTTATCATAAATGGGTGTTGGACTTCGTCAAATGCCTTTTCTGCATCAATTGATAAGATCATGTGGTTTTTGTCTTTTGTTTTATTTATATGGTGGATTACATTAATGGTTTGTCTAATATTAAACCAGTCTTGCATACCTGGTATAAATCCTACTTGGTCGTGGTGGATTATTTTTTTGATATGTTGTTGAATTCTATTGCCTAGAATTTTGTTAGGGATTTTTGCATCTATGTTCATGAGGGATATAGGTCTGTAATTTTCTTTTTTTTTTTGATGTCTTTACCTGATTTTGGTATCAGGGATATGGTGGCTTCATAGAATGAGTTAGGTAGTATTCCATCATTTTCTATGCTTTGAAATATCTTTAGTAGTAGTGGTGTTAACTCTTCTCTGAAAGTTTGGTAGAACTCTGCAGTAAAGCCGTCTGGGCCAGGGCTTTTTTCTTGTTGGGAGTTTTTTGATTACCGTTTCAATCTCTTTTTTTGTTATGGGTCTATTTAGTTGTTCTACTTCTGATTGTGTTAGTTTAGGTAGGTAGTGTTTTTCTAGGAATTCATCCATTTCTTCTAGGTTTGCAAATTTGTTAGAGTACACTTTTTTGTAATAATCTGATATGATTCTTTTAATTTCAGTTGGGTCTGTTGTGATGTGGCCCATCTCGTTTCTTATTTGGGTTATTTGTTTCCTTTCTTGTATTTCTTTAGTCAGTCTGGCCAATGGTTTATCAATTTTGTTATTTTTTTCAAAGAACCAGCTTTTGGCTTTGTTAATTCTTTCAAATGTTTTTCTGTTCTCTAATTCATTTAGTTCAGCTCTAATTTTTATTATTTGTTTTCTTCTGGAGCCTGATGGATTCTTTTGTTGCTCACTTTCTATTTGTTCAAGTTGTAGGGACAGTTCTCTGCTTTTGGCTCTTTCTGCTTTTTGTATGTGTGCATTTATGGATATAAATTGGCCTCTGAGCACTGCTTTTGCTGTGTCCCAGAGGTTTTGATAGGAAGTGTTTTCATTCTCTTTGCTTTCTATGAATTTCTTTATTCCCTCCTTAATGTCTTCTGCAACCCAGTCTTTTTTCAGCAGGGTATTGTTCAGTTTCCAAGTATTTGATTTCTTTTCCCTAATTTTTCTGTTATTGATTTCCACTTTTATGGCCTTGTGGTCTGAGAAGATGCTTTGTAATATTTCGATGTTTTGGATTCTGCAAAGATTTGTTTTATGACCTAATATGTGGTCTATTCTAGAGAATGTTCCATGTGTGCTAGAAAAAAAAGTATACTTTGCAGCAGTTGGGTGCAGTGTTCTGTATAAGTCAATGAGGTCAAGTTGGTTGATTGTAGCAATTAGGTCTTCCATGTCTCTATTGAGCTTCTTACTGGAAGTCCTGTCCTTCTCCAAAAGTGGTGTGTTGAAGTCTCCTACTATAATTGTGGAGGTGTCTATCTCACTTTTCAGTTCTGTTAAAGTTTGTTTTATGTAATTTGCAGACCTGTCATTGGGTGCATAAATATTTAATATGGTTATATCTTCCTGGTCAATTGTCCCTTTAATCATTATGTAGTGTCCTTGTTTATCCTTTGTGGTGGATTTAAGTTTAAAGTCTATTTTGTCAGAAATTAATATTGCTACTCCTGCTCTTTTTTGCTTGTTGTTTGCTTGATATTTTTTTTCCATCCTTTGAGTTTTAGTTTGTGTCTCTAAGTCTAAGGTGTGTCTCTTGTAGGCAGCATATAGACGGATCATGTTTCTTTATCCAGTCTGAGACTCTTTGTCTCTTTATTGGTGCATTTAGTCCATTTACATTCAGCATAATTACAGATAAGTATGTGTTTAGTGCTGTCATTTTGATGCCTTTTTATGTGTGTTGTTGACAATTTCATTTTTCCACTTACTTTTTTGTGCTGAGATTTTTTCTTTGTAAATTGTGTGTTCCTCATTTTCATCGTATTTGCCTTTGTGTTTGCTGAGTCGTTATGTTTTTCTTGGTTTTTATTTTAAGTTATGGCGTTTACCTCTTTGTGGTTACCTTAATATTTACCCCTATTTTTCTAAGTAAAAACCTAACTCGTATTGTCCTATATCGCCTTGTTTCCCTCTCCATATGGCAGTTCTATGCCACCTGTATTTAGTCCCTCTTTTTGATTATTGTGGTCTTTTACATATTGACTTCAATGATTCCGTGTTTTGAGCTTTTTTTTCTTTTTAAAATTAATCTTAATTTGTTTTTTGTGATTTCCCTATTTGAGTTGATACCAGGATGTTCTGTTGTGTGACCTTGTGTTGTACTGGTATCTGATATTATTGGTTTTCTGACGAAACAATTTCCTTTAGTATTTCTTGTAGCTTTGGTTTGGTTTTTGCAAATTCCCTGAGCTTGTGTTTATCTGTAAATGTTTTAATTTTGCATTCATATTTGAGAGAGAGTTTTGCTGGATATATGATCCTTGGCTGGCAGTTTTTCTCCTTCAGTGCTCTATATATGTCATCCCATTGCCTTCTTGACTGCATGGTTTCTGCTGAGTAGTCTGAACTTATTCTTATTGATTCTCCTTTGTAGGAGACCTTTCTTTTATCCCTGGCTGCTTTTAAAATTTTCTCTTTATCTTTGGTTCTGGCAAGTTTGATGATAATATGTCTTGGTGATTTTCTTTTTGGATCAATCTTAAATGGGGTTCAGTGAGCATCTTGGATAGATATCCTTTCATCTTTCATGATGTCAGGGAAGTTTTCTGCCAACAGATCTTCAACTATTCTCTCTGTATTTTCTGTTATCCCTCCCTGTTCTGGGACTCCAATCACATGTAAGTTATTCTTCTTGATAGAGTCCCACATGATTCTTGGGGTTTCTTCATTTTTTTAAATTCTTTTATCTGATTTTTTTCAGCTATATTGGTGTCAATTCCTCTGTCCTCCAGATCCCCCACCCTGCATTCCAATTGATCGAGTCTGCTCCTCTGACTTCCTACTGAGTTGTCTAATTCTGTAATTTTACTGTTAATCTTTTGGATTTCTGAATGCTGTCTCTCTATGGATTCTTGCAGCTTATTTATTTTTCCACTGTGTTCTTGAATAATCTTTTTGAGTTCTTCAACTGCTTTATCAGTGTGTTCCTTGGCTTTTTCTGTAGATTGCCTTATTTCATTTCTGAGGTCATTCCTGATGTCTTGAAGCATTCTGTAAATTAGTTTTTTATATTCTGCATCCGGCAATTCCAGGATTGTATCTTCATTTGGGAAAGATTTTGATTCTTTAGTTTGGGCAGTTGTAGAAGCAATCATGGTCTGCTTCTTTATGTGGTTTGATATTGACTGCTGTCTCTGAGCCATCTCTAAGATATTGTAGTGATTTATTCTATATTTGCTCACTGAGTCTTATCTTGTTTTGTTTTCTTTCAATATACATAGATGGGCTACTAGATTGTGCTGTCTTCATTGTTGTAGCCCTTGAATCATTTATGTCCTATTACCAGCTGGTTTGGGCTATTACCAGATAATATAAGCCTAACAGTCCATTCACTATTCTTGAGTAGAATCTGATTTTGGGTCATCAAGTGTGGGGTGCAGACTTTCACCTATCCACATAGAGAAGTAGTGGTGATAGTTGTATGCACCAGATTCTAGTAGCAGCAGGGTTTCACACTCCGGGGAGGGGGGGGAGCAGGATGCTGACAGGCTTCCCCCAAGTGCCAGTGAGGTAGGTGTGTCTCTATTCCTAAAGCACCTTGGTGGGTGGGCTCTGCAGCTGTACCTTAGGCCCCCAATGCAAGTACCTCTACAGATTGGTAGGTGTCACCCTCCTTAGACCCCTAAGGCAGGAGGCTAGGTGGTCTGGGGGGAGCTTCAGCCCTCAGTTCCCTGTTGTGGCTCAGTGAGGGCTCTATTGAATACGCAGAGATATCAGACCTGGGAAACTTGTCTTTCCAGTAATCCGCTAAAACAATTACAGTCAGATCCCTATCAGAATTGCCTTTGCATTATAATAGCCACCTTGTTCCCAGTAGGGATGAAAGCCCAAGACTGTGGATCACATATTTTTGGCTGGAGCTGGTTTTGTGTTTTTAGTCCAATTAGGGAAGGATTTTTGGTCCCTGGGTTTTTGTGGTTGCTTCTCTCAGGCCAGGAGAATGGGTTAGGAAAAGACCAAAAAAAAAAAAAGAAAGAAAGAAAAACCACAGCGCACTTCACTCTCTGGCTCAGGAAATTCCAATGTTAATGAAGCTGCCTGGGAAGGGGAGGGGAGGGCTCAGATAGATAGGAGAGAGTAGCGCCCCGGAATATAGACAAAGTTACTTATCTTGCTTGGGATGACTGTTTAATCTGAGATTCCCGAGGGGCGTGTTGACTGTGTGCGCTGGCTGGGTAGAGATTGCCCCGAGGGCCAGGCCCGCGTCCTGTGCTTGTGCTGTCTCAGAAGCCGTGGTCAGTTCCTCCACTCCCAGTCCAAAGCCCAGCGCCAAGGTTCCCCGGCTGGGACGCCGCACTCCAGGCTCCAAAACCAGTCGCTGCCTCCCGGTGAGTTCTCCTCCTGTCAGCCATGTCACTGCACTGCCTGCGTGCACTGGCTGGGCTTCCCCCAAGGTCACTTCTGGGGGCTAGGGCTGCATCCTGTGTTTGCGCTGTCTCAGGATGCCGTGCTCAGCTCCCCTGTGCCCAGTCCAAAGCCCAGCGCCAAGGTTTCCTGACTGGAACTCTGGCTCCTGGCTCCTCAAACAGTCGCTGCTCCCCCGTGGTTGTTCGTTCTCAGTCTCTGTCACTCAGGTCAACTCTTTAGATCTGTGTTTGATGGTCAGTGTTCGTAGATTGTCATGTATGTGATCAATTCACTTGTTTTTCCAAGTCTTTGTTGCAAGAGAGATCCGAGGTAGCTTCTACCTAGTCAGCCATCTTGGCCCCGCCTACCTCCATGTTCTTTTGATGCTTCCTGAGTCTTTTAATATTTTCCCTGTAGAATTCTTTAATATTGCAACTTGAGGCTTGAATTTTTTTCTTGTTGTTTCAGCTTGAGAAATGCTGAGTGTGTTCTTCCCTGTTAGTTTTCTGTCTCCAGGTCTTTGCACATGTCATTATAATACTTTGTCTTCTTGAACCACCTTAAGAAATCTTCTGTTCAGCTCTTCATCATCTCTCCTGTTAATTTTAGCTACTCCACGTTCAAGAGCAACTTTCAGAGTGTTTTCTGACATCCATTTTGGCCTTTTCTTTCTCTCCTGTCTTTTTAATGACCTCTTGCTTTCTTCGCCTGTGATGTTCTTGATGTCATTCCACAACTCATCTGGTCCTTGGTCATTAGTGTTCAACGTGTCATATTTATTCTTGGGATGGTCTCCAAATTCAGGTGGGATATACTCAAGGTTGTACATTGGCTCTTGTGAACTTGTTCTAATTTTCTTCAGCTTCAACTTGAACTTGTTTTTTCAACTTGAACTTGCATATGAGCGATTGATGCTCTGTTCTACAGTTAGTCCCTGGCCTTGTTCTGACTGATGATACTGAACTTTTCTATCGTTTCTTTCCACAGATGTAGTCTGCTTCATTCCTGTGTATTCCATCTGTCGAGGTCCACTTGTATAGTCCCCATTTATGTTGGTGAAAAAAGGCATTTGCAATGCAAAAGTTGTTGGTCTTCCAAAATTCTGTCATGAGATCTCCAGCATCCTTTCTATCACCAAGGCCATATCTCCAACTACCAGTCCTTCTTTGTTTCCAGCTTTCGCATTCCAATCACTAATAATTATCAATGTACCCTGATTGCATGTTTGATCAATTTCAGACTGCAGCAGCTGATAAAAATCTTGCTATTTCTTCATCTTTGGCCTTAGTGGTTGGTGGATAAATTTGAATAGTAGTTGTATTAACTGGTCTTCCTTGTAGGCATACGGATGTTACCCCATCATTGACAGCGTTGCACTTCACGATAGATCTTGAAATGTTCTTTTTGATGATGAATGCAATACCATTCCTCTTCAAGCTGTCATTCCTAGCATAGTAGGCCATATGATTGTCCAATTCAAAATGGCCAATCCCAGTCCATTTCAGCTCACTAATGCCTAGGATATCAATGTTTATGCATTCCATTCTTGATGATTTCCAATTTTCCTAGATTCATACTTCACACATTTCACATTCCTATTATTAATGGATGTTTGCAGCTGTTTATTCTCATTTTGATTCATTCCACATCAGCAAATGAAGGTCCTGAAAGCTTTACTGCATCCATGTCATTAAGGTAGACTTTACTCTGAGGAGGTAGCTCTTCCCTAGTCATCTTTGGATTGCCTCCCAACCTGATGTGTTCATCTTCCAGCACTGTATCAGACAGTGTTCCACTGCTATTCATAAGGTTTTCACTGGCTAATTCTTTTCAGAAGTAGACTGCCGGGTCCTTCTTCCTAATCTGTCTGAGTTTGGAAGCTCAGCTGAAACCTGTCCTTCGTGGGTGACCCTACTGGTATTTGAATACCAGTGGCATAGCGTCCAGCATCACAGCAACGTGGAAGCCCCCACAGTACAACAAACTGACAGACATGTGGGGGAACACATTGATTAGGTTCTTGGTATATGCTCAGTTTTTATCTTATTTGATAGTTCTGTTACTTTCTAGTACTTCCTGCTTGCCCTTTTGTTTTTCTGTCATTAAGTTATATTGATTTCTTCTCTTCCACCCACCCCCACTACTTAGTGTTTAGTTAGAAGTTTTGCATTCTGTTTTGATGCTATTACTACCATTTGCCTTTGAATCAACTTCTACTCATGGTGACCTCACATGTATCAGAATAGAACTGTGCTCCACAGGGTTTTCAATGGCTGATTTTTTTTTCCCAGAAGTAGACCAACAGGCCTTTCTTCCTATGTGCCTCTGGATGGACTCAAACCTCCAATTTTCAATTAACAGCTGAGCACATTAACTGTTTGCATCACCCAGGGCTTTTAAGCCTGTATTTCCCTGTGTTTGAAATGAATGATAATAGTAAGAGTTAATAGGTGAAATACCTTATAATTTTCCAAATGTTTTCACATGCTTGATTTCATTTGTTTCTCAGAACATCTGCGACGTAAAATATTACTGTTATTTTAGTTTGAGAAATAAATTCAGCAACTCTTCCCAAGGTCAACAGCGTTCATGGCCGAGTTCAGAGTCCAGCCCTGGCCTGTGAATCTCAATTTCATTCAACTACTCACTTATCAAGCCAGAAGACCACTGGTGGAGGCAGAGGTCTGGGCCCAGTGGCTGGCTGCCTATCCCTACCCAGCACCACCCCCCACCAACACCCAGTGGGCGAGAGAATCATGAAAATTGATACTTGGGCTCTAAGGTCCAAACAAGCAGGGGGAAGGGCTGGCAGACCCAGGTAGTGTCCCTTGTGCTCACCTCAGGCCAGACCCTATTCCATTCAGCCACCCCACCTCCCCCAGAGACCGCCCCTGGGGCATAGCAAGGGCTGGGAACCTCAGAAGCACTCCCTTGGCCTAGTGAGACCTGGCCCCTTAAATACTTGAGGTCGTGACATGAATAAAACCACATCCTCCTAGATCAGCCTAGGCCTCAGGCAGACTTAAGTTTCTTTTTAACATAAAAAATGACAATATAGATAATGGCAGCTAACCTGGAGCAGGAGCCCTGGTGGCTTAATGGTCAAGTATCAGACTGCTAACCAAAAGTTGATGGTTCAAACCCACCGGCCTTTCCGTAGGAGAAAGATGTGGCAGTCTCTTTCCCTAAAGATTTTTTTAAAAAATCAAATCTGTTGCTATAGAGTTGATTCTCACTCATAGTGACCGTATAGGACAGAGTGGAACTGCCCCATAGGGTTTCCAAGGAGCGGCAGGTGGATCTGAACTGCCAACCTTTCGATTAGCAGCCGAGTGCTTAGCCACTGTGCTACCAGAGCTCCACAGCCATGGAAACCCTATAGGGCAGTTCTGCTCTGTCCCATATGATCCCTATGAGTTAGAATCCACTCAGAGGCACATAAGACCAACAACCAGGAACAGCCTTCCTGTATGCCAAGCATTTTCCAAGTTATGTGTTTACGTTCATATCTCATTGAATCCTTGTAACAATGCTATAAATTTTATGATCTACATTTTGGGAAGTAGAAATTGAGACAGGGAGATCAAGTAATTTACCAAAGCCACACAGATCCAAAGTGAGGGAGTCAGAACTCAAACTGAAATCTGTCTGGCTTTAAAGCAGGGTCTTCTCACCACTAGGCCTGTCCACCTATCCGCAACTACCTTTTGCTAACACAACCAATTATTACCTTTCAGCCGCATTAGCTTTAAGAGAATTTCAAAGAGAATTTGGAAGAAAAGAGTATGAAGAATTCCAAATGGGACCGTTTAAAAGCCTAGAAGACATGCTGTCTTCAGTTGAGGAAGACGGTAAAAAAATATATATTGTTGATGTTATTGGTCAAATCTTTCCTAATATAGATTAGCTGATAAAGCCTATTATTCTTTCACTGTAATAGACAATCAAGAAACCCTAAGAGAAGGCTCTCTAGAGGACACTGAAGAAACCAAAATGCAGACAGAAAAAGTCTCCGCTGATCAAAGTGCCAAAAGTGATAAAGATGGTAACAAACAAAATGAACTACAAATACCATGCTGACGGGTCTTTTTTCTGTTTATTTCATATTTGATCATATGTTTACACTGAGCTTAAAATTACACACACACAAATGGAAATGTCAGGAGGAAAAAAGCTAGCTGGTTTGAACTGAATAGCTATAGGACAGAAATAGAATTACTGGAATGAACAAGAAAACATTATAAAACAGGGAGCCAAACACAATTAGAGCCCAAAGAAAATTTTTGAATGTTTTCAGACATGATACTGTCATATATCATGTAATTCTAAATTCTCTCTTAAAAGCTCTCTTGCCCCTTTTAATGTACTGAAATAAGACCACCATAGACCCAGAGTTTTAGCTGTGAAATTTTATCATATAGTATTATGTATACTTATAAAATTTTTCTTCACATATTTTAGCATAATTGAGAGTATGCAACATAAACTGTTTTTACCTTTGTTGATAAAGGCAAAATGATAAATGTTATAACATTTAATTATAATGTAATATTTTAAAATTACTTCATTAGGAGGTATTTTAAATTACTGCACACATTTCCCTACTTATTGTTGTTTTTGGTGTTAGGTACTGTCAAGTTGGTTCTGACTCAAAGTGATCCTATACAACAGAATGAAACTGTCCAACCCTGCACCATCCTCACAATTGTTGCTATATTTGAGCCTATTTTTGTAGCCACTGTGTCAGTCCGTCTCATTGAGGGTCTTCCTCTTTTTCGATGAACCTCTATTTTACCAAACACAATGTCCTCCTCCAGGGACTGGTCCCTCCTGATAACATTTCCAAAGTATATAAGATGAAGTCTCACCATCCTCCCTTCTAAGCAGCATTCTGGCATGTTTCCAAGACAGATTTGTTGGTTCTTTTGACAGTCCATAGTATATTCCATATGTCATGATGTTGCTTATTGGTCCAGTTGTGAGGATTTTTTTTTTTTTATGTTGAGGTGTAATCCATACTGAAGTCTTTAATCTTCATCAGTAAGTGCTTCATATCCTCTTCACTTTTAGCAAGCAAGGTTGTGTCACCTGCGTGTTGTAAGTCATTAATAAGTCTTCCTCCAATCCTGATGCAGCATTCTTCTTCATGTAGTCCAGCTTCTCAGATTATTTTCTCATACAGATTGAATAAGTGTGGTAAAAGAATACAACCCTGACACACACCTTTCCTAATTTTAAACCACACAGCATCTCTATTTATAAGCCGTAGTTTTAACCAGTGCTTTATGTTACACATTTCTGTTTCTTTTTTTTTTTTGCTACTGTAAATAATGCTTCAATGATGTATTTATACATGTTGAAATAAGTGGAATTACTAGATTAATGAGTATGAAGCTATAGACAGAGTCAAATTTCTTTGCATAAAAGTTGTTCCATATTACAGTCCCCTCACTACTATATATAGTACATGACTTTGCTTTCCTAGTATTTTTTAAAATATTTTTATTTTATTTATTTGATTATTTCCGAAGTTGATATTTTGATATTTATCGATTATTTATATTCTTTTCTGAGGTGACTATTTTTGTCTTTTGCTCATTTTTCTAAATTATTGTGTCAGTTATATGGCCTCTCTGTAAACTTTATATATTAAACTTTTATTTTTCATCTTTTTCCAAAATTGAGTGTTTTGCCTTTTAAATCAGCTTGCTGTTTTTGAAATAGAGATGTTTTTCATATTTTTGTAGTTGAATAATTACTTTTCCTTTGTTGATTTCTTTTTATTATGATTTTATTTTGGTAAAAATATAACAAAACATTTGCCAATTCAATACTTTTACATACACATTTCAGTGACATTGATTACATTCATTATATTAACAGCCATCACCACTATCTGCCTCCAAATTATTCTACCACCATTAACAGAAACTCAGTGCCTCTTAAGCTAAGACTTCCTTTTTGCTTCTCCCTCCTACCCCTGGTAAACTTTGGTCTCTAACAAACCAAAAAAAAAACTCGGTGTTGTAGAGTCAATTTCTACTCATGGTGACCGTATAGGACAGAGTAGAACTGCCCCATAGGGCTTCCAATGTTCTAAATCTTTACAAAAGCAGACTGCCACATTTTGCTCCTGTGGAGCAGCTGGTGGGTTTGAACTACTGACCTTTTGGTTAGCAGCCCAGTGTTTTAACCACCGCACCACTAGGGCATATATTTGCCTCTTTTATATAAGTATTGGTCCTTTTGTGACTGACTTATTTCATAATGTTTTCAACATTCATCCATGTTGATGCTGTCTGTAAATGTTTGGTTGAATTCTGCAGTGAAACCATCTGGTCTAGGACTTTTCTCTATTGGGAGGTTTTTGGTCACTGATTCAATGTCTTCACTTGTTATGGATCTGTTGAGACCTTCTATTTCTTCTTGAATCAACGTAGGAAGTTTATGTGTTTCTAGGAATTTCTTCTAAGATACCGAATTTGTTAGTGTACAGCTATAGATAGTATTTCCTTACAAACCTTTTCATTTCTGTAGGGTTGGTTGTATTGTCCCACTTTCATTTTGTGATTTTAGATATTTGCATCTTCTCTTTGTCAGTCTAGCTAAAGGTTTGTCGATTTTATTGATGGAAACCAAATTCTAGTTTCATTGACTCTGTTGTTTTCTAGGAGTTCCTGGGTTGTGCAAATGGTTAAGCACTCGACTATTAGCCGAAAGGTTGGCCACTTGAACCTACCCAAAGGCACCCTGGAAGACAGGCCTGGTGATCTGCTTTCAAAAGGTCACAGCCTTAAAAACTCTATGGAGCAGTTCTATTCTGCACATATTTAGTCACCAGGAGTCAAAATCAGCTCAACAGCAATAAACAACAATTGTTTTTCTATTCTCTATTTTATTTATCTCTCGTTTTATCTTTGTATTTCCTTCCTTCTGGTAGTTTTGAATTTGGTTTGCTCTTTTTCTAATTTCTCGAGTTACAAAGTTAGGTTATTGATTTGAGCTCGCTCTTCTTTTTAATGTAGGCATTTACAGCTATAAATTTTCCTCTGAGCACTGCCTTCGCTGCATCCCATACGTTTTGGTATGATGTGCTTTTATTTTCATTCAACTCTAAGTATTTTTTTATTTCTTTTTTGATTTCTCCTTTGACTTATTCATTGTTTAATAGTGTGTTCTTTAAGTTCCACATTATTGTGAATTTTTCCAGTTTTCCTTCTGTTATTATTAGTTCCTACTTTCATTCCATTGTGGTTAGAGAAAATATTTTGTATAATTTTAATCTTTTGAAGTATAGTGAGACTTGCTTAATAGCCTAACACGTGGTCTATTTTACAGAATGATCCATGTGCACTACAGAAGAATGTATATTGAGATGTTGTTGGTTGGGGCATCCTTATAGCACTGCTAGATCTAGTTGGTTTATATTGTTGTTCAAATCCTCAATTTCTTTACTGATCTTCTTTTTAGATGTTCTATCCACTGTTGAAAGTGGCGTATTGAAGGCTTCAACTATTATTTTAGAACTATTTTTCCTTTCAATTATGTCAGTGTTTGCTTTATATGTTTAGGGCTCTGAAGGTAGGTGCATAAATATTTATAATTGTCATCTATTCTTGATGAACTGACCTTTTTATAATTATGTAATGTCCTTCTTCTTCTCTTCTCTTACAATAGATTTTGACTTAAGGTCTATTTTGTCTGATGTTAAAATCACCACACCAGCTCTCTTTTGGTTACTATTCGCGTGGAATGCTTTTTTTCCATCCTATCACTTTCAATCTACTGGTGTTTTTGTGCCTAAGATGCGTCTCTTGTAGATAGCAGTCATTTTTTTAATCCATTCTGCCTCTCTGTGCCTTTTGATTGGCCTTTGTTGATTTCTTATATTAGTCAACCAGAGATTGAATATATACTTATATTCTGTTTATTTTTTTATTGGTTCAACCTTTCTGTATTTAGTTTTAAATGAATCTATAATTTATTTTGTTATGTAAGGTAGAGCAGCTAATTTTTTATTTGTTTCTCCTACTGATTCAGAGAGATATATGCTTGCATGGTGTTTATTTCAAGCCTAATAGGAGTTGAACTGGGCACAGTCAGAACCTCATGCCTCCTTCCCCAGTGCATACACGTGTGCGTGCGTGCAGGCACACATACACAGGCTTCACAGGAGGACCCACCACTTCCTCATGCATTAAAATTTTGGCTGGGAGCCCCATCTCTGCTGCCTAGCCACAATACACAAGACACACGGAGGGACCCTTCTCCCCCTCCACATAGTCTGTTTCCTCTTTGGGGAGGCAGTCCATTGTAGCAGACATCAGCGCCTCTACCCGCTGCCGGAGGGATGTCTGGGCTGCTAGTGTGCATTGGTGAAAAGAAGTTTTCTGATCAGCGGCTCACGCTCCTTCCTCATGTTTTTGAGATAAGTACAGCCTTTACCTCTTGGAGTCCAGAAGGTATTAGGTACCTCAGAAAGGGCAATATTGATTTTTATTTCAATTTAGATCCACTATTACTGTTATGGGTTAAGTTATTGTCCTTTTTTCAACTGCTGATAGATGTATTTACCTATATTTCAATGTTATGGTTACTATTTTAATAAAAATTTGGGGAATATAAGTTCTAGGTCCCTGGACAAACACTACAGTCTTCCTTGGGAATCTGCCTACATCTTTCTTTAATATTATTCTTTTAGGTATTAACAATGTTTTATTCACAGATGAAAAAGAAAGCAGTGAAATTATGTCCAAATTTAAAAGTCTGTCTCGAGGCCCTAGTCAAGAAGTAGAACTATCTTCCAAAAAAGGTAAATCAATATTTGAGTGATTTGGTTCTCTAAGATTTTAGTTCTATAAAACACAAATAACTCCTTCAGAATTTAGAGGAGAAATGTGAGGTTTTTAAAAAAAAAACCATAATTAATGTGTAACTTACTCTTAAAAGTACTCTTATCATAAATAGTTGGGATGCAAAAACATAGAAAAAATAACATGCAAAATGTTGTTTTGCTCAAAAAGAATATTAGGAAAACAAGAGATCTTTCTGCTCTGCCATTCCTGGCATGTGGTTTTCATAACCATTCACAATATGGCTGCAGGAGCTCCACCCATCATGTCAGTGTGCCTGTTAGGAAAAGGAGAAAAAGCAAAGGGCAAAAAATAGGCACTCCACCCAGCTGAGTCAGCTCTCTTTAAAGAGATGCCAGGAAGACTCACCAAAAAAAAAAAAAAAAAAATTTTTTTTCTGTTTACACCTCATTGATCATCCAAAGCTATAAGAGAAGCTGGGAGATACAGTCTTTTTAGCTAGGCACATTGGTGCCCCCAGCAAAGTCAGCGTTCTGTTACTAAGGAAGAAGAGAATAGATATTGGGTAGACACCTAGCAGCTTCTAGCACATCTAGCATCTTTGTCTGGTTATTTTTGCGTCATCATACCCCCTACTACCAAGGCTTCAGGAAGATATGGTGCTTTGTGGGAACAACCTGGTCTCTCCATTCCTGAGAACAGATTTCTCACTTCAAGGCAGGAAGTGCAGCAGACAGCTTCTCTTTGAAAGCCCTTTTGGGCTTTTCTGGGCTGGAATCAATTTGGCCCTGGCAGGAGACCCTGTCAGATGGAGCCCCTGGGCAGCAGCTCAGGAAGCACAACTATAAATGCAGAGGCAGAAGATCTAGGCGAAGCCCCCAATCTCCTATCTCATTGGAGTAGTGGATGAGCTTTCACATCAGGATGCAGCCTAAGAGCCACTGAAGGAGACACATCAGGACCAAATAAGGGCAAGAAGCAAGTGTAACACTTGAAAAACCAGCCTATACCACCCTTTTCCCCATCCACTGCAACTTGCCTACAGCCTGTCTTCTTACTGTCCTGTGTAGTCTCATGCTTGTAATTGGAAGCATTCCTCTTGTTTTCTGACTCATTCCCTAGATGCTTATTTTTTAACTTGGCCCCTGGAACCCTTTGGTCCCTACCTCTTCTCGGCTTCCTTGCTTTTGACTCCTGCCTGGCATGACTTTCTTTTTGCCTCATTCATTTCCATTCTGAAGCACTGGCTGAAGTCCCTGCTGATATTTTTGATTCCTGAATTAACATTTCCTCTCCTATCCTTATCTCTCTCTTCTTCCAGCATGTTCTGCAGTAACACAAAGATAATACTTTCTTGGGTCAGGTATTTACAATCATATTTTATTGCCAACATCGCCCACTAAAATCATTAATGGCATTATTTATTAACTTACTTAGTTTCAATAGAAGACACTATAGAAGAGGTAACTGCAGACCATCCAGAGGTTGTTGCCATGGTTGAAGAAACTATAAAAATGACAAAGGATATGAACTTCGAACAGCCATATGAAAAGCATGCTGAAATTTTAGAGGAAGTGCTCAGAGAGGTAAGAAACCCAGCTGTTAATTTTAACATTGACTTAACAACAACTATTCGAAACAATATAGACAAAAATGCTAACCTAGTATATACATAGAGTCTCATTTGACAGTATTGAAATCTGTAGCCTTCAGGTTCAAGTGCAATTTGTAGTCAGCAGCGTTGTGTATAATGTATCACAGTGAACAACTGCTGATGCTCTTTGATAAATTTTGATTAAAGAAATCATGTAATATAATTTCATAGCTTTAAAATTAGTTAACTAGCTTTTAATGTCTTTGATTCAACTCAATTGGTTCAAAGATGGTGCATATGAAGCCAGTGACAAGGTTAGATATTTCCTCTATGAGCTAATTAATCATAGACCAGACAAATTTTGCTCCATAGTTAACTAATTTCCTCCAACCCCCTTGACCATGCGTTCTGTGATCATAGGAGAAATGGGTAGACAAACAAGTGATTTCCCAGTCTAAGGGGAAAATAAAACATCAAATACAGTGTCCTACCAGTGGTAAATCAGAAAGCTTATCTTTTACTTATAAAGAACAATGTATCCATATGAGCCTGTTTTGTACAGAGATCTCGAGTAAGCATTCAGAGCAAAAGTCAAAGAATAAATCACTTTGGACTAAAAATGAACTGTTTCTGTATTTCTTGTAATTTGAAGAAGATGTGATTTCAAGTGATTATGTGAAAGTATAGAACCACTCTACCACACATGGGTTGTAGCCCTGGGTGGTCTCCTTGAGCCCTAGGCTGTGTACCAGCCTCCATGACTCTGCAGTTCCCAGGATGAATGGCTTTCTCCCTCTGAGTTTCCCACGCAGACCTTTCAGCCTCCTCTGCATCCCTTCAGGTTGTTCAGTTGTCAGTTTATTCCTTCAGAGACATTGGTGAGGACCTACTGTGTGCCCTGTACTATGCTAGATACTAGGGATGTGAAGATGAATTAATCAACACAGAACTTTGGCTGCTAACGTAAAGGTTGGTGGTTTGGACCCACCCTGAGAGTCCATGGAAGAAAGACCTGGCAAACTGCTTCCATAAAGATTGTTATTGCTGTTGTCTGCTGTCGTAAAGATTACAGCCAGGAAAACCCTGTAGAGCAGTTCTACTCTGTCACATGTGATATCACCATGAGTCGGAATCAATTCGATGGCAAATGGTTATTTCTAGTTCCTTTAAGGAGCTATTAGCCAGGTGTGGAAGACTGGCATATAAACCAATAATTGAGTTATCATCTGCTACGTGGTAAATAGAGGTATACAAGGTGTAGGAATTCCACAAAGGTTGAAAGTTTCATCTTATGCTGGAAAGTGAGAAAAGCATCCCAGAGGAGATGACATGCAAGTAAGGGACATTTTTAGGATTGTGGAAGTCCCATACTTGCCCTTGACTGAAATTTTTCTCCATTTTCTTAAGAGTTTATTTTGGAGGATACAGATCAGTGCCATTAAATGGTAAAGTGCAGCTCTGGAATTGTATGAGAGTTTAAATCCTATGAGATTTTAACATTGAAGCTGAAAATCAGACTGTCATTTCTCAAGAGAACAGAGACCTATGCAGAAGACTGTTTTACCTGTCATCAGTTTCTATGATCTCTATGATTAGGAAAAATATTTTTCAAAACTAGCTAGATGAAGAGATACCTTTTTCATGAAGTACCTGTTCAACTCATTTGCCTATGTTTTTTTAATTGGATTATTTGTCTCCTTTTATTGATTTGTTCTGTATATATTCTGAATATGAGTTGTTTGTTGAATATATTGCAAATATCTTTACAAGTATTTTCTATCTTGGTGAATAAAAAACCAAAACCAAACCTGGTGCCATCGAGTCAATTCTAACTCATAGCGACAGAGTAGAACTGCCCCATAGAGTTTCCAAGGAGAGCCTGGCGGATTCGAACTGCTGACCCTTGGGTTAGCAGCCGTAGCACTTAACCACTATGCTACCAGGGTTTCCTCTTAATGAATGGAAATTGTTAATTTTAATGAGACCCAATTTATTAACTTTTTCTTTTCAGTTAGTGCTTCTTTATGTTCTATTTCAGAAACCTTTGCCTACCTAAGGTCTTGAAAATATTCTTCTGGATTTTTTTCAGGAAATTTTGTTTTATCTTTCACATTTAGATCTCAGATTCATTTTGAAGTGATTTTTGTGTATTCTAAAGAGAACATCCAAGTAGCCAATAAGCATATTAAAAGGTGTTCAACATCATTAATCATCAGAGAAATACAAATTGAAACCACAATGTGAGGGTTAAGATTCATTTGTTCAATATGAATACCCAGATGCTCCAGCACCATTGGAAAGACCATCCTTTTGCACTATCATATATCCAGTGGCTATATATGTGTTGTCTACTTCTGAACTTTGTTCTGTTCAACTGGTCTATTTATCTATGTGCCAATACCAATGGTATTAACTACTGTAGCTTTATAACAAGTGTTGGAATCTGGTAATGAATATCCTTCAACAGCCTGTTTCTCCTGTCATTCCATCCGTCTCTGTGTCATACATCATGTTTTGTTCTGCTTGCTTCTTCAAAATTATCTTGGCATCTATAGGTCCTTTTCACTTCCAATACAAATTAAATCAGCTTGTCAGTTTACACATGCACACCTGCTGGAATTTTGGTTGGCTAGCATTGAATCTATAGATAAATTTAGTGAGAACTACAACTGGACCAATGAACAACATCATGATAAATGGAGAAAAGATTGAAGTTGTCAAGGATTTCATTTTACTTGGATCCACAATCAACAGCCACGAAAGTAGCAGTTGAGAAATCAGAAGACGCATTGCATTGAGTAAATCTGCTGCAAAGGACCTCTTTAAAGTGTTGAAGAGCAAAGATGTCACCTTGAAGACTAAGGTGCGCCTGACCCAAGCCATGGTATCTTCAGTCACATCACATGCGTGTGAAAGCTGGACAATGAATAAGGAAGACCGAAGAAGAATTGATGCCTTTAAATTGTGGCATTGGCAAAGAATATTGAATATACTATGGACTGCCAGAAGAACAAATAAATCTGTCTTGGAAGAAGTAGAACCAGAATGCTCCTTAGAAGCAAGAACGGCGAGACTGCGTCTTACATACTTTGGACACGTTGTCAGGAGGGATCAGTCCCTGGAGAAGGACATCATGCTTGGCACAGTACAGGGTCAGTGGAAAAGAGGAAGACCCTCAACAAGGTGGACTGACACAGTGGCTGCAACAATGGGCTCAAGCATAAAAATGATTGTAAGGATGGCACAGGACCAGGCTGTGTTTTGTTCTGTTGTACATAGGGTCGCTGTGAGTCAGAACCGACTCGACGGCACCTAACAACAACAATAAGTAATATTGAGTCTTCTAATTCATGAACATAGAGTATCTCTATGTTCTCTTTAATTTCTCTCATCACTGTAGTTTTTAGTGTAGAGCCCATCAACATCTTTCATTATGTTTTTTCTTGGGTATTTGATTTTTCACAATGCTATTGTAAATGTTATTATGATTTTATTTTCCAGTTTCATTTCTACAAAAATAAAAAACCCATTGCCATCAATTCCGACTCTTAGCAACCCATGAGACAGAGTAGAACTGCCCCACAGGGTTTCCAAGGATTCAAACTGCCAACCTTTTTGTTAATAGCCAAACGGTCATTTCTACAGCCATTTTTAATCTTCATTTTTCTATCGTGCCTTCTACTAAATTCACAGCCCATGTTCAAAGCAAACATGACTAATGTACCTTGGGCCTAATGTATGATCCAGTCCAGGGAAAGTGAATAGCTTTAATTTCAATTGCCAATTCTGAACAGTTAGGTGTGACTCCAAAGCCACAACTGATCTCAGCTTCTTTTAGATTCTTTTGAAATTACAGTTTAACAATATTTTAGAACCTTAAAAACACAAAAATAATGATAGATATCATTTTTACCAAGGGAAGAGAAGAGTCACTCCCTTGAAATGAAGAGTGCATGGAAATTGCTTTTTCCACCCCCAGCCATTTGCACTCTTACCTGGTTTCCACCTGGACTAGCTACAGAGCTCACAATAGAAGCTGATGCTGGGGGACACTGGGTGTCTTTATCAGCAGCAACTATTGCTTTGCACGCTTTTGTGGAATGAATCTGTTACAACAGAATAGCTCAGTACCTAATAGAAAAATGGTAGCTGCATCAAGGGAAATGAGCCTTTGGTGTCAAACCTACACCACTGTGTATTTTCCAGTTCAAGTCTATGACTTGTTGTCCAATGCACGTCGTAACCACTGGCTGTTTCTCTTGCCATTGCATATTTCTCTGTCATACAGCGTGTTTTGCTCTGCTTCTCTCTTCACACGGTTTTCTCTCCAATGTCTCTATTCTTGTCTATTCTACCTTTTATCTATTTTGCAGTCGCTTTGTCTGTGTCTCCCACATCTCTCCCTTGTCACGTCTTGTTCTCTCTGATCCCTCAGTCTCTCCTCTCTTCTCTCCTCTCCTCTTGTCCTCTCTCTCATCTTTCTATATT
The DNA here is from genome assembly GCF_024166365.1 of Elephas maximus indicus. NCBI lineage: Eukaryota > Metazoa > Chordata > Mammalia > Proboscidea > Elephantidae > Elephas > Elephas maximus. The sequence continues at coordinate 175,482,401 of NC_064819.1, read as the reverse complement.
CACAAGTGATAAAATAAAAAGTAAACATAAAATAGCACAGAATACAGAAATCCAGAAATGAAAAACATTACATGTTTTATTAATTTAAAATCACAAAATGACAGAAGGATGAATGATGTATGAAAATATGTTCGTTTTTATAGTATCACTTTCTCTCACCCCTTCCCAAAGAAAAGTGCCACTTTATTTTCAACTCATCAAGTTATGAGACACCAATCCTGTCATTCTCTGGTAACTGCTAAACTGGACAAAGACCAAGTGTACAGGCCTCCCAGGGGCCTTTCTGCCACTTTCTCTTCAAGGCACAGTCTCTAGACCAAGAGCCTCACCACCCTAGCCACACACTCTGGAATTCTTTAGGCTGTAACATCCTAAGGAACGTTTTCCCCTTCTCCTCCAGTTGATTATCCCAACTGGAGAATCAGCCTCAATAGACCCCTCTACTGAAGCTGCTATTGCTGATATATCCAAAACAGGCATCATCAGGTACCCAAGTCCTCATCCACCAGACCTTTCCGTACCTCAGCTTGTAAATTTTCCTGGCCTGGAGTAGCTTGTGCTACTTCAGCAACAGCAGCGCTTCTCCTTGGAGCCACCTGTTTTACTGAAGCAATAGGACATCCCTCTAATGTTTTATTTCTCTCTTTTCCCTTACTCCAACATTTGTGAATATGTGGTCTTTTATCACCTGTATCAGGATCATTTAGGAAAAATTAAAGCTAGAAGGATAACTTCTGCTTTTAGTTTGCCCACACAAACACCTCCCAAAAGAAGGAGCTCAGAAGGCCTGGCTACCTTCTCAGAGAGAGGGTGGAAAAAAATACGAACACAAATGACTATCTCAATAAATCATCTGGTCACATGAAGGATAGCAGAATGCCATTTTAACATAAGAATGGTCTAGCTTGGGGCTGCAGACCATAAAATATAATGTTAAAGTCAGAAACAAGACAATGGTATTCCTATCATACCCTTTTTTTAAATGCTCTATGGAAACTTTAGCAATACAAAATGACCTGAAACATAAATAAGGATAACTGTTAGAACAGAGAAGAAATGGGATCATTTCTGCAGAAGATACTGTGTATCTAAAAATGTCCAAGAAAATAATCTGAAAAACAGTGAGAGCTAATGAACATGTCCAGAAATAAAGTAGCCAAAGGAATAAAAATCCCATACACAACAGGAACAGAAATTTAAAATAACTAATAAACCAAAACCCTTTGTTGCTGAGTTGATTCCAACTAATAGTAAGCTTAAAATAGAGATAGACGGTCTACATGAATAAAACTATTAAATGATAAATGTGAACATAAGCAGATGTCAACAAATACAGATAAAATTTCTTATAAGTAAAGACAAAATATTATTGAGTATCTTTCTAAACTTACTTATATATTTGATGCTGTTCTAATAAAAATCTCAATTTTTCTGAACTGACAAAATGACCCTAAAGTTTGTTTGGGAGAACAAATAGCTGAGATTAGCTAAGAATAGTTTGGCAAAGAAATAGAGGGACACTTGCTCTGCCAGCTAGTAAAAAGTGTTGTAATGCTAGAATGGTATATAAGCCTGGAAATTATACAAGAATCAACAGAACCACACAGAAGGGTCAGAAACAGAACTCAGGACAGATAAAAATTAAGGAAAACTTATTTAACATTGTTGGTAAAATTAACTGTTGGGAAAAAACTATTTTGATTCTCACCTTAAATCAAAATAAAAATAATTTCCGCATGTCTTGGTTATCTACGGCTGCTATAACAGAAATACCACAAGTGAATGGCTTTAATAAAGAGAAATTTATTCTCTCATAGTCTAGCAGGCCAGAAGTCCGAATTCAGGGCACCAGTTCCAGGGAAGGCTTTCTCTCTCCCTCTGCACTGGAGGAAGGTCCTTGTCATTAATCTTCCCCTGGTTGAGGAGCTACCCAGAGCAGGGACCCCAGGTCCAAAGGACTCGCTATGCTCCTGGTGCTTCTTTCTTGGTGGTGTAAGATCCCCCTCTCTCTCTGCTCACTTCTCTCTTTTATATCTCAAAATAGATTGGCTTAAAACACTATCTAATCTTGTAGATCTCATCATTATAACTGCTGCTTATCTATCATAGTGATAGGATTTACAACACTAGGAAAATCTCACCAAATGAAAAAATGATGGACAATCACACAATACTGAGAATCATGGCCTAACCAAGTTGACACATGTTTTGGGGGGACACAATTCAATCCATCACACCATACAAACTAGTTTGAATTTTTTTTTTAAAGGAGGGGGGCATTTTTTTAAACTAGAAGAAAGTGTACAATATTAAAATGATCTTGGAATGGTCAAGCAGTCTAGACACAAATGCAGTGCAAGAATTCTTTTAAAAAATATGTAGACTACTTAATAATGAATAGCTTACTATAAAATCCATGAAAATAAAAATTTTAAGACAAAGGTCAGATTGGGAAAAGTATTTATAACAAATATGACATTTTAATTCCTTAATATAAAAATTTCTTACAAACAAATAGGAAAAACCTAATATCCCAATGTTATGGATTGAATTGTGCCCTGCAAAATATGTGTTGTAAATCCTAACCTCTATGCCCGTGGTTATAATCCCATTTGGGAAAGGGTTGTCTTTGTTATGTTAATGAGGCAGGATTAGTGTAGGGTGTGTCTTGAGTCAGTTTATTTGAGATATAAAGGAGATTAAATAAGCAGACAAAAGAAGGAGAGATGAGGTAAGACAGATGCCAAGACACACAGAGATCTCCAAGGAACCTGGAAGCAGAAGCCGAAGAGTCAAAGACCTTCCTCCACAGTAGACAGAGAGGGAAAGCCTTCCCCTAGAGCCGGTGGTCTGAATTTGGACTTGGAGCCCTGGCGGTGCAGTGATTAAGAGCTATGGCTGCTAACCAAAGGTTGACAGTTCAAATCCACCAGCCACTCCGTGAAAACCCTATGGGGCAGTTCTACTCTGTCCCCTATGGTCCATATGAGTCAGAATCAACTCAACAGCAATGGGTTAGCCTCCTAAACTGTGAAAAAATAAATTTCTGTTTGTTAAAACCATCCATTTGTAGTATTTCTGTTAGAGCAGTGCTAGATAACTAAGACACCCAATATAAAAACAGGCAAAGATATAAACAAATAATTCATCAAATAAGAAATACAAATTGCTAATGAAAAAATTTAAAGTTCAAGTTTCTAAAAGATATGGAAATTAAAAAATTTCTCACTTGTCAAATTGGCAAAGATTTTAAGAACTTACAACAGTCAGTACTAGTGAAGATGTAATGATTTAGTCACTTTCAAACACTGTTAAAACAAAAAACCAAACCAATTGCCATCGAGTCAATACCAACTCATAGCGACCCTATAGGACAGCGTAGATCTACCCCATAGCGTTTCCAAGGCTGTAAATCTTTAGGTAAGTAGACTGCCACATTTTTCTGCCCCAGAACAGCTGGTGGATTTGAACCACAGATCTTTTGGTTAGCAGCCTAGAGCTTTAACCACTGTGCCACCAGGGCTCCTCAAATGCTGTTATTGTTCTTGTTGTTGTGTGCCATAGAGTCGATTCCAACTCGTAGTGACCCTATAGGACAGAGTAGAACTGCCCCATAGGCCTTCCAAGGAGCAGCTGGTGGATTCAAACTGCTGACTGATGCAGGTGTTTTTGAATGTGACAATGTGTATGAAAAGATTTTAAAGTGTCTGCTCCTTTATTTCTTTTTCCCAATAGTATGTCTTCTAGGAATCTAACCTAAGGAAATATATAATACCTGGACAAAGATTTATATGCAAAGATGTTCATCACAGTGTTATTAATGATAATATAAATTAGAAATTATATAAATGTCTGACAGTAAGGGGGTAGTTAAACGAATCAAGATTTATTCATTTGATAAAATGCTATGATATCATTAGTTTTTTTTCCCAAAAACAGTTTAATGAGATGTGAAATTATTATAAATTGTATCTCAATGCTTCTTGTCTTTGGTTGAAACCTGCATATTAGCATTGAATTTCTTTATAGCTTTCTGGTTTTTCCCTAATTCTCCAGCTTCTCTCTTTTTTATCTAGCTCTCTTCTTTTACTCCTCAGGATCATTTTTCTCTCCCTTCCTCTCATCTCTTCCTCCAGCTTACTCTTTTTTCCCCATCTCCTCCACCACTAATACCTTAACTGGTCATTCTGTGCCACTGAATAATATATAACAAAAATGTATTGATATATTTATTAACAAAGGCTTTTGATTTCCATTCTTAATTTTTGAAAATTACAGCTTTGATGCTTTAAAATTAAGGTTGTCTTTTAAAATTAAGTGGCTTTTTATTCTCCTGAGGGTAGCAAGAACTTAAAAGATGCTTGATTAAGACACACAAAAGTTATATATCAAGGTAGCATCCTACCTCATTCCTTGACTTGTCAAACTATGATTGTAATATTAGTGTGCAATTCTTCACAGGTAATGAAAGAAAACAAGAATAGGTTTCCTGGTGCTCCAAAAGATGGAGGATGGGTTGTGGATAACTGCCCCTTTACAAGAGAACTGTGGATAGTCTTAGTCGAGAAAGGAATTTTACCTGATTTAATAATCTGTTTATCAGATATGGAAAACAATGGTTGGTAAATATTTGTCATTTAAATTTTGAAATGAAATGTCTATTGCTGATAAGATGTTTGGTTAAAGTAAAGAATGGATACAAATACCACCCCAGCAATTCCTGCATATGCAAAATGAGGCTTCCATCCACTGAGTAGGTGGCAAAGGACAGGGTCCTCGGCCACTGGAGGCACCAAAAGGCTCTTAAAATTTTTCTTTGAAGCTGAAAATTTAACACTTCCTCCTGGTCAGCAGCTATAACTTCTAAAGAAAAATATATAAGGTTAATGGGAAAAGATTAATAGAGGATGCATATTGTATTCCTCGCCTCCCTCTGGAAACTCTCTTCAAATATATTTCCTTGAGTGGCAAAGCAACAGAATAATTACAAATGAGCTCTGTTATCTTTATGTACCTAATTTTCTCCCTTGAAGAGAAGAAGAACTACTCATATATAATCTTTTCCAGTGTTTTGGAAACCCTGGTGGTATAGTAGTTAAGAGGTACATTTGCTAACCCAGTTCAAGTCCACCAGGTGCTCCTTGGAAACCATACGGGGCAGTTTTACTCTGTCCTGTAGAGTTGCTATGAGTCGGAATCGACTCGACAGGAATGGGTTTGGTTTTTTTGTTTTTTAATGATTTAGTTATTACCACGCCAACCTGTAATTTTTTTAAGTATATATTAATATACTTTTAATATTTTAAAGACTCTGGGCTGTAGTTAGATAAATGCTTACAGGATATATTTGAATATATGTAGAAATAATTTTTCATTGTTAATTTCTAAAATATATCTCACTCTATTTAATACATATTCAAAAATGATATTCTTTTTATTTGTATTTCAGGAAAATACTTACTTAATAGACTGTATTTACAGAATAAACCTGAAATTGACGCTAAGATTTTAGAAAGATTACTAGATGAACTACAAAACAAAAAAAAAGAGGAAGAAGCAGCAAGGTAAAATCTGCCTGGCATAAAATAAAGGTTAATGTGTCTTTTATGGATGTTAAATACCTGTTTACAATTTATACTAATGAAATGACTTTTATATCAAAATCATGATATATTAACTAGATCCAAATCCTAATTAGATCTAAGAAAAGCAATAATTTCCAAAATACTCCCAGAATCTCTAAATTGCACAGTTGTGAATGTTTTCATAGCCCATAAATCAAACATCTACTCTCAAAAGACAATGTAAAATAAATGAATAAGCGCACATAAGATATACATATTTTTACCGTATTTACCTGTGACTTAAATGATTTTGCTAACTAGTGCTCACAAATTGAAAAATAATATGTTAGGAAGTAAAATATACTTAAACGATATGAATAAAATTCAAAGCTAAAGTCTACATAAGAAAAGAACAGTTAACAAATAGTATTAAAATTGCTTCTTTTCTTTTTTTCAATCTCAAAACTGTCCGCTTACATTTGATATTGAGGGCGCATTCTCTAATCTGGGTGCAATGAAGAACTTTTAAAAATGTGAACACATGATCTATCTGCTCATTGCTGAGGTCAAGGCTGAACTTCAATGAACTATCAAATTCTTTAGATTAGGGAATAAAAGTATAAAAAGAAACATTGACTTAATTTGCTAATTGTTCTTCCTTGCTGAAACATGCTCTTCAGAGACTTTAAATTTTAATTTGTCCACTGGGATTCCTACTCCTCAAAGTGATAAATGTCAAGACGTTTCAGAGGGATATCTCTCTATGTAAATCCACTAAGCCTCCTACTATTAATGGTTGCTTCTACAGCTGCGTTCTCAAATGCTGTTTCCTTTCTCCCTTCAGATATCAGCAGTTTGAGCTTCAGTTGGGGAGAGCTCTTTAAGCTAGACTTAGAGATGTTAAATTTCCAGAAATTATGAAGCTGGGAGATGGGAAGTGGGATAAATGGGGGTAACTGGTGTTCATTATTCATCTAAATCAGTCATTCCTTTAGGACCTTAGCACACAAATATATGAACCACAATTTAGTTGAATTAGTTTATAAAACTATTGTTTGATATAGCAATTAAAAAGTATTACTAATTCAGACAATAATTGTAGACTTATTACATTTACTTTTAGACATATAAAAGTTTTGTTACAAATGGAACTACGATCTGCTAATGTTTAAGGGATGATTTGATTTTTTTGCAGTGTATGAAAAATGATCACATATTTGAGAACAGATATCAACATAATAGTAAAACAAAGTTCATGTGATTTCTAGACTGAAGGTCTGCTACATTTTATATAAATAAAAAATATATACATCTATAATTTTTCAAGAAGAAAAGAGAGCTAGCTCCTGACTCTCTCCCAGTCTCTCGACTCTCTACTTTGACCTCTGGTTAGCCATGTGAAATTTTCTGAGCTAGGTCTACAACTAATTTTTACTTCTTTTGATTCTAAATTTTTACAGCTTTATGTTGTTATTAGGTGCCGTCGAGTTGGTTTCGACTCACAGTGACCCTATGTACAACAGAACAAAACACTGCCCAGTCCTGTGCCATCTTCGCAATTGTTGCTATGTTTGAGCCCATTCTTGCAGCCACTGTGTTCTATCCATCCTGTTGAGGATCTCCCTGTTTTTCTCTGACCCTCTACTTTATGAAGCATGATGTCCTTCTGCAGGACCTGGTCCCTCCAGATAACATGTCCAAAGTACGTGAGGCAACATCTCACCATCCTCACTTCTAAGCAGCATTCTAGCTATACTTCTTCCAAGATAAACTTCTTCGTTCTTCTCCCAGTCCATGGTATATTCAGTATTCTTCATCAACACCATATTTCAAATGCATCAAGTCTTCCTCAGTCTTCTTTATTCATTGTCCCGCTTTCATATGCATATGAGGTGATTGAAAATACCATGGCTTGGGTCAGGCACACTTTAGTCTTCAAGGTGACATCTTTGTTTTTCAGCACTTTAAAGAGGTCTTTTGCAGGAGATTTGCCCAGTGCAATATGTCATTTGATTTCTTGACTGGTGCTTTCATGGACATTGATTGATTGAAGTTGTGAAATCCTCGACAACTTCAGTCTTTTCTCCTTTTAACAGGATGTTGCTTATTGGTCCAGTTGTGAGGATTTTTGTTTTCTTTATATTGAGATGTAATCCATAATGAGGGCTGTGATCTTTGATCTTCATCAGTAAATGCTTAAGTCCTCTTTACATTCAGCAAGCAAGTTTGTGTCATCTGCATATCACAGGCTATTAGTAAAGTCTTCCTCCAATCCTGATGCCACGTTCTTCTTCATATAGTCCAGTTTCTCCGATTATTTGCTCAGCATACAGATTGAATAAGTATGGTTAAAGGATACAGCCCTGACGAACACCTTTCCTGACTTTAAACCACATGGTATCCCCTTGTTCTGTTGGAATAACTACCTCTTCATCTATGTACAGCAGCAGTATACTTTGTCCAGGTTTTGGACCAGGAAGGTCTCACAAAAGAGTGTAGCCCAAACTAAGTAGAATAATTACTGATGAGCACGCAATCAAAATGGGGAAGGAGGAGTTCAGAAACAATACCCAGTAGTCTCAGAGGTCCGAGTCATGAACAAAGAGAACTAGAATTACACCAAGACTTAACTGTGGAACATAGAATTAGAATGCAATGAGAGACCACTCCCTATTAAAATACAAACCTGTTGGGAGAAGAGTTTTGTAATGTCTTTTGATGAAAATATATGTCACTAAATTTTCAAAGGACGTGAAAATGAGCACAGAGAACACTGAATATGAGAGAATAAAGGGCCTATAGGAACAACCTGAGGAAAGCTGTGTGATGCTGTTGTAAATAGGCTCTACTTAACTAATCCCTTATTGGTGAATACTTGATGCAGTTTTAATCATATAAAAAAAAATGCAATCAACATTCTTTTACATGTTTCTTTGTGTAGTAGTATGGCTATTTCTAAGGGCCAAATTCCTAGGCATAAAATTTCTAGGTCAAAGATATATACATTTTAAATTTTAATAAGCATTGCCATTCTCCATCATTTTACTAACTTTTCTTATAGCTGCCTTCGCCATTGTTAAGGCACGTTTAATATTTCAGCCCTAATGAAAAGCAGATTCTTTCCAGGTATTTAATTATCCTCACGCCAAGTCTCTTTCAGTTTTATCATTACTGTGTTAAAAAGAAAATAATTAGGATATTTTACTGACTACAAAGATACATTGGCAAATTTTCTATTTATTCAATATAGAAAATTTCAAAAATGCCAAAAAAAAGTTAAAGAAAATTAAAAACTCCCATAATGACACCATCCAGAGATAATTGGTAGCAGTTTGGTTAATTTCCTTCTAGTCTTTTTCTCCTCATTTATATAAATTTTAAATACAAAACTAAAATTGTATTACACATGCAGTTTTATATTCTACTTTTTTCACTTAACATTATATTGTGAACATTTCTCATTTATTCAGAAAGAAAAATGTTACAACTCCTCCCATTTGCCTTTTCTACTTAGAGTTAAGCAATCTTTTACTAATTTTAACAGGTTTCCTAACTACTACCCAAGGTTTTCCAAATTATAACATTCTAGTTTCTCTTACAAAACAAAGCCCTGAAAATTAACTGCATAAATAAAAAAATTTACTCTGATAAATTGAGATAGTAAAGTAAAAAGGATCATGAATGTTATAAACACTTTACTCTTTATATTTACCACTATAAGCCCTTAATCCTATAATATCATGAGATACCTGAGTTTGCAAAGATAATTAAATTAGGGGCCTTTTCATTTCAGAAAAGCTACAGAAGAAGCACTGAAAATAGAAGAAGAAAATCGAAGGATGTTAGAAGCTATGAGTATGAAAGCAAAAGGCAAGCATAGATTGATATGACTAGTAATATGTTGTTTAAGTTTTGTATTGTTACTGCAACCAACTACAGCACTTCAAGTGAATTATAGGCAGGGTGACGATATTTCCCAGTTTGCCCATGACAGTGCAGGTTTATATCTGTGGTCCTGAGGTACATATACTACCTGCTTTCATTCTCCTCACTGTTCCAGTTTGGTCACTGGAATAGTGGGTTCTTAGGAAAAAGACTCCTAACCAGACACCCACTTGTGTACCCTCTAAGATGGGTACCCAGTGGAGCAGCATGTGCAGCAACTTAAAAATGTTTTTTCCTTATCACCGGGTGACACATTGCTGGTAGAATTACTTCTATTAGCAGTATCCTGCAGGACTTGAGGAAACAACAAAGCTCTTGCTATGCCCATTTTCTTTATACTTAGACTTCCATTTCCATTCCAGAAGACCTTACTCTAACAGTTTCTTTTAAGGTTGGAGTTCATAACCCTTGGTCCATGGATAAAATTCATGGCTCTATGAACTCGACTGGGAAAATAATTACATCTTTTATTTTCACTGAACTAGAACTGTAATTTAGCATTTCTTTCAACTACTACTATAATAGTATTAGTAGTTCCTTGACTTTGTCACCAATAGAAATAAGGATATCTCCATATCACATTACAGCTTTAGATATCTTGAAGTATTATTTACACTTATCAGTATTCCAAAGATATGGAAGTTATTAAATTAACTGCTGGTTGTTGTTATTTGATGCATTAATAAAGAAGCATAAATTTACTGCAGTACTTTTTTTTGGTATCTTGATAACTGTACTTCAATATAATTGATTTCTTATGTGTTTTGGAGCGCTGGTGGCACAGTCGTTAGAAGCTCAGCTGCTAACCAAAAGGTCGGCAGTTTGAATCCACCAACTGCTCCTTGGAAACTGTATGGGGCACTTCTGCTGTATCTTGTGGGGCCGCTATGAGTTGGAATCAACTCGATGGCAATGTTATTATTTTTTTTTAATGTGTTTTATTTTGTGGGTTTAAAAGTATTACTCTGAGAAGTGCTCCATAAGTTTCACCAGACTGCCGAAGGAGTCCGTGGCTCAAAAGAGTGAGAAATATCTGTCTCAATTTTCTATTTGTATGGAATAAACCACCCCAAAACTTAGTGGTGTAAAACAACCACCATTTTATTATGCAGATGATTCTGTGGGTCAGGCCACAGTGGTAACAGCTTATCTATGCTCCCTGAGGACTTCGGTTCTGGCTGTGAGAGGGCCACCTTGGAAGTAGATCTTCCAGCCCCAGTCAAGCCTTCAGATGATTGCAGCCCCAGCTGACATCTTCATGAGAGATCTGGAGCCAGAACCACCCAGCTAACCCACTCCCAAATTCCTGACCCACAGAAACTACAAGGATAATATATGAGTATTGTTGTTTTGACCACTGAGTTTTTGGGTAATTTATTATGAAACAATAGATAAAGAATACAACACATAATTAACATCAAAATAAGAGATAGTACGAGGATCTTACAACACTTTTTGGTGCTGTCCTGAATTAAATGGTATGTAGATGATCCCTTAGAGTTCTGCAAAAAATATTAGAATATTTTACATTTTTCTGCATCATTAGATTAATTATTTTTAATGTATGTTTTATAATGTATCTAATTGCATAATAATATAATTTATAAATATACATATATTGGCGGTACATGATAAAATATTTTCATTATAAGAGATGCTCATTTGAAAGAGATTTTAAGCTTCAGGTGTAGAGCACATAATTTTATCCCAAACCTTAATAGGATACAGCAAATGCTGTCTCTTCCTTGTGTGTATTATCATGAAAACCCTGCATATAACACAAAAAGGTGGACCACTTTCCAAGTCACATAACTGGAAGCCACAGGCACTATAGTCCTGATTCAGACCTAGAGACATAAGGATGCTTCAAGATGCTTTTCTCAGGGTGCTTAATCATTCAGATTGAGATTAAAATTCAGATGCCCGAAGTATATGGTACCATAGAGGGTGACTCTTAGAGGTACTCGCTAGGGGAAAATCATAGAAATTCCCACACGAGTCCAGAAAATAAGCTCATTTATTTCTTTCATGTCATCTTTGCATAGAATATACTCTATTATTTAGTCAATTTCATCAGTATATTAAAGGGAACTAGGGAGATAGGTTTTCTGACACCACCATTCACCCCATCTTCTTCCTAAAAGACTTCTATGCATATATTTCTTAAGTGTTCATCAATAGCTACATAAAGTTTGGGTTTTAAATATATATTTCACATACTGATCAACATATGCTATTACTTATTATTTTTAATTAGCGATAAGAAAATCTATTATTTTATGTATATAATCTAGCCTAGGGCTGCCCAGTAGAAATACAATGCAAACCACATATGCAACTATGCATTTTCTAGTAGCCACAGTTTAAAAAGTAAAAAGAAACAGATGAAATTAATTGCAATATATTTTACTTTTCCCACTGTATCCAAAATATTATTTCAACATGTAATAAGTACAAAAATTATTGAGATATTTTCCATCAATTTTTCATACTAAGTCATCAAAATCCACTGTGCATTTTATACTTATATCTAATCTCAATTTGGACTAGCCACATTTCACATGCTCAATAGCCACATATGGCTAGTGGCTACCATATCAGACAGTGCAGTTCTAGCTATTCCCTTATTGAATGAGCATTTGGGCTATTTCCAGTTTTTTACTGTTAGATATTTGAGACTACTATAAACATTTCCTCCCCCGAGTAAACTCTTAGTCTGGTGCTCCCATAGCACTCTGAGCAGATGATCATCACCACTACGTTTTAATGTCGTTTGTGTCTCTATCTCCCTTGTTAAACCACATGGCCCAGGAGAGCAAGAACCATTCCTTATTCTTTGTTTTGGCCTCAACACTTATTGGAGTACCTGGCACCCGTAAAATATTTGTTGATCTAACTGAATGATAACTTACTTCTTCTAATTTTTCTCTAGGAACTGAAGAGGCTGAAGAAGAGTTTGATGCTGAGGGGTCTGAAGCTCCTGAAGGGTCTGAGGAGCCTGACGTATTCGAAGAGGCCAGACTGTCACTGCTAATGGAAGAGTCTGAAGTGTCTGAGGTTCCTGAAACAGAACCTGAATCAGGTTATTGAGGGCCAAGTCTTTAATTCTGCTTATGTCCATTAGTGTGTTTGGGTGTGGACCCATGTGTATATATGTTGATAAAGTGGAGACAGGCTAAGAATGAAGAGATGAGCCCCCAGAGAGCAGCCATTTAGTCCAGATCACCTGGTGTGAAATGTGGTGAGAAAGCTGAGTCTGCTCTGCCCAGTACTGACACTCAGGGCCGGGGGCAGCTACATAATTTGCGGGGACCATGCAAATGTGGGGCACCTTGTTCAGAAAGTAAGGTAAAGGTGTCATTAAAGGTGCTATAATATAAAACTTTTTCCTTTCTTCCATGGTTTCTCTCTCGACTTGTCAAGGTGTTTTTCATTTGCTATTCAATGTCATTCTAAGTAAAGAAAATTTAAAAATTTTAATTATTAGCATGAATTTTATTGATCATCTTTATGTTGTGCAATGCGGGTTTTAAATGCAAATATAAGAGCATTTAACTTATACATGGCGTCACCAAAATTACAGAATTTGCATAGCTTGTACATACATATAGATTTCATTCTTACCAGAACAGTGGAAACACTGAACAAAGCTAACTCAGCTGTTTTTATTTCACTTTTTAATTTGCACACAGAGTCCCTGGGTGGCACAAATGATTAAGCACTCAGCTACTAACCGGAAGGTTGGTTGTTTGAATCGACCTAGAGGAGCCTCAGAAGAAAGTTTTTGTGATCCATTTCCAGAAGATCACAGCCACTGAAAACCCTGTGAACCACAGTTCTACTCTGAAACACACGTGGTAGCCCTGAGGCAGAGTCGACACTACAGCAGCTGGTTAACATGCACACATTCTGCTAACACTCTCTGCCTGTGGCTTACTGAGGAGTAAGGAAGAGCTGAAAGATAAAGAGCTGTGGGCTGCCCTGTCTTTTCCTTTCCTTCTGTGTCATCATTTGCTGTGTGAGTGGTTAGCTAATACCAGGGAAGTAACACAAGTGACAAAGGGTATGATGGGGTTCGTTGCTCACTTGTGGCTCTTTGAATACCACAGCCTTCCTTCTGCGTTTGAAGCAAGTTCTAGTCAAAGAGCAGGTGTGGTCACTTAGGGCTGTCAGCGCCCCTTCCTTACTCCGTCTAATTGAACATCTTAAGTAATTAAGCATCAGAAGATTAAACATGCCTCCACCAGGCCAGCCCTAGGCTTCTTCCTGTCTACTTCTTGCTCTAGTGAGTATCCAAAATTATAGATTTTGGATGTAGAAAGAGAACCTAACCATTGCTTTAGCGAACTCAGAAGACAGTTACTGAATGACTATGTACTTGTTTATTCATTTTTGGTCATTGTGAGACTTGTGCCTCCGAGCTAGTAGACTGTAGAGTGAGAAGATAGAAATTAGTTCTTCCTTCCTTGAAACCGTCTATGCTGGGTCCATAAGTGAAGCATGTTTTCTATCATTCAGGAAAAGAGTTTTCGATCTATACTTCCAACAGTGAAATTAATTGAGATTCTCCTCAGCTTCTCCACACCTACATACACAGCAAGGACTTTAGCATATCACCTTCTTTCATTGCCACTTTATGGTCTAGGGGTGTATCTTCATGGGTATTTTAATGAGAAATTAAAAAGAATATCAGGAATAGCAAGTCTGATGCCATGTTAACAGAGCTTTGAATAATATTTAACAACAGTTATCAGCCATGATTTTATGTGATGTGTCCATTATTATTCTGGTCAATAGCCTATTGTATATTTAAGAATATTCTTCATTTCAGCCTTATATTATTATGTATTTTTACTGCCATACTTTGGTTAAAAAGAACTGTATTTTCAATTAGATCTATATGATTTAAATTATGTTTTGAAATTTTCTTTGAGCCAAAGCTTTTATAAAGTAGTAATGTTTTTAAAATCCAAACACTAACTATTAGATTTCTATTTTAAGCAGTTGAGCCTATTGAGGAGACTACAGTTGAAACTGAAATTCCAAAAGAATCCAAAGAGGGCCTGGAAACTGAAAAATTATCTGAAACAGGTTAGATTATAAAATAAAAGTAGTTAATAAATTAAAGTGCTTTTCATGTTCTCTCATAGTCTTGTCCCTTATTTTAGGCATAGTACAAACTTCCTACTTATTTCTTTCTATATTGTATGCCAGTTGTGTGTTATATTTATTTAGCTTATTTCATTAAAATTGTATCTGACCAACAACCATTTTGGAAAGTGATATGGCGCTTCCTTAGAAAGCTAGAAATAGAAATACCGTATGGTCCAGCAATCCTGCTCCTAGGAATATATCCTAGAGAAATAAAAGTCATCACACGAATAGGCATATGCACAACCATGTTCACTGAAGGATTGTTCACAATAGCAAAAAGATAGAAACAACCTAGATGCCCCTCAACAGATGAATGGATAAACAAACTGTGGTATATACACAAAATGAAGTATTACACAACAATAAAGAACAATGATGAATCTGTGAAGCATCTCATAACAAGGATGAATCTGGAGGGCATTATGCTGAGTGAAATAAGTCAGTCACAAAAGGACAAATATTGTATGAGACCACTACTGTAAAAACTCATGAAAAGGTTTACATACAAAAAGAAACAGTCTTTGTTGGTTATGAGGGAGTGGAGGGGTGGGGCTGGAAAAAACACTAAATAGACAATAGATAAGTGGGAACTCTGGTGAAGGGTAAGACAGTACACAATACTGGAGAAGCCAGCACAGCTTGTACAAGGCAAGGTCATGGAAGCTCCACAGACAAGTCTAAACTCCCTGAGGGACGAAACTACTGAGCTGAGAGCTGTGTGCACCATGGTCTCGGGGAACATCTAGCTCAATTGGCATAACATAGTTTATAAAGAAAATGTTCTATATTCTACTTTGGTGAGTAGCGTCTGGGGTATTAAAAGCCTGTGAGCGGTCATCTAAATAATCCACTGGTCTCACCCCTTTGGGAGCAAGGGAGAATGAAGAAAACTAAAGATACAAGGAAAAGATGAGTCCAAAGGACTAATGGATCACATCTACCACGGTCTCCACCAGACTGAGTCCGGTACAACTAGATGGTGCCCGGCTACCACCACTGACTGCTCTGACAGGGATCACAATAGAGCTCCCAGACAGAGCTGGAGAAAAATATAGAACAAAATTCTAACTCACAAAAAAGACCAGGCTTACTGGCCTGACAGAGACTGGAGAAACCCCAAGAATATGGCCCCCGGACACCGTTTTAGGTCAGTAATGAAGTCATTCCTGAGGTTTACCCTTCAGTCAAAGATTAGACAGGCCCATAAAACAAAACAAGACTAAAGAGGCACAACGGCCCAGGGGCAAGGATTAGTAGGCAAAAGGGGACAGGAAAGCTGATAATAGGGAACCCAAGTTCTAGACGGGAGAGTGTTGACATGTCGTGGGCTTGTTAACCAATGGCATAAAACGATGTGTACTATTTAATGAGAAACTAGTTTGTTCTGTAAACCTTCATCTAAAGTACAATAAAAAGAAAGATTATAGTTGAACTATCAAACATTAAAATGATTAATGTTCTAAAAAGCAAAAAATAGTAACCAGATTATGGCACTATATTTTATCCTATATATTTTATTAACAGTGAAAGACACCATATAAAATTCACATTTATTATTCTAATAATTTGGATTTATTAATTCACCTGTAGCCAATACAAGGAGCAAAGCATAATTAAAATACAAGTTTATGGAATGTATATCATTGCTTAGAAGATTATGTTTATTTCCTTGAAACGTTACTAAAATATTATAAAGTATAAATTATTTTTGGCAAGATGACTAAAAAGATAATGTTTAAAATCTCTTTTTTTTTTCTTCTTTAACATTTACTCAAAAGTTATGCTTCCTGAGTATCCAGAAGACGCTTATCCTGATGTTCCCGAAATGGAGCCACTTAAAGAGAGTATTAGACAGTTCACCTTGTCCTGGAAACAGCTGGAAGTATCACTCAATGATTTAACTTTTATTCAAATCTTAAACTTGGAAATTGCTGGCAAAACTCCAGAGGAACTACTTCAAAAAGTAGTTGAGACTATGGAAAGTAAGGGCAATAATCATAACATTTGCTATCGAGAGCAGGTAGTGTTATCAAAAGCATTGTGAAACTTTGAAGGCTTTCTTGATTGTTTATGAAGTAAAACATTCAATATATCCAAGGGTGATATTTTAAAAATATTTCACAACTGTAGTAATACAGCCACTGACCAATGAGAGGAGCCACCAGGCACAACTAGCACTGGCCATACTGGACAGCTGTCACGTTATGAATTTTTAAGCCTATTTGTGTACATACTTCACCCTAGAGAGTAGTAATTATAATTAATTGTCTTAGCCTTTGACTACTGTAATACAATAACATCCTTGTATTCCAAAAACTTTTTCGTAAATGTCTTTTTTTTTTTTAATAGAACCATTTAAATATACTGGATGGGAGTTAACTATGGAAGATTATGATGAAGAAACTGAAGACTATCAGGCTGAAGCAGAAGTTGATGAGGAGCTCGAAGAAGAAGAGGAGGAAGAGGAAGAGGTATGATTCTTTTATTATCATTCTCTTTTGGCAGGTCACTCAGAATGTGCATGTCCAGAGTGGTAACTGTCAGTTTTGGGCCCCAAGTAAACAAACAGGTGTCCTCAATTTGATGAATAAACATTTTCATACACAACCTCTTTGGAAGGAGCAACACTAAATGGTATCATCAAGGAATGACGCCATCTGAGAAGATGACATTTGAGGTGAAGCAGAAAGGCTGAAAAGGATCTGGCCATAGATCACACCACAGCAAAGGCCCAGAGGTGGGCATAAGCTCAGTGTGGCCAAGAAGGAAATTGAATGTGGCTCCACACAACCTCCCAGCCCAGCTTCACATGACCACTGCAGTGCCAGGGTTGCACAGACAGTGTGTTATATCCATGCAGAGAGAAAAGGGAAATCTTTTTTTTTTTAAATATATAGATATTAGAGAAATAAATATTTATAAATTTAACAGAAGTGGGTGTTTTATGGAGCCCTGGTGGCACAGTCGTTAAGAGCTTGGTTGCTAACCAAAAGATCGGAAGTTTGAATCCACCAGCCACTCCTTGGAAACGCTATGAGGCAGTTCTACTCTGTCCCACAGGGTCACTGTGAGTTGAATTCGACTCGACGGCAATGGGTGGGTGCTTTATATAAAATACAGCAATGGAGTCTTTGAGGGGCTGCTTGCATAATAGTGTGCAATTTTCTCACACAGGAACAACCCTTGTTCAAGCCTCATTCTTATTCCCTTAGCATCAGAATTGTGATAACCATTCTCATTTGATAGTCATCTAGTTCAGACATCTATCTATAATAAAACAGGAAGTGTTTCTTTTAATTTTCAGCTTTATAAATAAAACAATTATTAAGTTACATAAACATACACTTGTAATTAACTTATTGTTGCTTAACTTAAATCCAAATATTTATGTGTCAAATGACAAAAGATATGCAGTGTGATTCAGATAACAGTTTCCATTCAATACTTCAGCCAAGAGTGGCTAAAGGAAATGATTTTGTCTTATATTCAGATACTCTTCTTTCATCGTCCTTCTGCCATGTCTGTTGGTCTTCTCTGTCCCATTCTGTTTTATTTCCTGCATCCAAGAGAATGACCTCTTTTTTGTATCTGTGGAAAATTCTCAGTCTATCTGTAGTATTCAAAACTTATTTTTAGGTATGGTCTTCACTGATAATGTAATCACTTTTTTTCACTTCCTCTCTTCCTAATAGGAAACTAAAACACCACTCTTGAGGCCCCAGTAATTGTCCTAAATTAGAATATTGAATGGAAGACATATTTCAGAGTAGAAGATCAACAATATATAGAAAGAGATGGAAAATTGGAGAGAAAAGACATTTGGAGGATAGCTCCAAGAGACCTAGCCAGTGATAGGTGTTATGGAGGAAAAAAAGGAAGAGATGGAAGAAAGGCAAGAATTAATTTCCCTGAGACAAAGAAAGACATAACCTACAGATTGAAAGGCATACCAACTCCAGGCTGAATTGATGAAAAAAGACAAACACCTTGTTCTTGGCATATGGGGTGTGAGTCCTGACATGTGAGGAGAAAGAGGAGATACAACAAGTATCCAGACAGAGGATAGCACTTCCCCATTGCTCCAATATAAACACTTGAAAATTTAAAAATACATACACCTACGTAATTTTTCTAAATGCTAGTGAGTTAAATAAAAATAAATAAATAAAATTACAGACCATTTAAAAATGAATAAAAATATAAAAACCACATATGAAAGCATTGTTGCATGGCAGAAGTAGACATTAGGGTTGCCAGGTAAAATACACGATGCCCAGTTAAATTTGAATTCAGGTAAATGCTTTTGTGCATGGGATGTGCTTATACTGAAAAATTATTTATTATCTGGAATTCAAATTTAATTGGATGGTCTGTATTTTTATTTGCTAAGTCTGACAACCCTACTTTAAGTGCATTTATTAGGAAACAAGAAAGACTGGAAAAAAATAACGAAGTATTCAACTCAGGAACCTGGGAACTACAGCACCACAAAATAAATCAAAAGAAAGTAGAAGAAAGAAGATTAAAGGCAAAAATTAATGAAATAGGAAAATAAGACAAAATATAAACAGACTCTAGACCTAATTATAAAAATATAAGATTAGTTCATTGACAAGAGCAATAAAATAGACAAACTTCTGGCAAGTTGAGTCATGTGTGAAGAAGAGGCAATAAATATGTGAAACCAAATAGTATATACCTAGATAAAAACAAAAAGAGAGGGTTGTTTTAAATTGTAGAAGCTTTAGACTAATGTATTTCAAAGTCAAGATGAAAAGGATTTTACCCCAAAAAATCAATTACTACAATTTGCTTAGGAAGAAAGATGAAAGCTGAACAAACAAAAATAATAGGTGGGTTTATTTCTAATATACTTTCTTTGATTAGATAGTTCCTATATTACTTATACTCATCCCCATCATAGAAAAAGATAAATACTTCCCAGTTCATTGTGAAGCTTGCATAACCCTTATACAAAAATTGAACAAGAGTGACACAAGTAAAGAATAGATTATTCTCATTTTTGCACCTTTACAGAAGGTCATCTATATCAGTAGGATACACTTAGAAAAAAGGGTCTGGAATGATACACAAAAACTATTAAGAGTATTAGTATAGTATCGGAAGGAAAAGAAATGAAACTTTCACTCTTTATACATTTTGAATACTTCTATAAATAAGCATGTATTGATAAGCAACAAAGCAATTCCTGAAGCATCTCCCATTTAATTTTAAGAAGTTGTGACCCTGATTCAGCTTTTATTTTTCTGGGTTTGCTTGTTGCTGGGTGCCGTCTAGTTGATTTCAACTCATAGCAACCCCATGTGACAAAGTAGAACTGCCCCATAGGGTTTTCTTGGCTGTAATCTTTATGGGAACAGATCGACACGCCTTTCTCCTGCAGAGCCGCTGGGTGGACTCACACCGCCAACCTTTCAGTTGGCAGCTGAGCACTTAAACTTTGAGCCACCAGGGCTCCTTATTTTCCTGGGAATAATATATTTTTTTTAGAAACTAACCTCACAGTGACCCTACACCAGCACCTCCTGGGTTTTTTCATTCCACCTGTATCTGTGGAGGGCTAAGGATGATTTCATTCTCAGTGATGCTTATGAAAATCAATCATGGGATGTGAATATAGAGGAATAGGAGAACTGATTTTTTTAAATAATTAAAATCGTATAAGGACTGGCCTTTTGTGGATTGTTTTAAATTTGTATTGTTGTGGATTAAACATTGCTCAAGATGCACTATTTTTTTCAATTTCCTCTTTAGTATTGCATCAAATTACTTCTTAATAATGTTCTTCAGACTGTGAATGTATTTCTAGAATGAAGAGAGAATTAAAGAAAAGAGGAGGCATTTGGGAGATACAAAGCACTTTTGTCCAGTGGTTCTCAAAGAAAACTTCATCCTACAACCAGGCAACACAGAAGAAGCAGCTAAATATCGAGAAAAGATCTACTACTTTTCAAGTGCTGAGGCTAAAGAAAAGTTTTTGGAGCATCCTGAGAAATACGTGGCTCATGAAGAACCGTTAAAGGTGAAAACAATGTTCCTATCCTAAATTATTGCTCCTTTTTTTAAGAACTTACTAACAACCTCCATCATTGAACATCGGTAAAGTCCCTGATCTAACAATAAAATGTCTCAAAGAACAACAGTTTTAGAATATAATATAAAAATAGTTATCTATTTTGGTTTCTACAGTAATGCTTTAATATGTATCTTTATATCTGAAATAAAAAGACAATGCTGAACTTATTGCTTAACATATTAATCCACTGCTGTCAAGTCAATTCCGACTCACAGTGACCCTACAGGACAGAGTCGAACTGCCCCATAGAGTTTCTGAGAAGCACCTGGTGGATTCGAACTGTTGTGCTGACCTTTATGGTCAGCAGCCATAGCACTTAACCGCTACGCCACCAGGGTTTCCACTTACTGTATTAAGAGACGGAATTCCTGATTGGTGCAAATGATTAACTCACTTGGCTGCTAATCTAAAGGTTGGAGGTTCAAGTCCGCCCAGAGTTCCCCTAAAAGGAAGGCCTAGCAATCTACTTCTGAAAAATCAGCAACTAAAAGCCTTATGAAGCACAGTTCTACTCTGACACACATGGGGTTGCCATGGGTCAGAGTCAACTGGAGGGCAACTGTTTTACTCGTTTAGATTAAGAGAGCAAGGTTTTGTTCTGTTATATGTAAGGTCGCCATGAATCAAAGCCGACTCAAAATAACTGATAACAACAACAAATGCTGGTTATTTACTGTCTTAAAGCAGAGCGGTCAGCTGATTTTACATAGGATTTTTGAGAACTGTGGAATTCAGGGATTGGTGGATTTTCAGAGGCGTAAGTGGGTTGACCTGATCTGTAGAAGTGTGATTGATCAGGTGAGACTGCTGTCAACTGGTTCACACTCAGAGGCATGGTTATTGGTGTGAGTCCATCTCTGACTGGCTGACTTCAGAAACTAGAGGCTGACACTGGTTAGTTCGATTACAAAAAAGTGTTCTCTGAGCTAAAATGTCAATTTAAAAGCAATTACCATGACTTTAGAACAGTCTTTTCCTCAATTTGTGGGAACGTTTTTATTCTTGTTTTCCATTGGAACAAATTTTTCTACCTTCTTTAAAAAAATATAAAGAACACATTGTGGTAATATTTTAGTCATTTTTTTTTAAATAAAGCACAATGCATAATTCTACCAGTTTTAGACAGTTTTCGTTTTACTTTCCAGTTCTCTTCCACATGGATATATTTTTTTATAGTGTATATAACATTCTGTAATCTGCTTTTTCACTTAATATTATATCATAGAAATGTTTTTTTTGTATTTCTACATAAATCTCATAATGTCTAATCGTTATGATCATCAAAACAATTTTAACATCAATTCATTGTTAGACATTTTTTCACAGTATTTTTCATAGTGTCTTGCCATGGTGGATATGAAATGGTACTTAGGAAGTTTTGGGGCACATCGTTCTTGTTTCTCTTGAATTATTTTATAAATATAATTATCTGAAATGGGATTACTGGATCAAGCTATATAAATTACAATATATTGCCATATTACTTTATGTAATACCCATGCCTTCTTAAGCATAATATATAGAACATGATTTAAATTCTTCTGGATAATTTAGGCTATATTTTGATGAACCTCAATTTTTATATGATGCCCACAGAGACTGTTTAAGTAGATGAGTGGTTGGTTGTGCCATCACTAAAAATTCTGAGTCTACTGGTGGTGGGGGTCATTTAAGGGCTTGGCCATTTGTCTTTTGTCTTTTTCAGCTGTCATTTCTCTCCTCTGAGTCAGTTTGCTACTTGTGATCTATTGTCTTTTTTACACAAATCCATGTGGGTAATAACCTGAAAGCCTGATGGCAACTCATTGTTCTGTAGAGCATAAAGTACATGAGTTAGTCATGGACATTTTCTTCCATGTCCAGCTACCGTAATGCCCTCTGAATTAGCAGCAGTGTTCCAGACAGATCAACTGCCAAAGATTTAACCTGTGTTACTCCAGCAATCTTACCACTGACCTATTTAAAATGTGAGGCCACAGCTGCATAATTTCATACTAGCTCTAATTTTTATGTTTTTGTTTTGTTTTTCCCATTGTTCAATTTTTCATTGTTTATGTTTCTCAAAATACTACTTGTACATGTTAATTTATGAGGAAAAGCAAGTCTCCCCTCTCCACTGCAGTCCCATATCAAAGGCCATATCTTTGACATTCCTATTTTTAATTCTTCTGTAGTTGCCTCCCCATACTAGAATAATGTGCTTATCTCTCCATTTCTTGATATATCGACTTTAGTCATTAGCAACTGACTCCCTGACATGAAAAGTAAAGATTTAGCTCTTATGCCACCACCTTTTTACCAGGGTTTTATATCTGTTATTTTTCATTCTGTTGTGGGCAATCTTTATAACTTTAAAGAACCTTCTCAGTTTTCAACTTGTTTTATATTTATTGTTAATAGCATGTCTTTACTCTCCTCTTAGTAAAATAAGATATGATCCCCCTGCCCTTTTTTCCCACCTCTCCTCCCCTACTAATGTATTCTATCCTCTATCTTCTCTGTTTATGCTTTTATATTGTCACGATTGTTAACATTTACATTCTGTCCAGTAGCCAACCTTCTGTGCTTTGCTCCTAAATTGACTCAAAAATGTGAAAACCAATAAACTATTCTTAATAGTGCAAAATTTCAGACCGAGTTGTATGTTAGTATTTTATTTCTTATTTAATAGTTGAATAGCTTGATCTCTGGGCAATAAAATGAAAATTTATCTTCCTGCGGTTTCTCATTGCAATTTTGTTTCTTATATTCTTGCCCTTATCAAATTTTAAAGTTTTCTTAAGATTTCAAACATACTTTATGATTGTTGAGCCCCCTTTTCTGCCAGAGACTTCCTACCCAGAGTTTTCCATCCTTCTTCTAGTTTCCATCCTGGCATCCTCCTTCACTATATCCTTGATTTGATTCACTGAGTCCAGGATGATGTAGGATTCTTTTAGTTGCAATTGAAAGGAAGGGAAGAAGGGATGCAGAGAGGGAGGGAGGAAGGAGAGGGACTTACCCCAAACTGGCCTAACTAAAAAAAAAAAAAAGGTACTGAAAAATACATTGATAGGATTGTTTTTAGGTGTGGCTTCTTGCCTGTCATCAAGTGTCAAATGTCATCAGGGCCGGGTTTCTCTCTCCATCTCTCAGTTCTGCTTTCTCTGGATATGTATTCTCAGGCAGTTTCCCCCTTGTGGGAAAATGACAGCAGGAGCTCCGGGTCTTAAATCCATTTGTTCTCAAAACAAGCAAAAAGGACCTGATTTTTTTCTCCCAAAAGCTTCAGCAAGTCTCACTGAACCACTCGCAGCAGCCAAAGAATGTGATATATCGCCATCAGTTGACTTAAGTTTTGTCATATGCCCAATTCTTGAACTAATGATGGAATCAGTTCCACTGATGGTCATCACAAAGTGATGAGTGGTCTCCCAGAGCTCTATCCAGATATGGCTAACAGAAGGATAGTGAATAAATGCTAGGTGGCAAAATCAACAGTTCTCTACATCATGTTTTCCTTTTGTGTTTGTTTTCTTCAGCCTTGTTTTGCTGAAACACATCCTCAACTAACTTTCTTCATATCTGAAAATATCATTATTTGGTTCTCACATGTGATTGATACATTGTATGAGCATAGATATGTAGGTTGAAAATCACTTTCCTGTCAGAATACCTTGGATTTCTCTTTCCCTTGTGTGTATTTACCTGGTATACCTTCTCCCTGCATCTTTAAACTCTTTTCTAAACATTTTCTCCACAAGGACAGGAGACGATGAGGCTGTACTCCTTGCTTCTCTCTGCTGATAGCAATTCATAACTTCTCCTTTCTTTGAGGTTCACTCCATTGAGATGTATCACCATTTCCCCCCTCCTTATTGCCGTCACCTACCAATTTCATAGTCATTTCTGCTCATTCACAAAAGACTTAAGCTCCTGCCTCACCACAGCTCTCATCATCATTCTTGGCAATTTCAGCATCCACATGAATGATCCATATTCCTCATCTCCAGGATGGGAATTATAGGCATTCATAAGTGGCCTCTAATGTTTCATTATTAGAGATCTTTTGTTTGACAGAGTTTTTTTTTAATGATGTTAAGAAAATCTCTTTCCATTCTTTACTAGAACTTCTTTAAAAAGCAAATCTGAATGTTTAATTTTATCAAATGCTTTTTGGCACATGATATTAAGATGATCCTATGGAAAAAAAAGAAAAAGGTGATCCCGTGGAAACAACCTAAGTGTCAATCAATGGGTGAATGGATAAGCAAATTGTGGTGCATACATACAATGGAATAGTATGCAACTGTAAAGAATATGAGGAGTCTGCAAAACATCTTTTAACATGGATGAATCTGGAAGATGGTATGCTGAGTGAAATAAGTCAATCACAGAAGGGCAAAAAGCGTATGGTCCCACTGTTGTAAAAAGTCAAGAATAAATATACAAACAGAAAGCAATGTTCTTCAATGGTTACCAGGGATGGGAGAGGGAGGAAGGGGGAATCACTTTCTAGGTAGTAGACACTTGTTGTTTTTGGTGATGGGAAAGGAAATACCAATATGGGTGAAGTCCACACCACTTGACCAAGGTAAATGAAGACACTAAGAAAAAGGGACAATTTTAGTAAATGCTATAACATGTCCAATTTTTTTTGAAATAGCATATTTTTTATTACCTATATTTTAACCACAATAAAATAAAATAGTAGCCAGTGATCGTTATATGCAATTCAGTATGTGTGTATATAGATATATGAGGTGGAATCGACTCGACGGCAGTGGGTATATATATTTATAGTTGTTGTTAGGTGCCATTGATTCAGTCCCAACTCATAGTGACCCTATGCACAACAGAACAAAACACTGGCCAGACCTGTGCCATCCTTAACAATTGTTGTTATGCTTGAGCCCATTGTTGCAGCCACTGTGTCAATCCACCTTGTTGAGGGTCTTCCTCTTTTCCACTGACCCTGTACCTTACCAAGCATGTTGTCCTTTTCCAGGGACCGATCCTTCCTGACAACGTATCCAAAGTATGTAAGAAGCAGTCTCACCATTCTTGCTTCTAAGGAGCATTCTAGTTGTACTTCTTCCAATACAGATTTGTTTCTTCTTTTTGCAGTCCATGGTATATTCAATATTCTTCACCAACACCGCAGTTCAAAGGTGTCAGGTCTTCTTCGGTCTTCCTTATTCATTGTTCAGCTTTCGCACGCATATGATGCAACTGAAAATACCATGGCTTGGGTTAGGTGCACCTTAGTCTTCAAGGTGACATCTTTGCTTTTCAACAGTTTAAAGAGGTCTTTTGCAGCAGATTTGCCCAATACAACGCATCTTTTGATTTCTTTTTAATTAATTTTTCTTGTGCTTTAAGTGAAAGTTTACAAATCAGGTCAGCCTCTCATATAAAAATTTACATACACCTTGCTATACACTCCTAATTGCTCTCCCCCTAATGAGATAGCACAATCCTTTCCTCCACTCTCTCTCCTGGTGTCCATTTGGGCAGCTTCTGTTCCCCTCTGCCCTCTCATCTCCCCTTCAAACAGCAAAAGCCAACATAGTCTCATGTGTCTACCTGATCCAAGAAGCTCGTTCTTCACCAGTATCATTTTCCATCCCATATTCCAGTCCAATCCCTGTCTGAATAGTTGGCTTTGGGAATGGTTCCTGTTTGGGGCTAACAGAAGGTCTGGAGACGATGGCTTCTGGGGTCTTTCTAGTCCCAGTCTGACCATTAAGTCTGTTTTTTTAATGAAAATTTGCGGTCTGCATCCCACTGCTGTCCTGCTCCCTCAGGGGTTCTCTGTTGTGTTCCCTGTCAGAGCAGTCATTGGTTGTGGCCAGGCACCATCTAGTTCTTCTGGTCTCAGGATGATGTAGTCTCTGGTTTATGTGGTCCTTTCTGTCTCTTAGGCTCATAGTTACCTTGTGTCTTTGGTATTCTTCATTTTCCCTTGCTCCAGGTGGGCTGAGACCAACTGATGCATCTTAGATGACTGCTTGCTACTGTCTAAGACCCCAGATGCCACTCTCCAAAGTGGGATGCAGAATGTTTTCTTAATAGATTTTATTATGCCAGTTGACTTAGATGTCCCCTGAAATGTACAATTTTGCGACAACAGTGATAACAACCAAAAAATATGTGTGTGGTTATGTAGGTAGATATGTATGCATATATGTGCATAGGAAGGCATATGCAAGTAAATGCACATGCATGTAGAGGTTATCTGTAGGCATGTATATAAATATATATAAATAAAGGATATAGAGGGCACAGTTACAGAGACTTCCTAGATGTATCCAAACAACTTGCAGGATTGGTTTACTGAGTTAAAAGGCTTGGGGACATAGTCTTGTGGAACCACTTAGTGAATTGGGCATAACATAGTTCATAAAGATAACGTTCTACATTCTAGTTTGGTAAGTAGCGTCTGGGGTCTTAAAACCTGGCAAGCGGCCATCTAAGATACAACTATTAGCCTCTACTCGTCTGGAGCAAAAGACAATGAAGGAAACCAAAGACTCAAAGAAGAAACCTGTCCATGGGACTAATAGCCCACACCAACCGCACTAACCTGAGACCAGAAGAACTAGATGGTGCCCAGCTATCACTACCAGCCGTTCTGACCAGAGACACAATAGAAGATCCCAGATAGAATGGGAGAAAAATGTAGAACAAGTTTAAATTCCCAAAAAAAGGCCAGACTTACTGGACTGATAGAGACTAGAGGAACCCCCGAGACTATTGTCCTAAGATACCCTTTGAACTTGGAACTGAAGCTATTTCTGGAGGTCACCTTTCAGCCAAATAATAGCTGGCTTTTAAAATAAACAGTATCATCCAAAGTAACGTGCTCCCTTAAACAATTACCTATGTGAGACCAAATGGTCAACAGTTATCCAAAAGCAAAGATGAGAAGGCACGGGGGAAGGGAAGCTAGATCAATGGAAACAGAACAAACAGAAAGGAAATAATGAGAATGCCGACATATTGTGAAAATTGTAACCAATGTCACAGAACAATTTGTATATAAATTGTTAAAGATGAACCTAATTTGCTGTGTAAACATTTACCTAAAACACACAAAAAAATTTTTTAAAAGATCCTATGGTCATTGATAATCCCTGCGGACTATTGTTGTAATGAATTACAGTGAAATCTGTGAGAGCTGGAACTCTACAGGACTACCTTGTTTTTCCAGGTCTCAAAAGTTTTCTGCCTTTGACGGGATGTAGTCTTACAACTTTTCCGTAGCTCTCTATTCATGGTAAATATTTGAGCTTTCCTTCTGTGACAGGTTTCCATCTTACACAGGTCCCAGATTTCACAGGTTTTACTGTATATTAATTGATATCCTAAAAATGAACCGTCCTTGATTTCCTGAAAATTATAGTCCCTACTGGGTCTTAGGGGGAAAATTTTTATAAGCCTATCATGTTTTCTGAAGTACTCAAAAGTTCCTTTTCTTTATTCCCCTCTATCCCACCTCCCCTGGCCCAACGTCCCTTACAGGCTCCTCCATTAAGACTATGTCTTCTGGGCCCCCATGGCTCTGGCAAAACTACCTGTGGAAGACATCTGGCAGGAAATTTGGGCATTTTTCACATTCAGTTTGATGAAGTCCTTCAAGAAAAATTAATGCTCAAAACCGAAAAGAAAGTTGGACCTGAATTTGAGGAAGAGTCTGAGGATGAACAAGCTGTAAAACAAGAAATTGAAGAACTTGCAGTTCAAGCCAATATTACAATTGAGGAAGAAAATACAAAGAAGCCGGTAGTAATATTAACATTCTCTGTGTAGAAGCAGAATATAAGCAGTATAAAACACTATAGAATTTCTAACAAGAAAAAAATCAGCCTATGAAAAGCACTTAAAAGTTATCCCCCCACATGTTAAGTACAGATCTTACTGCCCATCTAGAATATAAAATAGTGAGTTTCACTGACTGCAGTAAAAAATGGAGAAAGATTTCCCTGACAAGACCATTGTGTATTTATTTGGGGTTATGTTATTTGATATGTCTGACCTAGATGGTAAGGTTTTTAATTACTGTGTTCTCTATCAAATACCGTAAAAATCTGTGCCAGTGCCAATGAGATTCAAAAATATTAATTTCTAATGATGCCTTGTAAGAAAGTATATATCTCTTAGATAATTTCTATTGGGGTTGTAAAACAAAGTTTTTAATTCTCACGCATTTGCTAACCATTTTCAGTATACCTAGACCATTTTTGTCTCAAATGATGCCCCATGTAAATAGGCCCAAGTAGTTACGTGTAATACTTATAAAGTTGGAACAGGGCTGTATAGCAGCATGTAGCGCCCTAACAGGGGATGTGGCACCCCTCCAAACATATTTGTTAAATGTTTTCCATGTATATTTGGTGGCAATGGAGGAATTGAGATGGTATCAATTTAAAAAAACGTATTTTGATCCAGATTTGAAAATTGAACAAATATAGATTTTAAAATGTTGCAAGACATTTCCTACTTTTCTAGAGGTTTTTGTTTGGTTTTCTTTTACAGTTTTCTAAATCATTTGGCTTCTCAGGAGACACATTAAGAGATTTTATTTTTTACAAAATAAAATCGTATCCCACTTCCTGGTAAGCAGAATTTGCCATACCTTATTCATTTTCAGAATTTTTGGATAACAAAAATACTAAATAAAAATAGTTCCACTCTTGTGAGATCTGTTGTTTGTAAATATCCATTCAAGACTAATCCTATTTCAGAGAGAGCTGGGCTGTGTTAATGATCACAATATTTTCTGTTTATTATTATGATGCTTTAATCCCCCTTATGGGTTGTATTCCAAATGGTTGCATGGCTGGCCTGTTCCCTAATCATATCTAATTTGGAGAGATAATACGGTATAATTAAAAGAAAGACAACAAAAATCAGTAAGCCTTATAGGTGTGTGACTTAGGCTGTACAAGGTTTGAGCAAAGAATAATGCGACAGATATCCTGAGCCCATGTATGAAAATCAGTGCTACTAATCACTAGTAACTCCTCTTAACAATAATAGATATAATTTAATATTTATAATCATATTAAATATTGGTTTAAAAATATAGCCCAAATTAAATATTTTTTAATACAAGCCATAGCATAAAAAATTATCTGGAAAAAACAGGTCTTTTCCCAATCAACTATGTCATATAGTATTGTGTATTAATATTGACTTTTGTTTTATTTTCTGACTCCTTATTTTTAGTCTCCAGAAATACATCTTACAGAGGAAGAAGAAGCAATCAAATCGAATCTAGTAGACAATGAGCCATTGCCTCCAGAAATTCTCGAAGGAATTCTTTCTGAGTGGTGGCTTAAGGAACCAATATGGTATTTTAATCTACATAGGATTATACTTTTGTTTGCTTTATTCTTAAAAGTTAAAAATGCAATTCAATATTAATTTTAAGAGTTTTCTTCTCCTAGCTCCTTTCATGTAAACTAGTGACTCTTGCTTGAGCTACACCTTCAAAATGTCTGGCAGTTTTTAAAAAAAATACTAATGACCAGACCTCACCCCAAAACAGTTGAATCAGAGTCTCTGGGGGTGTGGGGCTGGGACCAGGCGTGGCATTTTTGAGAGCACCTCAGATGATTCGAATGTGCAGACATGGCTGAGAACCCTGTTCTAAACCATGTGTCCCAATCTGTGCTGGACTCTTTTCCCTACTGCCTTTTAACAATTACAGGGAAACCTGGGAGAGCCAGAACACAATGGGACTGCCTTGTTTTTCCAGGTCTCACAAGTTTTCTGCCTTTGACAGGGTGCAGACTTACCACTTTTCTATCGCTTGTTTTAGTGGAAGATACTTGAGTTTTCCTTCTCTGACAGGTTTCTGCTTTATACAGGTTCTGGCTTTCACAGGTTTTACTGTACTCTCCATTTAATGACTATCTATAGTGTTATCCCTTTACCAAATGCCAGAAACAATCTTGATACCAGATAGGACAAATTTATCAATCTCCAGGTCACCAGAGTTCAAAACTTCACCTCTGTTCTTTAGTCAGACTCTCTCTTGCCTTGATTATCTACCTGCAAATGACTTCTGACACCAACTACCTGCAGTTAGGCCACACTTCACAGGTGAAGGGCACAGTCCTCTACAAGGCTGCCTTCACTTCATTTCAGACACCAGCCACCCTCACTTCCGACCGGCTGGTTATAAGCTGGGGGTTCTTACTACCCTGTTAGTGTTGATAATTCACTACAGCAACTCACAGAATACATGGAAGTGCTTATTATTACAGTTTTATCATAGAAAAAGTCTACAAATTATAACCAGCCAAAGGGAGAGATGCATAAGGCATGGTTTAGGAGGGTCACAAATGCAAAGCTTCTGTGTCCCCAGAGATATGTCACCCTCATGGCACATCGAGGTGCACAGAATATTATTAACCGGGGGAGCGCACCTGAGCCTGGGAGTTCAGAGTTTTTATTGAGGCTTCATTATGTAGGCATGATTGATTGAATCACCAGCCATGTGATTGAACTCAATCTCCAGCCCTCTTTCCCTCTCCAAAAAGTGAGGCTGGTATCACGTGACTCAAAACTGTAAACTTCTAATCATATGGTTAGTTTTTCTGACATGACCAGCATCTTGGTAGCATAAACTATCAAGGGGCCCACCATGAGTTACCTCATTAGAAAAACTATCAGGTGTGGTCCAGGGGCCCACCATTAATAACAAAGTCACTCCAGTCACTTGGGACATTCCCAGGATTTAGAGGCTACTCCCAGTAATTGGGAACAAAGGCCAGCCAAATCTCTTATTACACACCACTGAAAGTTTGGTGGTTCCAGGATCAAATTCTTGCCCAAACAGAAAGCTTCATATGTGCTCCCTGTTAGGGCAAAACCAATCCCACGGTATTGGGTCCTTCCTAGTTCCTGCTACTAGGATAGGCCAGCTGAACAGCAGAGACTCATGGGAAGGCAGGACAGAGCAGATTTGGCCAGACTCACAGGATACAGCAGGAACCATGGGGGATGTGGAGAACAACCAGGGATGAGGGACTTAATTTTATTTATTTTTTAAAAGGTAATATTTGCAGGTCCCCACTAAAGGTAGAGAAACCCTGGTGGCATAGAGGTTAAGAGAAACGGCTGCTAACCAAAAGGTCGGCAGTTCGAATCCCTCAGGTGCTCCTTGGAAACTCTATGAGGCAGTTCTACTCTGTCCTAAAGGTGGACCAGCCAAATGTACTGGTTACATACAGAATGATATGTCCCTTAGGCTGCATGCTCCTCCCAAACTGAGAACTTATTTTCTTTTTCCCTGTTACCTTCCTACAACTTTTAGTATGCTTCTAATTAATAGTAATTATCTATAAACTGATTGACTACAATTTTATATTATAGATATAAAAAATTATCATTTTAATCCCATTCAGTATATTTGGGAGAAGAAACGCCATGCATACACAAGTAGAAATATTAAAAGAAGTAAAAGATCCTACAGTAAACTTTTTAAACTATTCGTTGCACATCTATATAAAGTTAAGATTTATCTATATATTTTCTCATTTTAAAATTTATATTTAATCTATAATAAATATTTTAAGCAAATAAGATAAATTCTGAACATTGCCACCTAGTTCCACAGGTTTTATACTAGATGGTTTCCCCCGATACCCTGAGGAGGCCCAGTTTCTAGGGGAGCGTGGATTTTTCCCAGATGCTGCTGTTTTTATACAAGTCGATGATCAAGATATTTCTGATCGTCTTCTTCCTTCCCATATTGAAAAGTGGAAACTGAAACAAAAGAAGAGATTAGACAGGAAAAAACTCATCAAAGATATGAAGGCAAAAATAAGGGTAGGTATCCAGTAAAAATGCCTGGGAATAAATTTGTTCACCTTCTATTTTAAATTATAAAGTGGCCTTTACAAAAATGTAGTGTTCTGGTTTTAATACCATAGTTAGCATGAAAACATTGTTCATCAAACATCAAGACTATTTAAATTAAAGAGTTAAGAATTATGCGAGGCCTTTGTGATTGATAGGGCAGTGCTCAGGGCGGTGCTGGCATCTAGCAGGTGTCCAGCAATTACACTGACCACTACATGTTCAAGTGAAGGGAACAGAGAAAAAGTAGACTCAGGATCTGGATGTGTGTTATTCCATATACTTCGCGTTTCTTTGTCGTGTATAAAGTGATCTTTATGCACTGGGAAAGCATAAAGGAGATTCTGTTTTCACAACTCCGTGATTAAAGGACCTATGGTAGAACTATAGTTTAAAGAAAGGAAATAATATGAGCTTCTGTAAACTCTCACCCTCTTAAGAGCAACAGAATATCCCTGGGGGCTCATAAACCAAATTAATTAGATTCAATTCAGTTCTATAATTCTTTCTACAAATATTTCTTCAGTACCTACGTAGTGTAAGTTTTCAGGAATATGTACTCGGTTATTAACCAGATGGAAACCCTGGTGGCACAGTGGTTAAATCCTAGCCAGAGTCCTACTGGACTAGACCAGAGCCCACAGAACATGGCTTTAGGTACCTCTCTGATCTCCCACCATATAAAGGGATTCCAGTTTGAAGAGTCCTGAGCCAGTGAGCCCCAAAATCCTCCAGGGCACTGGCTAGTTTTTACACAAGCCTTGGGGACATGTCAAAGGACCCATTGCCCTCAGACTTAGAGGACCCCAGAAAGGTTGGAGGATAGTGTATACACCATGTTCGTGAACCTATGCTTTCCTCATATGTGCATGTGTATTTTCAGGGTTTTTTTTAAGCTATCGTATTTTGATGGTATTATAAAAGGAGTATCAAACATTTTCAACAAACTACCTCCAAGTGTTTCCTTCTGAAAAATCAGCCAGTGAAAACCCTGTGGATCATAAGGGTCTGATCCCGCTGTGTATGGGGTCGCCAGGAGTTGGAGGCCAGCTTGACAGCAGCTAACAACAAATTTCCCTATTTCTCCAAGTATGAAAAACAAACAAACAGATAAATAATAAATACTTGAAAAGGAGTTCTAAAGATTGTGTAAAGGGGGTCACCAAGTGCCATTTCTCTTTCTGGAGGGAAATAGCTGATCAAGAGGTCCAGAGACACAAAGATGAAAGTAGCATAATTAGAACCAGCACATACCTTTCAGGAAACATCATCATCTTTTCACCCAAATATTATCCTCAGTTTGGAAAAAAGAAATACATTAATACGTAGAAAGTAATTTTTATCCTTATCCATTAATTGTCTGTTTCTTTAACAGGATGATATGATTGCTAAAAGAAGGGCTGAACTTATATCAGAAAGAGAGAAAAAAAAGAAAAGGGAGGTAAGTAAATGGTGTAAAATTTAAAAAAGCAGAGGAAAACATCTTGAAGGAAATATACAGTGTTTGCATATGAGTGTGAATGATACATCGTTTTGATTTTCTTCTTTATGCTTTTTGTTATTCCGTAACTGCTTTTATCGTTTTTGTAATCAGAAAACTGAACAGTTTTTAAAGGAAAGAACACTACTAAAGATAGTTAAAATAATCTAATATAAAATATGGTATAATCTAATGTAAAATATGTTGTTTTTGGACTTTTATCTTTGCTTCCCACACTTGCAGCCAATGCCACAGGTAGATGGGCTGGAGAGAGATCACTAGACAGGAAGCCCTGCGAAGTTGTGCTAAAATGTACATTATCTCTAGATAAACAGTGGAATGGGGCATCGCCTGTGAACCTTCAGACTCAGATACTTGTGCAGGATGCTCAATACAGCTCTTTTTCTCCATCTGCTGGTTTTTAAATAGGATAAACCTTGAAGATCATGGATTTTGTTTGTTAAGAGAGAGCTATTCACTAGCAGACCCAAATGCCACAGCCAGGCAACTCAAGAGTGCAGAGGTGAGAAGGAGAGGTGACTGTATAAGCTAGCTCTAAAAAGGACCTGAGGCTCATTTATACAACCAGCTTATAAGTAACCCTGCACCATCAAGACAAATGATAACAAAACCCCTTTCTTCTTCCATTTCCTTCTGGCTTAAGGTACTTTTTAACATCTTTTCAAGGTTGACACTCCTGTAATCTGATTTCCATCTATATAAAAATGTTTGGCCAAACAAGGAGGAGGAGAAAAGAAGAATAACAGAAAATACTACTTGCTGGAAACAACCACACACATCTCTGGGGTGGTGATGTTGGATTTGGATGTAGAGGGCTGCTGAAGCAATGCAGCTGTAACCGTGGGCACAAAATGTTGCAGATGAGCCTAAACAATTGTTGCCTTTGTCCAGGCAAAATCTTTACAACCACAAGCAGATCTAAAACTATTAGATGAAGGAAGTTATGACACTACCTATTTTTGGGTTTTTTTTTTTTTAATGCTATTTTTAGGTTTTTTAAAGAACTCTCTGCTTCATTATTTACCTTGGTCTTCATTCCTTTATTCAGTCAGTTAACCATGTCTTCGGCTGGGTTCTCTAGAGAAGCAAAACCAGTGAAGTGTATAAATATGTATATAGAGAGAGATTTGTATCAAGGAAATGCCTCATGTGGTTGTAGAGGCTGAAAAGTCCCAAGTCCTTGGGTTAGGCTGGAGGCTTCTCTAGTGGTTCCATTTAGAATCACCTCAAATGTCTCAGCAACACATTATGGAAGGAGTCCAGACGGGGGAAGAAGTCCAGACTTTGGCATCAAGCTGACCTCAAATGGTATCCTCTCTCTAGTTCTCACTCGCTTTGTCACTACTGGATCGCCACTGCTTGCACATAGTAGGTACTCAATATATAGTTGTTTTTCTATTGTTGTTGTTAGGTGCCATCAAGTCAGTTCCAACTCATAGCAACCCTATATACAGGAGAACGAAACACTGCTCAGTCCTGCACCATCCACACAATCATTGCTATGCTTGAGCCCATTGTTGCAGCCACTGCGTCAATCCATCTCACTGAGGGTCTTCCTCTTTTTTGCTGACGCTCTACTTTACCAAGCATGATGTCCTTCTCCAGGGACTGGTCCCTCCTGATAACATGTCCAAAGTACATGAGACAAAGTCTCACCATTGTTGCTTCTAAGGAGATTTCTGGCTGTACTTCTTCCAAGACAGATTTGTTCATTCTTCTGGAAGTCCAGGAGCCCTCGTGGCACAGTGGTTAAGAGCTATGGCTGCTAACCAAAAGGTCGGCAGTTCAAATCCACCAGCTGCCCCTTGGAAGCCCTATGGGGAAATTCCACTTTGTCCTATAGAGTCACTGTGAGTCAGAATGGAGTCAATACCAACAAGTCAATGGGCAGTCCATGGTATATTCAATATTCTTCACCAACACCATAATTCCAAGGCATCAATTCTTCTTCAGTCTTCCTTATTCATTGTCCAGCTTTCACATGCACATGATGCAATTGAAAATACCATGGCTTGGCCCTGAACACCTTTTATCTCAGCACTGAAGTCACTCCTGAGGTTCACCCTTCAGCCAAAGATTAGACAGGCCCGTAAAACTAAATGAGACTAAATGGGCAGCTCAGGGGTAAGGATGAAAAGGCAGGAGGGGACAGGAAAGCTGGTAATGGGGAACCCAAGGTCAAGAAGGGGTGAGTGTAGACGTATCGTGAGGTTGGCAACAAATGTCATGAAACAATATGTGCATTAATTGTTTAATGAGAAACTAGTTTGCTCTGTAAACCTTCATCTAAAGTACAATAAATAAAATAAATTACCATGGCTTGGGTCAGGCACACCTTAGTCCTCAAGGTGACGTCTTTGCTTTTTAACGTTTTAAAGAGCTCTTTTGCAGCAGATTTGCCCAGTGCGATATGGCATTTGATTTCTTGACTGCTGGTTCCATGGGTTTTGATTGTGGATCCAAGTAAAATGAAATCCTTGACAACTTTAATCTTTTCTCCGTTTATCATGATGTTGCTTATTGGTCCAGTTGTGAGGGCTTTTGTTTTCTTTATGTTGAGGTGTAATCCATACTGAAGGCTGTAGTCTTTGATGTTCATCAGTAAGTGCTTCAAGTCCTCCTTCTTCACTTTCATCAAGCAAGGTTGTGTTGTCAGCATATCAAAAGTTAATGAGTCTTCCTCCAATCCTTATGCTGAGTTCTTTTCTATATAGCCCAGCTTCTAGAATTATTTGCTTAGCATACAGATTGAATAAGTATGGTGAAAGGATAGAACCCTGATGGACATCTTTCCTGACTTTAAGCCACACAATATCCCTTCTGTCCAAACGACTGCCTCTATGTACAGGTTCTGCATGAGTACTATTAAGTGTTCTGGAATTTCCATTCTTCGAAATACTATCCATGATTTTTTATGATCCACACAGCTGAATGCCTTTGCATAGTCAGTAAAACACAGGTAAACATCTTTCAGGTGTTCTCTGCTTTCAGCCGGGATACACCTAACATCAGCAATGATATCTGTCATTCCACATCCTCTTCTGAATCCAGTTTGAATTTCTGGTAGTTCCCCATTGAGGTACTGCAGCAACCGCTTTTGAATGATATTCAGCAAAATTTTACATGTGTGTGATATTAATGATATTGTTCGATAATTTTTTCAAAAGTAGACCACCAGGTTCTTCTTCCTAGTCTAAGTCTGGAAGCTCTGCTGAGACCTGTCCACCATGGGTGACCCTGCTGGTATTCAAAATACTGGTGGCAAAACTTCCAGCATCATGGCGACATGCAGGGCACCACAGTATGGCAAACAGAGACAAGTGGTAGTGTCCTGGTGCTGTAGCATAGCATTGAGTAAGTTACTTAAACCTCTCTGAGCCTATGCTTTTTCATTGTAAAATGGGAAAATTAATAATTCCTAAATTCCCTCACTAATAATAATTTAATTTCTTTGTTATGCTTTAATTAGATCTACTTTTTCTTTAGAATTAGTTTTCAGGATCAATGAAAAATGTTTTTGATTTATAATTTTTCCA
Source organism: Elephas maximus indicus (assembly GCF_024166365.1). Classification (NCBI taxonomy): domain Eukaryota; kingdom Metazoa; phylum Chordata; class Mammalia; order Proboscidea; family Elephantidae; genus Elephas; species Elephas maximus. The sequence continues at coordinate 175,444,754 of NC_064819.1, read as the reverse complement.
TTTGCCAACATTAGAATGATGTGTTTTCTTATAATTTTTTAATTCAAAGATTCAAGTTTGTATGCTACTAGCCTGGGACTTAATCTTTTATGAAATTGGCTGTGTACCCCATAAAATTAAAAGCCCCAAAACCAAACCCACTGCCGTCCAGTCGATTCCGACTCATAGCGAGCCTATAGGGCAGAGCAGAACTGCCCCATAGGGTTTTCAAGGCTCTAAATCTTTATGGGAGCAGACTGCCACATCTTTCTCTCTCGGATTGGCTGCTAGGTTTGAACCACCAACTTTTTGGTTAGCAGCCGAGCACTTAACCCATACAATTAGATTATACAAATGAGCTTTTGGACTACAACTTCTGAGATTTTTGATTAATTAAAGGTTAAAATTGTGTATGGATTTTTTTCAACTTCTTTAACTGAAAGAAGTTGAAATAAAATATGTCATGTACTACTGCCTCAGGCAGTAAAACACTAAACACAGTGTTGCTTCTCTGAGCTCACATAGTGTGATTGTCATCATCAGTTAATGTGACATCCGGAACTAAATCCATCCTCAGTCCAGATATAGGCTCTGGAGCTTGCTTTCATGAACAGATCTGGAGGCTTTCTCATCACTTGCCTCTGTGTGGAATATGCCGCTACATGACTTACCTTTTTAAAACTAACTGGGGACTCACATGCTGCCATAGCCCTTCCCAGGTGTGGTTTCTTGCCCTCCACAAAAATCAATGCCTCTACTGTCTGACTTCTTAGCAGCAAATAAAACATTTTTAACACTAGAAATCATTTCAAGGTACCAATGTGGCTACTTGGATTAATTTCATAGCAAAACATTGCCATCATGTGGAATTTTAGTCTCATGGTGTGACTAAACAATGTTCTGTAAGCCAACCCCTTTCTTACAGAGATTTATGCTTCATACCTCCCAACTCCTCAGAGGCCTGGCTTCTGCTCTTACTCCTCTCTCTATACTCTCACTCCCTCCTGGTTCACTGGCTCCTTTTCTGATGCCCAGGGAACTAAATGGTTTCAAAACTAACATTAAAAAAAGGACAAGAATTGAGAAACAGGGCCCTATAGCTAAACCTCCTTTCAGATAGAGAGGAGCTTGAGCAAGAAACAGGAAGGAATGAGCCCTTATGCTCTTGTCTTCCTCCCACCACCTGGAGGCCCAAATCCTGGCTCCAGGTGCCTTTTAAAAGAGCAAGGACTTGATAATAGAAAGATTAGGACATAGCAAGCTAACAGGAGATTGCAGGAATTCTAGATCATGAGAGGGCAAATAGTAGAGTGGGGCTGGAAAGGAGAGAGATTTGAGAGTTACTTAGAAGTGCAGGGAGTCCTGGTGGCACAGTGGTTAAGATATTGGCTGTTGACTGATTTGAATCTACCACCTGCTGCTTGGAAACTCTATGGGGCAGTTCTACTCTGTGCTACAGGGTTGCTATGAGTCAGAATCAACTCAACAGCAGAGGGTTTGGTTTTGGTTTAGGAGTGCAGTATTTGGTAACAGATTGGATGGCAAAGTCAGAGAGCAATGAGTCAGGATGACTCCCAGGTTTCTAACAAGACGGCGGTGCTCCAACTGAGACAGGGAGAAGAGTGTGGAGCCAATGCAAAACCAAAAACCCAAACCCGTTGCCATCAAGTCGATTCTGACTCATAGCAACCCTACAGGACAGAGTAGAACTGCCTCATACGGTTTCCAAGGAATGGCTGGTGGATTCAAACTGCTGACCTTTTGGTTAGCAGCCGAGCTCTTAACAAATGCACCACCAGGGCTCTGGAGCCATTGCATGAGGATGAATATTATGAGCTTCGTTTTGTACAAACAGAACTGTAGTACTTAAAGCCTATACAACACAATATAGTACCAATATCCTCTCATGTTCCTTAGCAGTCACTTATGTGTTACTCTTATTTCCTCAGATAGGCTATAACTTCCTAAAAGTCATGTACTATTATATTAGTACAGTACTTTATAAAAAGTGACAGTAATAGCAATAATAGCTATCATTTGCATGCTTAGTACATGCCAGAAACTTCGAGATGCAGTGTATTAGTTAATATAGGCCTTCTAGCCATAATCTTTGTGACTCCCACACGATGATTGGGTGGAACTATGCAAGTAAGGTATTTGTGGCCCACCAAGGGGACTGGACAGCTTGCTAATAATGCAAATAAAGTGTATGGAACCCTAACGAGAGGATCGGTCAGTTTTATCATCCCGCTAGGCTTAAAAGAGAGCTAATCCCAGAGCATGAGGGGACCTGACTGCCACTAAGAAGAGCTGGGAGCAGAGCACATCCTTTGGACCCAGGATCCCTGCGCTGAGGTCCTCCTAGACCCGGGAGACACAGAGAGGAGTTATAACACAGAACACAGAGAGAGGCAGCAGAACCAGGACAGAGCGGGAGAGCTGTAACATCGTGGACGGAGAGAAGCAGCGGCAAAGAAATTGTGGCAGCAGAAGCAGCAGAACCAGGAGACAGTGCAGTGGGCTTCCCTCCCCATGCAGTAAGAGATCTGAGCGCTTTTGGGCTGAGACTTGCTGATGGAGTAGGGTGCCTCCAGGCACTTATCGACAGAGCTAAAAGAACTTTGTAACACCTACTCAAGCAGAGCAGAGGTAGATCTACAGGCCAGGAAGAGGCCTCCCTGCGGCACAGCCGGGAAGAGTCTGTTCTGATCAAAGAACTGTATCTTGAGCGTTCCTGAACCTGAATTGTAACCTATTACCTCCCTAATAAACCCCATAATTGTGAGTATGGTCTATGAGTTCTGTGTGGCCATTGCAGTGAATTATCGAACCCAACAGGGAAGTAGAGAGTGCTGTGGGAGGGACGGTTGGTGTCGGAATTGGTAAAAAGGTTGGAGGGTGGAGGTATGTCCACCTTGGGCTCTTGATGCTGATAGTAATCCTCTCTCCCTCCCTTGAAGTTAGAGGTCAGACACCCACGCTGCACCCTTATTACAGTGTCCTGAGAGCTTTCGCTGTACTAATTTAATTGTCACAAAAACCCTGTGGGGTATGTTGTAAAGAAAAGACTCTCCAACTCTATTAAAGTAAAATAAAAATATTTATTGAAGCCAACATGTCATTCAAATGGGGATCGTGAAAGCCTCAGAGGTTTGAAGCTTATGGATCCCGGGGAGGGGTACAAATCCCACATAGTTATAATACCATAGGAGAAACTACAAAACACAATAATCAGAATGGTTTACAGTGATTGAGGTCAATCAAAGGTGGGACAAAGCAAAGTGTGATTTTTAACACTATTGGTTATATTATTACATCTGGAATACATTGGTTGGCTAAAGGACATAATTGCAGAGTCTGTGGTCGCAGAACTGGGGTCTCATGACCTTCACAGAACAATGGCATGATGTTGGCATGACAATATTGTCAGCAACAAGTTATTAAACATTACCTCACGCAGAGCATAAGATCTCCTGGGAAGAGCTAACACAAAGAGTTTTCCGTAAGGTTTGGTTACTGATTCACAATCTTAGCCTAACCACAAAACCTTAATAATGGGGTTGGTTTCTAAGCAACAGGGTTTAAATCTGTGTGAAAAGTTACACTTAAGCTTTAGCATTTGTTCAGAGATTTTATTTTAGGTCAGAAGCCTCTTTTGATTTTATATCCCATATCGGGTAGGTACTTTTGTTATTCCTATTTTGCACATGAGGAAACTGATCTTGTTCAAGTTAACAAAGTAAGTGAGTGTTTAATATTCTTTGAATTGCATTAGATATTGTTACTGAAGACTATCAAAAACATGTAACATTCTGACAGCCATAATCATAAAAAACATCAAACATCTTTGTCTATTTATGAGATCACTATGGCATCAGATCTTGAAGGTATTAAATTTCTGGGCATCAGATACTTAAATTTTTACTGTGTTACTGGATGAATTTTGCCATGCCATACCAACCAACATCCAGTTATTACAAAATATTGCAGATGATTAGTTATGGGTGTCATTCATTACACATTTCATACATATAGGACAAGATAATCTTTTCTTCCTCAGGTTGGTGTTAAAGAAGATGAAGATATTAGTGAGGAAGAACCTGAAGAAGAGGAAGATGATAGTATTGACAACATCCTTGAAGAAGAATTTCCAAAAGAAGAGGAAGACATGAGTGAGGAAGATGAAGAACAGGAAATTGATGCCACTGAACGCCTGAGAAGTGAAGTGGGAGAAAAATTTGAAGCAGATATGAGTAATTTACAAATAATACAGGTTACTACTTTTCTTTCATTTTCATGATTCAAAAAAGTAACATTTAATTTTCACCACATTAAAAAAAAGTAACATTTGGTATGTGTGTGGTTACATAGGTAGATATGGATGCATATATGTATATAGGAAGACATGTGAGTAAATGCACGTGCCTGTGGAGGTGTAATTATATGCATATGTATACACCTATTTGTGTATGCTGCATGTATATCCACGTATACAACAAACCACATGGGGGGCACAGTTATGGAGGCTTCCTAGACATACCCAAACAGCTCATGGGGTTGGTTCACTGGGTCAAAAAGCTTGAGGCCATAGTCTCAGGGGACAACTTAGTCAACTGGCATATAACATAGTTCACAAAGATAATGTTCTACATCCGAGTTTGGTGAGTAGCATCTGGGGTCTTAAAAGCTGGGGGGAGGGGGGACATCCAAGTACTACTATTGATCTCTGCTCATATGGAGCAAAAGAGAATAAAGGAAATCAAAGCCTCAAAGAAGAAACTAGTCCATGGGACTAAGAGCCCACATGAATCACAACCTTTTCTAACCTGAGACCAGAAGAGCTAGATGGTGCCTGGCTACCATTACTGACCTTCTGACCAGGGACACAATCAAAGGTCCCAGATAGAATGGGAGAAAAATATAGAACGAAACTAAAATTCCTAAAAAAAAAAAAAGCCAGACCTAGTGGACAGATAGAGACTAGAGGAACCCCTGAGACTATTGCCCTAGATACATTTTGAACTTGGAATTGAAGCTATTTCTGGAGGTCACATTTCAGCCAAATAATAGGTTCGCTTATGAAATAAATAATATCACCTTTGCGTAATGTGCCCCCTTAAACAATTAACTAACCATATGAGACCAAACAGTTACCCAAAACCAAAAATGAGACGGCAAGGAGGGAAAGCGAAGCTAGATCAATAGAAACAGAACAAACAGAATGGAAATAACAAGAATGCTGACTCATTGTAAAAATTGTAACCAATGGCACAGAACAATTTGTATAAAAATTGTTAAAGGTGAACCTAATTCGCTGTGTACACTTTCACCTAGAACACAATAAAATGTTATTTAAAAAAAAAGTAATATTTTAAAATGAAATGAAAACAATTTGGTTTATGCCTTAGTTTTGTTTTTTGTATGTTTTAAAACAAATATATTTTAGGGCTGTATTTCCTTTTGTCAGCCCCACTTATAATTACGAAAACAGATTTATAAATCAAAGGCAACCTGGAAGCCACAGGATCAGAAGTTTGAACAGCCAGCACGTAGCCGCTCAGAAGCTGAAAAACATTTGTTCTTTAGACTGAGTCAGGAGCCCTGGTGGTACAGTGGTTAAAGTGCTCAGCTGCTAACTGATAGATCAGCAGTTCAAACCTACCAGCTGCTCCAAGGGAGAAAAGACCTGGTGATGTGCTCCTGTGGAAGATTGCAGCCTAGGAAACCCTGTGGTGCAGCTCTGCTCTGTCCTATAGGGTCACAGTGAGTTGGAATCAACTCGAAGGCCCACAACAGACTGAGGCAGTCAGTTGCTAGCTGTGTCTATGTGCTGCGTGACTCAATACTACCAGCCTTTTCCTCACTGAATATATTTGGTTTTATGCTTTTACTGCTTAGGATGAATTTGAGAAGTTTTTGATACCGATAATTCACATTAACGGAGCTCGAAAAACCCACATTGTACAATATGTGTTGAACACCAAAGTGAAGCCACTGGTGGAAAATCGTGCAAGCATTTTTGAGAAATGTTATCCAATAGCACCACATCTTGCCCAGAAAATGCTCAACCTTACCTACAAATATATAAGCTCATTTGGATATTGGGACCCTGTCAAGGTAATGTCAGCAAATGCATTGGAACCATGCTCTTTCTGTACTTTTTTTTTTTTTTTAAGATATTCTAGGAAAAAGACAATGGATAATATCAAAAGTCGTAAGCATTGTACAGTATTCTTAACTAGATATAAAAATATTTGGTTGTTTTGCCTTTCTGATGTGGAAAAAATAGTTGAAGGATTTAATTTCTTTCGTCTCTTTCTGTAGCAATAACCTAATTAAAACTTGGTTTTACCTTTGTAGTAGTGGAAATATTAAACTAGTGATCTACCACTACCTTGCTGTCTAATTTTAGGGAGGTCATTTAGCCTCTGTCATTCTGCTTCCTCACCTTTATTATGGAAGAATATTGCCACTAGGTCTTTGTGATCAAATGCAAGAGTGATAAAACCTTCTGGAAAGTGTAAAACACCACCCAAAATAATGTTTTTAACAGTTAATGCTCATAACAAACTCATTTCTAAGTACTGTTCCAAAAAACAATGTTGTTGTTATTAGGTGCTGTCGAGTCGGTTCCAACTCATAGCTACCCTGTGTACAACAGAACGAAATGCTCCAGTCCTGCCCCGTCCTCACAGTCATTCTATGCAGTGTCAACAAACAGATTTAATTCCACTGGAATTCAATAGCTTCAAACGTAGGGTGATTTTCAGCAAGTCTTAAGAACACATTGGTCACAGTTTTAGTCTCTGGGGAATAAGCAGTGGACAAAACAGGCAAGGTTCCTTTTATCATAGAGCTTATATTTAGTTAGGTTGGGGAGGGCGGATAGGCAGTACATAAATAAATAAATACAATTATGTCAGATAGTGCTAAGTGCTATAAAGACAATAAAAGTGTAATGTTGGAGTCCTGGGTGGTACAAATGGTTAATGTGCTTGGCTGCTAACCAAAAGGTCTACCCAGAGGCACCTAGAAAGAAAAGCCTTACTTCCAAAAAAAATCAACCATTGAAAACACTATAGAGCACAGCCCTACTCTGACACACATGGGGTGGCCATGAGTCAGAAACAACTCAGCAGCAACTGGCTTTGGTCAATGTGATGACTGGGTGCAGAAGCTGCTTTAGATGAGACACCTAAATGATGAGGAGGAGCCATGCAAACAGAGTGAGCAGCAAGTATAAAAGCTTTAATGCAAGAATAAGTTTCTCATGTTTGAGGAACAGAAAGAAGGCCAGTGCAGGTGGAGTTTAATGAGTGGGGAGGAGCGTGGTATGAGAGGATGTTGAAGAGAGAAACCAGACTCAAACCAAACCCACTGCCATGAGTAGATTCTGACTCACTGGACCCTATAGGACAGAGTAGAACTGCCCCATAGGGTTTCCAAGGCTGTAGATTTTACAGAAGCAGGCTGCCACATCTTTCTCCCATGGAGCGGCTGATGGGTTTGAACTGCCACCCTTTCAGTTAGGAGTCAAGCGCTTTAACCACTGCACTAATAGGGCTCCTTGTTGAAGAGAGAAGCCAGGTTTAAATCACATAAGCAGAATAAGCCAAGTGCAATGGGACACCAGTACCATGACTTTGGATTTTCTTTGAAGGGCAGTGGGATGCCACTGGAAGGTTGAGAATGGGAGAGTGACAATATGTTATTTAGGATTTACTTCTGCTGGATAGAATAGGGAGGTGCAACAGTTAATCACTTGGCTGGTAACCAAAAGGTTGGCAGTTCGAACGCACCCAGCAGCCCTAAGGGACAAGAAAACCTATGGGGCAGTTCTACTCTGTCACATGGGGTTGCTGTCTGTCGTAATTGACTCAACAGCACCTAACAACAACAGATAGGAAAGAACGCAGAGTTATAAGAATGGGATCTCAGAGGTTGAAGGAGCTCTCAGGTTGCTTAGGCCCACCACTCAATCCAAACCTGAGTCACGTCACAACTTTTAACCAATATTCATTCATTCCACCTCTAACAGAGAACTCACTCCTCCAGGTGCTGCCCATCCAATATTCTAACAGCTCTATCCCTTGAAAAAATTTTTTTTCTTATATTGAGTATAAGTTCTGCCCTTTTAAGTCCCACTTTAATATCTACTACCTAAATATAGAAGAAACACATTAAACTTCCTCCACATGAAAATTTTCAGATACTTAAAAACAGCTTTCATATCCCCTTTTAGTTTTCAATTTTCCAAAAAAAATCCTCAGTTCCTACCATTGTTCCTCATATAACATGGCTTCGAGTCTCCAAAACTCCAAGTCTTTCTCTCCTGAACTCATTCCAGTTGGTCTGTACCCTTGAAAATAGAGGTAGAACTGAGCACATTTTTCTTGGTGGCCTTAGACACTCACATTAGAGCAGGTATGACCATCGATGTTATTCTAAATAGTGTAATTTTAAATGTAGCCTAAGATAGTGCGTTAGTTATCCATTGCTTCATAACAAATTAATAAAATTTTTTTTTAAAAAACTTAGCTCAAAACCCACCCACTGCCGTCGAGTCGATTCTGACTCATAGTGACCCTATAAGACAGAGTAGAACTGCCCCATAGAGTTTCCAAGGAGCGCCTGGAGGATTTGAACTGCCAACTTCTTGGTTAGCAGCTGTAGCACTTAACCACTGCACCACCAGAGTTTCCTAGCTTAAAAACAGCACACATTATCTCACATTTTCTGGGGGTTAGGAATTTGTGAGTGATTCAGCTGAGATTCTAGCTCACAATCTCCCATGTGGTTACAACTGAGATGTCAAGGGGCTGCAGTCATCTGAAAGCTTGACTGGGGATGGAGGATCTGCTTCCAAGATGGCTCACTAATACGGCTGTTGGCAGGAGTCCTCAGTTGCTCACTGGCTGTTAGCAGGAGACCTTAATTCCTCACCATGTGGGCCTTCCCATAAGCTGCTTGAGAGTCCTCACAACATGGCTACTAACTTCTCCCAGAGTGAGCAATCCAACAGAAAGAATTTACAATATCTTTTGTGACCTAGTCTCTAAGTTTCCACACTGTCATTCGTACTTTAATCTGTTTGTTAGAAGTGAGTCACTAAGTTCAGCGCACACTCAAAAGGAGGAGGATTAGTTTCTACCTCTTGAAGGGAGGTAATATTTTAAAAGCACCACAGATGGCATTCATTTATTGTTAGGCAGGCCACATTGTGGTAATATTTTAAAAGCACCACAGATTCATTTATTGTTAGGCAGGCCACATTGTGGTAATATTTTAAAAGCACCACAGATGGCATTCATTTATTGTTAGGCAGGCCACATTGTGGACTTATACTGCACTTAGAGGCAGCCAAGATCCCTAGCTTATTTTTCACACAATGCGTCTCTCTTACCTGTGTTTGTGAAGTTGGAGTTTTTTTTCCCAACTGTCATTTCAACATAAAACTTTAGAAGCCCTGATTAGTCATATCTCCTAGCTGCATGTGACCTGCTCACTAGACCAATGTACCTTCTTATCTTCACCTGAGATACACAGTGGATAAGACCATGGCCTCTGGAGCCAGAGTGCCTGAGTTCAAAAACCAAGACATACTAGATAAGTGACCTTGGAAAAATTACTTAACCTCTAGGATCCATTGCCTTTTGCAAAATGAGAAAATAGGAATAGTTCCCACCTTACAATATTGTTAACAAGGGTTGAATGAGCTAAATGGAGTAAGGTGCTTGGCTCTTTGTAACTTCTCAATTAATATATGTTGTTGCTATTAATATGTATTACTATTGTTGGTCACTGATAAAAAAAATATTTTGGAGGACAGGATCAAGGATGGGCTCAGGTGCATGTTACTTAAAACATCCTGTCTTGTTGATTTTGAGACAATCAGTTTCAATTCTACTTAACTGTGCTATGATGTTCTTTATCTTAACCACAGGATATGAAGAGAAACCTTTCAAAATATCATGTTGAAATATAGACACATTATGATAGTTCTCTCCAGAGAGAATTGGATAGAGTTAAGCATGTATCAGTTTCATTTTAAAAGCCTTTGAAAAATAGCCATGCCTTAACCTTCTCTGAAATGGGCAAGAAAGGACAAGAACTAAGCAGGCAAAGTCAGAGTATTATTTGGGGAGAAAGAAGGCTCAGATCCAAACACAGTTTGAATTTTCACAAAAACGCCTTTTGGAGAAATGAGTGCATGGTGATAAGAAGGGTTTAAGCATATAAATAGACATTTATCAGGGCTGTTGGAAATCTTGCTGGGTGTCTGACAATTTGATATTGCTAATTTTGATGATACCATGACATTCCGACCTACAGATGCGCAAGGATACATGCTAAATATTTTCAGCAACAGCAGAAACAACTGAAAGAATTTACACTTAACTAGGGAATTTGAAATGGAATCACTAAACTTTCAGCTTTTCTTTTATTACCAAGTGTATGGCATACAGCAGTCACTCCCACCCTACTCTTGAATTTCTGCGTATCATTCTACTTAGCAGTCAATGCTAGCCATGAGTTTTACTCCAGCTCAAGGATGGTGATGTTGACAATGCCACTGACCTGTGACAGCTGTCCTGATGTAGCTCTAGAAAAACCAAAACCAAACCAGTTGCTGTCCAGTCGATTCTGACTCATAGCGGCTCTGGGGGAGGAGAACTAGTAACCTACCATTCTGCACCTAGTCTGTCAAGTCCAGGGATGGCTGATGCTTGTCATCTGATGCTATAAAAAAGACATTAAAGCCTAGCACCAGTTAATTACCCAGTCCTCATCATCACCAATCCGAGATGTTGGACCACTCCCTCTGTCCCATTCCATACTACACCTTAGGCTGCCTTTTGTGGGTGTTTTTCCCTTTCCTGGCTTCCCTTAATGATTATATGAATATAATTTCATCTGCACAAAAATGTGCAAGATAACCCAGTGGGATTCTCCCTGCCAGTATACTCCAAAAGATTCCCGCTTCAGAAATTGTTATGGATTGAATTGTGTCCTCCCAAAATATGTGTTGGTACCCTAACTCCTATACCTGTGGATGTAATCCCATTTGGGAATGAGTATCCTTTATTATGTTAATGAGGCCATATCAGTGTAAGGTGTGTCCTAAACCTAACTACTTCTGAGTTATGAAGAGAGCAGATTAGACACAGGAGGAAGCATATACAGAAGGAAAGACAAACTCTATCTGATGACAGCAGAGACAGATGAATCAACAAGCCCTAGAACTCCAAGGATTGCCAGCTACTAGAAGCTCAAATAGACAAGAAAGGACCTCCCCCTAGAGTCACATCCTGAATTTGGACTTCTAGCCTCCCAAAGAGAAGCTCTGGTTGTGCAGTGGTTAAGCTCTGGGCTGCTAACTGAAAGGTCAGATGTTTGAACCCTCCAGCTGTTCTGTGGTAGAAAGATGTGGCGGTCTGTTTCTGTAAAGACTACAGCCTTGGAAACCCTGTGGGGGCAGTTCTACTCTGTCCTATAAGGTCACTGTGAGTTGGAATCAACTGGATGGCCACGGGTTTATGACATATATAAAAAGTTGCCATCAAGTCAATTCCGACTCATAGCAACCCTATAGGACAGAGTAGAACTTCCGTATAGGGTTTCCAAGGCTGTAATCTTCACAGAACCAGATTGCCACATCTTTCTCCTGAGGAGTAGTTGGTGGGTTCAAGCTGCTGACTTTTGGTTAGCAGCCAAGCGCTTAGCCACTTCGTCACCAGGTCTCCTTAAATGTCATAAACTGAAACCCCACTGAGAAGAAGTAAATTGATTGCATGTGGGTGTAAAATAATTTGTACTTTTTACAGTTTAGTTTAATATTTTATTATAATTTTCTTACTCTGTAAGAACAATTTTTTTATTTTACAAATTTTTAAAAATGTATTTGGGGGGAGGCGGGGCCAAGATGGCGGACGAGGTGGATGCTACCGCGGATCCCTCTTGCAACAAAGACTCGGAAAAACAAGTGAATCGATCACATACATAACAATCTACGAACTCTGAACAACAAACACAGATTTAGAGACGGAGAACGAACAAATATGGGGAGGCAGCGATTGTTTTCAGAGCCTGGAGCCAGCTTACCAGTCAGGTGACCTTCGGCGCCCGATTTGGGGCAGAGCCCGGGGGGCAGATGGCACAAACAAGGGGTCCAGCCCTAGCCCCCGAACTCATTCCGGGAGGGGGCCCAGCTGGTTCGCACAGGCGGTGTGGCAGCGCAGCCGGTGGGAGAAGTCCCCGGGAGGCAGTGACTGGTCTTGGAGCGGGGAGAGCAGCGTCCCAGCCGGGGAGCCGTCCCGTCAGGATTTTGGCAGCGCGGGCGCGGCAAAAGCGCGGGGAGCAGCTCCATCCCCCTGAACTGACCCCGGGGGGGGGTCCAGCCGGTTCGCGCGGGCGGCGTGGTGGCGCAGCCCATGGGAGAAGTCCCCAGGAGGCAGTGACTGGTCTTGGAGCGGGGAGAGCGGCGTCCCAGCCGGGACGCGCGGTCGCGGAGCAGGCGTGGGGAGCTGCTCCGCTCTCCTGAGCCAACCCCGGGGGAGGCCGAGCTGGTTCTCGGGGGCGGCGTGGCAACGCGGCTGGTGGGACGGGGAGTCCCTGGGGGGCAGCGACTGATTTTGGAGTCGGGAGTGCACCATCCCAGTAGGGGAGCCTTAACCTTGGGCGTGGGGCTGACAGCGGAGGATCTGACCGTGACTCCAGCGGGCCAGACCCCCCGGGGGCAATCTCCACACAGCCAGCACACATAGGCGACGCGCCCCGCGGAAATCTCAGATATAACAGTCATTCCAAGCAAGACAAGCAACTCTGGCTATATTCTGAGGTGCCACTCTCCTATCTCTCTGATCCCTCCCCCACCCTCCCCAGGCGGCTTCATTAACATCCGAATAGCCTGAGCCAGAGGGAGAACTCTGATAGGGATCTGACTGCATTTTTTTTTTTAGCAGATTTTCTGGAAAAACTAGTTTCCCAGTGATGGCTCAGAGACAGCAGTCCATATCAAATCACATAAAGAAGCAGACCATGACAGCTTCTCCAACCCCCCAAACAAAAGAATCAAAATCTTTCCCAAATGAAGATACAATCCTGGAATTATCAGATACAGAATATAAAAAACTAATTTACAGAATGCTTCAAGACATCACAAACGAAATAAGGCAAACTGCAGAAAAAGCCAAGGAACACACTGATAAAACTGTTGAAGAACTCAAAAAGATTATTCAAGAACATAGTGGAAAAATTAATAAGTCGCAAGAATCCACAGAGAGACAACATGTAGAAATCCAAAAGATTAACAATAAAATTACAGAATTAGACAACGCAATAGGAAGTCAGAGGAGCAGACTCGAGCAATTAGAATGCAGAATGGGACATCTGGAGGACCAGGGAATCAACACCAACATAGCTGAAAAAAAATCAGATAAAAGAATTAAAAAAAATGAAGAAACCCTAAGAATCATGTGGGACTCTATGAAGAAGGATAACTTGCGAGTGATTGGAGTCCCAGAACAGGGAGGGGGGACAGAAAACACAGAGAAAATAGTTGAAGAACTGACACAAAACTTCCCTGACATCATGAAAGACGAAAGGATATCTATCCAAGATGCTCATCGAACCCCATTTAAGATTGATCCAAAAAGAAAAACACCAAGACATATTATCATCAAACTCACCAAAACCAAAGATAAAGAGAAAATTTTAAAAAGCAGCCAGGGAGAAAAGAAAGGTTTCCTTCAAGGGAGAATCAATAAGAATAAGTTCAGACTACTCAGCAGAAACCATGCAGGCAAGAAGGGAATGGGACGACATATACAGAGAAAAACTGCCAGCCAAGGATCATATATCCAGCAAAACTCTCTCTGAAATATGAAGGCGAAATTAAGATATTTACAGATAAACACAAGTTTAGAGAATTTCCAAAAACCAAACCAAAGCTACAAGAAATACTAAAGGAAATTGTTTGGTCAGAAAACCAATAATATCAGATACCAGCACAACACAAGGTCACAAAACAGAACGTCCTGATATCCACTCAAATAGGGAAATCACAAAAACAAACAAATTAAGATTAATTAAAAAAAAAATACACATAACAGGGAATCATGGAAGTCAATAGGTAAAAGATCACAATAATCAAAAAGAGGGACTAAATACAGGAGGCATTGAACTGCCATATGGAGAGTGATACAAGGAGATATAGAACAATACAAGTTAAGTTTCTACTTAGAAAAATAGGGGTAAATAATAAGGTAACCACAAAAAGGTATAACAACTCCATAACTCAAGATAAAAGCCAAGAAAAACGTAACGACTCAACTAACATAAAGTCAAACACTATGAAAATGAGGATCTCACAATTTACTAAGAAAAACGCCTCAGCACAAAAAAGTAGGTGGAAAAATGAAATTGTCAACAACACACATAAAAAGGCATCAAAATGACAGCACTAAAAACTTATTTATAATTACGCTGAATGTAAATGGACTAAATGCACCAATAAAGAGACAGAGAGTCACACACTGGATAAAGAAACACGATCCATCTATATGCTGCCTACAAGAGACACACCTTAGACTTAGAGACACAAACAAACTAAAACTCAAAGGATGGAAAAAAATGTATCAAGCAAACAATAAGCAAAAAAGAAGAGGAGTAGCAATATTAATTTCTGACAAAATAGACTTTAGACTTAAATCCACCACAAAGGATAAAGAAGGACACTATATAATGATAAAAGGGACAATTGATCAGGAAGACATAACCATATTAAATATTTATGCACCCAATGACAGGGCTGCAAGATACATAAATCAAATTTTAACAGAATTGAAAAGTGAGATAGACACCTCCACAATTATAGTAGGAGACTTCAACACACCACTTTCGGAGAAGGACAGGACATCCAGTAAGAAGCTCAATAGAGACACGGAAGACCTACTTACAACAATCAACCAATTTGACCTCATTGACTTATACAGAACTCTCCACCCAACTGCTGCAAAGTATACTTTTTTTTCTAGCGCACATGGAACATTCTCTAGAATAGACCACATATTAGGTCATAAACCTTTGCAGAGTCCAAAACATCGAAATATTACAAAGCATCTTCTCAGACCACAAGGCAATAAAACTAGAAATCAATAGCAGAAAAACTAGGGAAAAGAAATCAAATACCTGGAAACTGAACAATACCCTGCTGAAAAAAGACTGGGTTATAGAAGACATCAAGGAGGGAATAAGGAAATTCATGGAATGCAACGAGAATGAAAATACTTCCTATCAAAACCTCTGGGACACAGCAAAAGCAGTGCTCAGAGGCCAATTTATATCGATAAATGCACACATACAAAAAGAAGAAAGAGCCAAAAGCAGAGAACTGTCCCGACAACTTGAACAAATAGAAAGTGAGCAACAAAAGAACCCATCAGGCACCAGAAGAAAACAAATAATAAAAATTAGAGCTGAACTAAATGAATTAGAGAACAGAAAAACAATTGAAAGAATTAACAAAGCCAAAAGCTGGTTCTTTGAAAACATTAACAAAATTGATAAACCATTGGCTAGACTGACTAAAGAAATACAGGAAAGGAAACAAATAACCCGAATAAGAAACGAGAAGGACCACATCACAACAGAACCAAATGAAATTAAAAGAATCATTTCAGATTACTACGAAAAATTGTACTCTAACAAATTTGAAAACCTAGAAGAAATGGATGAATTCTTGGAAAAACACTACCTACCTAAACTAACACATTCAGAAGTAGAACAACTAAATAGACCCATAACAAAAAAAGAGATTGAAACGGTAATCAAAAAACTCCCAACAAAAAAAGCCCTGGCCCGGACGGCTTCACTGCAGAGTTCTACCAAACTTTCAGAGAAGAGTTAACACCACTACTACTGAAGGTATTTCAAAGCATAGAAAATGACGGAATACTACCCAACTCATTCTATGAAGCCACCATCTCCCTGATACCAAAACCAGGTAAAGACATTACAAAAAAAGAAAATTATAGGCCTATATCCCTCATGAACATAGATGCAAAAATCCTCAACAAAATTCTAGCCAATAGAATCCAACAACACATCAAAAAAATAATTCACCATGATCAAGTGGGATTTATACCAGGTATGCAAGGCTGGTTTAATATCAGAAAAACCATTAATGTAATCCATCACATAAATAAAACAAAAGACAAAAACCACATGATCTTATCAATTGATGCAGAAAAGGCATTTGACAAAGTCCAACACCCATTTATGATAAAAACTCTTACCAAATAGGAATTGAAGAAAAATTCCTCAACATAATAAAGGGCATTGCAAAGCCAACAGCCAATATCACTCTAAATGGAGAGAACCTGAAAGCATTTCCCTTGAGAACGGGAACCAGACAAGGATGCCCTTTATCACTGCTCTTATTCAACATCGTACTTGAAGTCCTAGCCAGGGCAATTAGGCTAGACAAAGAAATAAAGGGTATCCGGATTGGCAAGGAGGAAGTAAAGTTATCACTATTTGCAGATGACATGATCTTATACACAGAAAACCCTAAGGAATCCTCCAGAAAACTACTGAAACTAATAGAAGAGTTTGGCAGAGTCTCAGGTTATAAAATAAACATACAAAAATCACTTGGATTCCTCTACATCAACAAAAAGAACACCGAAGAGGAAATAACCAAATCAATACCATTCACAGTAGCCCCCAAGAAGATAAAATACTTAGGAATAAATCTTACCAAGGATGTAAAAGACCTATACAAAGAAAACTACAAAGCTCTACTACAAGAAATTCAAAAGGACATACTTAAGTGGAAAAACATACCTTGCTCATGGATAGGAAGACTTAACATAGTAAAAATGTCTATTCTACCAAAAGCCATGTATACATTTAACGCACTTCCGATCCAAATTCCAATGTCATATTTTAAGGGGATAGAGAAACAAATCACCAAGTTCATATGGAAGGGAAAGAAGCCCCGGATAAGTAAAGCATTACTGAAAAAGAAGAAGAAAGTGGGAGGCCTCACTCTATCTGATTTCAGAAGCTCTTATACAGCCACAGTAGTCAAAACAGCCTGGTACTGGTACAACAACAGGCACATAGACCAATGGAACAGAATTGAGAACCCAGATATAAATCCATCCACATACGAGCAGCTGATATTTGACAAAGGACCAGTGTCAGTTAATTGGGGAAAAGATAGTCTTTTTAACAAATGGTGCTGGCATAACTGGATATCCATTTGCAAAAGAATGAAAGAGGACCCATACCTCACACCATGCACAAAAACTAACTCCAAGTGGATCAAAGACCTAAACATAAAGACTAAAACGATAAAGATCATGGAAGAAAAAATAGGGACAACCCTAGGAGCCCTAATACAAGGCATAAACAGAATACAAAACATTACCAAAAATGATGAAGAGAAACCAGATAACTGGGAGCTCCTAAAAATCAAACACCAAGAGTAAAAAGACCACCTACAGACTGGGAAAGAATTTTCAGCTATGACATCTCAGACCAGCGCCTGATCTCTAAAATCTACATGATCCTGTCAAAACTCAACCACAAAAAGACAAACAACCCAATCAAGAAGTGGGCAAAGGATATGAACACACATTTCACTAAAGAAGATATTCAGGCAGCTAACAGATACATGAGAAAATGCTCTCGATCATTAGCCATTAGAGAAATGCAAATTAAAACTACGATGAGATTCCGTCTCACTCCAACAAAAAAAAAAACAAGGCTGGCATTAATCCAAAAAACACAAAATAATAAATGTTGGAGAGGCTGCGGAGAGATTGGAACTCTTATATACTGCTGGTGGGAATGTAAAATGGTACAACCACTTTGGAAATCTATCTGGTGTTATCTTAAACAGTTAGAAATAGAACTACCATACAACCCAGAAATCCCACTCCTGGGAATATACCCTAGAGAAATAAGAGCCTTCACACAAACAGATATATGCACACCCATGTTTATTGCAGCTCTGTTTACAATAGCAAAAAGTTGGAAGCAACCAAGGTGTCTGTCAACGGATGAATGGGTAAATAAATTGTGGTATATTCACACAATGGAATACTACGCATCGATAAAGAACAGTGACAAGTCTGTGAAACATTTCATAACATGGAGGAACCTGGAAGGCATTATGCTGAGCGAAATGAGTCAGAGGCAAAAGGACAAATATTGTATAAGACCACTATTATAAGATCTTGAGAAATAGTAAACCTGAGAAGAACACATACTTTTGTGGTTACGGGGGGGGGGGAGGGTGGGAGAGGGTTTTTTATTGATTAATCAGTAGATAAGAACTGCTTTAGGTGAAGGGAAAGACAACACTCAATACATGGAAGGTCAGCTCAATTGGACTGGACCAAAAGCAAAGAAGTTTCCGGGATAAAATGAATGCTTCAAAGGTCAGCGGAGCAAGTGCGGGGGTCTGGGGAACATGGTTTTCGGGGACTTCTAAGTCAATTGGCAAAATAATTCTATTATGAAAACATTCTGCATCCCACTTTGAAATGTGGCGTCTGGGGTCTTAAATGCTAACAAGCGGCCATCTAAGATGCATCAATTGGTCTCAACCCACCTGGAGCAAAGGAAAATGAAGAACACCAAGGCCACACGACAACTAAGAGCCCAAGAGACAGAAAGGGCCACATGAACCAGAGACCTACATCATCCTGAGACCAGAAGAACTAGTTGGTGCCCGGCCACAATCGATGACTGCCCTGACAGGGAGCACAACAGAGAACTCCTGAGGGAGCAGGAGATCAGTGGGATGCAGACCCCAAATTCTCATAAAAAGACCATACTTAATGGTCTGACTGAGACTAGAGGAATCCCGGCGGCAATGCTCCCCAGACCTTCTGTTGGCACAGGACAGAAACCATCCCCGAAGACAACTCATCAGACATGAAAGGGACTGGTCAGCGGGGGGGAGAGAGACGCTGATGAAGAGTGAGCTAATTATATCAGGTGGACACTTGAGTTGTGTTGGCAACTCTTGTCTGGAGGAGGGATGGGAGGATAGAGAGAGAGGGAAGCTGGCAAAATTGTCACGAAAGGAGAGACTGAAAGGGCTGACTCAATAGGGGGAGAGCAAGTGGGAGTAGGGAGTAAGATGTGTGTAAACTTATATGTGACAGACTGATTGGATTTGTAAACGTTCACTTGAAGCTTAATAAAAGTTAATTAAAAAAAATGTATTTGGGGAAAATGCTGTTTAAAGTAAAACTAACTTATGAATTCAATTGTGTATATATTGCAGCTAAGTGAAGGAGAGACAATCAAGCCATTTGAAAGCCCAGAGAATCCAAGTTTTCCTGTAATCCATCGTCAGTATATTTATTTTTTATCTAGTAAGGAAAGTAAAGAAAAGTTTATGAAGAATCCAATCAAATATATTCGCCAGCCCAAACCCAAGCCGACGATGCCCATTAGGATTGCAGTCGTGGGGCCTCCAAAATCTGGAAAAACTACAGGTGAGGGTGTGTTTGCCTGTTTTCCTCAAGCATAAACTGTTATGCTTGTGGATCCTTAAAATAGTGACAACCCTTGCCACTTCTCCAGGAAACCAACTATCAAAATGGACTCAAAAAGAGACAAAAACCCCCAAATACACCAGTAACACTGAAGAAAAGGCATTGAAAAGTATGACCCAACTCCTAAATATCCCAGAATCAAATGGTTTTAGAGGAAACTTATATTGAACTTTCAAAAAATTAAAAATTCAAAGAACAGTAATATCTGTGTTTTTGAAAGCTTTTTTCAGAGCAGTGAAAAAGACAGTAAGCTCCCCAATTCATTTTTAGTTTATTTTTTATTAAGAAGTCTAGTCCATATAATCAAAAAGGTATAAGAGAATACAAGTTCATTTTTAAATTAACATAGCTCTGATACCAAAATCTAATGAAGGTAGTGCACGAAATTAAAACTTAACATCACTTATAAACACGGAATCAAATCTAAATAAAATACTAGAAAATCGATGATAATATATTAAAATATATTTGCATAGTAATTCTGTTAAAGGAATATATTGATATAACCAATTATGTTAATAGATTAAAGGATAAAAAGCGATGATTAATCATTGCTGGAAAAGGCATTTGATAAACTGTATTCGTGTAATGTTTGAATTTTGTATTACTTTAGACTGTGATTTTTTTTTTTTAAAAAAGGCAAATAATCTAACAATAGTTTGGTTGTAGTTTTTCAAGATGGCATGAGAACAACATGAACAGTGGTTGGTCGTGCAGTGAGGATACAAGAGAAAGGACAAATAAACAAGCTATTTCAAAGGCAAAAAACAATAGGATTTAATGACTGACTGAATAGAAAATGAAGAGAGATCATTTCAAAGATTAATTTGTCACCAGGAATAATAAGGGGAGTTTTGTTTTCCAGCTCTTCAGCTGAAAAGAGGAAAAATTTGTTTTGTCCATTTAAAATGTTTACCATGACAAAAGGGCCTTAATAGTTGTATTCTAAATGTTCAGAATTTCTAAAGTGTACATTTCTAAATATTCGTATTTCCCCAAGGAAAGCAGAACATGTCTATTCAAAATAAAATCCCACATCCAGAGCAAAAGGTGAAAATAGAGACAGGGCAATCTGATTTCGCAATCTTTGTAGAAGTTAGAAGTTTTTTTTAATTAGATGTCACATTTTAAAAGCTTAATTATTTTTAGAACTTTAAAAATAGCGTTCTGAGCCCAGAGTGTGTGGCAAAGCTGAGGTTAAGGGTCCTGTGGCTGTCATAGGGGGCTTCCCCTTTGGGTGCCCTGGACTGTGGTCCTGGGTCAGTCCACATTCTCCATGGGACAGGTTGGGCTCCCTTGCGTGTCCTCTGCCCACTGCTGTCTCCAGGCAATGCTCATAAACCACACATGACAGAGCATGACCACATTTAATAATCACTAGATGCCATTGCTTTGGGTCTCACTTAGGAGAAGCAGAAACCAATATGAGTCCTGTTTCAGCCAATGGCACTGCCTTTGTTATCTAGTGCTGCTGTAACAAATATCACAAGTGAATGGCTTTAAGAAACAGAAATTTATTTTCTCACAGTTTAGGAAACCAGAAATCTGGATTCAGGGTGGCAGCTCTAGAGGAAGACTTTCTCTCTCTGTCGGCTTAGAGGAAGGTCCATGTCTATTTGAGCTGCTGCTCCTAGGCAATCTTCATGTTGCTTGGCAACTCTCTTCCCCCATCTCTGCTTCTTTGCCTTGCTTGTTTAATCTCTTTCATATCTCAAAAGAGATTGACTCAAGATACACTCTACACTAATCCTGCCTCACTAACATAAAGACAATCCATTCCCAAATGGGATTATAACTGCAGGCATAGAGGTTAGGATTTACATCACATATTTTGGGGGGACATAATTCAATCCATAACATGCATCATCTTTGTGACCTTGGACAAGTCATTCCACTTTAGTGGACTTCAATTGCTTCATCTATAAAATAGGAATTTCAATATCTATTTCAGCCATCTGATGGAATAGTTGAAAATACCAAATAAGGTTACAGAAGAAAATTGGCCTCATAAGCTATAAAACACTATAAAAATGTCAGGCATGCCATTATAATTTTTTTTAAAGCATTTCTTAGAGGATTAACTGAGACCTAACTGCATAGGTCTACCACCCATCTGTCAGTTTGTCATACTGTGGTGGATCGTGTGTTGCTGCGGCGCTGGAAGCTATACCACCAATATTTCAAATACCAGCAGGGTCATCCATGGCGGATGGATTTTAGCAGAGCTTCTAGACCAAGACAGACTAGGAAGAAAGGCCTAGCAATTATTTCAAAAAATTATCCAGTGAAAACCCTATGGATCACAACAGAGTATTGTCCAACAGATGGCATAGGACCAGGCAATGTTTTGTTGTATTGTATATGGGGTCCCCATGAGTCAGAGCTGACTATGCTATCCTGATTGTAGCACTGTGTATGTGAATGGGCAGACAAGTACAATCCACTGAAACAGGAATATTACATGGTTATTTTAGACATAATACCAAATATTAATAGTACGTATACAATGCCTTGCAGTAATCTCAAAAATATTGCTACTTGGTGCAAAAGAAAACACTTAAATGTTGGTTTAGTTTTAAGAAAAAACTAGAGTTGGCTCATCAACCAGATCCATCAACCACGTACCTGAAGTGCTAATAATGACTGACCTTTGACAGCATTAATTCAGTAAAATGTAGTAATTTTAATTTTCAAAATTTCTTTGAGGAATGTAAAATTAGCTTACTGTTGCTATCATCAACTAGAGTCTGAAACTAAGGTTAACTGATGAATTTGTGAAATGAAATATTTTCAAAATGTTAATGTTTTTCAGTTGCTCAAAAAATTGCAAGCGAATGTGGCTTAAAGCGTGTATCAATAGGAGATGCTTTGCGTTATATATTAAACAACCAGCCAGGAACAGAGCTGGCCCTTATGTTAAATTGGCATCTTCATAAAGGAATGACAGCACCTGATGAACTGGCTATTCAAGCCTTAGAAATATGCCTGATGGACAGTGCATGCAATACTGCAGGGTAGGTAAGCCGGGTTGGGGCAGAGAGAGAGGAGCTAAATCTTTCAAAAAATTCGTTGCTAGGCAAAATTTTGGAAACTATGCAGTTTTAGAAATTTCATGCCAATATTTTAAAATCAAAGATCATTTTATGTATGTGCAGGTCAGTTCCATGCCCTTAAAACAATAGAATACAGAGTTTTTTGCTCTTGAAGGAACTCAGAGACAATTTCTCTGACTATGGATAGAAAACCAAAGCCAGGAAAATGTGTCCTCAAGAAGCTCCACAATTGGGTTGGGAATGGAGAGGTGAGATGGGAAAGGGCGAAGGCTTTTTTAAGTAGCTTGGCTGTTAAATGTCTGTTGTCATGACAGACTTTTAAGTGCCCAGCATCAGCCCTCCTGGGCAGGGTCTTGCAAGATAGCTCCAGCCCAGCTGCCACCTGCACCATCTACCTGGATTATGGCAGCCTCTTGCTCCACCATACAGTGGAAGTGCAGCTTGACCAACTACTGGCTCCTTTTTGTGGTCATCTTCTGCCATGGGCATCACCAGGCAAGAGGCAGACACTTGCCTGATCTTCATGTTTGCCCCCAAATGCCTGCAGACAGCTGTCAGGTTCTCCCAAGAACCCTCTGGCACTCTACTCTGGTAACAGTACAACAGACAGTGAAAATACTTAGTTCTCTGCTAGATGCTCCCTTGGTGATCCCCTTCTTGGCCATTTTCTTCCCATACGAGGAAGAAAAGGGAAACACCACTTCTACGAGCCCCATCAAATAACATTTCCTCAAATGAATTCCCAGACATCACATATAGGCTAAACTGGATAACAACCCTGGTCTGGTGTGGGGTCCTCTTAGTCTGTGTCAGCACCATCACTCATTGTCCTCAGCTTTGGGGCCTTAGCTGAACTCTGAGGCAATAGGAAAAGCCTGTTAAACATCTTCTTATTGAGTCACCAGTAACCACCCAGTTGCTCTTGAGTGCCCGAATAGAACTGTGCTCCGTAGTGATGTCCATAACTGCTTTTTTAGAGGTAGATTGCCAGGACTTTCTTCTGAGGCACCGCTGGCACTCAAGGCACCAACCTTTCTGTTAGCACCCAATTTCATTAACCGTTTGCACCACCCAGGGACTCTTCATTGAGTCATCAAAAAAAAAAAAAAAAAAAATCCAAACCCATCGCCATCAAGTCAATTCCAACTCACAGTGACCCTATAGGACAAAGTATACCTTGCCTCTGTATGGTTTCCAAGGAGCAGCTGGTGGATTCAAACTGCCAACCTTTTGGTTAGCAGCCAAACACCTAACCACTGGGCCAGCAGGACTCCTATTGAGTCACAGAGGGTTTTTAAAACACTGATCCCATAAATAATGACTGTTGTCCATCCTGCATTTGCCTAACTTTGAGGATCATTCAAGTGATCCTTTGCAGGACAAAGAAAATAAGCTTTTCTTAATTAAAAAAATAAAATAAAAATTTCCAAATGTACATAGTTTCACATGATATTCTACTTAAATTTTTTTAAATGTCTCTTTAAGTGGTTATGATCTCTTTCTAACTTCTAAATTATATTTAAATAAAATTAGTTTTTTTTCTGGATTCTATTCACCAGTCTTCTGTCTTTGTGGGGGGATATCAAAGAATTAGCCTTTGGATTTGCTTATTATTTTGGCTTTTCTTTCTTCTGGTTTAATTTTATTTCCCATTATTTACTGAATTTGTTTTAACTTTTATTTCTTCTTATTTATCTTAGACCTTTTGTATTTTTTCTAACTTCTTGAATTGAATTCTTTGTGTATATATTATTTCCAGTTATGAGGACATTTACAAACTATGAATTTATCTCAGTGTATTCACCTTTCAGGACAGCTGTGATTTTAAGCCAATTGGTTTTGAGGTACGTTCTCAATGAGTCAGAATCAACTCAACAGCAACGGGTTTGATTTTTTATTTTAATAGTCCATTGGTGTCGTTTGCATTTTCTTTTTTCCTCAGATAAAAATTTAGGACAGTGGGCTTTGAAACCTCAAAAAATGAGAGTCTTATAAATTAATTTTTCATTTATTCCAAATTTTATTGTGCAGTGCTAGAGAAGGAAACCCTGGTGGCGTAGTGGTTAAGTGCTATGGCTGCTAACCAAGAGGTCGGCAGTTCAAGTCCTCCAGGCGCTCCTTGGAAACTCTATCGGGCAGTTCTACTCTGTCCTATAGGGTCACTATGAGTCGGAATCGACTCGACAGCAGTGCGTTTTGGGTGCTAGAGAAGAGTTCAGCTGCTAACCAAAAGGTCAGCAGTTCGAATCCTTCAGGCACTCCTTGGAAACCTCATGGAACAGTTCTACTCTGTCCTGTAGGTTCCCTATGAGTTGGAATCAACTCCACAGCAATGGGTTTGTTTTTTTGGATGCTAGAGAATAGAACTTTAAGAATGTCTGCTTTTGGAATTTGAGATTTACTTAATGGTAGAACCTTACATACATATATATATAAACAAAAAAAACCCAAACCCGTTGCCGTCAAGTCAATTCTGGGTCATAGCGACCCTATAGGACAGGGTCGAACTGTCCCACAGAGTTTCCAAGGAGTGGCTGGTGGATTCAAACTGCCAACCTTTTGGTTAGCAGCCAAGCTCTTAACCATAAAGCTGTTCCGCTGGTGGTGGAAAGGAATATTCTGTGTACAGTACATACAGTTCCTTAGATATATCTTTAATTTTTACCCTGTCTCTTAAAAAAAAAAAAAAAAAAAAAATTTTTTTTTTCTCTTTTAGTTCTTCTGTTGTTTTGTTTGTTTGTTTTTTCTCATGATACCCCTGATGACAACCTGGCTGAATCTCAGTCTATTGCCCCTTAAAATTTTGTGGATATTACTTTATCGCCTTCTGTTTGCTAGTGTTCCAGGTGATAATATCTGAGTCACTAATTTTTTTTTTCCTTTAGAAATGAGCTATTTTGGCTTATATGTGTGTGTTTGTATTTTATTTGAAAATTTAACCAGGTGTGGGTATCTTTTATTCATCTTCTGGGATGTTGAGAACCTTTTAAATCTTCAGGCTTACGTCTTTTTGTTCAACTCATGAAAATTCTGGTTCTCTGTATTAAAGAAACTGACACATGTGCACAAGAGATGTGAAAAAGGATACTCATGGAAGCACTGCTTATAATAAGAGATGAGAATTATTGTTAACTTTCCATCACATGGAAAATCAATAAACTGCTGTTTATTCTTTATACTGGAAAATTATTCTATAGTTTAAGTGAATGCTGATTGAAAAAACTTCCAAAAGTGTATAAATGGAGTGATATTAATGTAAAATTGTAAACACTATAAACAATTCTATGTGTTGTTTATGGATACATATATATGTAAAAACAAGTATAAATACATGCTTGGGAATAACATATATCCGGATTAAATTGGTGATTACCTCTGGGCAGGTAGCAGTGTTCCTCCCTTACTGTTACTTTTGCCAAGAGACCTACATGCTTGAGCTGTCTCTTCACTTTAATACTCCTGAGCTCAACAGTTGCTCCCCAGACTACAGCCACTGGCCACACCCTGTGATTCTAGGTCACTGACCTAGAATCCGCTTATTTACTCAAGGTTGTTTTACATTAGGAAGCTCCTTGCCCTTCCCTGCCACTGATTTTTAATCAAGTTCTTTAACATTTCTAATTTCAGTTATGAGGGAGCAGAATTTGGAGTGTCACTTTTTTTTTTTTAACCATAAAAGGCTCTCGGTGAGCCCAGAAGAACCAGGTAGTGCTCGGCTACCACTACCAATCGCTCTGACTTGGATCACAAAGTCAGAGCTGGAGAAAAAATGTAGAACAAAATTCAAATTCACAAAAAAGACCAGACTTACTGGTCTGACAGAGACTAGAGGAACCCTCTGAGACTAAGGGCCCCCAGACACCAGTCTAACTCAGAACTGAAGCCATTCCTGAAATTCACCTTTCAGCCAAAGATTAGACAGGCCTATTAAACAAACAATAACACGTGAGGAATGGGCTTCTTAGATCAATCAAGTATACAAGACCAAATGGGCAACACCTGCCTGAAAGCAAAGACACGAAGGCAGGAAAGGAGAGGGAAACTGGATAAATGGAAACGAGGAACGTGGGATGGAAAAGGGAAGAGTGCTGACACATTGTGGAGATTGCAACCAATGTCACAAAAGAAAAAAAGTGTATAAATTTATGAATGAGAAAGTAATTTGCTCTGTAAACTTTCACCAAAGAGTGTGCGAGCGCTTGCGCGTGTGAGCACGCACGCACACACACAAAGGCTCTGGGACTTATGCAAACTGCGTTATCTCCTCCCTGGTACTCAGCTTTGCATATAGGGATCTCAGTGAGAGCAACCCTGGTTGAGTCTCAAAGGTTTTATCACACCTTAACACTAGACAGAGCCTGGCAATGAGTCCATCATCACAACTACTGTGCTGACCGATCTCGCTGAGGGTCTTTCTCGCTCTCATTGACCCTCTACTTCACCAAACATGATGTTCTTCTCCAGCCATTGAATCCTCCTGATGACATGTCGAAAGCAAGAAGTCAGACACTGTTCTACTGTGATCCATAAGGTTTTCATTGGCTGATTTTCAGAAGTAGATCATGAAACCATTTGTCCTAGCCTGTCTTAATCTGGAAGCTCTGCTGAAAGCTGTCCACCATGGGTGAATCTGCTGATATTTCTCCATATTAAAAAACAATAACACCCCACACATTTTCTCTATTAGACTGGTCTAGCTATGTTAGTTTACAGTCCCCTTTTCCCATGAACCTTAGGAGTAGTGCCTAGGGACTTAACTGGAGAGCTTGGAGGGAGGGCATCCTGTGACTTAACTCCAGCCAACTGTGACTGCTGACCATCAACCAGCATGCCCAGCCAAGGCTCCCAAGTGGCTCTCTCCCATCTCAAAGTGAGCTTCTTGACTTTGAGGCAGCTCCCCCAGAATTTGGTGACAGCCTTCATTCCTCCTCTCAGTTTGACAGTGACAATCTCATTACCTCAGATTCTCATCATCTCAGTGGGTTTGCTAACTTAAATCCTCTCTGTCATTTCTCCTCAGAGGCGTGCTTGGTTCTGGTGGAATGGTTCCCACCCGGATATCATAGGGGCTAGTATTTTAATTGTGCTTTAAGTCAAAGTTTACAGTTCAAGTTAGTTTCTCATACAAAAATTTATACACACATTGTTATGTGACCCTAGTGGCTATCGCTGTAACAGCACACTCTTCCTTTCTACTACGGATTTTGTGTGTCCATTCAACCAGCTCCTGTCCCTTTTTGCCTTCTCATCTCGCCTCCAGGCAGGACTTGCCCGTTTAGTTTTATGTATCTACTTGACTTAAGAAGCACTCTCTTCACGAGTATCATTTTGTCTTATAAAAAAAATCATCTTTGTCTGGAGAGTTGACTACGGGAATGGTTTCAGTTCTGGGCTAACAGAGTGTGGGGGCCATGTCTTCCGGGGTCCCTCCAGCCTCAGTCAGACCATTAAGTCTGGCGTTTTTACTAGAATTTGAGTTCTGCACCCCACTTTTCTCCTGCTCCACCAGGGACTCTGTTGTGTTTCCTGTCAGGGCAGTCATTAGTGGTAGCCAGGCACCATCTAGTTTTCCTGGTCTCAGGCTGATAGAGTCTATTGTTTATGTGGCCCCTTGTCTCTTGGGCTAATATTTTCCTTGTCTTTTGTGTTCTTCATTCTCCTTTGCTCCAGGTGAGTTGGGACCAATTGATGTATCTCAAATTGCCACTGACTAGCTTTTAAGACACCAGACACCCAAAATGGGATGCAGAACATTTTCTTAATAAACTTTGTTATGCAGTTGACCTAGATGTCCCCTGAGACCGTGGTCCCGAGACCCTGCCCCTGCTACTCTGTCCCTTGAAGTGTTAGGTTGTATTCAGGAAACTTCTTAGCTTTTGGTTTAGTCCAGTTGTGCCGACTTCTCATAGGGCTAATCTTGCCAACTCTTCATCTCCCCTTGCACACTCTCAGCCTCCTCACAAAGCTTTTATACAAAGGCAGCTTAGAACACAATTTTTCCCATATTTATTTAGTTTCTTTCTAAAAGACCCTTTATTGAGCATTGAATATGTTCCAAATTAGGAACCCTGGTGGTGTAGTGGTTAAGTGCTACGGCTGCTAACCGAGAGGTCAGCAGTTCAAATCCGCCAGGCGCTCCTTGGAAACTCTGTGGGGCAGTTCTACTCTGTTCTATAGGGTTGCTATGAGTCAGAATCGACTCACGGCAGTGGTAGTGGGTAATATGTTCCAGGTACTATTCTAGTTGCTCTACATACCTGCTCTCCAGTCTTCAAAACAACTCTGTGGGTTAAATTGGAGCCTTAGTGGTGCAGTGTTTAAGAGCTGCTAACCAAAACATCAGCAGTTCAAATCCACCAGCCACTCCTTGGAAATCATATGGGGCAGTTCTACTCTGTCCTTTTGGGTCACAATGAGTTGAAATCGACTCAAAGGCAATGAGTAAAAATGGGTTAAATGTAATTTCCCCTATTTTACTGAAACTCAGGGTCAGAGAGGTCAAATCAGGTTTCAAATCTAGGTCTATCTGCTTCTAAATCCTATATTCTTCCCACTGTTTCATGCTTGGAATAATAGCACCAGTTGAATAACAGAATGTTTAAGGCATTACATGTGTTAGCTCTCAAATTACGTCAAAACTTAGCTCTATGGTCTAAGAGTTTGAATTCAGAGCTGTCTCCTATCCTCATTTTCTGAGCAGGATCTGTATGTATGCTGCCCATCTCCTGATTCTTGGACTGACTGAAGGTAAAAATGTAGAGATGAAGAGGGTGAAAGGCAAAGAAGATAAATGGAATTATACAAGGAAAGGCGCGGGGCTACTTGGAAAGAGAGATACTGCTTCTGGAAGGCAGAAGGAAAAATATGAGAGAAAAGAAATCTGGAATTTTTATTTTTATGTTTCTCCCTGTTAGCGTTGTCATCGATGGCTATCCCGTAACTCAATATCAAATGAATCTCTTGGAAGCCAGGACAATCATTCCCATGATCATCTTTGAGTTGGATGTGCCATCCAAGGAGATTTTCAAAAGATTGCTCCTGGAAAAAAAAAAGGAACAGAGGTAATGTACATGATAAAAAACAATGATAAAGAAATGAACTTTAATCATCCAGGGAAAAAAATGGCATTTTCCATTTGTTCCCTGTTTCTCTATTAGCTTTCCTTATCCACTGCACAACAGTGCACAGATTACGGCTGTCAAGAATTCAAAGCACCGAAAAAATATTGATGAGATCAGGCAATATTATCAAGAACAACATCAGAACTGGTATGTGATTGATGGATTTCACAGCAAATGGTGGATATGGAATGAAGTCATTAAGAACATCCAAATGGTGAATAAATGTATCCAGACATACCTGGAAAGAATAAAATCAGGTAAGAAACAAGTCTATACATGCTTGATTCGTGTTACTGTAATTTGGTCAATTTGAACATTTATTCCCACAATCATAATCAGTATTTTAAATATATCCCAAAGCCAAATCAGTTGTTGTTGAGTCGATTCTGACTCATGGTGGCCTCATGTGTGTCACAGAATTTTCAATGGCTGATTTTTCAGAAGTAGATCACCAGGATTTTCTTCTGAGGCACCTCCAGGTGGACTTGAACCTCCAATCTTTCGGTTAGCGGCCCATCGCGTTAACTGTTTGCACCATCCAGGGGCTCCATTTTAAATATATCCATTTTAAGTACTATCAAATTGTTGTGAGCACATATTTATTTGTTCTAATTACTGACCCACTAAACAAGCTATCATTTATTGAATGCCTTGAGAACCTAGCACATAAAAATTATCCATGGTTTCTCCCTAGAAGAGCTTATGGTATTTGGAATTCCACACGAGAAGCTATTTTATAGAATGCTTTTGGTAATTGTATGGGGGCAGTGGTCTGTGCAGTCACACATGGCAAAATTTTGTTTAAGAATCTAGAATTAAAATTATTACAATTTACATTCATTGTGGTATGATGTGAATGTTGAGTCTACAGAAAAACCAGAGCGCTGACGTATCTTTTAATCTGTATTTGAAATCTATGAAGATATTTGATTGTATATTCCTATTAAATAGTTTCTTGACATTTCTCCAAAATAAACAAGATAGAAGGAAAGTTATCTACATCTGACATCTTCAAGAAGTGAAGACTTCAAAGAAGTTATCTATAAGAAGTCTCACAGACATGTGTTTGATTACTTTAACTTCAGAAACTACAGAGAAGATATAACATGATATGAAGGAGCAACGTGACTAAAAGAATGTTATACAAGGAAGAATGCACTGAAGATTCTGATAACACGCGCATCACTATATCCCCATATGGAGCCCTGGTGGTGCAGTGGTTAAGAGCTTGGCTGCTAACCAAAAGACTGACAGTTCAAATCCACCAGCTGCTCCTTGGAAACCCTATGGGGCAGTTCTACTCTGTCCTGTAAGGTTACTAGGAGTCAGAATCAACTCAACACCAATGGGTTTGGGGTTTGTTTGTTTCGGTTTATATGGAAAGAACTATGTATGTATGCAAATGTCTAGGAAAAAGTCTGAAAAGGATACAAACCGAACAGTGATTACCTCTCAGAGGGGTGTTAGAATGAGAGGATGGGGATTAAATAGAAATTTTTACTTTTTACTCTATTTTTTGGAAATTTACAATGTGTATGCATTTGTATAGTGCTTGTGTAACTGGATTACATTAATTTTTAAAAATCATTGTTTTCTACCAAAAAAAATTATATGTATATATAACTAACAATAGTTAATTTGTTAATAACAGGAAAAGCTGCCTGCATTGACAAGTTATGTATCACACCTCAAGAGCTGACTTCTCGCCTCGGAGAATTTGGACAGTTCTGCCCTGTCAGCCTGGCAGAATCATATGAATTGTTTGATTGTTCTCTAACTAAGTCCTTGAAATTTGCAGCAGAGTTCAGGGGGCACTACTATAAAATGAATTCTCAGGAAAAACTGAATGTAAGTTTGTTCCTAACTTCAAATATTTACTGGGGGAAGAAAATGTCTTATGTTGGAATTCATGAAATAGGACCAGGAGTCCCATTATTAGAACCTGGGACTCTGGGACGAGTGAGGCAACTCAGAAATTGTTCATGAGACTGCATCCCACAAAGCAGAGGTCCAGGGTCAGTGATAGGCCCTGGACCTGGGCCAGCCTAACAGGAAGGGAGACCGAACAGTGAGCCCCACCTATGGAGGGGAGTGTCCGGGCTCAGCCCGCAGGTGGGAATCCAGGGGGATCAGTTCCAACAGCTACAGAAGGGAAATCAAAGGCAGTAGAAATGAAGCAAGAGTTGGCATATGTCTCCTGTGCTCTTAAAAATTCTCTACTGAAATTCCTTGCATGCCTTATATTTCTGTTTAAATGAAACAGAATACAGATTTTTTCTGATATTATAATGTCCACAGTTTAATGATATAAAAAAGTTGGCAACTGAAAATAATTATGAAAGCTAAACAGATGCCTCTGAACACTATTTTCCTCTGGAGAATTAGATTTGGGGAGGGGGGAAGCCCCTTCATTAAAGGGACATTTATTTCTTCCTGCTTGTTTAAATGGTAATCACACAATTTTAAAACTGAAAGTGACATTTGAACTCATGTATCTGGACCAAACCCATTGCCGTCCAGCCAATTCTGATTCTTAGCAACCCTATAGGACAGAGTAGAACTACCCCACAGGGTTTCCAAGGAGTAGCTAGTGGATTTGAACTGCTGGACCTTTTGGTTAGCAGCCAAACACTTAACCACTGCGCCACCAGGGCTCCATATCTTGTCCATCCCCTCCATTTTACAAAGAGCTAACTAAAGCTAAAGAAATTAACCCACCTGCCAAGGGCATCCAGCTAGTTAATTATACTGCAGTACAGGAAGACAGTCCAGTGCCGGGCACATAGTAGGAGCTCAACAAATTCATTTTTTGTATGAGTGAATAAATGAATTAGACTAGGATAAACCTTAGATGTGATCACTTGCAAGTATTATCATAAGGAACTTCTGACCAGGGCAGAAGTTATTATAGTGCAAAGAGGAGCTCTCAGGTGGTTTGAAGGACAGGACACTGGTACTGAAAAAGAGGAGAGTGGCTGGAGATTCTCAACGGTTGTTTGAGTGGTATAGAATTCTTATTTTAAATGGTCTTCCTACTATAATTCTTTCTTAATAGAAATTCTTGGAGAGCCCAGAACTGTACGTGCCTCCATTAGCACCTTATCCACTTCCATCTCCCGACATGATCCCCAAAAGGCTGACACTGTCAGAGCTCAAGTGTCGATTCCCTAAGTGTGCTGAGCTCCAAGGATACTGTCCAGTGACCTACCAGGATGGAAAACAAAGGCAAGTCCTTACCCAGTGGAATGATATCTCCACTGAGAATAAGCAGTTCATGAAATAATCTTAACATCTTGATCAAAAATTCCCTATTGTTTAATTGAAAACTGCTCTATTTCTTCGTCTAATTGCATAGGTAGAAAAATAAAACATTTTTTGACATTTTTATTTACACAGTATTGCATATTAATTATACATTTCTTTTTTTTTTTTCCTACATCTTTCAGATATGAAGCCCTAATACCTGGTAACATTAACTATGCTTTAGAATATCGTGATCGGATATATATTTGTGAGACTGAGGAAAAACTCCAGAAATTTTTCAGGTAAGACTATTCAGTAAGTCACAAATTTTTTTTATTGACTATTTTCTATACTTCATGCACCATCCTGGGATCTAGGAGGATATCTCTGTATCTATACCTATTATCACCAGTAATTATCAATGTACCCTGATTGCGTGTTCGATCAATTTCAGACTGCAAAAGTTGGTAAAAATCTTAAATTTCTTCATCTTTGGCCTTAGTAGTTGGTGTGTAAATTTGAATAATAGTCATATTAACTGGTCTTCCTTGTAGGCATATGGATATTATCCTATCATTGACAGCGTAATACTTCAGGAGAGATCTTGAAATGTTCTTTTTGATGATGAATGCAACACCATTCAAGTTGTCATTCCCAGCACAGCAGACCATATGATTGACCAATTCAGAATGGCCAATACCAGTCCATTTCAGCTCACTAATGGCTAGGATATCGATGTTTATGTGCTCCATTTCATTTTGTATGATTTCCAATTTTCCTAAATTCATACTTCATACATTCCATGTTCCTATTATTAATGGATGGAAACCCTGGTGGCATAATGATTAAGTGCTACGGCTGCTAACCAAAAGGCCGGCAGTTCAAATCCACCAGGTGCTCCTTGGAAACTCTACAGGGCAGTTCTACTCTGTCCTATAGGGTTGCTATGAGTCGGAATCAACTCAACGGCAGTGGGTTTGGTTGGTGGGTTATTATTAATGGATGTCTGCAGCTGTTTCTTCTCATTTTGAGTCATGCCACATCAGCAAATGAAGGTCCTGAAAGCTTGACTTCATCCCCATCATTAAGGTCAATTCTACTTTGAGGGGAGAGCTCTTCCTCAGTGGTATTCTGAGTGCCTTCCGAGGGGCTCATCTTGGCACTGTATCAGACAATGTTCTGCTGCAATTCATAAGATTTTCACTGGCTAATTCTTTCCAGAAGTAGACTGCCAGGTCCTTCTTCCTAGTCTGTCTTAGTCTGGAAGCTCAGCTGAAACTGGTCCTCCATGGGCGACCCTGCTGATATTTGAATACTGGCAGCATAACTTCCAGCCATCACGGCAACATGAAAGCCCCCACAGTACAACAAACTGCGTGATGAGCGATCGAACATGCAATCACCATGCATTGATAATTGCTGGTGACTGGAATGTGAAAGTTGGAAACAAAGAAGGACTGGTAGTTGGAAAATATGGTCCTGGTGATAGAAACGATGCTAGGGATCACATGATAGAATTTTGCGAGATGAACAATTTTTTCCCTGCAAATACCTTTTTTCACCAACAAAAACGGCGACTATACACATGAACCTCACCAGATGCAATACGCAGGAATCAAATCGACTGCAGCTGTCGAAAGAGACAATGGAAAAGCTCAATGTCATCAGTCAGAACAAGGCCAGGGGCCGACTGGGCCAACTGTGAAACAGACCTGTCATGGATTGAAATTATGTACCCAAAAAATGTGTGTATCAATTTGGCTGGGCCATGATTCCCGGTATTGTGTGATTTTCTTATATGTTGTAAATCCTGCCTCTTTGTTGTTAACGAAGGAGGATGGGTGGCAGTTGTGTTAGTGAGGTAGGACTCAACCTACAACATTGGATTGTGTCTTGAGGCAATCTCTTGAAATACAGAAGAGAGAAGCGAGCAGAGAGACAGGGGGACCTCATACCACCAAGAAAGCAGTGCCAGGAGCAGAGTGCATTCTTTGGACCTGGGGCTCCTGTACAAAGAAGCTCCTAGTCTGGGGGAAGATTGATGAAAAGGCCAACAGAGAGATAAAGCATTCCCCTAGAGCTGATGCCCTGAATTTGGACTTTTGGCCTACTTTACTGTGAAGAAATAAATTTTTCTTTGTTAAAGCCATCCACTTGTGGTATTTCTGTTATAGCAGCACTAGATGACTAAGACAAGACTATCACTTGCTCATATACAAATTCAAGTTGAAGCTGAAGAAAATTAGAACAAGTCCACAAGAGCCAAAGTATGACCTTGACATATCCCACCTGAATTTGGAGACCATCTCAAAACAGATTTGATGAGTCAAACACTAAGGACCAAAGACCAGACAAGTTGTGGAATGACATCAAGGACATTATACATAAAGGAAGCAACAGGTCATTGAAAAGACAGGAAAGAAAGAAAACACCAAAATGGATCAGAAGAGACTCTGAAACTTGCTCTTGAACATAGAGTAGCTAAAGCAAAAAGAAGAAATAATGAAGTAGATGAGCTGAACAAAAGATTTCAAAGGGTGGCTTGAGAAGACAACGTAAAGTATTAAATGACATGTGCAAAGACCTGGTAATAGAAAACCAAAAGGGAAGAACACCCTTGGTATTTCTTGAACTGAAGAAAAAATTCAAGTCTCAAGTTGCAATAGTAAGGGATTCTATGGGGAAAATATTAAACAACACAGGAAGCATCAGAAGAAGATGGAAGAATACACAGAGTCGCTATACCAAAAAGAATTGGTTGACGTTCAACCATTTCAGGAGGTAGCATATGATCAGGAACTGACGGTACTGAAGGAAGACGTCCAAGCTGCACTGAAGGCACTGGTGAAAAACAAGGCTCCAGGAATAGACAGAACAGCAGTGAGATGTTTCAACAAATGGGTGCAGAGCTGGAAATGCTCACTCATCTATGCCAAGAAATTTGGAAGACAGCTACATGGCCAACCAACTGGAAGAGATCTATATTTATGCCTATTCCCAAGAAAGGTGATCCAACCGGATGCAGAAATTATCAAACAACATCATTAATATCACACGCAAGTAAAGTTTTGCTGAAGATCATTCAAAAGCAGCTGCAGCAGTGTATTGACAGGGAACTACCAGAAATTCAAGCTGAATTCAGAAGAGGATGTGGAACCAGGAATATCATTGCTGATGTTAGTTAGATGGATCCTGGCTGAAAGCAGAGAATATCAGAAAGATGTTTGCCCGTGTTCTATTGACTGTGCAAAGGCATTCGACTGTGTGGATCATTACAAATTATGGGTAACATTCCGAAGAATGAGAATTCCAGAACACTTAATTGTGCTCCTGAGGAACCTGTACCTAGATCAAGAGGCAGTCATTCGAACAGAACAAGGGGGTACTGCGTGATTTAAAGTCAGGAAAGCTGCGCATCAGGGTTGTATCCATTCACCATACCTATTCAATCTGTATGTTGAGCAAGTAATCCAGGAAGCTGGACTCTATGAAGAACGGGGCCATCAAGACTGGAGGTAGACTCATTAACAACCTGTGTTATGCTGATGACACAACCTTGCTTGCTGAAAGTGAAGAGGACTTGAAGTACTTACTGATGTAGATCAAAGACCACAGCCTTCAGTATGGATTACACCTTGACATAAAGTAAACAAAAATACTCACACCTGGACCAATAAGCAACATCATGATAAATGGAGAAAAGATTGAAGTTGTCAAGAATTTTATTTTTCTTGTATCCACAATCAACTCCCATGGAAGCAGCAGTCAAGAAATCAAAAGACACATTGCATTGGGCAAATCTGCTGCAAAAGATCTCTTTAAAGCATTGAAAGGAGAAGGTGTCGCCTTGAAGACTAGGGTGCACCTGACCCAAGCCATGGTGTTTTCAGTCACCTCATATGCATGCAAAAGCTGGATGATGAATAAGGAAGACCAAAGAACTGGTGCCTTTGAATTGTGCTGTTGGTGAAGAATATTGAATATACCATGGAATGCTAAAAGAACAAACAAATCTGTCTTGGAAGAAGGACAACCAGAATGCCCTTAGAAGCAAGGATGGCGAGACTGCATCTTACATACTTTGGACATGTTATCAGGAGGGCTCAGTCCCTGGAGAAGGACATCATGCTTGGTAAAGTAGAGGGTCAGCAAAAAAGATGAAGACCCTCAACAAGATGGATTGACACAGTGGCTGCAACAATGGGCTCAAGCAGAACAATGATTGTGAGGATGGCTCAGGACCAGGCAGTGTTTTGTTCTGCTGTACCTAGGGCCACTATGAGTCAGAACCAATTCGACGGCACCTGTAAACAACAACAACAATACCTATAAGGAACCTTGGTGGCATAATGTTTAAGGGCTCAGCTGCTAACCAAAAGGTTGTTGGTTTGAACCTACCCAGTGGCTCTGTGGGAGAAAGACTTGACCATCTGCTCCCATAAAGACTACAGCCTAGAAAACACTATAGGGCAGTTCTACTCTGTTACATGGTGTCACTGTAAGTTGGAATCAACTTGACAACACACAACAACAACATCTATACCTATATATTGAGAAAGAAATCCTGTCCAAAATAATATGGCCTGGACTCCGGTGTTAGATATTAGGATAGAGGGAAGTGAACAGATTTGAGAGAAGGTAGAATCAACAGGCCTGGATAACTGATTGGTTGAGGGCCTAAGAGAGGGAGGGAGAGAAGTCAAAGATGAATTCTGGATCTTTGGCTTGGGTCAGAGAAGGGGACTGCAGTGTTATTCATCAGACAGGGAACACTGGAAGAAAAGCTGTTTTGCTGGAAAAGAGGAACCATTCAGTCTGAGGTGTG
Source organism: Elephas maximus indicus (assembly GCF_024166365.1). NCBI lineage: Eukaryota > Metazoa > Chordata > Mammalia > Proboscidea > Elephantidae > Elephas > Elephas maximus. Next base: position 175,406,956 of record NC_064819.1, on the reverse strand, counting down.
TTTTCACTTTAAGTGTTCGTGGTAGGCAGTTCAATGCACATTTCCGGCACTCAGCAAACAGGTCACTCCTAGAGACAGATGTGTTTGAGCTCACCCAAAGAGTGATGTGAAAAAGCAGAGGGCTTAGGACCAAGCCCTGAGGAACACCAACAAATGAGTATCAGAGGAAACTGAAAAAGGAAGAATCCACAGACAGGTGAAAGGAGAGCCAGGATGGGGAAGCTCCCTGGAGGCCTAAGGAGACTGTCTCCAGGAGGTGTGCCCAATTGGTTTAAATGCTGCTTTTTTTTAGAGGTCTAGCCAGACAAGGGCTGAAAAGCCTGTCAGAGTTCGGTTGTACAGGTCATTGGTGATCTCGGCAAGAATGGTTTCAGTAGGGTGAGGTAAGTGGAAGCCAATTACAGAGCGCTGAGGAGTGGATCAGAGGTGAGGAAATTAAGAGTTTGCCTGTATGTAGTTCAGATGTTACCAACACAAAAGCCTATAGTGCCCAGAGGGTTAAAGTTCGTGAGGGAAATAGGTCGGAAGTGAAAAAGTACGCAGTAAGTAGGGGGAGGGCTGCTGCAAACTGGAGAGCCCACGCCCCCACTAACGGGGCAGCAGCTGCTCATCTGCTGCCAGACGCTTCTGTTTTTCATGAGACATTGGAAACCCAAATTTCTTTTTTAAAGTTCCTAATTTTAAGTATTCATGACCGATTCAATTTTTTTTTTAATGCCATGTGGGTTAAATCACATCTGCAAATGGGAGTTTCCGCAGTAGTCTGCGATCTCTAGTGAAGCTCACGGTTGGAAGAAGTTTAACTGTAAAAAAAGAAGAGACATTTGTCACTGGAAGGGATATAGAATTGGAAAAGTGAGAATTGTTTTTCTTTTTTTTTTAAATTGGAGAAGTATGAGCACATTTAAGTACAGGTGCATAGGAAGGATCCAAATAAAGAAGGAAATGCCAAAAAGGAGAGGGAGAGATGAAAAAAGGAGAAGGGAGAATAAGTGAGCAGAGTTAGGGGCTCAGGTGAAGTTGGTGGCTGTGAATTTCTAGGAGCCTCAATCTTCCCACTTGTATGATTTTCTTCAGTGGAGAAAAACAGGTAGTGAACTTTGTCTTTTCATTGTGTCTTGTGAATCTCCGTTCTTATGTACACGTTCTTATGTACACGTAAATAAGTACATTTGTGAGCATGTATCTAATGAACTTTGTGTTCTTAGGTCACCACTGAAATACTGGAATCAGAAACTTCCAAACAAACTTCCCCCATTAAAGGAACCAATATTTCTTACTAGTCTTCCTTTGCCTGGATACCTGGAACAGGTTCAGTTGCATTGTTTTCTCTGTGTGTGTGTGTGTGTATATATATATATATATCAGAAAAGTACAATGTCTCTTTAACGATTTTTATTTCAGTAACGATGAAAGTCAAAGCAGAGTATTCTGATTTTAAGTTGCAAATTCACCCTTAACCTATTTTGTTTGTGTAACTGTTATAAACGTGAAAAATCCCTGGTTCCACAGCTAATTCCCACGTCTACGCTAAGTAGAGAAAGAGTAAATTATAATGAAACTCTTTACATTTCACATGTATGTGTAATTTAGTTATTTTTAATTTTGATGTCTGTAAAACATTTCCATTCTCTGATATATGCAGGCAGCCTGTAAGAGGTTCATTAGCTGCTCAATAGAGCTGAGTTGCAGTGCTGCTGCAGCCAAACCACAAGGCCCATGTTTTGCCCTAAATCCAGACGAAGCGATCTACTCAAGCTACATCTTATTCATCCAAATATGCCAGTTGCCATCAAGCTGATTCCAACTCATGGAGACCTCATATGTATCCGAGTAGAACTGTGCTCTATAGGGCTTTCAGTGGCTGATTATTTGGAAGTAGATCACCAGGCCTTTCTTCTGAGGTGCCTCTGGGTGGACTTGAACCGCCAACCTTTTGGTTAGCAGCTGAGCACTTTAACCATTTACACCACCCAGGGACTCTTATCCAAATATAACTCCTTTGAAAAAGGGCTAAGCTTATTAATGGCCATTTTTTAAATAGTAGCTATTTTAAAACTTATTTGAAACAAATTCTACAAAATAAATGCCTAAGGCACAATTTAATAACTTTTCTCACAAGCTTTAACCACCTCCCCTCTTTTCTGGAAATCCTGGTGGCATAGTGGTTAAGAGCTATGGCTGCTAACCAAAAGGTCAGTAGTTCAAATTCACCAGGCGCTCCCTGAAAACCCTATGGGGTAGTTCTTCTCTGTCCTACAGGATCACTATGAGTCGGAATCGACTCAACAGCAACGAGTTTGGTTTTGATTTTCCCCCCTTTTACTGACCCTCCTAAACATTTAGCTTTCAGTTTGGTTTACATCAAAATGCAAAGTGAGGCTCACCCGGAGAAGAGTATTCTCATAAAGGAGGGCCTCCTTCCTTTGTCCACTCTGGGATGCAGACTGCAGTAATAACTGTGGTCTCTGGAATTCCTCATCGGGCGGCCCAGGGTCCTGAAAGTGGAAGGCAATCTGGCCTGTTCTGAGCATTGAAGCGGAGATGGGCTAAGGCAACCCAAAGCCCAGTTTTTTTTGGTTTTTGTGTTGTTTTGGTGTTTTACTTTTCTAACTTTTTATTATACAAAATGTCAAACATACAAAAAAATAGAATTGTGTAATGAAGCCCATGTGTCCATCACCCATAAGCCAATTTGTAATTTTGATCTTTCTTAATTAAATTTTATGTTTCTATTCTGCTGGCTATGTGGTCATCTAACTATCCTTGTAACTCCCCTCCTGAGCCCCAGGAGGCTATCTGAAGTGAAGAATACCATTATCTAAATACACCACTAAACCAAAGTCAAATAGATGCATGTTTTAAATCGTTCTGCCTACAGGGTGTTGCCACTTCTCTAATTAAAGCAATGAATGCAGCGGGATGCCTAAAACCCAAGTTCCCCTTCTTAAGCATAAGGAGATCTGCACTACTATTTATAGCACTTCATCTAAAAGGTATGTCTTTTTTAAATGATATACTACACAGAACTAATTTAACATTAATTGTAGTATATATGAGAAGTAGGGTTGTTGAGCTGGATTGGTGTGTGATTGGGTGTGTTTGTGTTTGTGGCAAATATTTTAATGAAAATATCAGAACTGAGTCTCTAGTTCTAAGGCATGGGCAATGAGTAATACAGTCAGCTCTCAACAATTCATACAATAGAGGAAGGTGAACAGAGGCAATTATGACCTAAAACAGAACAATCCACCAGTCTTTTTTGCAGTTTGGATATCTTCTGAGCGATAGCTTTACAACTCGATCATACGTATAATTCTCTTTTCTCTTAAATGATTCACCATTTTAACAAAACTATTCACACTTGTATGAAATTTTCTACAGCATTTAATCCCAAAGGTTCTGAATATACACGAAAAAAATATAAGAAGAAGATGGACCAGTTTATAGAGCGATGTGAACTCATAACATACCTGGGTACCAAGATGACCAGAAAATACAAGGAACCTCAATATAGAGCCATTGACTTTGATCATAAGTTACAGACCTTTCTTGCTCTCAGAAATATAGACCCAATTAATGGATAGTTTTGCTTAGGGAACTGCAATCTGAGTCTCAAGCTATCCCAAAGCGGGGAAATGGAAGCAGACTGAAAATCTGGCCATCTGTGATGTGCTTTTCCCTCCTGAGTGGCATCTCACAGCAGCCAGACTTTAAATGGATTCGAAGCTCTGCCAGCCAGGAAGGAGTGTTCTGCACCCCAGCTTTTAATATAACTTTAAAGCTTGTTGCTCATTCCCTAACTTTGATGCTTTAAAAAAAGGAATAGTCATTACATTTAGAATATTTAAGCAATTATTTTATTTAATAAATTTGTTGTTCATTTTCCTTTTTAACATTTTCAGTAGAAAAATCAGTCTCTGTTAACGAAAATTTGTCATTAAATGTTAGAAAGCTTCAAGAAACAAAATAAGCATTGATACAAATAAAACAAATATTGGTTGCACTTTTAACATAAAGAATTATTTGTAAACGTTGTGAAATAAGATACTTCATCATTTTCTAACATACCTACTAATAAATGGATTTTGCAATAAATGACTGGCTGACTCTTAAGTATTCACTGAAACATACTTTATACATTATTCTTGTAATTAGAAACCACCTGAAATTTGAAGAAGGATGAAATCTAGGGAGTCTTATGTGACATCTATCAAAAAGTATATGCTAGAGGAATATATACTGCATTGAATTTGAATGAAATTTTTAAAATAAGATTATCAGTTTTCTAGCAGCAGTATAAAAAGTCTATAATATGCAACAGCAAGATTAGCTTTTTAAAAAATCAAAAGAATAAGCATTAAGTATGTAACCTTGGGTAAATTTCAACTTCTCTGAGCCTCGGTTTCTTAATCTCTAAAATGAGTGATTTAGCTCTTTGATCCCTCTAATTTCAACCAAACCATGTCTCTACATGGTGTGTCTAGATGTCATTTTCACTGCGATCGAAACCATAATCTCACCTACGGAGGAGAGGAGCCTCCATTTGACAGACTTTAAGACAAAAAGTAATGTAAGTACAATAACAAAATATAGAAAAGTAGTTCCTTTCAGGTTTCTTTTTAAAATAGTTACACATATCCATTGAATAGATACACTGTGCTTGACCATTCCTGTTGTTGGAGCATATGCAGTCATACTATAATAAAAAGTGCTGCGATGAACCTTTTTTCCCCTCCCATATTTGGGATAATTTTCCTGAGATAAACTCTGGGAAATAAAAATACTGGTGACAAGGCAGGAATATATTTATGGGCCAAAATTCATATTACCAAACTACCTTCCAAAATGATCACAACAATTCATACTGCTTCCAGGAGTGCCCCCAAAGCACCGATTTTATTACATCTTTACTAGTATTTCACATTACCTTCTAGATTACTTTTTTAAATGGGTAAAAAGCAGAACCTTGTTGCTTTAATTTGAATTATAATTTGAATTAATAGTGAGATTGAGCATGTTTTGCATATGCTGCTCATCAGCTGCATTTCCTTTTGTGAATTATTTCTTCATGCCTTTTGCCCTCTTACTCATTGGACATTGTTTTGCATGAGTTCTTTATTTAATATAGATGTCAACCTTTTATATTTGCAGTTAATATTCCTTTATCAAAGTAAAACCTGTCCGTTTTTCTTTATGATTTTTAAAGAAATTTTATTGTGCTTTAGGTGAAAGTTTATAGCACAAATTAGTTTCTCATTCAAAAATCTATACACAAACTGTTCTGTGACATTGGTTTCAATTCCCACATTGTGCCAGCACTCTCCCTCTTTCTCTTTTCACCACGGGTTCCCCGTGTCCATCCAGTCTTCCTGCCTTCTCCTCTTTGCTTTTGAGCACGTGTTGCCCATTTGGTCTCATATACTTGACTGAACTAAGAACTTCCTTATGTGTGTTATTGCTTTCAGCCAATCTTTGGCTAAAAGGTGGACTTTGGGTGTGGCCTCAGTTCTGAGTTAGAAGGGTATCTGGGGGCCATAGTCTCCGGGGTTCCTCCAGTCTCTGTCAGACCAGTAAGTCTGGTCTTTTTTTGTGTGTGTGTGTGAATCTGAATTTTGTCCTACATTTTTCTCCTGCTCTGTCCAGGACTCTCTATTGTGATCCCTGTCAGGGCAGTCAGTGATGTAGCCAGGCACCATCTAGTTCTTCTGGGCTCAGGCTGGTGGAGGCTATGGTTGATGTGGTCCATTAGTCCTTTGGACTAATATTTTCCTTGTGTCTTTGGTTTTCTTCATTTTCCTTTGCTCTGGATGGGATGAGGCCAATAGATCTATCTTAGATGGCCACTGGCAAGCTTTTAAGACCCCAGATGCTACATATATATATATATGTGTGTGTGTGTGTGTGTTGAGACAGAGAGAGAGAGACTTATCTCAAGGAAATGGCTCATGTGATTGTAGAGACTGACAAGTCACAAGTCCACAGATCAGGCATCAGACTGGAGGCTTCTCCTGACTCGTGTAGGGACTGACGAACCCAAGATTGGCAGGGGTTTCTTTTATAGGTAATAAAGGGTTGCTAGGAGTCAAAATCAACTGGACAGCAGAAAACAATAACAGCAACATTTTCTTTCTACATTCTTTTAATATCTTCTTCTAATCTTTGATGTTCTACAGTTTGACTACAGTGTATCTAGGTGTGAATTTCTCTTTACTGTAGTATTCTTGGAATTTGTTTTGTTCCCAAATCTGTAGACACATGTTTTGCCCCACTTCTGGAAAATTCTCCTCATTGTATTTAAATATTGCCCCTCTCCCATTCCTACTAGTCTTTCATCTGGAATATCAATCACGTTACAAGATGAATCATTCTCATACTGTTCTTCATGTCTCCTTACCTCCCCTCCATACTTTCCATTTCTTTATCTCAAACTAGCTTTCTGAACAATTTCTTCAGATATATCTTTTAGATCACTAATCCTCTCTTCAGGTGTTTAACCCGTCCATTGAGTTTTGTGTGTATGTATGTGTAAATTTTATTGAAATGTTCTCCATTGAGGCTTAAATTTCATTGATTACAGTTTAATTGCTAGGGTTTTTTGTGGGGAGGAGTTTTTTTTTTAATTCTGCCCAATCACAAATTTTCAGAGGAGACTTTCCCCCTCACCTGGAGCCAAGGCCAAAAAAGTTACATTTTCAAGTTGTCTCCCTTTGCCAGTACACAGATTTTTTTTTCTAGCCCACTCCTCCATGGAGGTTATATCCGTTGTGAGGGACCTGACTTGTGTGGGAAGGTCTCTGTTCTAACTCCCAACCTCACACATTTTTTATCCTGGCCCCAGTATACCATTAAAACCTAAGCATCTAAGCCCTGGTCTCACTGAACTTTCTAGGATTTCCAAGGCTAATTTATTACTCTGGTTTCAACTCCCTCTACTTTTTGATCCCTGAAATTTCCTTTACTTTCCTATACCCTCAGTTATACATTTTCTGTGTCATTTCTAGTTGTCTTATAGTGGGACAGTTTTTCATAATCTTAACTTTCCCATGTTATCCGAACAAAGAATCCTTCCCAGTTCAGATTGCCAGATAAAATACAGGACACCCAGCTAAATTAGAATTTCAGATGAACAATGAATTATTTTTTAGTGTAAGAATGTCCTATGTAATATTATTTGTTTATCTGAAATTCAAATTTAACTGTTTTTGTTGGGTGCTGTCAAGTTGATTTTCAAATCATAACAACCCTATCTGAGAGAGTATAACTGCCCCATAAGATTTTCTTGGCTGCAGTCTTTACGGAAGCAGATCTCTAGGTCTTTCTTCCACAGAGCAGCTGGGTGGGTTCAAATCACCAACCTTTGGGTCAGTAGCTGTGCACTTAACTGTTGCATCACCAGGGCTCCTTCAAATTTAACTAGGGGTTCTGTATTTTTTATGTGCTCAATCTGGCAACCCTACCTCCACTCTCACTTTGTGCCACTCTCACAGTCATTATGCTCTCACCCTCATTCAATGCACTCCAGCCACACAGGCCTTTCTGTTCCTCACATGCACCAAGTTCATTCCCAGATGCAAAACCTTTACACTTGCATTTACCTTGCCCAGGGAAATTTTTATTTCATTTTTATTTCAGACTGTCACAGAGCTGGCTCCCCATCATTCAGATCTCAGCTCAAATGTCACTCTATCCTGACTTTGCTTCCTGTCAGTCTCTATCACTCCTTATAAATCTTAATGCTTTCTAAAATTGTTTCCTTATATTTTTGTCTTGTCTCCCATTAGTAGAATGTAAAATTCATGAGAGTAAGGACCTTGCTAGTTGCTGTATCAACAACACCTGACTCAGTGACTGGCACTTATTTGGAACTCAGTAAGTATTTGTTGGATGAATGAATGATATACCCCAAGCCCTGCTCTGCAAGATTAAAGTTAAGGAGACCTATTGGGGGTAGGCCAGCTGGCCTTAACAAAAAAACAGTTTCAGGAAAAGTGAACGTGCATCCTATATGAAATTGTCTTGAAGAAAGAGCTAGTCTCTGCTGTGAGTGGCTCATGCCAGAAAATCCATACCCTGCCTCTCTCCATAGAGCCTGTGCTCTAGTGAGAACTCACTGAGGGAGTGGGAGTGCCTGGATGAACCTGGCATTAAGTCAGCTTCAGCTGTTGGACTGAGGATCTGTGGAGGACCAGAGTTCTTACTGCAACTTCTTGTGGCAGCGAGAAGCAATGGGACAGTCAAGTCATTGAATTGACCTCTCTTCCTGTTGACTTGAAGAAGTCAAGCAGAACACCCCTCCATCCCACTTGGACCCCATAAATCCTGCTATTTAGAGGCAATTCAGGAAGAAGGGGAAGCTTCACAGAAGGGCATATGTGGCTTGAGCTAGTTTTAATAAAAACTATACAAAAATTTAAAAGGAACAGGTTGGTACTTTCAGTTTCAAAATCATGGAGGCTACAGATGACAACCTAGGGGTCTAGAAGTGAGGGAGAGGGGATAAATTATAAGCAATTAGGTATTGGCAAGGCATCAAATGAAATAGAGAATGCACTGAAATATGCAATTAAAGAGAGAAGTCAGGACTAGATAAGGGTGAGACACGTAGACCCTATTAAGAATCTAAGAATTTATTCTTGAGAGCCTCGATAGATTCTAAGCAGGAGCGTGGAGTGGATTCCGACTTATAGGGACCCTATGGGACAGAGGAGGCCTGCCATATAGGATTTCCAAGGCTGTAATCTTTAGAGAAGCTGACCACCACATCCTTTTCCCCTGATGGGTTCAACTTTCAGTTAGCAAGCGAGTGCTTTGACTACTGCCCCAACGGGGCTTCTTGAGTTTAATTACAGTAGACATGGATTAAACCTGGCACTAAACCCATGGTAGACATGATCTCATTTACACCACAGCAACCCTACGAGGTTGCCACTAATGTTAACACCTCCACTTTTTACAGGTCTTTACATGTAAGGCAATCAAGGTTGAATGTGTAACTTACCCGAGATCACTCGGTGCCCAGGTCTGACTCGAGCTCTCTCTTCACTACCTTGGACGAAGGAATTGGGAGTGGAGACAAAAGAAGGGGCAGATGTGAAAAATATTTAGGAGGTAAATCATTAGATGATGACAACGATAAATGTAAAAGCAATTTCAATTCGTTCGCCACACATTCGTGAACTTTACATCAGGTTCGACATCGGCGAGGAGCCGACAGTCTACTATGACATAAAACTTCCAAATACGCAGGGTAACAACATCAGTCCTACCCATCGCCCCCAACTCATCGCAAAAAAAGATACCGGACCGGGCTCCGGAGGTGGCGCCGCACGCCCGACCTCCCGCCCCGGCCCCGCGCCGGCCCCGCCCCGCCCCGCCCCGCCCCGCCCCGCCCCGCCCCGCCGCGCCGCGCAGCCGGGGGGCGTCTCCGCAGGCCACGTGGTCAGGCGTCCGCGCGCAGGCGGCTCCGGCGCCCGCGCTTCCGGGTTGGCGGCCGCGGCGGCGTAGAGGTGGAAGTCGGGGCGGCGCTGAAGCCGCAGAGGGGGACCCGCGGACCCGAGGTGCGGTGCTGCCCCGCCGCGGTGCGCCCTCCACGCCGCCGGTGGGCCAGCCGCGCGCGACCCGGACCCGGTCCCTGCCGGATGCCCCAGAAAGGTAGGTCCAGCCCGGGCCGAAGGTCCGTGAGCGCGGGGCCCCGCGGCCGCGTAGATCCCTCCTCAACCGTCCACTCCCCTGTCAGACCGAGGGTCCCGGGCGCGGATTCCCTCGTCCCGCCGCTCCCTTCCCGGCCGCCCCAGGACCCGGGGAATTGCCCGCTTGCGGCTCCGCGCGTCCTTTGACGCCAGCCCGGTTGTTCCAAGCTGGGTTTCCAAAGCGAGGCCGATGCATCTTACGTTACTATTATTTCATTGGAGATACCCCAAGATTCACTTTGCATATGTACATTTTCTTCGCTTTTTTCATGATTGTGTTCACTGACGAAATGTCTAATAATAACCGAAACTGAAAGTGTAGTCCCCATTCCCAAAAGGTATGCAATCAGAGAAAGTTAGTGTTGGCAAGGACTTTAGAGATGGTTGATCCCAATTCCTTCATTTCACTGAGGAGAGAACAGACCCTGAAAGATTGCATGGATATTGGGAATTCACTCAGCTGGTTAACGGTGCAACAGGCATGAGAACTCAAAAGCTGTTTTTTTAATTGACTTTTTAAAATGTAAGTGGTAAAATTCAGTTCACAACGTGAAGTGAATAGCGGGTTCGTTTGTATTGGGATTAACCTTATTAGATGATGCTTCTTCCTTGTTCAATAATGTTTTCTTATTTCAGGTTTAGCCTTGACCTATAAAGAAAATGGCAGAAACATCACCAGAGCAGCCTTCTGGACACCTTGTTGTCCACTCAGACACTCACAGTGATTCCATTCTGGCCAGTTTTGAGGATCAGAGGAAGAAAGGCTTTCTCTGTGACATCACTTTAATCGTAGAGAATGTGCATTTCCGGGCCCACAAAGCCTTACTTGCTGCCAGTAGCGAATACTTCTCAATGATGTTTGCTGAAGAGGGGGAGATTGGCCAGTCCATTTATATGCTGGAAGGCATGGTTGCTGACACATTTAGCATGCTGTTGGAGTTCATCTATACAGGTTATCTTCATGCTACTGAGAAAACTACAGAACAAATCCTGGCAACTGCTCAGTTCTTAAAAGTCTATGACCTGGTAAAGGCTTACACAGACTTTCAGAATAATCATAGCCCCCCAAAGCCAGCAACTTTGAACACTGCTGGTGCTTCAGTGGTTGTTATCTCTAATAAGAAAAATGATCCTCCCAAGCGGAAACGGGGAAGACCAAGAAAAGTCAACAGTTTGCAGGAGGGGAAATCAGGACTGGCTGCAGAGGAAGAAATACAGCTAAGGGTGAACAATTCTGTTCAAAATAGACAAAATTTTATGTCTAAAGAAGGAGACGGTGGTATACTGAACCAACAGATTTCAGTGAAAGAAATGGAAGAATCTCAGCCTACTATTGAGTCAGTGGAAGAAATGCCATCTGAAAAAGATGAGAACTGTGATCCTAAGACCCAGGATGGGCAGGACAACCAAAGTCGGTATAGCAAGCGGAGGATTCGGAGATCTGTCAAACTTAAAGATTACAAACTCGTTGGGGATGAAGATGATCAGGGTTCTGCCAAAAGGGTCTGTGGAAGCACTGGAAGGAGAAAACGCCCTGGCCCAGAGGCCCGCTGTAAAGACTGTGGCAAAGTCTTTAAGTACAATCACTTTTTAGCAATCCACCAGAGGAGCCACACTGGTAATTACGCTTTTGTAGCATATTGGAATGTGTTTTGGAATTTGATATAGTAATGATAATAATAATGTGGTTGTTAGCTGCCATCGAGTCGACCCCAACTCCTGGCCATCTTACGTACAACAGAACAAAACATTGCCTGGTCCTGTGTCCTAACAATTGCCAGCACGTTTGAGTTAGGCTGTTGTGCCAATCCATCTCACCGAGTGTCTTCCACACCCTCATTGGCCTGCTACTTCACCAAACACGATGTTCTCCTGTAGCACTTGATCCTTCCTGATGGCGTGTCCAAGGCAAGCGAGTTGGACAGTGTTCTGTTGCAGTCCATAAGGTTTTCATTGGCTTATTTTTGGACGTAGATCGCCAGGCCTTTCTTCCTAGCTTGTCTTAGTCTGGAAGCTTCGCTGAACCTGTCCACCATGGGTGACCCTGCTGGTATTTGAAATACTAAGGGCATAGCTTCTAGCATAGCAGCATGCAAGCCGCTGTAGTACCATCAACTGACAGGACGTGGATGATAGTAATAGCTATCATTTATTGTGCAACTTCTGTGTGACGCACATTGTACAGAAGCCTCTATACATGTTATTGTATTTAATTCTCATAGCAATCCTATGAGATAGTTAATATCCCCCATTGAACAGATGAAGAGACCAAGTCCTAGCAAGCTTAAGTAACTTGCCCATGGTCACACATTTAGTGAAAGAGCTGGAATTTGAATCCAGGTAGCCTAATTCCAGAACCCCTGTTCTTATTTGGAGTAGTTGTTGGTTCAAGACCATCTCAGGTATGTATCCAGCTGAACTTTTCAGCCTTAATTTACAGGTAGTAGACAAACTTATTCTTTCTGATTCTTGAACAGGCCCTTATTCTTGACCACACCTGTGCTTTTGTTCAGGTTGTTTCTTCTGTCTGGACAGGTTTCTCACACGGCCGTCCAGCCGTAAATGCTTTCTCCTTTTTGGTCCCTCTAGCCATGCTGTCCAGTAGAACCTATTCCGTTGACAATTCTATGTGTGTATATAAACGTGTATGTATTTTATACTTATATGTGTGTGTGTATGTATACACACAAGTATATATCTGCACTGTTCACTACAGCAGCCACTACACATGTGGCCGTGGAACACTTAGTGGCAAGTTGTTTTTTTTTTTTTTTTTATTGTGCTTCAGGTGAGTTTACAAATCAAGTCAGTCCCTCATACAAAAGGTTATACACACCTTGCTATGCACTCCCAGCTGCTCTCCCCCTAATGAGACAGCACACTCCTCCTCTCCACCTTGTATTCCCCGTGTCCACTCAACCAGCTCGTGTCCTCCTCTTTCTCCTCATAGCACCACCAGACAGGAGTTGCCCACGTAGACTCAAGTGTCCACTTGAGCCAAGAAGCTCACTCATCATCAGTATCATTGTCTATCTTACAGTCCAGTGACTAATTTTTAAAAATTTAATATAAATTTGAATAACCACATGTAGCTAATAACCACCATATTGGACAGTACAGCCCTAGCTAATAGTCTTTCATCCTTTGAGCTCTCTCTCGAGACCCTTAATTCACTCTGCTTTGGGTCAGGAATTGACTCGACGGCAACAGGTTTGGTTTGTTTTTTATACAGGGGCTCTGGTGGCACCATGGTTAAGTGTTTTCCTGCTAACCAAAGGTTGGCAGTTTGAATCCACCAGCTGCTCGTTGGAAACCCTATGGGGCAGTTCTGCTCTGTCCTGTAAGGTTGCTATGAGTCGGAATCGATTTGATGACAATAGGCTTTTTTTTTTTTTTTTTTAAATATCCCTTGGAGGGCAGTGTTGGTTCAGTGTTAGAGTTCTTGCTTTCTCTGCAGGAGACCCAGGTTCAATTCGACCAATGCACCTCAAGCGCAGCTACCAGTTACCTGTCATTGGAGGCTTGTGTGTTGCTGTGGTGCTGAACAGGTTTCGACAGAGCTTCCAGACTAAGACAGACTAGGAAGAAGGGCCTGACAATCAGCTTCTGAAAATCAGCCAGTGAAAACAGCGGTCCAGTCCCATTGTGTGTAGGGTTACCATGAGTCAGGACTGACCGGATGGCAGCAAACAACAACATACATCCGTCGGTTCAATTGTAAGCTTGAGTATAGGCAGTAGAACTTAAGTCTTGTATCATGCAGCAGCATCTAGCACCTGTGGTTTAGACCTGGCTGCTCACCTGGGAGCTTCTAAAACTACCAGTGTCTGGGACCCACCCCCCGACAACTTCCATTCAATTGCCCGGAGCTTTAGTGTTTTTAAGTGCAGATAGGTTGAGAGCCCTGGATTCTGGTACTTTGAAAAAAGTAGGTACTTGGTACATATTTATTGAACTAATAAATTCTGTTTTGTAAATTTGCTTATATTTATCAAAGATATGTATAGGTACTGAGTTTAGAGAGTTTAAATGGTTAAGAAAGGCTTCTTAAGAAAAACAGCATGTAGGATCTTCCCTTGCCCCAGTATTCTGGAAATTTTGTAGTGAATCACTTTAGCGTGTGTCTGCTTTATTCCATTGGAGTGGATACCGGGTAGGCCTGTACAGCCTGGTAACCCATATCCTTCAGTTCTAGAAAATTTCCTTGAATTATTTCTTAGGTGATTTTCTTCCCTTCATTATTTTTCTCTGTCTTTTCCTTCTGGAACTTCTGCTGTTTGGATGTTGCAATTCCAGGATGACTTTCTTACCTTTTCTCATATTTGCCTTCATGTTTTGCTCCACTTCCTGGGAAATTTCTACTTTTTCTTTCAAAGCTTTTTTTTCTTTTCTACTCTTATTTCTTTTATTTCTAGGAGCTCCTTTTTTTTTTTTTTTTTAAATAGCATTTGTTTCATAGTGTACCATCTTACCTCTGAGTATGTTAATGATAACATTTACTTGTTTGTTGATTTTTGGTGTTTTCCTCACCCTGGTCAGTCTCTGTTTTCTACAAGTTGCTTTTTTCTTGTGCATTTTGGTCTCTGCCATTACTGTTAGAGACTTTCCTAGAATGGTGGGTTTTGTGTTTTTTCATATTTAATGTCAGAAAAAACTAAGTGGCAATTTTGCGAGTGTGGATAGGGCCTGCAGACAGTGGCTTGGTGTGGCTGGACCCTGTTTCCTTGGTTGTGCCTGGTGTCGGCATCTTGAACTCTCTTACCTTGGGGCCTTCACATTCCAGGAGAAGTTTCTGCTGTCTCACCTGGAGGCTCTAAGCCTGTCTGCTAGTGTCCTGGGGCACCAGGAGGAAAAGGCCGGGGAGGTCTCATCGTCTCAGATGTGAACTTTGACTTGCTCTCACTGGGTAGTCCCACTCAGCTGCACCTGGCAACTTCCAATCCAGAGACCTTTTGTTTTACCCTCTTCAGAGAACAGTCTCCATCTTCTGTTTAGGGGAAGGCCCCTCTCCTGGCTACATGTAATGGGGGACTGGATCGGGGTTGGGGGCAGGGTACTAACTGCCTTTGAAACAGGCTGTCAGATACCCTCCCTCACCCCCATTTTCAGAGTTATCATATGCCACCAATTCCTAAGCCTTTTGGAGGCTCAGTCTTAAAAATTAGAATTGGTCTCTGCTCTCCTCACTGCTGGCTTCAGATTCATCTGTTCTGGCTTCCAAAATTGTACTGCTGATGTTCTCTTCCTGTTCATTGTCTTTTGCAATCTATGCCTTTTAAGAGAGAACTCTTTATTGTCATTTTAATTTGAGAGGGACCACCAGAGGATTCTTGCTTAACACCATGCTTCTGGGGCTCTTGTTCCAGGGGAGCGACCTTTCAAGTGTAACGAGTGTGGAAAAGGCTTTGCCCAGAAGCACTCCCTGCAGGTCCACACCAGGATGCATACAGGCGAGCGGCCGTACACCTGCACCGTGTGCAGCAAGGCTCTGACCACCAAGCACTCGCTGCTGGAGCACATGAGCCTGCACTCAGGTAGCCCGGCTTGCACCTGGCTGGGGGCCAGCTGCCAACAGTTGCCCATTCCCTGGGTGGGCATTCCTGTGATCTCAGCCTGGTATCATTTCCCACATGGTGTCTTTGAAAGGTGGAATTAGGCATCTGTCACAGTGTTTTTTTTGTTCACAGTGTAGCTTAGAGTTCTGCACAGCATCAAGCCTTAAAACTAGGGCTTGTAAACTGGCTCCTGGGACTTAAGTGTGCAAACATGTTTTGTTTAACTACCAGAGGTTAGAATTATTTTACCCTGAATGCCTTTGGGGGAAACCTGAATTCTCCAGTTCTGCCCCAATGTCCACCATTCCCTATTGCCTTACATGCTTTTGCACATTTATGTTACTGTCATAGACTCTGAAGGCATTTGAGTTTGCAGACAAGTCACTTGTATTATTTTGTAGTGAATGGGCACCTGGGCTCACTGTGGTATGTACCTTGTTAGTGAGCATTCTAGTTCTCTATAGTTTTTGCATGTTTTAGTGTTTTTTTTTTTATTTGGCAGGACAGAAGTCCTTTACCTGTGATCAATGTGGAAAGTATTTCAGCCAGAAAAGACAACTAAAAAGCCATTACCGAGTTCATACAGGTACAGTAAAGTAGGAGAAAATTTGGATTGGTGAGGGAAGGGGGGAAGAGAAACAGATACGAATAGTTTCTGAAATATTAGATTCAGATTGTAGATGATGAGTGTTCAGAGGAAAACGTCTTGAAAGCAATCTAAATTAGATGTCCTTGTGTTATTCTCTACTACCATCTGATTTATATTTAATTTTTATACTGTGGTTTTTGTGTGGCACACAGAAACCCTACAGGATTGGTATCTTTCAAAAGCACCACTTGTGTAAGAAGGCGCCAGGTAATTGGTTGCTAGTGTTGCCCAGACAGAGACATCAGCACACCATTGCTTTCAGTCCTGGCTTTCTCCCACCTGGCTCTACACGTTGTCCTTTTTTATTTCGTATCAACTGATAAGAAAGGAAAAGGGGTTGGGAATGTCATTTGAGATCATTTCGCCATAACCACATCAATGCTTTGAGAAAAAAGGTGGTTACATTTAGGAAGATTGGAACTGTCCCAGCTCTCTTGGGGAAGCAGTATACTCTCGTGAGTTAAGGTGCACAGGAAAATATTAACTGTTACCAAATTCATTAAAAAAAAAAAATTACTGTTGTTTTATTAAAATACCATATTTAAAGTGATTATTTTTCAGGGAAGTGCTTTAACACAAATCACTGAAGAAATGCAGGGAGAGCATATAGGCACTGACACTTTTTTTATTGTTGCGACAAGGCCACTCATTACCGGAATGCAACCACTGCCATCGCAAATTCATGGATGTGTCTCAGCTAAAGAAACATCTGCGAACACACACAGGTAAACTGCAGCTCCTGGTTCCTTTCTAGTATGCTTTATGTTTCCAGGAGAGTGACGAATGAAGTACTCTGAGTTCTCAGACTGGTTGGAAATGTTTATTGTAAATTGGCTGGGAATCTTATAAGTAGATCATTTAAAAGGCCAAGGCAGAATGCTGTTGGTATCATTCTGTGGGAAGGTTACATCTCTTTGTAAATTAGTAAAATGGAAATCACTTACTGAGCACGTTCTATAAATGGATATTTAATATGACAAAACAGTACAAGTCTGAGGTTCTGTGTTTGACTCATAATTTACTTCAGCATTGAAGATTATCCAGATAATTTTTTTTAGAAGAGGAAGGAAAATGAAACAACCAAAAAGGTAGCATGGGCACTAAGGATTTTTCCAGTTTTCCTAGAACCAGCACATATAACTTGAGCATTGCCACCTCCAGAAAAGTCAGCTTCAGGGAGGAAGAGGAGGCAGGATTGATTAGGGCAGCTCAGATTCTTTCACTGAAGATCAGAAATGTAGAAATGTGGGTCTCTAAACTTTTTGGTCAAGAGCACTTGTTTAAAATAAGCCTCTTAGATTTCCTAAGAAAAACTTTGCATTATAGGTTGACTAGTTAATAGTTCTGTTGAAGTATCTACCAGAAATACATATCAAATTGGTTTATGTTACTTTGGACAATTTTTTTTAAACACAAGTTATTTTTCATAAAGTCAGTAAATGTCACAGGGTATAAATTTCGTATGTACAGCCTTTCTACAAACATTGTCATTAATGGGTTCTGTGAAATTTAATTCATTCCACAAGTGCACTTGGCAAGTATTTATTGAGCACTTACTGGGCACCAGGCATTGTTCTAGGCCCTGAGGATGCAGCAATGAATGAGACAGAGCTCCTGCCCTTGAGAGGCTAACATTCTAGCAGGGGAGACAAAGAACAAACAAATACGTTAACATGTAGGTGGTGGCTTAAGTGCTATGAAGAAATAAAATGTACGGTAAGAGGACAGAGCCCAGGAAGGGGAACTCTTATGTGGTGCTGGTCTGGGAGGCCTCACTGATGAGGTGGCATCTTAGATGGAGATCCAAATGCGACATGGGAGCTAGGGAGCCATTGTGGATATCCAGGAGAAAACCATGCTAGGCAGAGGGAACAGCAGGTGCAAAGCCCTGAGGCAGGAGTGCCTCTGACTTGCTGAAGAAATGCCAGAGGCAGGAGGGGCTGAGGCAGGAGGAGGAGTGGTGTAAGAAATGAGAGACACCTGTAGTCTGCATAGTGCAAGGGTTTTCAATCACCTTAGCTGCAGATTTAACCACCTGAGAAGCTGTGAAAGGAAAGCCTGGTCCCAGCCCAAGATTCAGATTAAATTGATCTGGGGTAGAGCTTCAGCATTTGCAGAGCTTCAGAGTTGGTAGTTTTAAAAGCCCTCCAGGTGATTGTAGTGTGTACGTAGGCTTAAGAAAGGAGCCCTGGTGGTGCAACAGTTAGGTACTCACCTACTAACCAAAAGGTTGCTGCTTCAAACTCACCCAGCAGCTTTGCAGGGAAAACATCTGGCAATCTGCTCCTGTAAAGACTACAGCCTAGAAGTCCCAGTGGGGAAGTTCTGCTCTGTCACATGGGTTTGCTGTGAGTCAAAATCAACTCAATGGCACATAGCAACAACAAAGCTTAAGAACCTGGGAGGCCACAGTGAAGACTGGATTGTATTTAAAGCTTTAAGGAGAACAGCAACATGATTTGACTTAGAATTTTAATAGAATCACTGCAGCTACCATGTGGGGTGGGGTGAGCAATGTCCAGGGTAGAAGCAGAGAGATCCATTTGGAGGCTCTTGCAGTAATCCTGGGGTGAGAGCAGGTGGTGGGTTGGCCCAGTGTGGTAGCAGTGGAAATAGTGACAAGTAGTTTGATTCTGGATATATTTTGAAGGAAGAGTCAACCTGGTTGGATGTGGGATGTGGGGGTGTGAGTGAGATAAAAAGGAGGCAAAAGCAACTAGAAGAATGAAAAACTGGGGAAGTGTGTGGGAGGAACAAATCAAGAGTTAGATTTTGAACGTGCTGGGCCTAAGATGCCTGTTTGACGCAGAGTAGGCAGTTGGTACTTGGGTCTGGAATGCAGGGCAGAGATAGGAATTTACACACTTACTCATCAGCCTGTGAATAGCATGTGAAGCTGTGATGAGAACACCTGGGGGTTGAGTGTGGCTGGAGAAGAGCGGAGGTGGCTTGGTCTGGCTGAGTAACAGGTGAAACATGCTGTCTTGGTTTTTGTCTTTTAAACATAAGAGTTAGGAATGCTTCTAGTCTTTGAGTAGAATGAGGTCTTGAAAGTAAGAATGAAAAGGAACACAAATTCTATCCCTTATAATTCCAGCAAACTAAAGACAGAATAGGAAAATGGAAGATTTTGGTGGGTAAAAAGGAGGTGGAGAGGGTTCCACAAAGTGCTTTGTATGACTTAGGAATCAAAAAGAAAATTGAACCCATCAAAAAATGGGACTTGGTGGAAAAATTTGGGAACAGATAAAGGTGATGCTTGAACAACATGCTGAACATAAAGTAATGTTGCTGAACTGTACATATGATAAATGTTGAAGTAGCAGATGTTTTGTTCCATATTTACACACACACACACACACACACACACAGAAGTGGGCTCATTGAGGTCAGGAACTGTGACTGATCTGTCCCCAGCACCTAGCACAGAGAATATGTGCAGTGTTTGTTGGCATTGTAAAGAACTGGTGTGCCACTTCCCCTGCTCTCCAGGCATTGTGTTGGATGTGTAGAGAGAGGCTTCCTGCAGAGCTGTGCGCACCTCTGCAGACAGTGGTGTGAGCTGATCAGGAGGCAGACCATGCTGAGAGGGCCAGGGCAAGAAGCACTGATTGCTGCAGCAGGGCCGTGCTTTGTTAGAAAACCAAGATTGTCACTGCTTAGTTCTTTAAGTGCAAACTCTGGGTTAGATGTACTGCACCAAATACCATGGAAATATGAGATAAATAAGAGATGTCTATTAACAGGGCATTGTCAGTGGGGGGCACAGACACATTTGGAAATGGAGGCAAGGTGGCAGGCAGGCAAGCAACACCCGTGAGGTCGTCACAGTTCAGGGGCTAGTCCTCAGATCTTGTCCCTGTGCCTGGAGTCAGTTAGGCTCACAGGGACTGAGTCAAGTTAGCCAAGCAAACTCATAAAACCCATAAACCAGCAAATGTATTTAATGTAAGAAAGAGACTACACCTTTCCCTTGCCCGTAGTACTTCTTTGCTGACATCATTGTACCTGAGAGCCAAGTTAGTAAGTAGAAGGTTGCTAGTACAGCTGGGGGCATGTCGGGAATGTCAAGGCTATGAAGAGCCTGGTGAGCGAGCTCACCCCACCGCACAGTGCCACTGCTCCAGGGTCTCTCTCCCTTGGATGGTTTTAGACCCTGATTCCTACCCTGTGGGTGCCAACTCATGTAGCTTGCCCTGTTTAATAACACATAAGAAAGTTAGTTAAGTCACAGCCTTTTCTTCTTCATTTTAATACAGTCTTTCTCATTTTGGGGGGTTATATTGGAAGCTTCCTAAATCTCCTCTGCTGCTTGTTTCCAGACCCTCTGTTAGTGTTCCTCATTGCCGTGTGCCTGAGATCTGGAGGCCCCTCACTATAACGTACCCTTTCAGGGTCCGCTTGCCATCTTTTGAGAATCTCAGTACAGCGTGACAAAAAGCCATGATAGAGGTGTGTGCGCAGTGTGATGAAGTGCCTCACTTCCCCTGAGAAAGCATCCCAGAGGAAAGGAGTCAGCTCTGGATAGACAAAAGAAGTGGGAAGGGGAGTTCCATGCAGGAACAGAGTGTGCAGAGCCTGAGGATATGAGAGCCATCCCTCCGGGGCTGCAGTGAGGGAATCCACAGGGGGCAGGTAGGATGGGATTGCTAGGCAGTGGGGTCGGCCCATGGTGAAGACGGGTGGGGGTGCTGGGAGGACAGGAACCACAAAAGATATTTATTTAGGGAGGAGGATTTGTGGATTGTGGATTTTGATTTGTGTATAGAAAAGAACTCAGGCTGCCCCAGGAGGATGGACAGAGAAAAAGGGTTCTGGGGATGATCCAGGTAGGAGGCTCTTTAGGGAAGAAAGAAGAAGGCCTGCAGGTCAAGGGAGTGGAATGAAGAGATGTATTTAAGAGATGCTTTGTGAAAACATGTTTGTTACCTACGTGACAAAGTGTTAATATCCCAAATAAGAAAAAGTGAGCACTCCAATAAAAAACTAGGCAGAAGACATGAAAGGCACTTCACAGAAGAAGACATAGGAACCGCCAGCTACATGTATAAAACAGTGTTCAGCTGCATTAATCATCAGAGAAAAAGAAGCATGCTTCCTCCCTGCCCCTTTGTTAGATTGGCAAATCTGTGAGGAAGTAGGCATTTTTATGTACTGTTGGCTGTTAACCGAAAGGTTGGCAGTTTGAATCCACCAGCAATTCCTTGGAAGCCCTATGGGGCAGTTCTTTCCTGTCCTATAGGGTCACTATGAGTTGGAATTGACTCAATGGCAATGGGTTTGCGGGTTGGTAGGAATATAATTTAGGAACTTTCTGGAAAGCACTTGGGCAATATTTATCAAAATGTAAACTGTCCAGTTATAAAAAGAGGTTTGCATAAGGATAGTCATCATAGGCAAGATTGTTTATACTGTCACAAGCTTAAAAATGACCTACATATCCATCAGTAAGGGATTAGTTAAGTAAAATTTGGGCAGTATACACAATGGAGCCCCACTCAGCCTTTCAAAATGGCGGTGTGGCTTTATTTGACACACAGAACAGCATGCACTGGATGATCTCATGAGTGTAAAATTGTGTACGCAAATGTGCAAATGCCTAAAGAGATAACCTGTAAAGACGCTCATCACAGTGTTAACTGCCTATCTCAAAAGAAGAGAATTTGGTATGGTTTTTATACCCTTTGTACTTTTCCGTATCATTTGATTCTTTTACAATGAACTTGAGCAATTTTTTAATAAAAATAAAGTTTTGTTTGGCAGTGGGAAGAAGGATTAGCAATTGAATATAAGAGGGGAGAGAGAATTGGAAGCATCATAATGGCTGTTGTATCTGACTGGGGCTGCCAGTAACCAAGAAAGCTATTTCTGGTTTCAGGGGGTGACTGTGGGAATCCAGCTGGTAATGCCCAGCAGGCAATAGTAGGTACTACTTGGAGCTATAAGGGGAGGAAAAAAAAATTCAAACCCGATGCCATTGAGTCAGTTCCTACTCATAGCAACCCTATAGGACAGAGTAGAACTGTCCCATAGGATCTCCATAGAGCGGCTGGTGGGTTCGAACTGCCTACATTTTGGTTGCAGCCATAGTTCTTAACCACTGCACCACCAGGGCTCCATAGGGAGAGGAGGGGGTGGTATGTAGTCGTCAGGGTGGGGTGAGGTCGGTAGAGTATACTTCCCAGAAGAGGGTCTAGAAGGAAACCTTAAGTTGCTTAAATAGTGTGTCAGCATCCCCATGGGTGAAACCCTCCGATTCATACTTGTGTCTCCACCCTTTCCTTTAACCGCCTCTAATCCTCCTACAACAAACTTCGTTCAGGTTCCACTGCCACCCAGGCCCTGTCCCCTTGTCTTTTCTTCCTTCTCTGTCCACCCCCTGCCACCTTAGCACCTCATGTGTAGACTACTGCAGGGACTCCTGCCTGGTCCTACTGCTTCCAGCCTCAGCCTCTCAGTCCACCCTACCCATGGGTTCATCTAGTTAGTATACTTTTGTCCTCTTGTTCTTCTGTTGAAAGCTTCCAGAGGCTCCAGAAGTCCTCTGCCTGGAATATATGGCGCATCATGGCCTGGCCTCACCTTGTAGCTTTTCCACTCTTCAGAGTGAATCCCTGTCCTTCTCATCCACACCATGTGGTCATTTCTAACACCAGCTTTTTGGTCACACTATTTATACAAGTTCTCTGGTCCAAATTGCCATTCTCTCTCCATTCTAGCAGATCCTGCCTCAAGCCATATCCATCATCTTGTCTGAACTCAACATCGTTGATACCATTCATTTTAACATTTAGTCAAATACAGCCCTATGTTACTTGATTACTTGTGTATCTTGGCAAATAGACTGAATTCTTTTTGAGGCTGTGAGCATATCTTTTGTTTCTTTTCTGTTTTTTAGCTCAATGTGTAGTACTTTGGAGATGGTCTTCAGTGTTTCAGAACTGAATAAACTTAAAAAGGAATGGGTCAATCAACTGAACGTAGTATGCTGTGTAACCCTGTTACCAGAAGGACAAATTAGAAGCTGAGGGAACAGGAAAACTTCCCCAGATTCACCTGGGCCAGGAAAATGTGTCTTACTGTCCTGCCCGTTCTCTCAGAGAGCCTCGGCCAGAGAATGTTGTTTCTGGAAGGAATGTCTATTATTTTGAACATTTGTCCTTAAAAAAGCATTTGCCAGGAGAAAGATGTTCTGAGGTATAATAAACCCAGATTGAATTGTTTTTGAGTGGTTAGTCAGGAAAAAGTCAGTCCTAGTAATAGGGTTTCACAGAACTTTACAGTCATAAATAAAAAGAACAGGCACTCCGTCTTAGTTTCTGGAGAGGGAGAAAACCAAGATCATAATAGGCCCCACATGCTCTAATTTGTGGGGGCGGAAAAAAAAAAGAAACCCATTGCCACTGAGCCAATTCTGACTCATAGTGACCCTATAAGACAAAGTAGAACTGCCCCATAAGGTTTCCAAGGAGCAGCTGGTAGATTCAAACTGACAACCTTTTGGTTAGCAGCGTAACACTTAACCGTCATGGCACCCGGGCTCCCTAATCTGGAAAACTACTGAAAAATAATGACAGTGGCCTGGTCTTAACCTTGGAGTTAACAATGCAAAGGTGCAGACTTGTCCGAATTGTTACAAGTGTCCTCTGCCCAGGTGGAGCTTGGAGAAATGTCCAGCCTGAATTTTCCAGTTGTTGTTAGATGTTGTCGAGTCTGACTCATAGTGATCTCATGTGCCAGAACTGCCACATAGGATTTTCTTGGTTATAATCTTTATGGGAGCAGATCACCAGGTTCTTTCTCCTGTGAAGCTGCTGGTTGGCTTCAAACTGACAACCTTTCAGTTAGCAGCCAAGTGCTTAGCCATTGTGCCACCAGGGCACCTTATATTTTCCAGTAGATGCTATGAAAAGGAAAGCTACCCATCCTCCACTTCAACTTACACTCACCCCTTGCTGTTGCTATTACCTGGTTAAGTGGGATTGTGCTGCTTTTGTTTTTTTGTTGTGTTTTATTTTGTTTTTTTAATTCATAGTTCTTCTGCCAGCATTGGGATCACTTAATTTTGTTTCTGGAGGGCATGAACAGTCTGTCGTTGTATGTGCAATGTACAAGTTAACACTGATGTCTGCTGATATTAATAAAACATAATGGGGTTTGGAACAGCCACAACTTCTGTGTGGACCTCAGTTTCCACACCTGTGAAATTCTTTCATTCAACAGGGATTTCTTGAACAGTGTCCCAGGCCCTGTTCTAGGCACTGGGGAACTAAAGGAATAAACCCACAAATCACCTTACTTAAGAATGGTGTGAGACGTCTTTTTTTTTTACATGGAAAAACTGGAACCCTCATTCATTGCTGGTGGGAATGTGAAGTGGTATAACCACTATGGAAAATAGTTTTGTGGTTCCTCAAAGTTAGACATAGAACCTCCATATAACCTAGCAATCCCAATCCTAAGTAGGTATAGCCATAAGAAGTGAAGGCAGTAATTGCATCCAGATACCTGTACACCTGCCTTCATTGCAGCACTTTTCATAATAGCCAAAAGGTGGAAACAATCAAAATGTCCATCCACAGATGAGTGGATAAACAAAATGTGGTACATACACACAACGGAAGTACTACTCAGCCACGAAGAGAAACAAAGTCCTGGTGCATGTCACAACAATGAACCTTGAAAACATCATGCTGAGTGAGATAAGTCAGTCGCAAAAGAACAAATACTATATAATCTCACTTACGTGAAATAAGCAAATATATAGGGTCGCTATGAGTTGGAATCGACTCGGTGGCACTGGGGTTGGGTATAGAAACCAAAGGTATTAGTGGTTATCGGAGTGAGAGGAAGGGAGGGGTAAGGGGGAGTTTTTGCTTACGGGGTACTGAGTTCATGTTAATGGTGGTGGAATGATTCGGAAAAGGATAGTGCGAATGGTTGCACAACTTGAAGAATGTGATGTTTCTAAACCGTACTTCTAGAGATTGTTGAGATGGTGTATGTTTTGTTATATATAATTTCACAATTGTTTTTAATTAGTCAAAGTTGCTTTTCTTTGGCTTTAAAAAGAAGAATGGTGTGAGATAGACAATAAACAAATAAAATGTGTAGTGTATGAGATGATGACAGCATCATGGGAAAACTAAAGCAAAGAAGCAGACCAAGGAATGCTCTAGGTGCAGAGGCTGCTGATGAACCTCCCTGGTAAACAACACTTGTCAGAGGCTTATAGGGTTGCTGTGAGTTGGTATCAACTTGATGGCAACAGGTTTGGTTTAACCCTATGGGGCAGTTCTACTCTGTCCTGTAGGGTCGAGATGAGTAGGAATTGACTCGATGCAACGGTTTTGGATTTTTTGTTGTTGTTGTTTAGTGGAGATGATTGAGTAAGCCATACTGGGAGACCCCTGGGGGTGATGCCAGGTGGAGGGGATGATGCATACACAGGCCCCAAGTGAGGACTTGTCTAGGGTGTGGTACTGAGTGACCATCAAGGATGCCAGAGAGGCTGGAGTGCAGTGAACCAGGAAAGTGGTAGATGAAGTTAAGGATGACTGAAGAGGTGAGAGGTTTAGATCTGTGGTTTCTTGTAGGGCAAGGACTTTGGCTGTTATCTCAGGATGGGGGACCACTAGAGTTCGCAGTAGAAGTATGAAATGACCTGAAGGATCACTGTGGTGCCACATTGATAGCGTATCACAGGGAAGCAAGAGCAGAAGCACGAGATTGGTTAGGAGGACCAGGGGCTGTCCAGGGAGGTGGTATTCTGGATATATTTGAAAGGTAGATATAAATCTGAGTAATACATAATCACCGTAGTGCACGGGGGTCCTTTTGAGGGTCAAGTGAGCTACTCTTTGTGAGAAATTCTTTAGAAGCTGTAAGGTATGAGACTGTAAGTTGCTATAATAATCTAAAGGTGAAAAACACAGGAGTAAATACTGTGTGTTCCTTTGTTCCTGCGTTACCTCCTTGTTCAGTTTTAAGAGACAGAACTGTGTGGCTCACACTTTACCTGTATCTTCTTAGCACTTAGCATGCATTGTGGGTACTTGGTAAATGCTTCATTTGGTCATTCATGCTTATTGAGAGTTCAAGTGATCCTGCCTTTGTTGTTTTTTTATATTTTGAAACTGTGGGGAGGTTTTTGCTTTCTTTTTTTTAGCTAAATGTATATTTTTAAATGTTTTTTTTTAGGTGAGAAGCCATTTACTTGTGAAATCTGCGGCAAATCTTTCACAGCAAAGAGTTCTCTTCAGACCCACATCAGAATCCATCGGTAAAGTTTTACAGATGTTTTTCTCACATGGAGTCCTCATTCAACCCTGATGTTCAGTGGGGTGACATACTACCTATATGGTCCTTTTCCCCAGATTAGTACTCCAGTAGAATTTTCAGTGTAATTTATTTATCTTCTCTTTTCAATAGAGAAATTCCTCACTTAGGCAAAATCGGGGAAAACTGATCAGTAAAAGTTTGCATTATGACTTCATGTATTTAATTTTAATTTGGTGACAGGGACTGGTCCAAAGCTTAAAACCTCAATTTAAAAAAATTTTTTTATTAATTGCTTCTAAATAATTAACTCGTTTGTTTACACAAATTACTTCCTGATTGGATCTAAGAGTTCTCACAGCATCAGAAATAATTAGGAGCTGTTTGGATTTTATAGTTAAATATACAGTCATGTATACATAATGAGCCATTAGAGCCTAAAACTTAGCTGAGAACTAAAAACAAAAAAGAGTTATATGTGTGGTATTTAAATATTTACTTTCTTATCTCAAGGTATATACTATGGAATCATAAAATTTTATCACATCTAGCCTAACCCCATCTGCCGCGCTTTCTTCAGTACCATCCCCGCTTTAATTTTTTTTGCTAATTGGATTAGAAACAAGCCAGTAGAAGTTGTGACTTGCTCCAAATCTGTAAGTTAGTAGAAGAAGCCATGACTTAAGGTTTCCAGTCTGTTTTTTCTCTATTCTCGACTGCTTCTCCCTAAATAAACAGGCATTTCAGTTTAAAAAAATAAAATTTCTGTTTTCTTGTAGAGGAGAAAAGCCCTACTCCTGTGGCATATGCGGTAAATCGTTCTCTGACTCCAGCGCCAAGAGGAGACACTGCATTCTACACACGGGCAAAAAGCCTTTCTCCTGCCCGGAGTGTCATCTGCAGTTTGCTCGCGTAGACAACTTGAAGGCTCACTTGAAAATCCATAGCAAAGAGAAACACGTGGCAGACACCAGCAGCGTTTCCAGCAGCAATAATTCTGAAGAGGTCAGGAATATTCTCCAGCTGCAGCCATATCAACTGTCTACCTCTGGAGAGCAGGAAATTCAGCTTCTTGTAACCGATTCTGTACATAACATCGATTTCATGCCTGGCCCTAGCCAGGGAATCAGCATCGTTGCAGCTGAGAGTTCCCAGAGCATGACCACAGGTCAGGCTGCTAACCTCACCCTGCTCACGCAGCAGCCAGAGCAACTGCAGAATTTAATTCTTTCTGCACAGCAGGAGCAACCCGAACACATTCAGAGCCTCAGTATGATTGAAAGCCAGATGGAACCTTCCCAGACGGAGCCGGTACATGTAATCACACTCTCCAAGGAAACCCTGGAACATCTTCACGCCCATCAAGAGCAAACAGGGGAGCTCCATTTAGCTGCAAGCACTTCAGATCCGGCTCAGCACCTGCAGCTGACGCAGCATCCTGCTCCGCCACCGCCCACGCGTCATGCACCTCGGCCCACGCCCCTTAGCCAGGAGCAGAGCTGACCTATGAACAGGTTCGGCTCCTCTCTTGGTCTCTTCTCTGGAAGCCAGCCATATCTGGGTTGTAAACACTCGAAGTCAGGCTTTCTGAAACGCCGACTTACAGATCCTTGCAGAGATGTGATAACGGGCTGATGTTTGTAATGCTTTCCAGGCAGGAAGATGTGCATATCGTGTGTTATGATAGTGCTGACTTGGCTTTAGCATTTCAGTATTCGTGAATGGTTTTCATTTTCATCTACTACATCTCTTGAAGATGGGGGCTATTTTTCCTTGGGGTATTTGTGTAGACTTTTCTGTAGATATTGATGTTTGCAGCCAAAGGTTATGGTGTTGGTGGCGTTGCCAGTTATATCTTTTTATTTTTTAGAGCAAAGGAAGTCATGTGTTCGTTGAATTGGGTCAAGTGTTTGTTCCACTTCCTCATTTCTCATGGGCAACACAGTTGCCACTACAGATGACTGCAGCCCACCCAGGGCTGCATATGACATATCACGTTTGGAGAATTTGTCCTTTAAGTGCTTCCAGTCCCCTAAGAAAGAATAACTGCCTCAACATTTAATCTTCGTATGCTACAGTGGCCTCTCTGTGTCATGCTTAAGGTAGACTCAAAGACATATAAACTAAATTTCTGTTTTACTCAGTTCATATAACAAGAAAGTCAAAAATGCTGAACTCAGTTTTTCTGAGAAACATGGACTTCAATTTAAATTAAAACGTCTAGATTGGATCGAGGCACTTAGCCCAAATAAATTCTAAGTAAAGCAAAGATATTTGATCTTTGTGATGAAATTAAAGCTTTCTTGATTATCTTGCAACAGTATCGATTTATTCAGTATAATTTAAGTGTTAAATGTACTCTACTGAATTCTAATCGTTCTCTAAATATGTCGATCTGTGTATTGTGTCTGATAATTTTCAGGAGATGGGAACTTACTATAACTGAATTTTATTGCAAACTGTGTTAAATCCCACAAAATGGAGATTTTTTTAAAAAAGTAAATATCCTCTCCTAATCTTAAAGAGAATTTGGGGCCACAGAAACTTTGTAGCCAGCATGTGTCTTTAATCCTGTTACGATTTTAAGTAATTGCCAAAAGATTAAATTATGTTTGGGTTAAATTTTAGAGCTCAGGGTATTTTATTGAGCACTTTTCGGACCACTTACGTACTCTCAAGTAAACTGGTAGAGAACATTTGCGAAAATCCCCCAAAAAAGGTGAGCAATAGGCTATCTAAGTTAACAAGATGCTGGTGGAGAGTAGGGGTGATACCCTAGAGTTAACAGTCTTTACATCAGTTCCTTGTTTTCTTGTTTCAGGTATCTTTGATTCCACTTGAATCAAGTTAAGTGTTTTTGGAGGTTAAAATAATAGAGAAT
Organism: Elephas maximus indicus; assembly: GCF_024166365.1. NCBI lineage: Eukaryota > Metazoa > Chordata > Mammalia > Proboscidea > Elephantidae > Elephas > Elephas maximus. The sequence continues at coordinate 175,377,901 of NC_064819.1, read as the reverse complement.
TCTTCAGATTTGAAAGAAGATGAACACATTTTTGTTGCACATTTGCCAAGCTATATGTTATCGTATGTAACTCATGAAATTTCCGAAATGATATATTTTATGTGTGTCAAGCTAAGTAATGTTAAATCAGACCTGACGAGAGCAAAGATAAAAACCTTACACCCTAAGTATTATTTCAGGTTCTTGATTTAGTCATTAAAACTATTTAACTTTATTCTTAAAACAGAAATTTTTACTGGCTCACATTTATTCCAGGGGGTGTACGTAGTATTAAAGTAAATGAATTTTCGACTGCTCGCTCTGGATAGCTAGATAATTAATCAGGAAATACTGTCACACGGCTGTTTGTAAGACATGTTTAGCTCTGTGACAGGCTACCTCAGTGCTGTCTAATAAACAACATGAAGCACATATTTAACTTTTCTAGTAGCCACATTAAAAATGGAAAAAGAAACAGGTGAAATTATTTTTAATAATATATTTTATTTAACCTGACATTTATAAAATATTATAATTTCAACATGTAATCAATATAAAAATGTATTAGACATTTTACATTGTCTTTTTCATAGTCTTCAAAATGTGTATTTTATACCTACTTACTGTACATCTCATAGTAAGAGATGAGATGTATAGGGTCGCTATGAGTTAAAACTGACAGCAACAAGTTTGGTTTTGGTTTTACTGTACATGTCAGTGTGGATGTAATGTTCATCAGATATACTTGATTTGTGTATAAACCAAACCTGTTGCCGTCGAGTCTATTCTGACTCATAGTGACAGAGTAGAACTGCCCCATTGGGTTTCCAAGGACCGACTAGTGGATTCGAACTACTGACTTTTTATTTAGCAGCCTGAGCTCTTAATCATTGTGCCACCAGGACTGCATCTGTATATAGGTTTCATAAAAGTTACAGCTGAAAACGTAGGTTCACATATGCAGGTATTTCCAAACATAAAATTTTCTTCAATAACTGAAATGAGTATCAGTTTTAAATTTATATTTAAAATTACATAAAATTCAGTTCCTCCTTCTAACCACATTTGAAGTGCTCGATAGCCACATGTGGCTAGTGGCTACTGTTTTGTATGGCACAAGCCTACCTGTTTTTAAGTCTGAGAACCAGTCCCGGCCATAAAAATATCTTTTGGAAGAGTTCTGGATTATTTGACCAGCTGTCAAATTTGCCCTACTTGAAACAAATTCTTCATCGCAGTTCACTTGCTGCAGGGGTAGATTTTAAATCATTGAAACGGCTTCAGGCCTATTCTTGCACTCGAATAAGGCTAAATAAGAACCATACGCGCCTGTCCCGACTTACCTACAAATCTAATGTAAAGACACAGGAAGGGAGCTTCTTGGTAACCCAGGGACTGCCTGTGTTTGTGAGCAACTGGTTGGATAATCCTGAGGAATAAAATGAGATTCTCCCTATAGATACTTACAATCTAGGCTTTCTTAAATTGGAGCAACAACAATATCTGCCATGTATTGAGTCTTTTCAAATGCTAGAAGCAAAGCCAGGTGCTTTAGGGCAGTATCTTGGTGGCACAGTGGTTAAAATGCTCAACTGCTAACCAAAAGGTCGGCGGTTCAAAACCACCAGCAGCACCAAAGGAGAAAGATGTGGCAGCCTTACTTCTTTTGAGATTTACAGCCTTTGTAACCCCATCAGGTTGCTATGAGTCAGAATCAACTTGACAGCAGTGGATTTTTTTTTTTTTTTTTTTGGTCTGAGTGCTTCTCAAACCTTTTTCATGCCATGGCACACAAAAAATAAGATGTATACAGCACCTTGTGTTTAGGGAACTCCAGTAACCTCAGACCATGACTGGCACCCAGACGCCAGAGGGGAGCAGTGTCTGGAACACACCTGTAACCCTTTTGAAGCACATTTACCTTAATCTTCATGACATTCCTATGAGGTAGTAATATGCCTATTTTATAGATGAGAGCATTGAGGCCCAAAAAGATGAAGTCACTTTCCCCAGATCACAGTTAAGAGGCAAGACTAGGACTGGGGCATAGGACCAGCTGATTTCCACTGTACTTCTTCCCCCAGAAGGGTGTACTGCCACCAGTCCTTTGAAACTTTAAGCTGGATTTCTCTATATGATGAGCTCGATGTAATAAGACCTTTTTGACTAAAACTGACTTAAAGCTTAATTGAAATTTACGAACTATATGAAAGTTAACTACTAAAGTGAAAAATTGAAGTTTAGAGTATACCTGTTTTATTTTTCTACTCATTTTTAAGTAAGGATCAGTCCCTGGAGAAGGACATCATGCTTGATAAAACAGAGGGTCAGCGAAAAAGAGGAAGACCCCCAAGGAGATGGATTGACACAGTGGCTTCAACAATGGGCTCAAGCATAGCAACAATTGTCAGGATGGCACTTTACTGGGCAGTGTTTCGTTCTGTTGTGCATAGATAGGGTCGCTATGAGTTGGAACTGACTCAACGGCACCTAACAACATTATTAAGTAATGAGGTAAATTTTTACCCTCAGTTTCAAAGCTTAAATAAACTGAAGAATTGAAAGAAAATCCCTTGTTTTCTCTTGCTTTTGTAAATAGCAGGTACAGAGGAATGACTCCTAGAAAAGTTCCCTTGCTTTCCTTTTGTAAATAGCAGATATCAAGGAATGCCCTCTAAGAGAAGCTGAAAGTCATTGTGATTACTGGTCTTGCTTTCAGCTTCTTTACACATAATCAAGCAGTAAAGGCTTTTGTCGTGACTGGAATATATGTGTGTTTGTGTGTATTTCATTCTCACCTTTAAACATGTAGCATATTAGGAGAGCTTGTAAACTGAAGCGCATTCAATCATATTTTTCAACACAAAATGTCGGCGCTTGAACACATTTAGATTACCTTAGCAAGGAATCATCTTAGCTTTTTTATTTCTGTGAATCTGAAAAGTGATACTCTATACAATGTGAAGTGTAGAAAGAGGAAGAAATTTGAGCAGGGGTAAGGACAGGGAACGTCCTTGATCTTAGAGCATGGATTTATTATTTTTAATATCCATATTATTAGATCAAATATGAACTTGAGTATGATTTTCTGAAAGAATACCTTGGTTCGTGGTTTTAGTTCCTGTTGCTTTTAACCTTGTTAAATGAAAAGTAAAACTGAAGCTTCCTTAGGTTAAATTATAGTTAAGGACAAAAGTGTCTACATTTTTAGAATCTACCTCTCATAGGAAATTTTAGTATGATTAAGTGGCTTCTGGGTAAATTTTTCCAATTTTAGTGTTTGAGGCATGTAAGCACTCACATAACAAAAATACTGGAAAATATTTAAACTTATCCTGAACCTATTTGTATTTTTAACCTTTACAGCCTCTCAGTAGAATTCCTTGTGTTATCTTGGAGTTTATGAAATTGTTCCACTTTAATAAAAATAAAAAGCACCATACGGATAAAAGCCAAAACCAAACCCATTGCCACTGAGTCAATTTGAACTCATAGTGACCCTACCGGACAGTAGAACTGCCCCCAGAGGGTTTTCAAGGCTGTAATGTTTACAGAAAGAGACTGCCACATCTTTCTCCCAGTAAGTGGCTGGTGAGTCTGAACTACCAACCTTTTGGTTAGCAGCTGAGCACTTAACCACTGCACCACCAGGGCTCCTAGTATACAGATAGACAGTGGGAAAGAATGAGGGACCCAAATTTGTGACTCACCCACCCTAATCAGCCAAAAGAAAAAGCTGGGGAGTCATTCTTAAGAGGACCCTCCTCATCCCCCCACCCCACACATACCCCCAGTCCATTTACTGTCATGCCAGTTTGACCTCAAGATAATTTTGAATCCTTCCGCTTCTCCCATCGCCACTGCAACGACATGGGCTTTCTCCTGGACTCCTGCCAAGGCCTGACCGATCCTTTCCAGCCCTCACCCCGCCACCTTTCTCCATTGGAAGCAGTATTCTATGTGTTCACCACTGTCTGTCCTTAGCATCAAGCAGAGCATCTTTCGAAATGAACAAGTTTACGTTTTTATTAACGCAAATATGATCATGTCCCTGCTTAAAATCTTTAAGTGCCATTTCCCACTGCACTTAGAATAAAATCTCTGGTCCAGCTTCCTCTTAGGCTCCTCTTGTGCTTACTTCATTATATCAGCTTCCTTGCTGTTCCCTAAACACACCCAGCTCTTTGGAGGTTTCTCAGCCTCGAAAGGTTTCCACCCCTACCCTCTTGACTAATTACTCATCTATGATCTGTCAGAATTCAGCTTAAGTGTCACTTCCTCAGGGAGGCCCTTTGTGACCCCTGATTTCCATCAACCTACCCTGTCATATTCTTTTATAGCACCCTGTACACTTTGGGCTCAGTTTGCAATTATTTTCACATCAGGTACCCTGTCTGTCTGGTCACACTGCATCCACAGCTCCTGGCCTAGGACCATCAATTTGTTGTTTGAACCCACTCACCCGAAAGTGCAAGACAGTATTACAGGTTGGCTTAGACATGTCGCCTGGAGTGCTAGGGACCTAGTTTCTGGCTCCAGGCCCAGAAGAGGAGAGGTTGGAAGGTAAGGATGGCATTGCAAGAAGACAGAACACAGCAAGTGTTAGAGGAAAGGGTAGCCTGTTCTAATGATTCAAGTTTATAAACAGAAGCCATTGCTGGCATGATTATTTGCAAAAGCATTAGACTGTGAGCCTTTTAAAGTATACTTTTCACGTATCAGCCACTTCTTTGATCCAGTAGGAACTGTCCAATGTGACAGTGCCGGTATTTTAGCTCTATACAGGGTCGCTATGAGTTGGAATCGACTCGACGGCAACGGGTATACACATATTACGTGGATCGTGACTTAAAGAAGATTCTAATGAAGGAGAGAAATGTCTGCAGATAAATAATAAATTTATTCTTTTAGCTTTAATAGAGGTCATTTTTTAAAGAGTTCTGTCAGCAGAACTCGGTTTGTGTCTTCCAGTCTGTACATTTGTTGGAGCCACCAACATTGAATAATAGGATTTTAGAATCAAACTGGACTGAGGAGGTTGAGTATTTAAACTGCTTCCAACTAGAAATCAGAAGACTGCGAGAGTGGTAGTCAGTGACTTTTCTAAGGTCACAGGTGGCTAATGTGAAACAAAGCTGGATCTGACCAGAGCTGGGTTAAAGGCCACTGAATTCCCCACTGCCTTATGCTCCCGTGTATATCTTAATTAGCAAAAAGTGAAACTCCAAGTCAGCAGTTTCTTTGTACCGATGAAATCATTCTTGTTCTGTAATCTTTTTTCTCCCTTAAATTTTACTTTGTTGTTGAGAATATACACAGCAAAACACATACCAATTCAACAGTTTCTACATTAGTGACATTGATTACATTCAAGTTGTGCAACCATTCTCACCCTCCTTTTCTCAGTTGTTCCTCCTTCATTAACATAAACCCATTGCTCCCTACGGTTTGTATCTAATCTTTCAAGATGCTGTTATCAATTTGATCCCATATAGTTCTTAAAAGAGCATAATTCTCAAGGCAGACTTTTTTATATTTAAGCTAAACTACTGTGTGGTTTTAAGATGACTTCACAGTATATTTTTGGCTTAAGGTTTAAATACTATCAGGGCAATAACTTTCATGGGTCCATAAAGTCTGGATTCCATAATTTGCTCCTCTGTTCTACATTTTCTCCCTTTTGGTCAGGCTTCTTCTATAGACTCTTTGATCAAAATGTTCAGTATTAGTAGCTGGGCACCATCCGGTTCTTCTGGCCTCGCGGCAAAGGAGGCAGATGTTCATGGAGGCAATCTGATCTTTTTTGAACTCAGTTTTACCATTTGTCGTTCAGAGAGCCACATTGTCCTGTTTGGCTGCAACCACAAGTCACTGAGTCAAGGGCCAGACCCTTATTAGGCCTCTGAAAGCACAGAAGCAGCTTGTTATCTGCTCATGAAATGGAAATGGGTTGGTTTTAAAGGCTGGTAACTCATATACAGCGGACTTTAGAACCTTCTTATACTATGTATTTAAATATGGGTGTGTGATATTCAGCAAATTCACTTCAGGCCAAATACAGAGTCACACCCAAGAGCTAAGATGGGCCCAACTAGGAAGCTGCCCTAGTTTCCTGAGTGTGACCTGGCTAAATTTGCTCTTCTCCTGGCAGAGAGCAGGCATTTCCCCTTGCCTCCCTCCCCCTGCCTGCTTCTCAGCTCAAGCTGGAAGCAGTGCGTGTGCAGGCCTCAGAGGGTTTCCAGGCAAAATGCAAAGTGAGAAGTAGAACAGGAGAGCCATAGGGCACCCAGCTCTCTTCCGACCCTGGTTCTCAAGGAGAGCAACCCTCCCATTTATTCCTTGGTTTTGTTAATGTTTCTAGTGTAACAGTGCCACTTCCTCTAAACAAGAAACGGCTTCTTATAATGCCAGGCTTTTACCTGTCACATTGGGTCAACACAGGTGTGGTGGAACCTAGATAGGCCTGAGCCCCAATGCCAGTTCTGGCACATGCTGTGTAACTTGTACAGATCAGAGAATCTCTGTGACCCTCAGTTTTCTTCTGGGTAAAACAAGACTATTGTGAGCACCGAGATTAATACTCATAAAAAAAAAATACTCATAGCAGATGCCAAATAAACGCGAATTGATGTTTTATTAATATTAACTAGTTGAATGATCTTGGGCGAGTCCTCTAACTTTCAGTGCTGTTTCTTTATCGGGAATATGAGGAAGTTGACCCCAAAGGTCCCTAAAGTCCTTTTCAGTGCTGACAGGTCTTTGGGTTCTCATTCTAAGGCGTTCTTGAACGTTGGGGATCTAGCCCCTCTTTTAAACTCTCTTTTTCCCTTTCCCCGCAAGACTCCCTCATCCCTCACTTGCCCGTGTCTGGAGGAAGCTCTGTGGCAAAGGAGACGGATTCCAAGCTTGGATCCACAGCAGGGCATCCGGGCCGTGGATACCCGGGTTAGAGAACTGAGGAGAGCACAGACGTTCCGGCGCCACCCTCGGACTCGTCGGCTCCTCCAAGCTTCCTGCCCAGCACTAAAAGGCGCCCGCGGAGTTGGTACTGCACCAGGGTCGGGGTCCTAGCCTCGCCTGCTGGGAAGGGCTAGTCGCGCAGGCGCCGGGAAGGAGCCCGAGGCCGCGGGTGTGAGGCAGGGCACTGGGGGCCCCCGGCCCTCGGGCTCCTCAGACCCGCCAGGCTCGACCCGGGTCTTCAGCCCCAAAGCCGTACCGGTGCCAGCAGCGCCACGCCCTCGGACACCGCCCTGCGGGCGTGGGCGGGCCCGGGGCTGTCCCGAGCCGGGCCCGCCGGCTAATGAGATGCTAATGACGCGCCCTTAAAGCCTCTGCGGGCTGCGCGCCCGGCTTCCGAAGTCCAAACCCGCCAGTCTCCCCGGCGGGGCGCACCGGTCCAGCTGCCCGCTATCCCCCAGCTCGCCCTCCCCGCTGCCTCCGTCTCCCCTCCCTCGGTCCCCGCCCCCGCTCCCGCCTCCGCCCCGCCCCCCACGGCACTGACCAGCAGGAAGCTGCCCTCCCGGCTCCGGCTTAACCAGGTAGGTCGTCCAGCGGCGCCGGCTGTGCGCCCTCTGCTCGCTGGGGCCAGGGCTGGGAGCACGGGGCACGAGCCCTGCCAGGGAAATGCGGCCCGCCGGCTCCGGAACCGCGCCTGGCCGGTCCAGCGCGCCTCCCTTACTTCCGCGCCCCGCGCAGCCCGGCTTCGGACTTTCCTGTCCGGAGTGTGGGACCCCGCCCAGCCTCCAGTGGTCCAGCTTTCTCTCCATCCTCCCGGACCGCTCGGCCCGGAGCCGCCTCCCGCGCCTCGCACGTCCTTTGTTTTGGTGGTACCAGGCTGGGGCGCCCCTCTCTCCTCTTCGCCGAGGTCTTCCTCCTTCCACAACCCCACCCCCAAGGGAGATCTTTGTCCTTCCTGACGTCTAGCCGGCCCTCGACCAGGTGACTCGCAGCGGGTGACTTTAGACCCCTTCTGCCGTGGCGCTGCCCGCTGGGTTCCGGCTGGGGTCCCTGGGGCGGCGGGGCTGGAGCTGTGTCGGCTCCAGGACCTGCCCCAGTTGCTAATTTCCCTCCATCCCCCATGAGCAACCCCTCTCCGACACTCCTCAAGTTGCGTGGGAGCTGGAGCGTGGGGTGGGGGGACAAAGAGTGGCCTTGTCTTGGAGAGACTCCTGGGAGAGCGTTCCGGAGCTGGGAAGAGGACGGGGCGGGGCGTCGATGGGGTGGGAGGAGGCTGGGATGGGGACTTGGCGGCTGTCGCCCCTCGCCCGCCCTCGAGGCTCTCAGGAGCAGCGGCAAGTTTTCTGGGGAAGTGCCTTGACCACAGGGAGTCAGAAATACACTCAGGCCTCAGTCACCCAGTCAGTCGCAACATCCTCCAGCTTTTGAGGTAGCTTTAGAGGTTGGAAGTGAAGCCTACACAGTAAGAGCCTGCTTCCCCCTCGCTCAGGAGGGGAGCAGGAGTCACAGCCCACACCCAGCGTGGCACTGACGCCATCGAAGGGCGCCCGGAGCTGGGAGGCCTGGAGTGAGATGGGGCAGTATGGGTGCCCAGCAGCTAGGGGTGGAGGTATTAGATCTGCCTGAGCAAAGGAAGCCTTCCTCCCGGGCAGCCTGCCCTCCCCTGAGAAATTCCTCCAAATGCTGTTTCCACGGGCCTCTGCCTCCCGAATGCCAGCTAAGAACTCCTGCCCTCTGGGCCCTAGGGAGCGCAGTGTGTTTGGAGATCCCACTGGAAGGCTGAACTGGAGGATCCTCTGGCTTTCCCGGTGCCCCCTATACCCAGGACTCCTGGTTTTTTCTTTCCAAATTTGGCGCATTTGGAATGCATAGGATAGCAGCTGTCTTTGGAGCAGATCCTGGCTGTGGAGGGGCCCCAGAAGGGAGGAGCATAGCTAATCAGGGATAAAGCCAAGCTCCCCCCTCCCCCCAGCTACTCTCTTCTCCACCAGTTCCTTTTCCCTTCCTCCTTTCTCCAGCCCCCTTCTCTCCCTCCTTCTCTCCAGCAGCTACTCCCCTCTGCCCAGCTGCTCCCATCCACAGGAGCTCTTGGGGGCCTCCATGGCATTGCCCACTTCCACCAACCCAGCGCATGCCCACTTTGAGAGCTTCCTGCAGGCCCAGCTGTGCCAGGATGTGCTGAGCAGCTTCCAGGGGCTATGTGAGGCCCTGGGGGTGGAGGCTGGCAGGGGGCTGACCCAGTATCACAAGATCAAGGCTCAGCTCAACTACTGGAGTGCGAAGTCCCTGTGGGCCAAGTTGGACAAACGAGCAGGCCAGCCTGTGTACCAGCAGGGCCGGGCCTGCACCAGCACCAAGGTGGGTCCTGGAGAGTGGGGGGAGTCAGAGGAGGAAGGAAGGATGCCAGGCCCACACTGCCCTGTGTGTTCACAGTGCCTAGTGGTGGGCGCTGGACCTTGCGGGCTACGAACTGCAGTGGAGCTGGCACTGCTAGGGGCCCACGTGGTGCTGGTAGAAAAGCGCACCAAGTTCTCTCGTCACAACGTGCTCCACCTCTGGCCCTTCACCATCCACGACTTGCGAGCACTCGGTGCCAAGAAGTTCTATGGGCGCTTCTGCACTGGCACCTTGGACCACATCAGTGAGCACCACATGGTGACCTGGAGGGAGTGGGGGTGGGTGAACCTGGGCCTAGAGGCAGGCCAGGGTGGGACCTGCTGGGCCAGGTAAAAACAGAGTAGATAAGAGCCACTTCAGCCAAGTGATCTTCAGGACTTAGGTTCCTCATTTGTAAAATAGACAGTTGGGCTGAGTGATCTCTAAAACCTTATCTAGCTCTGACCAGGCACACACTGGTGCTCCGGGACACCGTGCAGCCAGGCTCCCTGTTCCTAATTCCCTCCTCCCTTCCAGGCATCCGGCAGCTTCAGCTGGTACTGCTGAAGGTGGCATTACTGCTGGGGGTGGAAATTCACTGGGGTGTCACTTTCAGCGGCCTCCAGCCCCCTCCCAAAAAGGGTAAGTATACCTCTGCTCCCAGAAACCCCTATCCACCAAGGAGATTTTAGTCTGACGAAAAAATAGGCTGGGATTGGGAGCCAGCCGAGTTTTCCTTTCTATTAGTGTGGCCTTGGGTGAACCACTCTGAGCCTCAGTTTGAGCATCTATAAAATGGGAATAGCATTTTCTTCCATCCCTACTTTCCATGGCTGTTGTGAAGGTATAATTTGATAGACAATGTATTATTGCTTTCTAAGCCATTTATTTTAATTAAACACGTTTATTTTAACTATTTTGCTGGCTTGCCCTGGTAGCGCAGGGGCCCCTTCCGACATCCACACCTTTGTGCCTCTCATACCTTCTGCCCCAGGGAGTGGCTGGCGTGCCCAACTCCAGCCCAGCCCCCCAGCCCAACTGGCCAACTATGAATTTGATGTCCTTATCTCGGCTGCTGGAGGTAAATTCGTCCCTGAAGGTGAGTGACTCCTTTCCCTCAATGAAGCCAGCATCGTGGGTTTTCTAGGCTATTATACCCCTCTTGAGGGTTCTTGAGTGGTGCAAATGGTTTATGCTCCACTAAAAAAACCCAGTCATGCTCCACTAGTAACCTAAAAATTGGAGGTTTGAAATCACACAGTGGCTCCACAGAAGAAAGGCCTGGCCACCTGCTTCTACAAAGATTACAGCCAAGAAATCCCTGTGGAGCAGTTCTGCGTGGTCACCATAACTCAGAATCAAGTCAACAGCGGTGAGTTTGGTTTTTGGTTTTTATACCCGTTATCCTGCCACTACCCACCCCCAGGCTTCACAGTTCGAGAAATGCGAGGCAAACTGGCCATTGGCATCACGGCCAACTTTGTGAATGGGCGCACCGTGGAGGAGACACAGGTGCCTGAGATCAGTGGCGTGGCCAGGATCTACAACCAGAGCTTCTTCCAGAGCCTGCTCAAGGCCACAGGTGGGGGCCTCTTCCCCTTGCCTGGCTGTGGGCTGGCTCCCTCCTCTTCCTTCCCTGAGCTGTCCTCAGTCCAACAATCTCACACTTTTTCGTCTTTGTGGCTTGGCAGCAAAGGGGAAAGAGCCTGTGTCCCAGGGATTCAGCAGGCACAACCCACTGGGCTACCCTGCATGACATGTGTTGGAAATTTCTCACCAAATGCATATACCACAAGATCAAGGCTCAGCTTAACTTCTGGAGTTCCTTTGTGCTTCATTGCTTCGTGCTCCTCTATAGGTGCTTTAATACAAAATATAAACACGAAACGAAAGTGGCACTTCAAGAAGATGCCCTATGTTACTCTGGCGGCATACTGCCACGCCCCCAGGGAAGTGCACATCCCAGCTTGTGAGGCCAGGCTGTCATCCACAGCATGTGACTGTGTGGTACAGGTCTCCCAGCTGCTAGCCTAGCCCTGTTTCCATTTTCGCCGCTAGCCCTCAGCCCTCCTGGGCCTGAGACAGATGGTCCTGTGTCTGTGAGACACTCACTGCAGTCTGAGCTGCTGTCCCAACTCACAGGTCAGCCATGGTGGGTATTTGGAGAGGTGACGCACACACATCTCCTGCTCCCTTCCCTGTCCCCCAGGCATTGATCTGGAGAACATTGTGTACTACAAGGACGACACCCACTACTTTGTGATGACAGCCAAGAAGCAGTGCCTACTGCGACTGGGGGTGCTACGCCAGGTGTGGCCCATGCCAAGACAGGGAGGGGCTGGGTGTTGGGCCCTGGGAGGAAGAGGCTAAGATGGGGTGTGGAGTGGCCCCACCTTCTCCTGCCTCTGCCCCAACTTTCCTCCCCTGGGATTTACATGGCCACCGGGATCATAATCTGAGCTAAATACCTTACACCAGCACCAAAACATCAGCAGTCCAAATCCACCAGCTGCTCCTTGGAAACCCTGTGGGGCAGTTCTACTCTGTCCTACAGGGTTGATGTGAGTCGGAATTGACTCAACAGCAATGGGTTGGACAGCTTAGAGGACCAGGCTTCATCAGACTCCCCACCAGTGGGCTTTTGGTTTATACTACAAATGTAAGCTCCCTGAGGGCAGGGGCTTTTGTCTCTTTGTCCCTTTTTCTTCTTGTCAATTCTCAGTGCTTTGAATGGTGCCTGGTATGTAGTAAACACTCAATAAGTATTTGCTTAATGAATTAACTAATTGAGTGCCTACTATGTGCCAGGTACTATATCGAGAGCTTTATATGAATTTTCCCCTTTAATTCTCATGAGTCCCTTGAGAGATAGGCATGTTTTCTTTAAAGTATGAGGTAACGGAGGCTTGAGAAGTTCAGTGTCTTTTCCAAAGCAAGTGTGTGACAGGAATGATATTAGGCCTGTGTGGCAGGGCAGGTCCTGGGGCCCTCAGTAGCAGGCTGAGGTGGAACGGGCTGGGGCCGTCAGAAGCAACCTGTTGCCTTGAGTCTACTCTGACTCATAGTGACCCTATAGTGTGAGGCAGGACATTTGAATTTTACCTTTGACTCAGTCTTCAACTGCAAGGTTGTCTGGGGAAGCCCTTTCTCTTCTCTGGGCCTCAGTATGTGCACCCTGAATACCCAATGGGATGGGACTGGCCATTTGACCCTGCTGGTTCTGATCTGTTGGCCATGTAGGACTATTCGGAGACCGATCGGCTCTTGGGAAGTGCCAATGTGGTGCCCGAGGCTCTGCAGCACTTTGCCCGGGCAGCTGCTGACTTTGCCACCCATGGCAAGCTCGGGAAGCTGGAGTTTGCCCAGGATGCCCACGGGCACCCTGACGTCTCTGCCTTTGACTTCACAAGCATGATGCGGGCGGAGAGCTCTGCTCGCGTGCAAGAGAAGCACGGTGCCCGCCTGCTGCTGGGACTGGTGGGGGACTGCCTGGTGGAGGTGAGGGGGTTCAGGGTTCTCTGATTGGGGAGAACGGTGGGGCTTTGAAAGACAGGGACTGCCTGTAAGGAGGTACAGGGATTTTCTGGTGGGGGGTGGAAACTTCCTAATAGAGAAAATAAAACCAAACGAGTTGTCACTGAGTGCATTCTGACTTATGGCAACTACACATGTGTCAGAGTAGAACTGTGCTCTGTAGGATTTTCAGTGGCTGATTTTTCAGAAGTAGATCATCAGGCCTGTCTTCCAAGGCACCTCTGGGTGGACTCCAACCTCCAACATTTCGGTTAGCAGCCGAGCACGTTAACTGTTTCCTTCACCCAGGGACAACTCCTAATTGGGAGGAGGTAGTAAAAAATGTTTGCTTGTTGAGGGGAGGAGCTGAGGGCTTCTTGGTGTAGGTGAGAGGCTGCTAGTGTGGTGAGGGGAGCCCCTCTAGTCTGGCCTTGGGGGGCATATGAGCTTGGGAGTGCTCTTATTGGACACTCACTGAGCTGCTTACTGTCCCTCTGACCCTGCAGCCCTTCTGGCCCCTGGGCACTGGAGTGGCCCGGGGCTTCCTGGCCGCCTTTGATGCAGCCTGGATGGTAAAGCGGTGGGCAGAAGGTGCTGAGCCCCTAGAGGTGCTGGCTGAGCGGTGAGGCCTGAGTTATCAAGGGGACTGAATGAGGGACAAGAGTCAGGGAGAGGGGGAAGGGGTGGTGGGTAAATAGACGATGGCCTGGGCAAAAGAGAATAAAGGGAAGGTCTGACAGTCTTGAGGGGCAGGTGCTGATGGGCACCCTCCTATTTGTGCCCTGGCCCTCACTCCCCATCCCCAGCGAGAGCCTGTACCAGCTCCTGTCACAGACATCCCCGGAAAACATGCACCGCAACGTGGCCCAGTATGGGCTGGACCCAGCCACCCGCTACCCCAACCTGAACCTCCGGGCTGTGACTCCCAACCAGGTCAGAACCCCTCCCACCCCTAGACTTCCTAACTCAGCCCAGTCACTGCCCCTCTCCATCAGTCCTACCCCAGGCTGGCCCTTCCTTCATGGGCTGAGGTGGGGGGTGTGGTAAGCCTGACTTGAAAACTAAAGGGGCTGCCTTAGGTACAAGACCTGTATGATGTGCTAGCCAAGGAACCTGTGCAGAAGAAGAGTGACAAGACAGACACAGGAAAGCTGGCCACTGGTGAGCAGACCCTACTCCAAAGGGGGTGGTCAAAATATTTACCGGCAGCCTCAGGACAGGAGCTATATGCTGGAGGATGCTTTGTTGTTGGGTGGTGGGGAAGTTGGGGGTGTCCTGGAGGAGTGGAGGGGCAGCGGAGCACTCAGCAGCAGCTGTTTGCCCATCCGCATGGAAGCACATCGATATTTTAACAGCCCTTTCAACCCTAACAGTGCTGACTCTCGCCGTGTGGTGTTGCCTGACCCGTTCCATCATGCAAACCCTTTTGAGCCTCTGGGCCTCCCTGGCCCTCTCTGTTCACAGCCTGCTGACCTCTCTGTGGTTAATTGTGATTTCACTTTATTCCTTCTCCTATTTTATTCCAACAAGGGATTATTTTAAATGAGAAAATTGGGGTGGAGGAGGTGCAGCTGAGAGTGAACCTCAGGCTGGTGCCCTGGTAGGGATGGGGTCCCTGACTCCACCTCCCACAGAGATCCGCACCCCCAACACTGGCTCCCTGTATGCCAAGGCTGGGGCATGGGCCTTGGGCACAGCATAGCCTTCTCTCTCATGGTTGGCAGGCACCCAGGAGGCATTGCTACGCTGGTGCCAGGAGCAAACCACTGGGTACCCAGGTGTCCGTGTCACTGACCTGTCCTCCTCCTGGGCTGACGGGCTAGCTCTGTGTGCTCTGGTGTATCGGCTGTGCCCTGGCCTGCTGTGAGTTGGGGACCAGGCAGTGGTGGGGGCCCTTGTCAGACCGTATCTCTCTTTCATGCCCCTGGCCCTCCATCTCCTTCAGGCAGTGAGGAATGTAGCGAGATTACTGCGTGGGAGGTAGCCTGCCTGGTTGAGTCTGGGCTCCACCGTTTACTAATAATCCTATGCCCACAGTTCATCTCCCTAGAGATAGAATTCCTGCCTGCCCTACCGTCTGAGTCTCGTGAGAATCAAGTGCACTAAGATAGGGGACAGCTTTGTAAGTGGTAGAGTTCCCCAAAGGTTAGAGCAGCTATCAGTGGACAGGAGGTGGCAGAGAGGAAAAAAAGAGAACCTCACACCCTCTCCTCCCTTTGGGTCCCCCACCCCCTGTCCCATCCCTCCCCTCCTGGCGTCCTCATCTCCCCACCCCTCTTCCCTCCAGTGGGGTCAGGTCTTGTCTCCCGTTGATTTCTCTCCCCCATACCTCACAGGGAACCCTCAGAGCTGCAGGGGGTGGGGGCTTTGGAAGCAACTTCGCGGGCGCTGAAGGTGGCAGAGCAGGAGCTGGGCATCACACCAGTGTTGTCTGCACAGGCAGTGGTGGCGGGAAGTGATCCGCTGGGCCTTATTGCCTACCTTAGCCACTTCCACAGTGCCTTCAAGGACAAGCCCCACAGCCCAGGTGACCTGGGGGGTAGGTGTGTGGGACAGTGCTGGGGTGGGGAGGTGGGGGGTGTGTGAGAGGGTTGAGAGCCCTCTGAGGGCCAGCCTGGGCGAGGTATCATTTTTGGCTGGAGTGTGGCTGTCTGCTTTAGGGATATAGTGTTGGCCCACGACTTCCCCTGACACCCCAACTCCCCATGCAGGCCCCGTCAGCCAAGGATCTCCAGGGACCTCCAGCGCTGTCTTATTCCTTGGCAAACTGCAGAGGACCCTGCAGCGGACCCGGGCCCAGGTAGAGAGGCAGCAGAGTTCCCGCTAGCAGGAGTGCCCAGTGGGAGATCCCTGGGTGATGGTAGGGAGAACATTCAGAATGCAGGAAGGGAAACTAGGGGCTCAGAGCCCCATGCTCAGGGTGTAGGACTTCTTGCAGGAAAATGGGGAGAATGCTGGTGGCAAGAAACCTCGCTTGGTGGTAAATGCAAGCAGGGGCTGGATGGTCCCTGTCCCATGTGTTGTCTCCCTTCATCAGGTATTGTCTGCCATATGTCAGTCCCCCCATGTCTTGCTCCCCACCCCGTGGCCTGTAACCCCCCAGCCTGTCCCCCTTCCTAGCCTCACTCCCCTCCCCTTCCTGCCCTTTCATCTGTGCATACCCATTCCCCAGCTCTTCCGGCCCCTCTCCCTCCTGGCCTGAACATTTACCCCGCCTTAGGTAGAGGCTGAGATTCCAAGTACTGAGGATCCACCTGTCCCAGAGCCCAGTGTACCCCTGACACCCCCACCCCAAAACCAGGAGGTGAGAACAGGACCCTTTCTGTACGCAGAGGCCCAGGGAGAGCAGGGCAGGAGTGTTTCTGGGGTGAACTTTCAGCTGGCCCTCGCTCCAGCTGATCCTGTGTCGTGGGGCGATGCAGGTTGGTGCTGGGGACCTGTGTGCACTCTGTGGGGAACGCCTCTATATCCTGGAACGCCTCTGTGTCGACGGCTGTTTCTTCCACCGGAGCTGCTTCCACTGCCATGTCTGTGAGGCCACGTTGTGGCCAGGGAGCTATGGGCAGCACCCAGGAGATGGTGAGTGGGCCTGGCCCTGCCTGGGCAAGGAGCTGGAGGGTTGAGGGGAATTGGGGTTTCGGGCATGATGCAGAAACAGGTTCAAGGTGGACTTTTTTGCCGAGCTCAGGGTCTTTTCTCTCACCTCCAAGGTTCCAAATGAGGGGTTCTAGGGAACCAGGAGGCTGGCAGAAATCCCCCTGCAAATCCAGAGTCCTGTGTCTCCCTTCCCCACCCCCAAATGCCACTTTGTCTGATAACTTATCACTGGGTTGCCCCCATCTGATGCCTCCCTCCTCCTCGCTCTCCCCACCTTTCCCAGGACACTTCTACTGCCTCCAGCACCTGCCCCAACCAGGCCACAAAGATGATAACAGGGACACAGGCTCTGAGAGTCGGGTAAAACCTGTGAATGTGTATGTGTTGGGTGGGAAACAGGAAGGGGGTCTCTCCAGCTCAGCTGACTTCGTAAACTCCATGAGATATTTTTGTCTGTTTTGTATATCAATGTATTTCAAGCATCTAGAATACTGGCTGACGCTGTTCAGTAAATGCTTAGTGAATGAATAAATGCCACAACCCAATTTTGCTCCAAAGGGGTGGCCTCAGCCCTACAGTGGGTGGGTCAGTGACCTGACCATGTGGCTTTTCCAGGAGCTGCCCACACCAGGCAGTGACAGTCTGCCATCGGCCCCCTCGATGCCCCCAGTCCCCCAGGAAGGTACCAATCCTGCACCAAGTCCCAGCCGGCCTGCCCGTCAGCTGATTCGCCTCTCTAGCCCAGAACGCCGGCGGTTATCCTCCCTTAACCTTACCCCTGACCCGGAAATGGAGCCCCCTCCTAAGCCCCCCCGCAGCTGCGCTACCTTGGCCCGCCAGGCCCTGGAGGGCAGCTTTGTGGGCTGGGGAATGCCCGCCCAGGGACCTCAAGGTAACTGCTGTGCCTCTGCCCACAGATGTACTGACCCAGGGTCAGGGGTGGCATAGGGACTACTGCAAGGAGAATCCTGTGGAGGACATGGGAATCCCAGGCCATGTCAATCTCTCCTCTGCTCAGGGCTCCCTAGCTCAGCTCTTGTGGCCTTGAAGGAGGAGGAAGGAGAGAGTCCCCCCTCCAGTGAAGAGGAAGAAGAGGAACAGGAAGATATTGCTTTGGATGAAGACATGGAGCAGGTTAAGTCGGAGGAACCTTGGCCACCTGCTCTACCCAAGGCAACATGTCTACTAAACACTTCTGTCCCTGCCACATAGGAGGAGCCTACACCACACTCTCTCCGTTACGCCCTTCTCTTAGAATGTCGTCTTCACCCAGTCTGCCTCTTTCATGTCTCTAAGCCTCCATTTTATCTACCAGAACTTACCCCACTTCCAGTCTAGTTTTTTTCTGCCCCTCCCAAATGGAGCTTCCCCAGGCCCTATCCACCAGGAATCCAGCCTTACCCCTGACTGGTCTGACCCTGCCACAGGCCCTGCTGACCTTTGCCAAGAACTCAGGTACCATGGACAAGTATCCAACATGGCGCCGGACTCTGATGCGCCGTGGCAAGGAAGAGCAGATGAAGAGATTCTGCAAGGCCCAGGTGAGGCCCAGGAGTTCCTGGAAGTTGTGATGGGGTGAAAGTTCTGAGACTCGAGATCAGGGCTCCTCAAAAGCCCCATTCTTGAGTAACTGAAGATCTGTGGGCTTCCTATCTTGTACTTCTCAGGCCATCCAACGGCGACAAAATGAGATCGAGGTTTCTCTGATGGAGCTGGAGGCTGAGGGCATGAAGCTGGAGCTGGCCTTGAGGAGCCCCAGCAGTGAGTAATGACGGGGAGGACAAGCTAGGCTACCCCTCTGCTTACCAGGCCGGTGTTCCACCCTGAGCAATTCTTTCAACCGTCAGGGTCTGGCTCAGAGCACACAGCTCCTGGACACTCCTTATACCCATAACATCCCTCTTTCTCTAGGCTCTGTATCTCCTAAGCCCTTGGCTGGATAACTCCTGACCACCTCTCCTCTTCTTCCTTATCAGTTTCCCCAGAAAAGCAAAAGGCACTGTGGCTAGAACAGCTGTTAAAGCTTGTTGAGAAGAAAAACGGTCTGGTGGCTGAGGAAGCTGAACTCATGATCACGTAAGGGGTGGGAAGTGGTGACAGTGGCATGTGAACCAGGCCCCAGCTAGCTCCTGGACAACCATGCCTCATCTATTCCTAACCTCCGCAGGGTGCAGGAGCTGAAATTGGAGGACGAACAGTGGCAGCTGGACCAGGAACTACGAGGCTACATGAACCGGGAAGGTAGGTGGGACATAAGGAGGGGCAGACATCATGGGACTGGTGTTGCGTGAGCCTTGGGATCTCAGATACAGACCAACTGTACCAAGATCCCTGTGCCTCTGAAACAACTCAAGGGGGTAATCAGAGGATGGAGGTCCAAGGCCCTCACCTCTCCCTTCTTCAAACAGTTGCGCCATTGGGTTTTCGCGCATTTCCTTCAAAAAGAAACTGCTTCTAAATGATGCTAGAAACCACTGGTGTCAAAAAACCTCCCAATTTTACGGATTAGGAAATAAAGCCCAGGATCTAGAAGTCACAAAGACCAGGATTAGGTTGCGTCTCTCTTACCTCCCTGTCCTGTTGTTTTCTAAGCTTTACCTCCTCCCTTCAGAAACCCTAAAGACAGCTGCTGATCGGCAGGCTGAGGACCGGATCCTAAAGAAGCTGCTGGATGTGGTGCACCAGCGAGATGCTCTCATCTGCTTCCAGGAAGAGCGCAGGCTCAGTGAGCTGGCCTTCGGGGTGGGGGCCCAGGGTTAGAGATCTGGGGGCTGTCTGACTCCTGCCCTGTAAGAAAAATGCCCATAGTGCATTTCCCAACTGTGTTCTCAGGACCAGTGCCTGACCTCACAACCTCACCCAAGGACAGTGCCAGCCCTACTTATCTAGACTGCCTGAGAGAGGGCGTTATTGTTTATGGTAAAAACGTTTCTGCCACAAACAAGGCTCACGCTGCCTGAAGTTGGGGGTTAGGGGGTGTGCAGAGAGGGCAGATGTGTAGGAGCCTTCCAGTCTACTTTGTGACAGTCACACTGACCCTTGGCCCATCACTGCCCCTACAAGGAAGAAGGCAGAGCCGCTAAAGTGTGTCAAGTTTTATTGTTCTTCAGCTCTGTCCTCCTGTTGGGCTGGCTGAGACACCACGCTCAGGTCTTGGGCTTCCTTGGCTCTTCTCAGCACATGCTGGAGCTCAGCTTGGGCCTTGCATAAGCCTTTGATCTCTTTCATGTGGAAGAGGTAGACTGCACCCGCTCCCAGCACCAGTCCCACGCTGGGGCTCAAGAGCAGCCAGGTAACTTCCCCGGTCTGTCCTCCGGCCACCAACGCACACAGCAACACCAGGAGAAGCAGCCCCAGACCGATCACGCAGCTAGCGAAGGCAGCCCACCAGTGAGCCTGAGCCATGCCCAGACCCAGTTCTGTCCAGGCTTCCTTCAGCACAGCGATCAATGGTGACACCTCTGCTGGTCCTAGAACAAGGCAGGGCAGTGGGGCAGGAGGGAGAGGGTCAGAATGGGGGGGGCTGCCTTGAGGAGGGGAGGAGCCCAGGGAAAGGGGGGGTGACTCACCATGGGTAGGGCTGGGGCTGTGCTGGGGGGGGCTGTGCCTCACATACAGAGTCGCCATTAGAGCCTCGTGATCAGAGAAGGGGGTACCATTGTGAGGGTCATGGCCTGTAGTGGTTTTGAGGGTCTTACAGGAAATGTAGATCCCGGAAACTGCCTAGGAAGCATGAAGACCAGAGAAAAGCTTATGTTTGAGGGCCTCTTCCCAGAGAACCAGCTCCTGGCTATCCCCTGCTCCAGACATCAGTGCTCTAAGACTAGCTGAACAAGAATCAGCACAGGCTGGTGACAGAGGGCACACAGAGGGAGGAGCCTGACCTTGTAAAGCACATAGTCAATGCGGATGCCAGAGGGATACGGCTCCAACTCCTGCTGGTTGACGTAGCAGTTCTGGGGTACCATCGTACAGCCTTCATCACAGCCCTACGGGAGTATTTGCTTGCGGTAAGGACAGAGGCAAGAGGGCAAGAAGCTGGGGTGTAAGCAGGGAAATAATGAGCCAGGGCCTCACCCTAAAGTCCTGGGTCTCAAGGTAGGCATCCTGTAGCCCCGTCCACTCTTTCAGCAGGCGGCAGCCCAGGTCTTTTGGGTGCAAGTTGAGGTCCCCACACAACAGAACCACGTCTGCCCTCTTGGATGTGTGGCTGGGCAAAGTCAGGCTGGTGAGGTGGGAATTCCTGCCTCGCCAGCTCTGCCCTATAAATGGGGCCTTGGCCACCCCTCAGTCCCTGAGTCCCATCCCGCTTCCCTGTCAAGCCCAAGCTCACACACTGGATGAACTGGGCCAGTTCCCAAGCTTGGGCCACACGATGTGCTAGGTAGATGTCCTTCTGTCGATTGTACTCTGCATGGAGCTATGCAAGATAAGTGAGGTTATGGTAGATAAAACTGAGAATCCAAGAAACAAAGTCTAAATCAAGCTTGTGTCTGTCACTTGGCACGGTACTCAGTATAGAATGAGTGAACCACCTTGCCTACTGTGACCTTATGAGATCCCACCCCCACACCCCATGCCCAGATAGCACAGCTAGAAGAGTCCCATCTCTCCCTCTCAGGATTAGGCTGCCTGTCCCCTGGCACTGCTGGCTTCACTCACGTGGGTCACGTAGGCATTGAACACCAGTCCACTTAGATGGAGCACCACCAGCCCCACAGCCTTCCCACTGAACCAGTCACCATGATGGATCTGCAGGCAGGAAGGAGCAGGAACTCAGGGTACTGGGGGGAGGGAGCTGCAGGGCACTGCTACCTTCTTTCTGACCCTCACCTGCAGTGCTAGGAGGGCTGCCTCCTCTACCTTATGTTAATGGGGGGTGGGAGATAGAGGAGGTCAGAGGTTAGGCTTACCATGTACGGATAGCCATTGAGAGTGTAGACATGCTGGGTGAGTTCCTGGATTGGGTGTTTGGAGAAGACGCAAAGGCCACTGCCAAAGACTCCGCTGAAAGCCAAAAAAGCAGAAAAAGAAATACCCTGCCCCACTTTCCTCCCTCTTCCCCTTGTCTCCCAACTCTCATCAGTTACTTTTTTCTCTCTGCTGCTGAGACCAGCCCTGGAACAAAGAACAAACCTCCTACAGCCTCTGTAGGAGAATGATGGCGTGGCCTGATAATAAGGCTGAGATGGCTGAAGTTCTTCCTGATTCTACCACCTCCTGCTCCCACCCACACCCAGAGGGAGAGGACGCTGGCAGAGAGTAGGCAGGAAAGCAGGGGGTGCAGAAACAGTAGGGAATGGCTGGCAGATTCAAGAGCCTACTTGTCTGAGAACAGGCTTCTGGCCAGTAGGCTTCTCACCTCCTGAAGTAGTGTGCAGCTGGGTACGTGGGCAACAGCTTCTGTCTTAGGGACTCGAAGTCCTGCTCACTCCACACCTGAGGGAAGGGGGTAAAGATGACTGACCCCTTCCCCTAGGAGCAAAGTCCCCTCCTGCGCCCCCAGCTACCCCTCCTCCCACCCTCGGATCCATACCAGTTCCCCACAACGCTACCTCCTCCAGTAGAGCCAGGTCAAAGCTCTCAATGTTCAGAAAGTCTCCCAGGCGCTGCAGGCGGTCTACCCGGTGCTTGCTCCAGTAGAGAATGCCCCTAAAGAAAAGAAGGGCCAGGGAAGGTGACGACTGGGGGTGCTCAGCCCTCTGCAACCAGGCACCACCACAGCTGGACCCAGATGTGGACGTGCTGGTTTCCCCTGCACCCCAAGATCGTCGGACAGGGCGGTGGCCAGAATGTGAGGAAGGCTTCCTTCCTCTGGCTGGTGCGTGTGAAAGGAAATGTGGCCTCCAGATCCAACTCCTCGCCGCACTCACCAAAAGTTGAGGTTAAAGACCCTCAGTCTCAGGGAGAAGTTGGGCTTCATGGCACCGCCACTCTGGGGACAGCGCGGAAGACGCAGAAGGCTCGAGGCGGCTGGGGCTCACGAGACCGCCTGGGTAGGGGTGGACAGGGAGAGGCGCGCACAGGTGGGCAGTCCCGCTCCCGCGCCCCTCCGGAAGTCACGGCCGGGACCCCAGCGCAGTGAAGGGCCGGGATCCAGGCGGGCTCTGCTACGGCTTCCTTCTGCCCGAACCTGGCCTAGGGGGCGCGCGTCCCCGGACCCGGTCCCGCGTTACCCGGGCAACCAGCCCTCTGGCCACAAACTGGCCGCGCGCGGGCTTGGGCCGCTTGCCCAACCGGAAAGACGATCTGCCGCGAAACGCTGGCCCCCGCGGGACCCTGAGGTCCTGCGCCGGGCGCGCTACAGGCAGGTCTGAAGCACACGGGGCGCCGACCTCACCGACCCTTTCCCCAAGAACTCGTCTCCGGGCCTCGGCGGCCCGCGAGCCACTCTCCCACCTCTAGAAAGCTTTACAAGCAACAGGCGTACAGTTCAGAGGAGGCCCCGCGGAAGCCGCCACGCCCAGGCCCCGCCCCGTCCCGAGCCTCAGCGAACGGCGGGGGCGGAGCCGCGCGGTTGCCCCGGCGACGCGCACTGTTTATGCTCCGGGATAGGCGCGAGCCGCGGCCATGGCGAGCCTGGAGCCTTGCGGCTCAGGGAGAAACCCGTGCGGCCCGCAGCCTCCGCCCGAGGAGAAGCTGCTGCAGGTGAAGGTGGTGGGGCTCTTTAAGAGCTCCAGCTTTCAGATTGCGAAGAGCACAGCTGAGGTAACCGCAAAGAAACCAAAAGTGTGGGGCGGCCTTCCTGGCTTCCTGGAGCAAGGCGGCTTGGATTGCTCGCCCCACGCCCCCGAGTGGCGGAGCTCGGTGTTCTCTGGGAGCCCCCATCTCCGGGATCCCGGGCGGGCGTTCGACCTCCTCTTGCTTCCAAAAGGCGATCTGCGTGAAGGAAGTCTTCAGAATCTTTCCGGGGAATAAACGTAGTTCCTTCCTCTACATATACTCGCATTTTAGTCCATATTAATTTTAATTGTAGATTAAAAAAAATTAATAACAAAAATGTTAAGGTAAAAGTGTTATCATATAACTAGCTGATTTTTACGAACTCCTTGCTCGAGTGATTTTTAAAGACTATTGATTGGAAACCCTGGCAGTGTAGTGGCAAGGTGCTACAGCTGCTATCCAAAAGGTTGGCAGTTTGAATCCACCAGGCGCTCCTTGGAAACTCTGGGGGGGCAGTTCTGCTCCGCCCTGTAGGGTCGCTATGAGTCGGAATCGACTCGATGGCAACGGGTCTGATTTTTTTTTTAATTGATTCAGAAAGTTCTTTTCCTTAAATTTTCTATAGCAGTCACCGCATTCCAATCGAGTTAGGTGCCGCAAGGATTTCTTGGCCCACAGATTTTTCTTGGAGAGTGCAAACGTCCCTTTGTAGGCAAGAGGAACGATGTTTAAAAAAAAAAAAAAAAAAAAACACTTTATATAAAAAACTGGAGGAATTTGGCCAGGCCAATCAAATTGTGGCACACCTACAACCTGAATGAAGTAGAAATGTATGGCATGTTAAATGTAAAATTAAGCCTGTTAGCTTGGTTTTCTCTTTCTAGACCCGGCTGGACCCCAGGACCATTGTGTATCTTGCCCATAGTACCCTGCTGGATAGTGACACAAAAGGTCCCCCAAACGAGTAAATGAATTAGCAAACATATTAAGAAATCCCTGTCCTGTTGCCTGCTCACATTCACATAATTAAAAGTTCGCAATTAAATCAGGAAATTAGCTAACTTGTGAAACAGGTAAAGTTTACATCAATCTGAAGGAAAAATGTGATCAGAAGTCTGGAAAGGATACATGGAGCATTATAAGAAGTAGAAATCATGTCTGGTGTTCTCTAGGAAGATGAGACCAGCAAAGTTGTGGCAAAAGTTGTATTTAATGAGTTCGAGGGTTTTTTTTTTTTCCTTTTTCTTAGTTCCTTTTCTGAAGACCCATGTTTTCCATGCCTGCTCCATATTGTAGAGGAGGCATTGGCAAACTTGTTCTATAAACGGCCAAATAGTAACTATATTAGGCCCTCTGTCCTTGTCATGTGAAAGCAACAGTAGACAATTTGGAAATCAATGGCTATGTTCCAATGAAAGTTTATTATAGACACTGAAATATGACTTGCATATAACTTTCACATGACATGAAATATGATTTTTTGATTTTCTTCAACCATTTAAATATGTGAAAACTGTTCTTAGCTTGCGGGCCTTATAAAAAACAGGCACTGCACCAGATTTGGCTTACTGGCCATAGTTTACCAGCCCCTTCTGTAAAGGACACTAAGTCAAAAAAACAATATATTATATTGATAATGTTAATTTTTCCTTCCTTAAGATTTTGCCTATATGAGATTTTTGCCTCTTAAGATTGTGACCATTTGAATATGAAAGTATATCAATGTAAATTAAGCTTTACATTTATTCTGTTTTCATAAAGAATCCTCGGATACGTTCCAACATGATAATTTGTTAGAATCCTGGATGCCTCATTTGTTGACAGAGATTTAGATGTGTAAAAAGGAAGAATCAGTATTAAATATATTTTAATTAGGGAGTCCTTGGGTGATGCAAATGGTTAAGTACTCCACTACTAACTGAAAGGTTGGCAGTTTGAACCCACCCAGAGGCACCTTGGAAGACAGGCCTGGCGATTTGCTTCTGAAAGGTCACTGCCTTGAAAACTCTACTTCTCGGCACACATGGGGTCACCATGAGTTGGAATGGACTTGATGGCAACTAACAACAACAACATATTTTAATTTGACCATAGTCTATCCTAAAACAAACACTAAATTATGAAGAAATTCTGATGTGCTTAATTTGAAAACTGTTGGGCTTATTATTCCAGATGGTTCCTTGGTTAGAAACAGCAGTTATCCTGCATGACTGCCTCAAATTCAGCACAGGCACTGGAATTGAAAAAAGGACACGTCTGTTTATTGGGTGCACTATTACTGTTGCCCTCTTCTACCCCAGGGCAGGATACACCCACACCTTGGTGTCTCCCCCTTCGAATGCTGGCCCCTGTTGGAGCTTGCCAGGCCGGTGTCTTCTTTTAGCCTACCACAGAACCTCCCAGCACTGTCCTTAGTGAAGAAGGTACCAACTGCAGTGACTTGTTAAACATAAGCCAGTGGTCACTTTCGCTGTTGGCACATCTACTCCTTTCCCATTCTGAAAAGTGAGGCCTAATTGTTATTGCCTCATCTGTCCTTGGTTGCTTTAGGAGGAGGCCGGGTATAACTAATATCAGAAATCAAAACTTTTTTTTTTTGCAGGGATTGCTAACCAGTAAGAATTTTCTCTGAGTCATATAGACAAAACAGTATATGCTAACTCAAAACATACCCAAAACCTAAACCTGAACATTTTTAGTACTTATGTCTCCCTCCCCCCAAAGGGGTATAACCACAACTATATCTGTGTCATTCTTTACACATGAGTAAATAAAGGCGGTAATATTTATTTATTTTAGTTACAAGCAAAGTATCTGTAGATCCACGGAAGCAAGAGTTTAATTTATGGGAAAACTGGTCCTGAAAGAATCTGGCAGATCACAAAACTGTTGCTTTGTTTGTTTATTCACTTGCTATGTGTGGATAGTCCACTGTGTGGCAGATATTACGCTAGGTAGGAAAGTACGGAGACTAAGACACAGTCTTTGCCTTCAAGGAGCTTATACTAGAGGTGAAAGACAAATAAACAAGAGCCCCAATATGGACTGAGGAGCACCTTATGGAGGTAAGGACAGGGGCCTCTGGGAGCAGACAAGAGACGTCTATGTAAGTAAGACTGTGTGGCCCATGTGTGCTTTATATAAAACTTCTTGGAAGCCCCATGAAAATTGGGGGAAATGATTTGTATTTTAAAAGAGAATTTACTCTAAAATAATTATTTTAAAACCTAGAGTCTGAAGACTACATATCCATCCAAGTTTGAAGATCCTATAGTAGTTCCTCTTCAAGAATTTGCGTGGGATCAATATCTACAGGAGAAAAAAAGGGTAAAGGATATTTGGGGCATGGAGGATATTATCAAAGAAAACACTTTGCTTGCATTATTTATCTTTGCATTGATATGGAAAAACTGAAGCAATGACTTTAGTGTAACTAGATTTTTATTTCTTAAATTACGTACTTTCCCTAAATTATTTTAATCATTTTATCAGGCTGATTTAAAAAAAAAAAAAGTGAAACATTTTCAGAATTTTTTTTCTGGAAGTCATGTGATAAAGGTAAGTGGTAGACTCTCAGTGCTGCTGTTTACCCCGTTCATGGTTATCGCCCTTTCCATGCATGTCACTCACTCAACGCGTCCTGTGACCCCTGGCACCCAGGTTACTGTGGCCTGGTGCTCTTCTTGATCGTTACTCTAGAAGATGTTGGTGGGGATATGGCACTGGTATACCAAAGAGGCTGGTATAAGGCTGTTGCTTCCCACAGGGCAGCCTTGTCCTAGTTGAAGCTTCCTTCTCTGTATTTTCCCTCTAAGAGTACCCTTGGAGAACCCCAGAACCTAGGGAAAGCAGAGCTTAGTCCAGGATGGTATCTTGGGTGCCAGCCCTGATAGTTGGTAGTATTGCCTGAAGCATGTTTTGAGGATTCAGAGGTGGCATCCTAGCTCAGCAATGTCTTGTGTTTGAGGGGGTTGGGGATGGAGAGGAGGACAGCATGGGGTATGCCTCCTGCTTGTTATCCCTGGCCTTGTCCCATTGAGAATCCCAGTCCTAATTTCTCGGTTTCTCTGGACCCCCGCATCTCCCCAGTGGCTGATGAAATCCTATTTCCTTTGAGCCAAGTAGTTTCGATTGTTCTTTGCTTGGTCACAGAAGGATGTCCTTTGATCCTGTGATTAAGTATCTTACAGATAGTGATGCTTTATAAGACCACTTCCGTCTCTGCTTATTCACGTGAATGGTGCAAGAGACGAGTCAAGAATGTTGTTGGTGTTATTAGTTGCCATCAAGTCTGTTCTGACTCGTGGTGACCCCACGTGTTACAGAGTAGACTTGCTCCATAGCGTTTTCTTGGCTGTAAACTTAATGGAAGCAGATTGCCACCACTTTTCTTCCATGGTATTGCTGGGTAGGTTTGAACTGTCAACCTTTAGGTTAGCAGTTGAGTGCAAACCGTTTGTGCCTCCTAGGGACCTTGAATTAAGAATATCTTTTGTTAAGTCGCGTATCATTTCATAGCCGTAATGCATTTTTGTTGAAATACAAATAGAGTGACAGCAGTTATATGACACTTTTTATGTGCCAGGTCCCTAGGTGACACAAACGATTAAGCGCTTGATTACTAACCAGAAGGTTGACAGTTCATCTTACACACTGCTGGTGGGAATGTAAAATGGTATAACCACTTTGGAAAAAGATATGGCACTTCCTTAAAAAGCTAGAAATAGAAATACCGTACGATCCAGCAATCCCACTCCTAGGAATATATCCTAGAGAAATATACATGAATAGATATGCACACCCATGTTCATTGCAGCACTATTTAGAATAGCAAAAAGATGGAAACAATCTAAATGCCCACAACAGATGAATTAATAAACAAATTA
This sequence comes from Elephas maximus indicus, assembly GCF_024166365.1. Taxonomy (NCBI): domain Eukaryota; kingdom Metazoa; phylum Chordata; class Mammalia; order Proboscidea; family Elephantidae; genus Elephas; species Elephas maximus. Next base: position 175,349,930 of record NC_064819.1, on the reverse strand, counting down.
TGGTACATACACAGAACAGAATACTACCCAATGATAAAGAACAGTAATGAATCTGCAAAACATCTCACAAGATGGGTGAATCTGGACGGCATTATGCTGAGTGGGATAAGTCAGTCACAAAAGGACGAATATTGGATGAGACTACTGTTATAAGAACTCAGGAAAAGATTTACACACTGAAAAATGCATTCTTTGGTGGTTATGAAGGTGAGGAGGAAGGGAGAGGAGAAATCACTATCTAGATAGTAGGCAAGTAGGCAAGTGTCAACTTCAGGGAAGGGAAGGACAACACACAATATAGGGAAGTCAACACAACTGAACCAAAGCAAAAGCATAGAGGTTTCCTAGAAATAGCCAGACACTTTGAGGGACTGAGTAGCTGGGGCCGGGGCCTGGGGACCATAAGTCTCAGGGGACATCTAGGTCAATTGGCATAACATAGTTAATAAAGGAAATGTTCTACATCCTACTTTGATGAATAGCGTCTGGGGTCTTAAAAGCTTGTGAGTGGCAATCTAAGTTACATCTATTGGTCCCATCCCACCTGGGCAAAGGATAATGAAGAAAACCAAAGACACAAGGAAAATATTAGCCCAAAAGACCAAAGGACCACATGAACCAGAGTCTCCACTAGCCTGAGACCAGAAGAACTAGATGGTGCCCAGCTACCACCAACTAACGACCGCTCTGACAGGGATCACAACAGAAAGTCCCAGGCAGAGCAAGAGAAAAATGTAGAACAGAATTCAAATTCATGACTAAAGACCAGACTTAACTGGTCTCACAGAGTCTGGAGGAACCCCCAAAACTATCACCCCCAGGCACTCTGCTAACCCAGAATTGAAACCATTCCCGAAGCCCACTTTTCAGACAAAGGTTAGACAGACCTATAAAACAAAAAATAACACACACGAGGAAAGTGCTTCTTAGTTCAGTCAAATGTACGAGATCAAATGGGCAACTTCTGTCCAAAAACAGGACGATAAAGGCAGGAAGGGACAGAACTGGACAAATAGACACAGGGATCCTGGGGTGGAAAGGGGGAGCGTGCTGTCAAGTTGTGGGAATTACAACCAGTGTCACAAAACAATATGTGTATAAATATTTGAATGAGAAATTAACTCAGAAAAACAAAAGATTGGCAGGTCAAACCCACCCAGAGGCAGCTCAGAAGAAAGGCCTCCCGATCTGCTTCTGAAAGGTCACAGCCTTGAAAACCTTATGGAGTATTTCTACTCTGTACACACCTTAACCTTGTCTTTTCAGAAAGTTTTTTGTCCATCGATATAAGCATCATGTCTTGTGTTATATGTAGAAGTTCTTAGCATATTTGAAGTCTCAATGACTCAGTTAGCTAGATCTGAGCTGGCCTTAGCGTGGGTGTAATGCCACCCTTGAGGGATGGTGTTGGGGCTTTGGTACTCTCATGCACAGAGAAGACACAGAGAAGTCAAGTGCACCGATACGTTCGGCCTCAGCTTTAGAGTAAAGTGTGCCTACTTTCCACTGTACAGTGCATCTCTCCCACCAGGCTAACTAAAATATCCACAATTGAACCTTTTCTCCCTTTTTTATGCTTTGAGTCTTATAAAATGTGATGTTGATAAATTTAAACACTAAAGAGAGTATCGACCCAAAGGCTATAGCAGTGATTTACAGTTCAGCACGAACAAGTTCCCTCTCTCCCTGGAAGCAGGTTTTGATAAGGGTAGAGGAAGCGAACAATATTGTTGTTAAGTGTTGTCAAGTTGGTTCCAACCCTGTGTACCACAGAACAAAACACTGCCCAGTCCTTCGCCATTCTCACAATCCTTGTTATGCTTGAGCCCGTTGTTGGAACCACTGCGTCAGTCCATCTTCCTCTTTTTCGCTGACCCTCTACTTTACCAAGCATGATGTGCTTCCCCAGGGACTGATCCCTCCTGATAACATGTCCAAAGCATGTGAGACAAAGTCTTGCCATCCTTGCTTCTAATGAGCATTCTGGTTCTACTTCTTCCAAGAGAGGTCTGTTCGTTCTTTTGGCAGTCCATGGTATATTCAGTATTCTTTGCCAACACCATAATTCAGAGGCATCAATTCTTTTTCCATCTTCCTTATTCATCGTCCAGCTTTTACATGCATATAAGGCAGTTGAAAACACTTGGGTCAGGAGAACCTCAGTCCTCAAAATGACATCTTTGCTTTTTAACACTTTAAAGAGGTCTTTTGCAACAGATTTGCCAAATCCAATGTGTTATTTGATTTCTTGACTGCTACTTCCATGGGTGTTGATTATGGATCCAAGTAAAATGAAATCCTTTACAACTTCACTATTTTTTCATTTATCATGATGCTGCATATTTGCCCAGTTGTGAGGGTTTTTTTTTTTATGTTGAGGTGTAATCCACACACTGAAGGCTGTGATCTCTGATCTTCATCAAGTAAATGCTTCAAGTCCTCTTCACTTTCAGCAAGCAAGGTTGTGCCATCTGCATATTGCAGGTTGTTGATGAGTCTTCCTCCAGTCCTGATGCCATGTTCTTCTGCATATGGTCCAGCTTCTTGAATTACTTGTTCAGCATACAGATTGAATACGTGTGGTGAAAGGATACAACCCTGATGCACACCTTTCTTGACCTTAAACCACGAAGTATCCCCTTGTTCTCTTTGAACGACTGCCTCTTGGTCTAAGTACAGGTTCCTCATGAGTACAATTGTGTTGTAGAATTTCCATTCTTTGCCATGTTATCCATAACTTGTTATAATCCACACAGTTGTATGCCTTTGCATAGTCAATAAAACACAGGTAAACATCTTTCTGGTGTTCTCTGCTTTCAGCCATGATCCATCTGACATCAGCAATGATATCCCTTGTTCCACATCCTCTTCTGAATCTGGCTTGAATTTCTGGCAGTTCCCAGTTGATGTACCGCTGCAACCGCTTTTGAATGATCTTCAGCGAAATTTTACTTCTGTGTGATATTAATGATATTGTTTAATAATTTCTGCATCCTGTTGGATCACCTTTCTTTGGAATGGGTACAAATATGGATCTCTTCTAGTCAATCGGCCATGTAGGTGTCTTCCAGATTTCTTGGCATAGACGAGTGAGTGTGTCCGATGCTACATCTGTTTATTGAAACATCTCAGTTGGTATTCCATCAAGTACTGGAACCTTGTTTTCGCCAGTGCCCTCAGTGCAGCTTGGATCTCTTCCTTCAGTACCACTTAATCATATGCTACCACCTGAAGTGGTTGAACGTCAACCAGTTCTTTTTGGTATAGTGACTCTGTATATTCCTCCCATCTTCTTTTGATGCTTCCTGCATCATTTAATATTTTCCCATAGAATCCTTCACTACCACAACTCAAGGCTTGAGTTTTTGGTTCAGTTCTTTCAGCTCGAGAAATGTCAAGTGAGCAATAACCAAAACCAAACCCATTGCCTTCAAATCGATTTCGAGTCATAGCAACCCTATAGGAAGGAGTAGAACTGACCCATAGAGTTGCCAGGGAGTACCTGGTGGATTCAGACTGCTGACCTTTTGGTTTACAGCTATAGCTCTTAACCACTATACCATCAGGGTTTCTGAATGAGCAATAGAATATTAAATATCCTGAGGGAGGATCTGGGAATGGAGCAAGTTAGTGAGCTGAAGACAAATGGTTCCCCAAGCCAGTGTTTCTCAAAGTGCGGCCTGCAGACCAGCAGCATCAGCATCTCCTGTGTGTTGTTTGAAATGCAAATTCTCAGGCCCATCTCTGAATCAGAAATTCAGGTCGGGCTCAGAAATCTGTGGTTTTTTTTCCCCCCATATGTTTTGTTTTGTTGAGAATATACACAGCAGAACGTATACCTGTTCAACAATTTCTACGTGTACAATTCCGTGACATTGATTACATTCTTCAAGTTATACAACTATTCTCACCCTCCATTTCTGAATTATTCTTCCCACATTAACATAAACTCACTGACCCCTAAGTTTCCTATCTAGTCTTTTGAGCTGCTGTTGTCAATTTGATACGTAAATATTTCTTAAAAGAACACAATGCTCAAGGCAGACATTCTTTGCTAATTTAGCTAAACTTGTTGGTTTTAAGAAGACTTCAGGGTATATTTTTTATTTAAGGTTTAAAGATTATCTCAGGGTAATAGTTTTGGGGGTTCATCCAGCCTCCATGGCTCCAGAAACTCTGGATTCCATGGGGATTTGAAATTGAGTTCTGCATTTTTCCCCTTTTGATCAGGATTCTTCTACAGAATCTTTGATCAAAACATTCAGTGATAGCCAGGCAGGAATCTCTGCTTTAATGAGCCTTCCAGTGATTCTGATGTCTGTTAACATTTTTTTTTTTATCCCAAATTATTCATGGTTTTGCCAGGGCTGGCAAGTAATAAACCAGATCTCTCTTCAAAAGATGTTCCTCTGGGGACACACTGGGGATTTAGGAGATTGACCTTGAGTGTTATATGGTCCCTAATTTACCTCACCCTGACCCCCTCCATCAAAAAAAGCATTCTCTTGATGCTGCCATATCTTACCCAGAATCCATAATCTTTCCAAATATGTACACAGTAAAATGTGCTTCAGAAATAAAGTCAGAGACCACGTTTTGTTTTCATGTTAATGTAACAAGCATACTGTGCACACAATGAATTTATTATTAGATAATCAACTATCTTCTGTGATTATATTTATTGTTGTAAGAAAAATATATAACACAACTTTTACTAACTCAACATTTTTTACAAGTGCAATTCAGTGACAATTACATAAATCACGTTGTGCAGCCATCACTAGTTGCCATGTGTTCCACCAGCATAAACAGATACTCAGTGCTTCCTAAACAATGCCCTTCCCCACCTCGCCTGCCCCTGCTAACCACTGATAAATTTGGATGTCTATATATTTGCCTGTTCTAGATATTTTGTGTAAGTGAGATCATATAACATTTATCCTTTTGTATCTGACTTATTTCGTTCACCATAATGTTTTCAGGGTTTATCTGTGTTGCAGCATGTATGTTTCAGAACTTCATTTCTCTTTATGGCTGAATAACATTCCATTGTATGGATAAAAGACAATTTGGTTATCCGTTCATCTGCTGTTGGGGATTTAGTTTGTTTCCACCTTTTGACTCTTGTGAATAGTGCTGCAGTGAACATTCATGTACAAGTAACTCTTTGCATTCCTTTCAGTTCTTTTGGGTATATACTGAGGAGCAGAATTGCTGGGTCATATTGTAATTCTGGAGTCCTTGGGTGGCACAAACAGTTAAGTGCTGGGCTACTAACTGAAAAGTTAGTGGTTCGAACCCACCCAGAGGTACCTCAGAAGAAAGTTCTGGCAATTTGCATATGAAAGGTCACAGCCATGAAAACCCTGTGGAGCACAGTAATACTCTGAAACAAATGGGGTCGGCATGAGTTGGAATCCACTTGACAGCAGTTGGTTTGGCTTTTGGTTTTATCGTAATTCTGTGTTTAATGAAATTATTTTTGGAAGCAAAATTCTAAAAGATGGCAACAAATACAGTTTTTAAAGATTTTATGGAAAAGATAAATTAAATCGTAGCATTAATAACAGGCTCTGGCTTATGGGTTTAGCAAGTTCTTTTTTGTTTGTCTTTTCTCTCTTTCATTATGTTTTTTAAAAATCCTTTTTCTTCACAGGAGCTCAAGGGTGAAACCTGGGAATATTCTTCGTACGTGATATGTTTTGTTAACAATGAGTTCCTGGGTGATGCACTTGAGCTGCAGAAATGGGCTCACAGGGTGTGGGACATACTTGATGTTAAGCCCTTTGCACTTTATGAGGCGCTTACATTGGATTACTCCTCTGAATTCTTAAGAAACACCAAGGCAAGTTATACTGATTTTTTTTTTCAATGGTGGGATCATTAATCATTTATAGTGATTAAGTACTAATTATTGATAACCTAACAAAAGGGATACAGGTGAGCAGGAGACTAGGTGTTAAGCCCTCAATGACCTTAAGATCTAGTTGCAAAGGATTGGAGTACGGCAGGGTTTGGCCTGGTGGTGTATAAAGCAAGCATGTTTCACAGCGGACAGGTTGCACAGGGAGAATGTCCCTGTTCAGATATTTCTACTTCCCCCTAAAGATTATATGCACTAATTATCATCCATCTTAAAATATAAAAATCCCTCAGAGAAGGTTGAGCTTATCATTCATTCACCTTTAATATGAAATGTTTTCATTTAAACCTTTCTAACACCTAGGAGAGGGTTGTTGCACTAAGGAAATGGATATTTTGATTGAGAAGAAAGGTGACATTTTAAATCATGACGCGTAGTCGGTGAGAGCAGGCAGCAGGCCTAGACGGGCGGTGGCAGTGGGGAGGTTTCCACTGGCAGAGGTTACTCCAGGGGTGAAAAGACAGACATCAGGATGCAATGGCCACAGAAGAATTTTGCTCAGAAACCTCATTGTAGAACAACTACCATGTGTTAAAAATAATTTCATGCCCATGGTGGTCTGTGCCCACAGGATGACCAGTGCTAGGATCTGAGCTGTACAAAAACAAAGACCTCGTCTATTCATTCCCATTTAGCCAGTGCTTCAGACAGAACCTGAAACAAAAGAGGTGCTCAGTGAATGTTGGGTTGCATAAGCGGTGCACTTTGAAAATAGTAGACACCCTAGGGTATGGGTGGGAATTCATGTCCCACAGCAGTTAATTTCCAAAGGAACACTGATTGGGAAGTATGTGGAGTACTCTGGGAATGGCAGGGGACAACAGGGAAGACAGAATTGGTAGGCAATGAGGCTGGGAAAATGAGAGCAAGATTCTTGGTGCCGGGTGCCAACAACCAAGCTTCTGTGGTTCATTGAGGGAGGAAAAGTATGTATTGAAAGGATGTTGGTTACCTGACAATTGACAGGAAAGCTGGAGAACCAGCTTCGGAAAACAGGTAGGAGCCAAGGGAAGCCTGGAAGCAGAAGAACATGACCTATCACGCCATAGGAATGTGTGGCTGGGATGTTACCTTGAGCACTGCTGGCCCTGGGTTTGCATTGCCACTTTCATTGTGAATAACGTCTCAACTCTCTGTGTGTTTTTGGGTCACACCTTATAGATCCAGCGTCCCAGGCAGGAGCACCTGACTGGTCCAGCCAGGTCATATTCTCACACCCTGCTAACACAGCATGGGGAGAGGGAGAATCTGGCCTCTTTGGGTTCTATAGAGGGTGGTGGGGCCCTGTGGAAAGTTACCTAAGTAGGAAGGGCGTTCAGATGTTAAGTAGGAAAAAAAAAAAAAAAACCCTGAAGAGGTCCATTACAGAAGGGTTGAGGCCAGATTATGACTTATTGTCCATTCTGAACCAAGGAGTTAGATTTTATTCAAGAGGAAAACGAGCCAGCAAAGTTTTTGAAAAAGAGTATGACATAATCCTCCTACTTTTTTGGAATTAATTTTTAGGGCTGTGCAGAAGCAGGCTGGAGTGGGGACATTTACAAAGTTGCTGTAGTGGTGTGGGCTGGAGCCTGAATTAATTAGTGGCAGTGAGGCTAGAGGACATAGATTCCAGAGAAAATTTGTAGATTTTCACACAGAGGGTGGACTTCTCTTGCTGAGTAAAACCCAGGGACTTAGTTATTCAGAGGCTGCCTTGTTTACTTTTGGGTTGTAGCAACCTGCTGGACAATTACGTTTGCCTGTTTGGCTTCAAGGTGACTAGGACATTACCTTGTATTGCATTTATTTGATCTCTTTTCATTAGAATTTTCAGAATTATCTACTCTTTTAGTAATCCATAAAGATAATGTATTGATGTACAGGGTTGTTTAAAGATGCCTAAATGGACTTACAAATGAGTAATGACATAAGTCAACTGATGTCTCCTATTTTTCTCCCTAAGCCCTGTGAAGTTTGCTATATTATGCCTCCTATTTTTTTTTATTCTTTAGTTACAATATTCTCATTTATAATTATGAACTTGTAATACAGAAGCTGAGAGAAACATATTAATTATAATTAGTATGATCATACTATCTCATACCTGGATGTCAGATAGCACTATTTCAGTCTTTTAATGAAAAAAAAAAAGTTAGAGTGCCATAAAATGATAGTGATACATTTAAAAGTGATTTAATTTATGTTTCCTAGATTCTTTTATTTTTTTTTAATTGTACTTTAGATGGTTTACAGAGCAAATTAGTTTCTCATTAAACAATTAATACACATATTGTTTTGTCCTAGATTCTTAAGAAATAGAGCAGGACAAGTTGAACACCTTATAAAGGATGTAGCCTGGCCCTGCTTAGCTAATCTGTGCTGTCTCTGAAAATCCAGGACACACAGTAACCAAACCCATAGTGCTCCCGATGGATCTTTTCCCAAAATTACTCAGGAAAGAAAAGAGAAGTCCCAGTCTGTTCTTTCCTCACAGAGACTGACAAATGTACCTTTCCACACTCCGTCTGCCATGTCAGGGATATCTAGGCCATGTGTTCTAAGTCTTGTTTGACAAGTTTATGTTATTCACAGCTTCACTATTAGTTTTAAAAACTAGTGTTATTTGGGTTTTAAAGATGTACTGTAATAAAATGAGACAAACTTCTTTAAGTTACTCATCCTAGCTTTGCTGCTATATTACAGTTGAAATCTTTATCACTGAAAACATTGTATTTTTAGTCATTTCTAAAAATTTTTTATCCAACTTTGACCTGCACTGTCTTTTTGCTCCCTAACTAACTAGCATGACTTTGTGTTCTTGGACGTTGCTATTGATTATTATCCAGTTGGAAGATTGATTTTTGAGGTAAGAGGTTTTTGTTGTTGTTAAATAAGTTGGGAAAATTTTGTAGCTGTCAAAATGCTAAATAGGTAATCTTTGAAACCTTTTTATCTTTATTTTGTAGCTATACTGTGATGTGTGTCCCAAAACGTGTAAGAATTTTCAGGTCTTGTGCACAGGAAAAGCAGGATTTTCTCCAGGTGGCTTAAGGCTTCATTATAAAGGTTCAATATTTCATCGATTAGTCCAGAATGCTTGGATACAAGGAGGAGGTGAGTTTAAAACCTTAAATGTAACTTAATTTCAACATCAAAAAAGAATGCACAAAGTTTTCTGTATACATACAGAATTAGATGTAATGTACTTAAAGGATTTATATGGCCAGATGATGAATTAAGATATTCATACTTTTAAAAAGAATTCCCTAATATTTAAATAAATAAATCTAAAGTATGTTGCCAGGAAGATTCCAAACTAAAAAGTAATATAGAAAGGCAGAATAACATTTTTTATTAAAATGTAATTTTAAATGCTCGCTTAATTAAGGATACTTAGAATAGACAGTGGCCTTCTTTCTCATGGAAGCCCTGGTGGTGTACTGGTTGAGAGCTACAGCTGCTAACCAAAGGGTTAGCAGTTTGAATCCTCCCGGTGCTTCTTGGAAACCATATGGGACAATTCTACTCTGTCCTGTAGGGTCGCTATGAGTTGGAATTGACTTGACAGCAACAGGTTTTGGTTTTTTGGTTTTATTTCTCACCAAAGATATTTATGGCTAGCCACCATTGTTATAAGTGAAAAGTAAGATCCAAAAGATTGTGGTTTCCATTTTTTCTTTCTTTTTGGGTCAGTCCTTTGGCTTTACACAGAGGGGGTACCTGATTAACAGCACAAAGTTAACTTTTGGAGGCCTTTGGAAGATACTCCATAGGGAGCAATCAGGCAGAAATTTAAAAATAATTGAGCGTGGAAGAAGATTTGCTTGAACTTGATGAAATATGCAGAGGCTTAAATTAATAATGTTTAATTATTTTTCTATGATGTGAGACATTCTGAGGCTGATCAGGAGAAAAATGTAGATTTGTCCCAAGCATCTTACATGGAAATCATCTCTTTTTCCCCAAAGTGAGGTCACATCACAAATACTGTTATCTAACTCCATTGTTTTCCCACTTAATATTTGGTATTTGTCTTCCCATGGAAACCCTGGTTGCGTAGTGGTTAAGTGCCATGGCTGCTAACTAAAAGGTCAGCAGTTCCAATCCTCCAGGCGCTCCTTGGAAACTCTATGGGGCAGTTCTGCTCTGCCCTGCAGAGTTGCTTTGAGTCGGAATTGACTTGACGGCAGTGGGTTTGGTTTTTGGTTGGTTTATCTCCCCATATCAATAAACATAAAAATTTGCAGTGTCTGCCTTGTTTTGCATCATATTACTTACACCAATATACTTAATTCTCCATTGGTGAACATTTAGATTGTTTTTCATTTTTCATTATTATAAAACAATCCTCAAGGAGACCGATACCAGGGTCTCCTGATACTTAGTTCAGTGTTGCCTCTCATGGGCTGGGCTTCTTTTTTGTTTGTTTTTTGGTTTTGTTGGACTTGCCTAGAGCAAGATTTGAGAAAAGTAGGAAATTTTATTTATTTGTTTATGTATTTATATACTTATGGTAAAATTTCTAAATAGTAAAATGCACAGATCTTGGGTCCTATTTTCTAGCAGTGAGGCATCAATGTTAAGAACAGTTTGGAAAAAAATCTGACTACTAGATTCAAATCCAAACAAGTTGTACCACCCTGGACAAGCCACTTAACATCTCTGAATTATTAATGTCTTAATTATAAAATTTGGGATCATTATTATAATATCACAGGATATGGTGAGGATTCAGTGACATTATATTGAAGGTGCTGAGCTCTGTAAACATTCTTCTCCCTTCAGATGTGAAATTCCCACAGGGCTATGTAGAGTTTTGGAATACAGGGGCTCACTGTGGTTTTGTCCAGTGCCTTTGGATCCTTCCAGGCACTATGGCTTGCCCTTTGGGACCAACAATCCCAACACAATCTACTCTCCTCTCCCAACCACAACTCCCTCATCTCACCTCCTGACATCTCCCTCTTGCTCACTCTGTTCCACACACAGGCTTCCTTGCTGTTTGAGCACAGCAAACGTGTATCTGCCTTGGAGTCTTTGATTGTTTCCTTTGCCTGGCACATATTCTCTCCAGTTATTCCTCCAGGTACCCCTTGCTTAAACCCCTTATTGTTTCTGATCTTGGCCCAGATTTCATCTTCTCAGCAAGGACTTACCTGACCACCCTACTTAGAGCTGCCACCTTCCTCTACACATGCCTCTCCTCAGCAACTCCCTTGCCGTTCTCCTATCCCCCATACCTGCTTTATTTTCCTCATAGCACTTTCCACCATTGGAATACTATTACATATTTCTCAGTTAATTCGTTTATTGTCTGTCTCTCTTCACTAGAATGTAAGCTCCACGAGGCAAGATATTTTTATCTATTTTGTTCACTGTTGCATCCCTGGATTCTAGTACAGTGCCTGGCATATAGTAGGTGCCTGTTGAAAGAACAAATGAAGGAATGACCAACAGATGGTTAAACCAGAAACATATACATTCCATTCATTTCTAAAGTACAGTTTCTAAAGAACGTATCAAGTCAGATAAACTACTTTGGTTCTCTTCTCCCTCCGTGGTCCCTGCAAGGCCTACTGTCTTCAGAAGGATCCCTTGCTGTATAGCTTAATACATCTTATTATCATTATCATATTGAGCATAATGACGGTGACAGTGATGCTAGTGAGAAGTTGAATTCCATTAGCACATGATGCTGCATAATAATAATGACCACATAAATGAGCATGACACTCTGCCAGACATTATTCTAAGTGCTCCACCTGCATTATTTCATTTAATCCTCAGAGCTGCCTGTGAGGCATTTGTTAGTATCCCTATTTATACAGATGAGGAAGCAGGTTGGAAAGGGTAACTAATGTCCAGATTTAAATTACAGTCATTTGAATTTAAAGTCTACTTTTAGCTACTATTCTGTATCCCTGAATTTGTTGTCAGAAGTAGAGAAATTGTATCAGATATACAAGGGAATGGACTATGGAGACAAAAATAATAGCAGATGCTGATGGAAATGGTGTCAATATGAAATATTCAGGAGATCTGGACAAAAGGGCAAGAGTAATGTGGGCAGGTGTGAGGAAGGGGAGATGGGGCAAGGGAGTGTGACTGGTGTTTAGATAAATTAGTCGGGGAGGGGAACCACCTGGGCAGATTTGCTGGAGCAGAGCAAACTCTAGAATCTGAAGGAATTGATGGCGGAGGACTCTCACCTTCCCCATTTCCAGGTTTGGCCTTCAGCAACATCCTCTTGAGAGGTGCTGAGGGCAGTGGGGTCAACCATGCAAAGTATCAGGTGCAGTCGGGCTGGAGACCCAAGGCATACCAGTTAACTTTTGCACCAGCTGCCTCCTCCTCCAGCCTTATGAACACTATAGTTTAAATGTTACTTGCTCTGCCTGGAATAAATCCTGTCCACAGGTTTGCTGATGCATCAGATTCCCAGAAAATAGCACAAACAGTTTTATTATAGGTAAATCACTCATACTGAGTTAAAATGACATGATACTTCAACAAAAATTTATTGAGCGTTATGTCAAAGGAAGGGGTGGATTAGAAAGCTGATGGAAGTAAATGGATACCGATGGGGAGGCTGGGGTACAGAAGACAGACCTGAGAGACCTCTGTTTTCACTAGAGTTAGCTTTGCTTCCTTTTTAGCTGTAGATGGAATAAAAGGATTTGCGCATGGAGGATTTTCATAGTGGGAGCATTGCCTAAGCCAAAATATGCATGTCATATAATTTTTATTAATAAACATCTAAAAAAAAAAACATAAAGGAACTTCATTTCCAAAAGTACTGGGTAAATAAGTGAGTTATCGCTAGAAGGCTCCAGGGAATGAAAACTTGAACATTAATTCTTTTTAGAACACCTATTTTTATTCATGTTTTAAAAAGAACTTATTGTTCCTGTTTCATCCTCTCAGTTTAATCCTTCCATTTTTCTGAAAAGCAAGACAGCCTATGAAATACATTTGGAAGCAAGCAGAATTTATATGAACGCACTTTCTTTAAATCTCGACTATAGTTACAATTTGATGCCTCATCATTTCAAAGGCTGCATTATAATTTAACCTACCTCACAGAGTTATTATGAGAAGAAAATGGGATGATGAATGTAAAAGTATGTAGAAAATACAAGTGAAACCATTATAGTAATATTTTCATGGTGCAGATAATGATTTATTTTACTCTAATATTTTATTTATTATTGTTTCTCAGATATAGAAGCTGGAAGAGGAGATGGTGGAGAGTCAATTTATGGACCAACATTTGAAGGTTTGTATCTTTAAATTTTGTCAGTCATATACTAGTCAATTATTCAAATTTAATAGGACACTCCAGATACTGTGTGAAGTAATACACAAACTAAAAGTAGAGTTAAAAATGGGAGGGGGGGGAGACACTCTAGTCCAGAACAGCTTTGTGCACGCATTTTTTTTTTTACTTACCTGATTATATTATTTCTTTAGGATAAATTTCTATAATTAGGGTTATAGGGTCAAAAGGAATTTATATTTTTAAGGCATGTAATTTGTCACAATAATACTTAGCATTGGTACCTTGGTAATCATACTATGAAGACTGCTATAAGGGGATTCAGGGAAGATGATAGTGGCAGTGCTCATTTTTTAAAATTTTTCCAGATCCCAACATTAAAAGAGATAAAATAATTAGAAAATCTAAAAACTCACAGATAACATTTAAAACAAAACTAAGTGACAAGATATCTATACAGTTTCCAAAATACAAATGGGTGAGCATGAAGTACCAGCAGCCATGGAGTCTGCATGGTTTCGGCATCCATGTGGGAGAAAGCAGGGCATCTGACATACCTGAGACTAGGAGAACCCCAAAATAGCCAATAGCAGGCAAATGCAAGGGATCCCCAGTAAGGCTTGAAGGGGCTGGAGCAGCCTAACCCCTGTGAACTGTTATTAACCTGACAATGCCCTCTTCTAGGACAGGCACCATACTGAGGAGAAGCTGTTGGGAGTGCAATCAAAATTATGCAGGATGGGGCAGTAGTGATGAAAGCGAAGATCTAGATAAAGGGGGAATGGAAACAGAGCCAGGAAATCTCAAGAAGCAAGCTGCCATATTTCTGAACACTACATGAAAATGGCAAAGGAGGGAGCTTTGTGAAGTTAGAAAAGGTACCTTCCTTCTAAAGCCTCCGTTTAAACATTTAGGAAAACCAATTTTACATAGAAATGAAAGAAAAGTTTCAAGGTTAAATCCCATACATGGTTATTATGAAACAAGAATAAGAACAGAGTAAGAGCACTATAGATAATGAAGGCACACCAGAAAGACATACTCATAGAACAGATCAAAACTGTAACAGTCTATTTCAAAATGAGCTAAAAGGCATTATTAGTAAAATGAGAAACATGAAAGAACTCGTAAATCAGAGTTAGAAAAACTTAGACATGAGATGACAGAAGTCAGGAAAGGAGTAACAATAAAATAAAAATGATTTCAGAAATGAACAAACTAGAAGAAACACAAGAGCAAATAAATATAACAGATATGTGTCTTAAAAGAAGTAGAAGGTGAGAGGAGGAAATTTTGAAAAACCAAAAAGAAGCGAAGAGAGATAAAAAGGATTTACAAGAAGGTGACTGATATTAAAGAAAGAGAAGATCCAAAATACAGGGAACAGGTATCCCTAAGGAATTAAACCAAAAGCACAAGAACAGAACAAATACTGAGAACTACAATTGAAGAAAACTGTTCCAAAATAAAAAAAGATTTGATGTTCTGTATCTTGTTTTAGGTGGTAGTTGCTATATACAATTGACAAAATGGATCAAACTGAACATCTAAGATACCTCCATTGTATTGTATGTTTATACCTCAAGTAAAAAATTATGTGAGCAAGGGACCCTTTCATCTCCAACCGAGGACAGAGAAGGGGGCTAACAGTTGTCTTTGACTCACATTATCACCTACATTAATCATTTGCCTTGAGGGAGATCTAAAGGAGCAATGGCTTCCTGGGAGACTTCGGTCTCCAGTCCTTTTGTTCCACCAGTGTTGCCTTTCCTCTGTTACTGTTGCGCTCAAGGAGGGCCATGCAAGGCAGCACGGTGCTGCTCATGGCTCCTAAGAAGGGCTGAGCACAGGATATCAAGGAGAAGAGTGAACATCACCCAAGGACTTTGCATCTTCTCTGGAAAGGGGTTAGTGCATTTTGGTTGTACACAGGATAGTTGTATCATGTTAGGTGGAAGTATGACTTTGTTATTGTCTTCATTAGGAGATTAAGTTTGGTTTAAGGAGATGCATGTGGGTGCCAAATTGAAAAAGGGTGGACTGTAATGGTTAATTTTATGTGTCCACTTGGCTAGGCTATTTTTATGGATTGAATTGTGTCCCCTAAAAATACGTATATCAATTTGGCTAGGCCATGATTCCCAGTATTGTGTGATTGTCCACCATTTTGTCATCTGATGTGACTTTCCTACGTGTTGTAAATCGTATCTTTATGATGTTAATGAGATGTGATTAGCAGCAGGTATGGTAATGAGGCAGGACTCAATCTACAAGATTAGATTGTATCTTAAGCCAATCTCTTTTGAGATATAAAAGACAGAAGTGAGCAGAGAGACAGGGGGACCTTATACCACCAAGAAACAAGAGCCAGAGCTAACAGAGAGAGAAGGCCTTCTCCTGGAGCTGACACCCTGAATTTGGACTTCTAGCCTACTAGACTGTGAGAGAATAAACTTCTGTTTGTTGAAGCCATCCACTTGTCTTATTTCTGTTACAGCAGCTCTGGATAACCAAGACAGCTATGGTGCCCGTTTGTTCCATCACACACTAGTTTAGATATTGCTGTGAAGTATTTACCTGTGATTAGGGTTTAAATCAGTTGGCCTTAAGTAAAACAGATTACCCTCCATAATGTGGGTGGGCTTCATCCAATCAGTTGAAGGCTTTAACAGCAAAACTGGAAATTTCCCAAGGGAGGATTCTGCTTCCAGACTGCAAACATTCTTCCAGAATTCCTGTCACTCCACCACTGCTTGACCTACCAATTTGGGACACGAAACTGCTGGAATTCCCAGCCTGTGGCTGGACCTACATATTTTGGGCTTGTCGGCCCACACAATTGCATGAGCCAACTCCTCAAAATAAATTTATCTATTTTTTCTATCTATATATAAAAAAAAAAAAAAAATTTTTTTTTTTTTTTATATATGTATCTTACTGGTCCTGTTTCTCTAGAGAACCCTGACTTAGAAAATATTGAAGTAAAATAATCAGCACCAAGACATATTTTAATAACATTAAAGGACGTTAAGGAAAAAATTCTTTGGGCCTCTAGGTAAAAAGAGCAAGTGGCTTATCAGGGAAAGAAAATTAGATTATCACCATATTATTTGCCAGCAATACTTTATGCCAGGAAAAAATGGAGTAATATGTTTAAGATATTCATAGAAAGGAAATGTGAGCCAGGGATTTTATATCCAGCCAAACTAACTTTAAATTATATAGGGCACAGAGTTATCAACGTGCAGGAATTCAGGGAATGTTGTTGCCTTGAGCCCTTCCTGAGGAATCTAGTGTAGAGTGAGTTTCAGACAGTCAAATAAGAGGGAAGTCAGTATAAGGGCTGGTGGTAAGCATAATCACATAATTACTTGTAGAACTAAATTTCAGTGAGGGTTAAAAGTGTGAGAGTATGTTACATAATTTCTACATGCTCAGGCAATGTAGGTATATTCTAACTACTTAAAAAATGGAAGAGAAAGGAGAGTATATATACAAACCATTTTTAAAATTATTCTGAGTAATTGGTGATGGTATTATTGGTATTGTTATTCTGAGACTTTTGTATATGTAATGTGGGATAAAGTATGTGACTAATTATGAGATATTTTGATTTCATCATCTCCTGTACCCTTGAGAATCAGGAAGAAAGAAGATACAGATGTAATATAGAAGAGGCTAATAAGTAAAATACACCATGTCCCTGAATTTGAATTGGAAATACTACTTTAAACTCAAGAAGTATATCTCTGTCTCTAGCCATGTCTAGTGAAGAGGCCAACAAACAATGACCACCAGCCCAGTGAAATGAGCAGGCACTGCTGATATTTAGGTTTTTGTTTGGAAATGCCATTCCGCTTTAAAGAAATCAAGGCTTCTGGGAGAAATGGCAGATTCTAGGTTTGAGGAAGGAAATGTACAAAAAACGAGCCTGGAACTTCATGTCGTATCGCATAGCAAGAGTGCTATGAAATATTACGAGGGTCATGGCAAAAGCCTCAGGAGCCAGCTTGAAGAGACTCTCACTGGCCAAAAATGGGGTAATTTGTAGTACATGTAATTGAAATTGATCTAAACCTAACATATTCTAAATCCATGAGTTCTTAATGATACTACATTAAAAACAAAAACTTACAAAAAAAAAAAAAAAAAAACCCACCTAGCTCTTGATTACCTTTGGAGGGAGATAGGAAACCAATTCATTATCTTGAAAATTGATAAATATAGGCAAAGAACCAAGCATTTAGTGTGTGTTTCCTATGTGAACTGTACCAAATTGTAGATAAGAGGAAACATCTCTTTATAAAAGTATTCCAATTAATAAATGAAAAGGAAATGATAGAATTAGTGTATCACCATTTTGCTGGCCCTGTCAGTAGCTGCTAACTTCACAGACAGCCAGATGTTGTGGGTCTTCTGTTGAAAGAACACAACTACCAGTGAGATAGAACATCAGCCTGATCAAGCCTCTGAGCCCAGCTACCAATTTGCAAGGAATATAATCAGTTCTGCCATAATGTGACATTTGTGTCCTTAAAGTATCACTGTGCTATGAAAAAATCATGCAATAAAAACCACAGAGCTTATGGCAAAAACGAGGTTAGATGCATAACACTTAAAAACTTCCTTGGTGACATATTAAAAAACAAGATGGTAACCTAATAAAAAGAGTAACATAGTTTTACAAATGTTAAATGGTTGAGAAACACATAAGTACTATAATAAATATGGCACTTTACCTTTAAAGTTTGCTTGTGGAAGTGGGTGTGCAGAGCAGCTTGTGAGTAGTTTTGAAGTTACTCAAAATTAGGAGGGTTCTCTGAAATCTGACAAAAGCTGTAACGCCAGTCGTGGATGGGTGCGGCTTATCCATGTGGTGAACTGAGGTAGCTGGTAGCTGTCTGAGGTGTATATATTCCCATGCAGCTCGTTCATCTGGGGTAGTTTTCTGTATTCACCTAATGTGTTTCGTGGAGGAAATCACACAGAAGCAAATGTGAAATTCATTATGCTCAGGTTATTCCTTAATATGTCAATTAGGTTGGGACAGATTTGCATATTCTGAACAAGTATTCCAGCAGAACTGACAGTACCGAGGTATGTTAGTTATCTAGTGCTGCTATAACAGAAATACCACAAGTGGATGGCCTTAACAAAGAGTTTATTTTTTCACAGTAAAGTAGGCTAAAAGTCCAAATTCATGGTGTCAGCTCCAGGGGAGGGCTTTCTCTCTCTGTTGACCTTCTCATCAATCTTCCCCCAGACTAGGAGCTTCTCTGTGCAGGGACCCTGGGTCCAAAGGACGCGCTCTGCTCCTGGCACTGGTTTCTTGGTGGTATGAGGTCCCCCTGTCTCTCTGCTCACTTCTTTCTTTTATATCTCAAGAGATTGCCTCAAGACAGGATCCAGTCTTGTTGGCTGAGTCCTGCCTCACTAACACAACTGCTGCCCATCCTCCCTCATTGACATCATAGAAGCAGGATTTACAACATACAGGAAAATCACACAATACCAGGAATCATGGCCCAGCCAAACTGATAACACACATTTTTTTGGTGGGGGGACATAATTCAATCCATGACATGAGGACAGAGAAACATGTTGAACTGTACCATGTGTGCACAATCAGCAAAATCTAGACTGTGGGACACTCTAGAGGTCAAGTAGCCCAGCTTCATTAGCAGATAAAGTATAAGGACCTGAAGGGGACAGAGGTAGAACCTGGAGATTAAAGAGATTTAAAAGGCATAACAAGTTTTTTTGCAATGGTAAAGACTAACCCGTAGTGTCTAGGAATGCATAAAAACCTATTGCTGTCAAGTTAGTTCCCACTTGCAGTGACCCCATAGAACAGAATAGAACTGCCCCATAGGGTGTCCAAGGTTATAATCTTTCTGGAAGCGGATTGCTGAATCTTTCTCCTATGAAGTGGCTGGTGGATTGAATCCACTGACCTTTCAGTTAGCAGCTGAGTGCTTAACCACTGGGCCACCAGAGCTCCTCAGGATGCATACTTGGATGGTAAAACTATAAAAAACATTAAGAAATTGATTATGTAATAGTCAGGAGAATGGTTACTTTTGAGGGGGAGTGGGGCTTTAGGGACTCTGGGGGAACTGGCAAAGTTCTATTTCTTGGCCTGAGCACTGATTAAAAGGGTGTTTGCCTTATAATAACTGTTTTAACTGTACATTACTTTCTGTGACTTTTTGTATCTATATTTTAATACAATGAAAAGGTTAAAAAAAAATTCCTCTTGGACCGATGGTCAAAAGGAAAGGGAAGAGTAATAGCTAGATTTCTTCTAAATTCATATGCAAACAACTTTATCAAATTAAAACATGCAGGTGACACCATTCTCTTATTCATTTGTAAAACATTTATTAAACTCTGGCATAGGTGCCACCATGGTGCTAGGACCTGAGGAAACAATGAGGATATGAACAAGTTTCTACCCTCAAGGATTTTAGTGTTTTTGTGCAGACAGATGTTTAAACAGATAAACTGTAGACATCATGCCAGTTGCTATTACAAAGGGACAAACTGTGGGAAAAGAAAGAATAACTGCCTTGGAGAGTTGGGGGCAGTAGCACAGAAAAGCTTTTGAGTTGGGTCTTAAGGTAAGGCATGGTAGGTAGGGAAAGGGCCTTCCTGGAAACTTCCTTGCTCTCCCTAATCCCTAGTGAGAATCTACCACGCCTCTAATAGCCATTATCAGATCACTGTAGCTCTTTTTTGCTTGGAGACACAGTCTCAGACAGACCTTGAACTTTCTGTCCAGTAGGCCACTGATCTCTTAGCTAAACTATGCCTAGAACAGGTCCTCGCCTGACCCTCCAGACACCCCTGTGCCTTCATTTATTATTCCCCATTCCCATACTTGGACCACTGTGGGTATTGGTCCCCAGATGGAGGCTATGCTGTCCTCCTGTCAGCCCAGTTGGCCTGGTGATGCCCATGGGGGCCCATTGTGTTCAGTGACACATTGATTACTCAGTTTGTCTGGCAGCATGGATTAGAAATTCACTAACCAATTGAGCCCCCACATGTCTGTCAGTTTGTCATACTGTGGGGGCTTGCATGTTGCTGTAATGCTGCAAGCTATTCCAACAGTATTCAGATACCAACAGGGTCACCCATGGTGGACAGGTTTCAGCTGAGCTTCCAGACTAAGACAGACTAGGAAGAAGGACCTGGCAGTCTACTTCTGAAAAGAATTAGCTAGTGAAAACCTTATGAATAGCAGCGGAACATTGATATAGTGCTGGAAGATGAGCCCCCCAGGTTGGAAGGCACTCAAAAGACCACTAGGGAAGAGCTGCCTCCTCAAAGTAGAGTTGACCTTAATGACGTGGATGGAGTAGAGCTTTCGGGACCTTCATCTGCTGATGTGGCACAACTCAAAATGAGAATAAACAGCTGCAAACATCCATTAATAACCGGAACCTGGAAAGTATGAAGTATGAATCTAGGAAAATTGAAAATAGTCAAAAATGAAATGGAATGCTTAAACATCGATATCCTAGGCATTAGTGAGCTGAAATGGACTGGTATTGGCCATTTGGAATCAGACAATCGTGTAATCTATTATGCCCGGAATGACAAGTTGAAGAGGAATGGTGTTCTGTTCATTGTCAAAAAGAACATTTCAAGATCTATCCTGAAGTACAACGCTGTCAGTGATAGGATAATATCCATATGTCTACAAGGAAGACCAGTTAATACGACTAATATTCAAATTTACACATCAACCACTAAGGCCAAAGATGAAGAAATTTAAGATTTTTATCAGCTTCTGCAGTCTGAAATTGATTGAACATGCAATCAGGATGCATTGATAATTACTGGTGATTGACGTGCGAAAGTTAGAAACAAAGAAGAAGGATCAGTAGTTGGAAAATGTGGCCTTGGTGATAGAAACAATGCTGGAGATCAAATGATAGAACTTTGCAATACCTTTTTTCATCAACATAAACGGTGACTATACACATGGACCTTGCCAGATGGAATACACAGGAATCAAATTGACTACATCTGTGGAGACAATGGAAAAGCTCAAGATCATCAGTCAGAACAAGCCCGGGGCCGACGTGGAACAGACTGTCAGACAACAGGAAGCATCAAAAGAATATGGAAGGAATACACAGAGCCACTGTACTGAAAAGAATTGGTCGATGTTCAACCATTTCAGGAGGTAACGTATGATCAGGACCTGATGGTATGAAAGGAAAAAGTCCAAGCTGCACTGAAGGCATTGGTGATACATAAGGCTCCAGGAATTGACAGAATATCAATTGAGATGTTTCAACAAACAGATGGAACGCTGGAAGCGCTCCCTCATTGTCACAGATGGAATTATGTCCTCCCAAAAATGTGTGTATCAGTTTGGCTGGGTCATGATTCGGGGTATTGTGTGATTTTCTTATATGTTGTAAATCCTGCCTCTGTGAGGTTAACGAGGTAGAATGGGCAGCAGTTATGTTAGTGAAGTGGGACTCAGTCTACAAGATTGGAGTCTGTCTTGAGGCAATCTCGTGAGATATAAAAGAAAGAAGTGAGCGGAGAGACAGGGGACCTCATACCACCAAGAAAGCAGTGCCGGGAGCAGAGCGTGTCCTTTGGACCCGAGGTCCCTCTGTGCCTGAGAAGCTCCTAGTCAGGGGGCAGATTGATGAGAAGGCCAACAGAGAGAGAAAGCCTTCCCCTGAAGCTGTCACCTTGAATTTGGACTTTAGCTTACTTTACTGTGAGAAAATAAACTTCTCTTTGTTAAAGCCATCCACTTGCAATATTTCTGTTATAGTAGCACTAGATGACAAAGACACCCGTCTATGCCAAGAAATTTGGAAGCTACCAGGCCAACTGACTGGAAGAGATCTATATTTGTGCCCTTCAAAGGTGATCCAGTGGAATGCAGAAATTATTGAACATTATCATTAATATCATGCTCAAGTAAAATTATGCTAAAGATAAAAAATGAATGCAGCAGTACATTGATAGAGAACTGCCAGAAATTTAAGCCGGATTCTGAAGAGGGTGTGGAACAATATATATCATTGCTGATGTCAGATGGGTCTTAGCTGAAAGCAGAGAATGCCAGAAAAATGTTTACCTGTGTTTTATTGACTATGCAAAGGCATTCAACTGTGTGAATCATAACAAATTATGGGTAACATTGTGAAGGATGGAAATTCCAGAACACTTAAAATTGTGCTCATAAGGAACCTGCACATAGACTAAGAGACAGTCATTCGACAGAACAAGGGATACTGCATGGTTTAAAATCAGGAAAGATGTATATCAGGGTTGTATCCCTTCACCATACTTATTCAGTCTGTATGCTGAGCAAGTAATTCAGGAAGCTGGACTATATGAAGAAGAATGGGTCATCAGGATTGAAGGAAGACTCATTAATAACCTGCAATATGCAGATGACACAGCCTTGCTTGCTGAAAGTGAAGAGGACTTGAAGCACTTACTGATGAAGATCAAAGACCACAGCCTTCAGTATGGACTACACCTCATCATTTAAAAAAAAAAAAAAAAAATCCCAGAACAGGACCAATAAGCAATATCATGATAAACAGAAAAAATCGAAGTTCTCAAGGATTTCATATTACTTGGATCCACAATCAATGCCCATGGAAGCAGCAGTCAAGAAATTAAATGACTTATTGCACTAGGCAAATATGCTGCAAAAGACCTCTTTAAAGTATTAAAAAGCAAAGATGCCACTTTGAGGGCTAAAGTGTACCTGACCCAAGCCATGGTATTTTCAATCACTTCATAGGCTTGAGGAAGCTGAACAATGTATAAGGATGAAGGAAGAAGAATTGATGCTTTTGAATTGTGGTGTTGGTGAAGAATATTGTATATATAATGGACTGCCAGAAGAATGAACAGATCTATCTTAAAAGAAGTACAGCCAGAATTCTTCTTAGAAGCAAGGACGGTGAAACTTCTTCTCACATACTTTGGACATGTTATCAGGATGGACCAGTCTCTGGAGAAGGGCATCATGCTTGGTAAAGTACACGGTCAATGAAAAAGAAGAAGACCCTCAATGAGATGGATTACCATGGTGGCTGCAAAGATGGGCTCAAATATAGTAAGAATTGTGTGATGGCCCAGGAGCAGGCAGCATTTCGTTCTCTTGTACGTAGGGTCACTATGAGTTAGAACAACTCTGTATAACCTAACAACAACAACAATTTCTTAGTGCACTTATTTTTGGCTATAGTTAAGATAAACTAAAGCTAAATGTTCACATCTAAAATTTTACAGTTTATTTGCATTTTTGACTGTTTGAAAGTAATAAGAAACAGAATATTTACCATTTGGAAGGTATGAGTAAGTATGATTACGATTGTTATCAATGATTTTGTTACAATAAATCTTACATTCATTTGAGATAATAGAAATATTTTAATGGCGTATTGATTATTGTCTTTCCTAGATGAGAACTTTTCAATTCATCATAATAAAAGGGGAGTTCTTGGAATGGTCAACAAAGGCCGTCACAGCAATGGATCACAATTCTATATCACACTACAGTCAACTCCCTACCTAGATAGAAAATATGTGGCTTTTGGGTATGTACATTTTTTGTTATATAATATTCATCCATATAAAAAATATGATTCAAAAAGATTTGAAAAAGTATTGTGCATAGTCTATGGGTAACTAAAGAGAATTTAAAAGCAAAAGTAATACAAATATAGACAATGATATTTAGAAGTATTTAGAAATACTTTTTTCATAAGCTTTGCATCTATAAAGAACACAAACATAATTTAAGCACAGCCATTATAATGTTATGTCTCTCCATCCATCTTCAGCTTCAAGGATATTATCAATTTTTAATTTATTGTGAATCATACCATAGAGCTTAATAATGTAAATATATTTAGATGGAGAAGTGAGGAGGTGAAGCTATTTAAGTAATTGTCCATGATCATCATGAGGAGATGGATGAAAACTATCCAAGTTACAAATAACTCTTTTTACTGAACAGTTTTAAATATGGAAGTATATCAAATAATTATTACAGTATTATTAGCAAGATGCTTATAGGTACTGTGGACCTAAAATATCTGAAGAATGTACTTTTCATCACTCCAGTGTTTCATATCTGTATTTAATTGCTGAAGTAAATACTAGGTGATGCTTACTTTGTCTTCCCTGAAATGGGAATTTTGCTGAGTAATTATTGGATTACCCCAGTTACCCTGTAGGGATAGCTACTGACTCTTTAGCTCATGAAGAAATTTCATATCAGTGTTAATTTTAACCACAATTGTTCCTTGAGTGTAAGATCTGTGACATTTCCAGGTTGAAAAGGTTGAAAATGTATTTTCATCCAAAGGATACTGCTTTAAAGAGATTTTATATTATTAGATTATAACCTAAAATCATGTGTTGTTTTTAGTCATAACTAAACTGTATTGATTTTGAAAACGTATTCCTGAATCATTTTTAAATTCAAATCACCCTCACAATTTCTTAGATTATTTAAATATCTTCCTACCATCTTGCTGACAGTCTCTCCACCCTCTATTAACTGCTTGTTGTTGTCGTTGTTAGGTGCTGTCACAGTGACTCTATAGGACAGAGTAGAACTGCCCCATACGGTTTCCAAGGAGTGGCTAGTGGATTTGAACTGCCAGCCTTTTGGTTAGCAGCCAAGCTCTTAATCACTATACAACCAGGGCTCAAAGATAACAGTATATGCCATGGTGGTGCAGCAATTAAATGCTCAGCTGTTAACTGAAAAGTTGGTGGCTCAAATCCACAGAAGAAAGACCTGGCAATCTGCTTCCATAAAGATTATAGCCAAGAAAGCCCCATGGGGCATATCTACCCTGTCACATAGGGTTCTCATGAGTCAGAAGCGACTCGCGAGCACCTAGCAACAACAACATGTCAGTCAAGAAGCCCTGGTGGCACACTGGTTAAGCACTTGGCTGCTGACCGAAAGGTTGGCAGTTCCAACCCACCTAGTGGCTCTGCAGGAGAAAGACCTGGCGATCTGCTTCAGTAAAGATTACAGCCATGAAAGCCCAGTGGGGCAGTTCTAGTCTGTCACATAGGGTTGCTATGAGTCAGAATCGACTTGATGGCACCCCAAAACAACAGCAATATGCCAGTCATTGTGCCCAGTGGTACAGAAAGAGGGATGATACACAATTCTTGCCCTTTGCAGAGTGTATAGTCTATTAGGAAAGAGATCAGAAAACCAACAACTCTTAAGAACATGAGACACGGGCTGTGCAAGTTGAGTAAAGGGTGCATGGGGAATTCAGAAGAGAGGGTAAGAAGACAGCCACCAATTTCTTTAGGAAAAGTGAATGCAGATCCTTACAGAATGGGCGTTTAGTGGAGGAATGCTTGCTCACAATTCACCTTCCTTTTGAGGAATTTCTCACTAATTTTTGTTGTCACCACCACACTGGCCTCAGGGAGGCGCTGTGCTCCTTTTTTTCTGGTCCAAGTGTGATCTCCATTTATCCCTTAAATCTCCAAATCACAGTGGAAGCTGGGCTGAAATATTTGAACAAGACCTCACGGAACAACAGGGGAGAAGCAGAAAGGTATAATAGGCAGATAAAATGTAACTCCTCCAGAGATGCCTTCCTTCTCAGCTGTAGGGCTGCCTCTAGTGTAGATGCCTTCTTTAAACATCCCCAAGTTTACTTGCGCTTCTGGAAGCCCAGACTGTTTGGTAAGGTCCATAGGGAAACAGAAGTTTTCTTTCCTGAGACAGGCCCTCCTTCCAAGCGCTAGCTTCTGGTGCAAGAATCTGCCTCTCCTTCAGGGTAGACTGTACCAACTCACAGAGCACGACCTTGCCCAGTGGTCTCATAGGGAAACAGTATCAAAATACAGATCTGTAAGATCTCTATTTGTAGAAGAAATGTGTACATACAGTGAAAAAGGGGTTATATGGTGCTGATAGTGGTAGGAGGAATTAACAATAAGTGATCATAAAGTGAGGGGGAGGGGGGCCATGGAAAGCTTCCTGAAAAGATACGCTGAGTATTGAAAGTCAAGTAGAAGTTAGCCAGATAGAGAAGGCAGGAAATTAAAACTATAAAAATCAATTCTAGAAGCATAATGAAGCTTTGCAGAGAGGCCCTAAGGAATAAGAGAATGTCTTATCTATAAGTCATTTGATCTGACTAGAGCTCTGTGCCCAGGGAGGATGGAGACAGAGGAGGCTGGACAATATGAGACAGCCAGGGCCCAGAGCTCTGGGTGCCAAGGGCTGCTGAGCATGGACAGCACCCAGAGGTGATGGGGAGCCATGGAAGAATTTTAAATTGGGAGCAACATGATCAGGTTCTCCTTTTGGAAAAATCCCTTTGGCAGAGGTGAGGAATAAATTGGCAAAGGATGAAAATGAATGTAGAGAGGCCAGATAAGAAGCTATGGTAATGTTGTTAGTTGCCATCGAGTCAATTCTGACTCATGGCAACCCCAAGTGTGCAGAGTGGTACTGCTCCATAGGGTTTTCAAGACTGTGACTTTTTGGAAGCAGATTGCTAGGTCTATCTTTTGAGGCACCTCTAGGTAGGCTTGAACAGCACTTAACCGTTTGCACCACCCGTAGGCCATAAATAAAGTCCCAGGCTAAGGTACTTGCAGTACAGATGAAGAGCAGGGGATAAATGGACAAATTCAAGATATAGTTAGAAGTTTGAATTGGCAAGTCTTGGTGACTGTTTAGATGTTGGGGGTGAGGACATGGAAAGAGCAGAGCAGCGCTGTCCAGTAGAACTTTCTGCAATGATGGAAATGTCCTAGAATCTGTGCTGCCTAGTACCATAGCCACTACTTTCAAACTTTTAATGTGGCTATTGAGCACTTGACATGTGGCTAGTGCAATGGAGAAACTGACTTTTAGATTGTATTTAGTTTTAATTAATTTAAATAGCTGCCTGTGGCTAGTGGCAACCATACTGGGCGATGCAGGTCTGAGTGACTCCTAGGATTCTGAAACTGGTTGGAAGGTTGGTACCTGTCACCAAGATACCAAAAACACAAACCCATTGCTCAGCACTGAGCACAAGCAGACATGATCCCAGCTCTCTTGGAAGAATCAGAAATTAATCAAAGAAACATAAAGATAAATGTAAATTTCCAATCCTAATAACTCCCATCAAGGACAGGGACAGCTGGATATACACAGAGAGGTTTAGGAAACTTCCTTGAGGAAGTGATACCTGAGCTGAGACCTAAGGAAGGCCAGGAGGTGACCAGGCAAAGGGGTGGTGCAGTGCAGGTAAAAGGCAAGAGTAGGGGAGACAGGGGTGGTAGGAAGGGGATATAGGGCTCTGGAAGTACTGAAGTCTAGCCTGGCTAGAGCAGAGAGAGCAAGGGGGAGGCTGCTGAAAGAGAACCCTGCAGTGGTGGGGAGGCAGACCATGTAGACCCTCGCAGGCCGTGGTAGGGATTTGGTCTTTATCATAAGGATAATGGGAAATTATAAGAAGTACTGGTGGCACAATGGTTAAACTCTCAGCTGCAAACTCAAAAGTTGGCGGTTCGAACCCACCCAGCAGTTCTGTGGGAGAAAGACCTGATGATCTGCTTCTGTAAAGATTATAGCCAAAAAAATCCTATGAGGCAGTTGTACTCGGTCAAATAGGGTTGCTATGAGTTGGAATTGACTTGATGGCACACAACAACACACACAAAATGGGAAATTATTGAAGTGTCTTAAGCAGGGAGATGACACCAGATTTGTATTTTAAAAACATCCATATGACTACAGTAAGAATATTAAGATCGTAAGGGTGCCAGAGCAGATGAGGGGAAACTCAGCTAGGAGGCTACTGCAGTAGCCAGGCAGGAGAGGACAGCAACCTGGATTATGGTTGTGGTTGTAGCTTATTGTTGCAAAGTTGACACATCTAGAACTATTTAGGGTATTTATGACTGATGTTAATTTAATTTGTAGGAAATAGCCTTAGCTCTAGCTGGGTAAAAGCAGAGCCCTGGTGGTGCAGTGGGGTTTAAGCATTTGACTGCTAATCAAAAGGTCAGCAGTTCAAATCTACCAGCCGCTCTTTGCAAACCCCATGGGGCAGTTCTACTCTGTCCTATAGGGTCACTATAAGTTGGAATCAACTCCACTACATGGAATTTATAGCTGTGTAAAGGAACCCTTTGGTATAGTGGTTAAGCGCTTGGCTGCTGACCGAGAGGTTGGTAGTTTGTTTGAACCCACCACCCACTCCAAAAAGATGTGGCAGTTTGCTTCTGTAAAGATTTACAGTGTTGGAAACCCTATGGAGCAGTTCTCCTCTGTCCTACAGGGTCAATATGAGTTGAAATCTACTTGACAGCAATGGGTTTGGGTTTTTGATGGGTTTATAGCTGGGTAGGACTCAATTCAAATTAAATGCAAAATTTTTGACTGATTAAATTTTCCTTTTTTTTTTTTTTGTCCCATGTAGGCAACTGATTGAAGGAACAGATGTTCTTAAACAACTTGAATTAGTTCCAACAGAGAATGAAAGACCAGTACCCAGATGTATAATTATTGACAGTGGAAATCTTTATGACTGATTTTCATATCAATATTTTCTATGATAATTTAGTACTATGTATCTGATCAGCTGTTTTTAGACTTAATTAAACAGTGCTTGATAACATTTTAACTTGAAAGCTGTGACAAACAATGTAGGTTCAGCCCCCCAACACCCAATCCCTCCCCATTTTCATTTCCTTCCTCTACTGTAGAGACACTAAAAGCAACATATTCAATTTCCCAGCCTCCTTTGCAGCCAGGAGTGCCCATGGGATACTACTCTGGCCAGTGGGACAGAAGTAGAACTTCAGTGGCTCTGGCCCTTTCTCCTTCATCCAGCCTTCAATGGAGAGAGGCTGGAGCTGCAAATGTCACCTCGTGCAGATGTTACCCAGGAGGGAAAGCCCAAGAGAACTGCAGAGATGTCAGCTGCCACTTCTTGAGCTGCAGAACCAAGATCAGCACCCACCTACCTCTGGATTTCTTACTATGTATGACAAATAGGCCCCTGTTTATGTTACTGTTGGTTTTGAGTATTTCATTACTTGTAGCCAAAACATTTTTAACTTAGCAGAGTACCTAATGGTCTTTAAATACGAAAACATTCAGTTTGAGAGAATTGTCTTATTTGTAACTGTATTGCTACCATGAGAAACTTGGTAAATAACCAAATAGGAGAGATATAATAGAAAAAATAATTCATTTTAATATTTCACTATTAATACATGGCATTGAGAAAAAGGTAGATGTTTTTATATGACATGATATAATCCTTGTCTCTCTGAGCATACCAACCATAAGAAAATCAAGGGCTTTGGTTATACTCCCTATGGTGGTTGACTCCTGTGATATCACTGGAGATCCAGTTTTATCAGCTGTTCTTGAATCTGAGGTTCCCAAACCCATGTCATTTGGGGTGCTTTTTAAACACAGATTGGTGGACCTTATCCTTGACCTTCTGAATCAGAGTCTTTAGTTATAGGACAGCGAGTGTGTCACTCATTTAGGTCTCTCCCCAGTGATTCTTATTTAGCCAGCGGGGCTTCTGGTCACTTGAGAATCCCTGCAAGACATAAAAAACCCATTGCCGTCAATTCCAACTCATAGCAACCGTATAGGACAGAGTAGAACTGCCCCCATAGGGTTTCCAAGGAGTGGCTGGTGGATTCAAACTGCTGACTTTTTGGTTAGCAGCCAAACACTTAACCACCGCGCCATCAGGGTCCCACACGACATAAGTAATTGGTTTTAGACCTCTTTTAGTAGTCAGAATGTGTTTGACTCTGCAATCGGTGCCGCCAGAGGTGGTCTTGCTCAGCTGCTGCTGCTGCTACCATCACTGAGCTCCTGCTCTGCCCAGAGCCATTGTATTTTTCTTGTCCTGACATCACAGTGGTTAAGAGCTTGGCTGCTAACCTAAAGGTTGGCAGTTCAAACCCACCACCTGCTCATTGGAAACCCTATGGGGCACTTCTGCTCATCTGTAGGGTCACTATGAGTTGGAACTGACTCAATGGCAATGAGTTTGGTTTTAAGTGGAAGGAGGTTTGTCTTCCAAGAATGATCGTTTAGCCAACCTTAAGGGGACTGGCCTCTAAATGATTTGGGGCTTGCCAAAGATAGGCATATGCTTTTTATAAAATTTTTTTATTTTTAAATAATTATAGATTCACAGGAAGTTGCAAAAATAGTACAGAGCTATCTCATATACCCTTTACCCAGCTTCTCCCAATGGTTACATCTTACACAACTATAGTACAATATCAAAACCAGGCAATTGACATTGGTACAATATGTGTGTGATGACATTTTATCACACATGTAGATTCATGTAACCAACACCACAATCGACGCAGAACTACTCCAGCACCACAAAGACCTCCCTCATGCTACCCCTTTATAGGCACACCCACCCCATGCCCTCATCATCCCTAACTCCTGACAACTGGCACATACTTTCATACTAAGATCTGAGGCGAATGGTGAGAAAGCATTCTAACCTATGTCACATTCTCAACCGACCCAGAGGCAGCATAGTGTTAAGAATGTGCATTCTAGAGCCAGACTGCCTACGTTCAAATCCTGGCTCTGCTATTTCCTAGCTATGCTAGGAAAGAACTTCTCTGTGCCTCTGTTTCTTCATCTGCAAAATGATGGTACCTACCACATAGGGTTGTTGTGAGAGTTCAGTGAATCAATAGTTTGTATAAAGAATGTAAGTGCTCAATAAATGTATGCTCAATAAATGACTGATGTACAATCTTTAGCATGTGGCCCAGGAGCTTGTATTTTTTTTAAAGGTCCCCAAGTGACTCTGATATGGGGAACCACTGAAGAGGAGACATCTTCTTTTCCTATATCCTTAGAGTTCCAAGAAACCTGAGAACCTCAGGCTATTTGTATGAAGCCCCTAGACCCTCTCTCTGGGCCTTTGATCAGATTCCCCTGGTCACACTGGTGACATCTCCATCAACGGGGAGTGGGGCTTGCTACCAGGACTCTCACTGGACATTCAAGGATGAGATGAATGAAAACGTATTTTTTGGTTTTAAAAAAAAGACTACAAGCATTGTTTGTGTAATAATCAGCAGAGCAATTCTTACTGGTGATGAAGCTGTATAAGACATTAAGCATTTTATCTGACACTGAAAGAATTGACTTTCATCTTCCCACCTGTGTAGAAATTTCAACCACAGAATGGTAATATGCAGTGGTTCTTACTGCCATCATTTAGAGGGGTATGCACAGTAATGTTTCTGTATTAGAATGATTTATATACTTAACTGTGTAGTTTGGAGAAACTGATTGTTACAAAGGATTCAAAAGCTTGTCCCAGTTGACCCCAAACATAAGATGAATTTTACTCCAAAGCAAACAAAAAAAAACAACCTTGATTTAATCAAACAGAAGGGATTCTAGATTCTTCTGTGTCCGCAGATATGAGAGTAAAGGCATTCTGATGACTAATGTGTTACTTTTATAACTAGACCTTGTCCTGTTATTGCAACAAAGTACATATACTAGACCATGTTAATGAGGGAGCATGGCATCTAAACCGTTTTCTCATTTTGGAAGATTTGAGATAACGTTCAAAATTCTAAGGAACTGATCTCAGGTTTTACAGCCCCAACTGCAAATTGTCAGTTGTTTGCTAATGAACAGTCCTGCAACCTCACGATTCCAAGGCTGTAATTCTGGAGGTCTTAGCAGGGTCTAAGATTTTGCATTTCTAACAAATTGCCAGGGGATACGAATGATATTGGCTCTTGGACTACAATTTGAAAATCAAGAGTAAAGAAAGCAGTGGTTTTCACCCTAGGTTGCACATTAGAAACACCTGGGAAGCTTTTAAAAACCCTGATGCCCAGGCCTTACTAAAAAAAAAAATTTTTTTTTTTTTTTTTTTTAGTAAGGCCTTACTAAGACCAATTAAATCAGTACCCAGGCATCAGTATTTTTCAGAGCAAGAGCACCTCCTGTAGTTTTTGGTGTGTGGAGGATGGGGGAGGGTTGGGATGTTAAGGATGGCATTCCAGGAGTGACATCAGAGTTGAAAGACCTGAAGGGTGAGTAGAGTTGGCCAGGAGCTAGGAAGGGATGAAACTATCCTAGGCAGAAGAAATATGTGAACGTCTGGGGTCAAAATACCAGCAGTTAGAAGAATTGAAAGTTCAAAGAACTCTAGTGTAGGTTTCAAATGGTAGTGGAATGAGGTGAGAGGAGAGAGATAGGTAGTACATAGGTTGCAAGGCCTTGTAAGTTAGTCAAGTTTTCTCTTCAAAGAACTGTAACTAGAATACTGAGCAAGGAAGACAGATGTAAGGACTGGAGCTGGCAAGGTCACGTGGGGTTGCGTTGTGAAACAATGCCCTAGCAAACCAGGTCCACATGCCAGAGATTCCTCCCTTCCAAATCCAAGTCTCCCTTGTCCTACTACTTAGTTTCCTACCCCGGAATGTCTACAAATTTACTGCCATATTCTTACAGTGAATCCTCCAGGGCTTGGAACTGATCTGATTCCCCCAGGACCTTGTTAAAATGTACATTCTGTTTCAGTATATCTAGGATGGAAATGCAAATTCTCAGCTGAGGGAACCGGAACAAATGGGTTCAAAACCTTGCTCCCTTTAACTTTGGCTAGTTCCAGGGTTTCTGCTCCTTGCTACCAAGTTGTTGTTGTTGGGTGCTGTCAAGTTGGTTCCGACTCACAATGACCCTATGTACAACAGAACCAAACAAAGCCTGGTCCTGTGCCATCCTCACAATTGTTGCTATGCTTGAGCCCATCATTGTAGCCACTGCGTCAATCCCTCTCGCTGAGGGTCTTTTTTGCTGACTCTCTACCAAGCATGATGGTCTTCTTCAGGGACTGACTGGTCCCCCCTGATAACATGTCCAAAGTATGTGAGACAAAGTCTCACCATTCTTGCTTCTAAGGAGCATTCCTGCTGTACTTCTTCCAAGACAGATTCGTTTGTTCTTCTGGCAGTCCATGTTATATTCAGTATTCTTCGTCAACATCATTATTCAAAGCCCTTAAAGTGATGTCTTTTCTTAACACTTTAAAAAGGTGTTTAGCAGCAGATTTGCCTAATGAATATATTGTTTGATTTCTTGACTACTACTTCTGTGGGCATTGATTTTTGGCTCCAAGTAAAATGAAATCCTTGACAACTTCAATCTTTTCTCCATTTATCATGATGTTGCTTATTGGCCAGTTATGAGGATGTTCTTTATGTTGAGGTGTAATCCATACTGAAGGCTGTGGTCTTTGATTTTCATCAGTAAGTGCTTCAAGTCCTCTTTGATTTCAGTAAGCAAGGCTGTGTCATCTGCATATCACAGGTTATTAATGTGTCTTCCTTCAATCCTGATGACCCATTCTTCTTCATATAGCCCAGCTTCCTGGATTACTTGCTCAGCATACAGACTAAGTATGGTGCAAGGATACAACCTTGACACAAAACCTTTCCTGATTTTAAACCATGCAGTATCCCTTGTTCTGTCGAATGACTGTCTCTTGGTCTATGTGCAGGTTCCTTATGAGCACAATAAAGCGTTCTGGAATTCCCATGCGCACTGTTATCCATAATTTATGATTCACACAGTTGAATGCCTTTGCATAGTCAATAAAACACAGGTAAAAACATTTCTGGTATTCTCTGCTTTCAGCCAAGATCCATCTAACCTCAGCAATGATATCCCTCATTCCACATTATCTTCTGAGTCCATCTGGGAATTCTGGTGGTTCCCTGTTGTACTGCTGCAACCGCTAATGAGTTATCTTTAGCATAATTTTAGCTAAGTGTGATATTAATGAAAATGTTCAATAATTTCCACATTCCATTAGACTGCTTTTCTTCTTAATGCACACAAATATGGATCTCTTCCAGTTAGGTGGCCAGGTAGCTGTCTTCCAAATTTCTTGGCATAGTTGAGTGAGCACCTCCAGCGCTACACATCCATTTGTTGAAACATCTCCGTTGGTATTCTGTCAATTCCTGGAGTCTTGTTTTTTGCCAATGGCTTTAGTGCAGCTTGGACTTCTTCCTTCAACACCATCAGTTCTTGATCATATGCTACCTCCTGAAATGGCTGAAAGTCAACCAGTTATTTTCAGTACAGTGACTCTGTGTACTCCTTCCATCTTCTTTTGATACTTTCTGCTTTGTTCAACATTTTGCCCATAGAATCCTTCAGTATTGCAACTTGAAGCCTGAATTTTTTCTCCAGGTCTTTGCACATTGTCATTATAATATTTTGTGTTCTCGAGCTGCCTTCTGAAATCTTTTGTTCATCTCTTTTACTTCATCAATTCTTCCATTTGCTTTAGCTGCTCTATGTTCAAGTGCAAGTTTCAGAGTCTCTTCTGACATCCATTTTGGTCTTTTCTTTCTTTCCTTTCTTTTTAATGACCTTTTGGTTTCTTAGTGTATGATGTCCTTGATGTCATCCCACAACTCTCTCTTGCAAAATTCTATCATGTTATCTCTCTGGCTTTGTTTCTGTCACCATGGCCATATTTTCCAACTACATATTCTTCTTCTTTGGTTTTGATTTTTGCATTTCAATTACCAGTAACTATCAACGCAGCCTGATTGCATGTTTGATCAATTTCGGACTGCAGATGTTGGTAAAAATCTTCAATTTCTTCATCTTTGGCCTTAGTGGTTGATGTGTAAATTTAAATAATAGTTGTATTAACTGATCTTCCTTGTGGGCATATGGATATTATCCTATTACTGACAGCATTATAAATCAGGATGGATCTTGAAATGATGTTTTTGACGATGAATGTAAAAGTTGGAAACAAGGAAGGATCGGTAGTTCGGAAATATGGCTTTGGTGACAGAAACGAGGCTGGAGATCGCATGATAGAATTTTGCTAAACCACTGACTTATTCATGGCAAATACTTTTTTTCAATAACATACACTATGCATATAGTCGCCATTTATGTTGTTGAAAAAAGGTATTTGCATTGAATAAGTTTTTCGTCTTGCAAAATTCTATCATGTAATCTTTGGCCATGTTTCTAAAACTAAGGCCATGTTTTTCAAATACCTGCCCTTCTTCTTTGTTGCTAACTTTCACATTTCAATCACCAGTAATTATCAATGCATCTTGATTGCATATTTGATCAACTTCAGACTACAGAAATTAGTAAAAATCTTTAATTTCTTCATCTTTAGCATTAGTGGTTGGTGTGTAAATTTGAATTTAACTGCTATCAAGTAGTGGAGCCAAACTTCTGGTTCCTAAGGGGCCATTACATATTAGCTACTAGTACAGCTAGAAGATAGAAGCCCTGGTGGCAAAGTGGTTAAACACCTAGCTGCTGAAAGGTGGACAGTTTGAACCCACCCAGTGGCTTCCCAGGAGAGAGACCCAGTGATCTGTTCCCATAAAGATTACAGCCTAGAAAACCCTGTGTAACAGTTCTACTTTGTCACATGGGGTGACTGTGTTAAAAATCAACTCCATGGGACATGACAAAACAGCTAGAAGGTAAGTCCCTGTCTGAAGTATTGGTCTATTCAGAAGAAAAAGTTGACAGGTCAGAACAATTTTTTATTTTTTGTTTAAAAAGTTGGAGAGCACTCATATGCTAGCAGATTCACTTACATGATTGGAAGCACTCTGTCTTGTTTTCAAGAAAAGGAAGGTAGGTCTAAAAACCAATCAGAGCTGAGGCAGCATATAACCTAACTGAGGCATTTTCTAAGAGGAAATAGCCTGAGTGATGTCTGACCTTGTAAAGTGGTTCTCAACAGCACGGTTTTACACCCAGGAGACATTTGGCAATGTCTGGAAATATTTTTGGTTGTTAAACTGGGGGGTGGGGTGTTACTGGCATCTAGTGCTTACCAGCCAGGGAAGCTGCTAAGTATTGTACAACGCACAGGACAGCCTTGGCTCCACTAACAAAGAATTGTTATTAGGTGTCACTGAATCGATTCCAACTCATGGCGACCTCCATGCCCCACAGGGTTTTCTAGGCTGTAATCTTTACTGGAGCAGGCTGCCAGGTCTTTGTTCCATGGAGCGAGTCACTGGCTGGGTGGGTCTGAACCACTAACCTTTTGGTTAGCAGCCAAATGCTTAACCATTGTGCCACCAGGGCTCTTTTAGGCAATTACCGGGTCCAAAATGTCAATGCCAAGTTTGAGAAATCCCACTCTGTGACAATAATAAACACAATCCAGGGGTCTGAACCTGAATGAACCGGTTCAATAGTCCTAGTCTAGGAGAGTTCACGCAGTCTCCAGTTCCTACCTGTGGAGGTGGGAATGGATTATATGACCCACCAACTCAGACTGCTGACTGAAATATCAGCAAGAAAGTTGGAAAAGTCACGTTAGAAAAGTGTGACACATGCAGGCGGTACACCAGCTCTGGCTAGCAGGCAGAAGACCTCTTTCTTTCGGTGCCTTAGCGCTCATACTAAGTGGGCTGCCGGGCACAAACGCCTTATCCACGTAGTCTATTTCCCCCGGTAGTTCTATCACGGTTACTTTCAGCAAAACCAATTTTCAAGGAAAAAAAGCGCAGGTCCTACTGCGGATATATGTAAGCACTTTCGGGACGCAGCAACACAGCACGAACTTAATTCTCGCCCACATTCTACCTGGGCGTAGGTAAACGATTTCGGCTCCCTGGGACTCCGGCCAGGGAACGGGGCGGGGAGTGGGGGCGGAGGTCACGTGGGACCGCAGAATTACTGCCTCGCTGGGCGCTCTGGTGGACGCCATACGCCACGTCACGTAAGTTGTTCCATCCAAGCTAGGGTGGAGGCCATCCGTATTGCAGGCCTGAGAAAAGCCTCTTTGCGCCCAGTGTCGTAACTGAAGGTACAGAAGACTATGCCTGTGTTTGGCCAGTTTCTTCGCTGTAGTACAGTCGCATTAAAGGACAACCTTTCTCGGCCTCCTCTCGCCGCCCCGTCCCCCCTCTTGCAGGATTCCCGTTGGTATCCCCCGCGGCCCGCCCCCGCTTCGCCTCGCCCCCGCACGCCGGAGCCCCGGGCCCCTCACGTGACCCGAACGCGCGCCGGCGGGTGGAGCAAAGCTTTTGAGGCGGCGCCGCAGGGGACGGAAGAACTGACGGAGCCTTGTGCGCCGCAGCTTTCGCCCGAGCTCGGTCGCTGCGGACGCGATGTCGGGGCTCTGGCTCTCGCTCCTTTGGGCCGTCACCTGCCTGGCGGCGCGCGGTGTGCTGTCGGAGGAGCCGAACACTACCGTGCCCCATAACGTGACTTCAGCGCCCACCAAGATAACCCCGACGATTTTGACGACCCCCACGCCGAACACCACTGCTACACCAGGTGGGCCCCGGCCCAGTGGGCTGCCTGTGTTCGCCCGCGTTTGCTTAGCTGGCCTCTGTCCCCTTGGTGCGCGCAGGGCCGGGGCCGGGACGGGCCGCGCTCCGGGCGCGGCGGCGACTCTGGCAACATGGCGGCCCGCCGGAGTCCAGAATGGGGCCGGTCGCGGGGTGGCCGGGGTTAGTGGGGAGCACTCCGGCGGGAAGGGGACGGGAGAGCCGCGGTGGCCGGAGGGCTGTTTCCGACCCTGAAAATGTTTCACTTCGAGGTGCTTTGTCAAAGTGCATCGTAATCCTAGGCCCGTATTAATGTTGGGAGAAGGGACGTGGCTGCTTTCCGCCCTGGCGGCTGTTGGATTGATTATGGGGCGAGGCACCGCGCATCGAAAGTTGGAGGCGAGACCGAACTCCCTCTCCCTGGCCTTGGTCGATTATCCACTCTGGTTTTCTCTCCTGAGGGCGGCTTCTCCGGAAGTTGGCGAAAAGTGGGAAAGAAAAACTTGAGGACTGTAGTAGTCGTTCGTGTCTCAGACTTGGGTCTGAAAGAGTAAATCGTATCTGAGATTAATTACATTGGTTTTGCGGATTGGTATGAGATACATCTAAGATTTGAGCGTTTAACGAATGGAAACTTTGCACTCTTATATGCAAAGGAGGAAGAGTGGTGAAACCTAGGAGGTAGATGAAATCGGAGATAAAGCAACTCTCCCTGGTAGGTGATGGAGCTGGGATTGTTGGACTCTAAGGCTGTCGATTTCTTAAAACACGCCTTGTAACTTAAGTCGGTTAGGGGTTGGTTAAGGCATACAAGAAATTAATTGATCTATGTTGTGAAAACAAAAACGGCGGAGGGGAGAAATTTGGGTAATAAAGTGAAGAACCATTAGATTTTTGTTTAAAATCTGCAATCTAATGTGGTGATTGTTCTAGTTAATACTGGATGAGGAGTAACTTGGCTTTTTGACCGAAGTGTTGCTCAAGTGTGAGGATTTCACCTTGGCGTTATTTTCATGCTGATCGTATTGTTCCACAGTGTCTTCCCTAGTTTTTGTATCTTTTAAAATGTTAATGTAATAAGATAGACATTTGATATATAATTCGTTAGGTTTAGAAAGATGTGATAATAACTGAAAAACTTAAAAATAAGGAAAGTAAATTGCAGTGCAATGCTTGGAATTTTAACGACACTCTTTAAGATGATAAAGCAGAATATTTTTTGTCTTCTGTTTATTTGGCACTTCCTTCCCAGAACTGTAGTGTGTGTTTTTTAAGAGAAAGTTGAAATATCGAGTTAATTGCCTTTGTGTAATTGAGATGCGTGTAAAACAGATGTCTTATATGTTTCTGGAAATTGTAGTTGGATAAACTAATCTGAAAGGTAAAAAAGTCGGTTGTAAATTACATTCATTATGCTACCCAAACATTTATCATCAGCCACAAAAGATTTTAAAAAGCTAGTACTTTTCATCTGCGTGAAAATATATTAAGAACTCTTAGTTCTATTTTGTGACCCCCTCAAAGGTACCATACATGTCCCAGCCTCTAGTAAATGCTATTAATAAAAATATTCAAAGGCAAAGCCTCAAGTTTTTTAGCCCGGGGAAAGCAAATGGGAATATTTGTCCAGGGCATCTAGGTTCTATGAGGATGGAGCCCATTTCTGGATTCCAGTCATTTGTCCAGACATTGAAGTCTAAGTAGACCTTATTTCTGGACTTTTGACTTAAACTCCTGTTGGTAAGATCTTGCTAACTTGTTAAGTTAGATGTCCTACATGGATCTGGCCCCTCCAGATATTGTCACTTATTCTTCAGTTGTAGCGGACTCTGTGAAGAGGAAACCGTTTATGAATTGAAAATCTCTAGGACGTTACCTCTTTTTCTTAATAGGCATCATCAGAACTTGGATTCAACCTGTTATCTTATTAATATTAATCTAATTAGTGTTGGTTTTGTGGCACAGTGGTTAAGCGATCGGCTGCTAACCAAAAGTTTGTAGTTGGAACCCACCAGTCGCTACTTGGAAACCATATGGGGCAGCTCTACTCTGTCCTGTAGGGTCGCTGTGAGTCAGAATGGACTCCACGGCAACGCGTTTGGATTTTTTTGTTTGTTTTAGTGTTCATCTTGTAACACAGGGGGAAATGCCTTTTCCCCAGTATTTTTTTTTCAGGGTGCTTTAAAATGCCTCAAGAAACCCTGAGTGTCTATGAATGTCTTTGGAGAGATAGCTACCCTGTGAAAAAGGCTTGTTTAGATAGGCATCCATTAGCTTGTTGGTGTTTTGTTTGTTTTTTTTGGTTCATTTATTCATAGTTCATGATGATTGGAATCTCTTATAAGCCAGTGTTTATAAAATTTTACTATTTTTCTGAGTTAGTAATTATTGTACTGTATATAATACTTCTTTTTTTTTTTTTTTATTGTTTAAAAAACCTAAGTAGAACAAACTCAAAATTAGGTACCAGTTAGTTTGCTGATTTCATACATTTTTCCTTCTCAGGAACCTGTGAAAACCACCAGGACTGTGCATCCTGTGTTAATGGTAGTACTACCTGCTTCTGGTTAGAATGTAAAGAAGGTAAGAGGCTTTAGATTTGTTTTAATTTGCATTATTTAACATTTGGTTGACACGGACATCTCCTATCCTGTAAAATGCCTTCCTGCTTCCCTTCCTCCCTTTTTTAATCCCTTAGGTTTGATAATTGTTTGGTGGGTTAGGTTTGATAATTAGGGCTCAATTGCTTTTAAAGGAAGAGAAATTTAGACCTTTAGAAGGAATTAACTATGAAAGAAAGTAGTGTAATTTTCCCCTGGTGGTCTTAAGGAAGACCAGACAAATCCTCTGGGTTGTTTGAGACATTAAACTACAGATGTCCTGCAGGGTGATGTGTAAAGCTAAGAGAGACTTGAAACTTTGTTGGATGCTTGAATATTGGGGAAGAATGAAGTAAGGAGAGAGTTGACTCTTTTTCTGTGCTTACGTTAAGTTTTAAAGTATAAGTTACCTGTATGTACATTTAATTGAGGGATAAAATGCTGGATGGAATATGTTGAAATGCCCATAAGATTTTTGTTAGAGCCACAGCATTATCGCATATTTAATATCTGTTTTCTTCATTTAATGTAAGATGGTTGGCATTTTTATCAGCAAAACAATATTTTTTTTTTTTTAATAAAGAAAAGTCTAAAACCACATGTTAAATTTTTTTATTCTTGGGTGAAGAATATGAGTGCTTGAAATAATATAACAACATTAAAAGTTCAAAAAGCTCTTTTAGAATTAAGGTATTAGCTTAATTTTTGGTTAAATTAACTTTTTTGTTGTGTAAGAGTCACATTTGTTTTAGATCATAAAATGGAATTTAAAGACACACTCCCCACCCCCGTATGTGGCAGTATGTAGGAGTTGGCAGGTTCTGGAGGTTAAATGGTCTACTTTAGGGTATGTTCAGGAAAGCTTTCCTCTCTTGACTCCAAGTCTGCCTACCCAGGAATGCTATTGTAGAAGGTGTAGAAGACTAAACCGGTGAGATATCTGGGACAGAGGTCTTACTGCTGCTGTGGTATGAGAACACCTCCCATGCTTACTAAACCTTTACTACATCCTTACTAACTCCACTCCTAACTCAGCCCTCTCCTTTGGGTTCTGGCAGCTTTCCTTGACTGTATAGTAGCCACACCACAGTTGTGAGATGTGTTTCAAATTTATCTGTCCGATATATTTATGTGGATTTTAAAAGGATAAAACCTGGA
Source organism: Elephas maximus indicus (assembly GCF_024166365.1). Taxonomy (NCBI): domain Eukaryota; kingdom Metazoa; phylum Chordata; class Mammalia; order Proboscidea; family Elephantidae; genus Elephas; species Elephas maximus. The sequence continues at coordinate 175,308,643 of NC_064819.1, read as the reverse complement.
GCGCTCTCCTAGTATTACTAAGACAACGAGAAAAGGAGGATAACAGTATTGATTGGTCTTCTAAATTGTTTATGCTTAAGTTTAATTTTTTTAGAAGCTATTCAGGAGCTTAGTAGTATAGTCAAAGATAATATAAGTGACTGGTGCTGTTTGTCTACTTTTTTTAATAGCAAATAAGAGCCACTGTTCACATAATTCAACAGCTAGTGATTGCCATGCGGTGAACCGCACAGAATCCTGTTCTGGTAAGTTTTCATGTTTGCTGCTGGGCGAAGTGGCCACAGAGAGGTGAGGAAGATCATTGCTTTAGGATGCCTTGTTTCCGTGTTTTGTTAGAACTATTTCCATAATTCTAATCTTATTAGAAATTGGATATGTATAGAAAATAGAGCTCTTTGTTTTGATTGATACAAGGAAGGTTTTAATGGTTTGCTTTGGAATGCTGTATGTGCAGATGGCCCCTTCCCACCTTTTTTTTTTTTTTTTTTTAAGTTTGCCATGAATTTACTGTAGTTTATATTTTCTCTATTTGCCTTTTGCAGGCCTGGATAACCTATTCTGGTCTTGCTTGATCATGGAGACTGGTGCTCGTGATTGTCACAGCTAGGCTCTAGCATAGTTTGTGCTGTGGTTAAATGAACCTTCTCTGTATCTATCCATTTCCTGTATTTTAATTTGAGGAAGTTATTTACTCTTTAACCTTTACTTCTTGTCCAGGAAATAGTTAAACTTTCTAGATGAAACAATTGATTTTCCTAATGAGATTATAATTAATGGGAAAGTCAAACTGCTAATTTGGTGCATGGATAGTACTTGAATGGAACAAAAGATTTTTCTGGAATGTGTCAGTAGTATCTATAACTAATTTTGGTAGCAGTTTCCCCAGCCCTCTACATCAACTTGAACATTGTAAATGAGGGTTACATTCGTTTTACCCGATGTAGTGTGCATAATATTAGGTGGTACATGAATGAACATTTCAGTTGTATGTTTTAATGTTGTAAGCATTTTTAGTAGTTGTTCGTTATAGAAAAAACGTAACTACAACAGACCTATGATTTCACGATACTGCTTAGAGACAAGATTAAAAAATTTTAAAGACACGATTTAAGGAAAAATTGAACAACTAATGTTACTTACATGATCATATATCAGAATTAGTTTCTGTTGTTGTGTGCTGTCGAGTCCATTCTGACTACTGGCAGCCCTATAGGACAGAGTAGTACTGCCCCATAGGGTTTTGAAGATCACCAGGTCTTTTCTCCCACTGGTGGGAGCAGCTGGTGGGTTTGAATGGCAGACCTTTTGGTTAACAGCTCAGAGGTTAACCATTGCAGGGCATCAGGGTTCCTTTTAGTTTCAGTTGTGAGGGACCTGAAATTCCAAATTATGTAATGAATTAAACAGTAGACAAATTTACTTCTCGTTCATGTAAAGGAAGTATGGACTAGAATGCAGCTATAGGGCTAGCGTGGCGGCTCTGTAACTATTAGGAACCCAGGCACCTAGGTTTTTACTTCACCATTCTCAAAAATAGCTTTGATCTTACTGTCTAAGATGGGGGCTTGTGTACCAGCCATCACTTGATTTTTCTGCCAGTAGGAAAACGAAGGGGAAGAGAGGCCTGTATCCATTTTAAGGATGTCTCTTAGACTTCCCAGACTCCATAACAAAGCAAGGCCAGAACAGGGTTATCCAGGCCTGCGAAACGTATGGGTGTTATATGGTCAGTTATACATGGGACATAGCAAGGGAGGCTAAGAATCTGCTTTCCTGGGGGGAGAAGGGGTATCACTAAAAATTGGCCCTTGTATTTCTAAAGAAGGGGAGAATGGTATTGAGTGGGAAAACTGTCAGTCTCTTCCATAGGTAGTACTTAAGTATTATAAAAATTTTGAAAGTGGTACTCAGATGTCTGCAGGTTGAGAAATAGTGTTACAGATTGTGGTATTTTAAACAATTTAGATTTGTACTGAGTTTTTTGTTTGTTTTTAATAGTGCCCACTGCTACTCCATCACCAACCAGTTCTACAGGTAATACAGGATGATTGGCTCCTTTCCTCCTCCTCCTCCTCTCAGAATTACACCCTATTGATGGATAATGTTTTAGTGATTACCTAAAGGTTGTTAGAACTTTAAGAATTAGTAAAGACTTATTTGAGCTTTGGACCACAATATCTCTGGTTTGTGACAATGACACATAACTCCAGCATTTCACATTCAGTGAATCTGAGCAGATTTACTCTAGTTTTGTACATTCATTCTACAAACTTTACTTTTTATGGGTTTTGTGAAAATCTTGGAAAGTACAGAAAGAAAATTAAAATCACTTGTAATTCCCAAAGATGAGATAAATCTTGATACTCATAGAAGAAATACTACATTGCATTTGTTTCTTAGTAAGACTTTTTAAAATAGTTTTTTTCCCCCCCTTAGAAACAAAATATTAATTCTTGGCCTTCTCTGTCTTTTTGTAAACTTTATCCAGATGTATATATTGATTTTACACACACATACACATATACGTATCTTAACATAGACACAATTTTATGACTACTTAATGCATTAAAATACCTTTAAATACTAGTATTGTTGGACTTGTAGCTATCTTGACCTTTATTCTCTAAAAAATTGAAAGCATGTTGAAGCTGGTAGTATTATTTTTAAAAGATAGATACTAGTTACCTAGGAAGTTAGAAAGTTAAGGTTTTTAATACATTCTCTTCACATTCCAGCTAGAACCACAGCTACGCCTTACTCGACTACAGCTTCCACCACAATTCCTACATCAGGTAATTGAGGTTTCTTCAACTAACAGTGATGTAGGATGTACAGTGTTGCCTTTTACTATTTCTAACGGCATTTTCCAGTTTTGCTCAAGAACGGCCGTGGCCTGAAATTCTTATCTTAGATTTAGGGGACCAAGATAGTATAGGCTGTTAGAACAAGTAATGGTAGGTTTGCTGAGAGTCCTCTTCTGGTTTTATTAATGTGTACTCACATTTGGCATGACCCATTATAATTAAGTGTAATAATACCCAAAATCTTTTCTGTAGAATTTGTAGGCAAAACTAATTGGTTATAACTTAAAAAGGTAATTACTTGTTCATATTATAGACTGGGTTGTGTGTTCTATTAGACCATGGTGATTTGAGTGAAGATAATATATCCATCCTTTTTTACTGAGAAAAGCCTAAAAAACCAAGATCATTACAAGAGGTACACCTCACCATATTTATTATGTTTCTTTGTAACTCTTGAAAATGCATGTGAAAATAAACTTTGATTTGCCGTATTGTCAACTAAATTCTGTTTAGAGTATGCTGCAGGACATCCAGGGTACATAGGTTAGGGACCCTTTCCCTATTCGTATGTTGTCTTGATGCTGATGAGCCTTTACCTGCTCTTAGCGATCCCCTTGTTTTCATTCTTTAATTTCAGTGAAGCCACTCTGTTGCTCATAGGAAGGAAGGCAGAACAGTAGGAATTAGTTTTTAAGGCTGGCTAACTTACTACATAGGCAACAGAGCCATTGTTTATTTGATAATCTATTGAAGAAAAAATAAAAATCATTTTAAATATGAAATTGCTTTTTTATTAAAATGGATGGGACTCCATCTAATTTTTTTTGTTTCTTTTGAGATGTTTTACTCCCTCAAAGGAATTTTCCTTATTGCTTGGTAATAATTTCTTATAATGTAAAATGTTTTGACAGTGTACTAAGATGCCTTTTATGACAAATTCTTTTGCTTGTCAAAATTTTAAATTGCAGGTACTGAGATTATTTTTGTAACTTGAAAATTGTGACAGGATTTTAATTTATGTATTTACTTTATATAGGTTATAGTAAAACTCAAAAACCATATGAATTTTCTACACAGATATTAATATTTAGTCTCTTCCTATTATTCAAACTGAAGACCTTTTGGGTTGCAGCTGAGTACTTAACCAGTGTGCCACCAGGGTTCCTTATTTTGATACTAATAGCTAATGTTTTAATAATTAATACACCTTTATGTGCTTATTCAACAGGCTCTGGGTGGTGCAAACAGTTAAGTGCTTGGCTACTAACTGAAAGGTTGGTGGTTCAAATCCACCAGAGGTGCCTCTGAAGAAAGGCCTGGCAATCTGCTTCTGAAAGGTCATATCTTTGAAAACCCTATGGAGCACAGTTCTCTGACACATGGGGTCGCCATGAGTTAGAATCACCTCGACAACAGCTGTGGTGATGTTTTTTTTTTTTTTTGCATGTGCTCATTCAGGCTATGTGATGTTAATTACAAATTAATGAATGGAAAAGCAATTAGCTAAAAATATATCGTCTGAAGAAGTTCTTGTAAATTCTAAAAGTGGCTGACACAGTCGTAGGATATAATTTATATGTCAGGAGACTCTTGACCATTTTAAAGTCCTTGAACAAGATGAAGAATTAAATTAGTAAGTGGTTGTCTTCCTTACTTAAGGATATATTTTAGCTGGTAAAGAGTTGACTTTAGAGGGAATACTTTATAGACTTTAACACCAGGCAAAACAGAAACAGGTTTCTGAGAATCATGAGACTTTCTAAGGACTATCTCTGCTCTCTTATCTAACAGGAACGACAAACACCACTTTGACTCCAACCTCACAGCCTGGGCGGAAGTCTACCTTTGATGCGGCCAGTTTCATTGGAGGAATTGTCCTCGTCTTGGGTGTGCAAGCTGTAATTTTCTTTCTCTATAAATTCTGCAAATCTAAAGAACGAAACTACCACACTCTGTAAAACACATCAAATTAACACAGACTGCCGGTTCGTTCATGTAATTCACTGAAACCAAAATAATATCTTTCAAGATGTCCCACATGGAAGACGCTATTCCAGGATCTTTAAATTTCCAAAGGAGGCATATAGGATATTTTGGAGCATCGTCCTTGAAGAAAAATCAGTTATGTCTTTTTGCTCAACAGGAATATTTAAAATATTCTGCATGAATCCTTGTGGCTGTCTTCTTTTATTTTAAATGGCTACTGCTGTGGGATTATTTTCTCTTTTCTTGACATGCCAAATGTAACTTTTTGTAAGGGATGGAAAACATTGTCCTGTGCAGACAGCCTCATGACTCTCTTGGCAGTTTAAATTTAGTCATTTTAAGGCCGGAAAGCTGCGTTATTTTCATCCTAACTCAGGATGTAGTTAGTGAGAAGAATGTGCCAAATGAGCATCAATCAGGTGGAGTTTTGGCTATCATTTCAAAAGGGGAATAAATTTATAAATTTAGTACTACTAAACTGTATCCTTAAAGTAAAATTTTGTGCTTGATAAGTTATTTTTTCTACATTAGAAATAGGATGCCACACAGGGAATTTACATTCCAGTTTTAAAGAAATGAATGGAAAGGATACAAACCATTAATGTATAGCAGGTTATTGTTCATACTTGTAAAGCACCTTGTATCATTGGAAAATAAAGAACAGTGCCTTAAAAGACAGACTGAAAGGTAGGCTGTAACTTAAAATGTTTGCGATTTGTTCTTTTTACATTAAGAAAAGTAAAGGTCGCGCAGAGGATGTAACTGTTGATGTGAGCAGTAGGAAACCTGCTTTTAGATACCATACTGCTGGTATTTGATTGAAAACTCACCTATTTTATCTCAGAGCTGAATAACTTAAGCTAAAAGATGTTATGCAAAGTTGAAAGCATTCACATATTAAACCTCCAACTCTTTTTTTAATGGCTGTTAAAGTATAATTAGAGATAAAATTGGTTTAATTATGTTTTTTCTTTGTACTTCAAAAATGTACCATAACACTGTTGTACCTTGGAAGGATTTCCACGAATCTTACTTGAAAAGTAACTTCTTTCATGAGTCAAAAAGGAGGAAATAAGTTGTTTTAGAATCATTTACTAACTCTTTAAATGAGACAATCATTTTATGTTTTCAGACAGCAAATGTAACCAGTGTAATTTCAGAAAATCTAAGGATTTTTGGTTGATCAGATTACTGTATTATTGCCCTGAATGAATAGATAGAGCTTTCTGTTTTTCTTCCATCCCTTCCATTCTTTTTGGTTCCAATTCCTGTAGTATAGTGAACATATGTAGTTCTGTAGCTTTTTTATGAAGGACTAGTTTTTGTTTTAGTTTTAGAACAAATTAAAAGGGATACTCTCCTCTGCTTTTGACATATTGGATTAGTTCAGAGGCTTAAATTAGTTTAAAATAAGCCTTTTTTTTTTTTTTTCCTAGGTCTTTGAGCTTTCCCGTTTTAGTTTCTTTATAGTGGCTGAGTTCAGCACTTGGTTTTCAATATTTTATGGTAGGAAATGGTAAATCACTTTGGTCCGTTTCAAAAACCGGCTCTTCGCATTTAGATAGTTATATTAAAAGTTGTTAAAATGGAGATTTACTGTTTTTTTGTTACTTACTGGTACAGCTAAAGTTTGTTTTACTTGCACATTTGTACATACACCTAATGTTTTCAAGTGCCTTAATTGTTTAAAATCTCTGGCTTGAAAGGATTTGGGGGAAACGGTAGGTTAGTTTACTTTATGTTTTTGTGTTTCTTTTAGTAGTAATATTCTAGGTACCTCAGAAAATTTTTCATGGTGCCATGGCTGTTACTTGATACAAGATTCATTTGAAAATATTCGGAATTTCCATTCCCTCCAAAGTGGCAAAAAAGTAGCTACAGTAGTATAATTGTCATTTACTTGGATAGGGAATACTTCAGCACACATTAGCGTTAACACATACAGCAAATTTCATGAAGTTGTAGCTTGATTTGAAGCCTCTTACCTGTAATTTTGAGCACCGCTTCAACAAAATCATATGAAGTCAGACTTTGCAGATCTACAGAAGAGCTCTTTACAGCATAACTCAGCCTTTTCAGATCCGTTTTCCCCTTTCCTTTAGCAATTTAATATCTTGAGCCATTAATTTTTTTTTTTTTTTTTTAATCCGGAAGTTACATAGAAGCTTTTTCAGGTTTTTCATCTGGTTTGTTCGTGCAGTTGTAGTTCTGTCAAATACTTCGTTTTACCTATGGATTTTTGTTGCACAGGCAGATACTGCTGTATTTAGAAATTTCTATTTTAGTTCATGCAAAACCGCAAAACCAATCTGTATCATGTACCAAAATGATTTAAAATAAATCTACGTGTTTATTGACCTAATCTGATTTATTAACTGACCTGTGTTTTTGCATTTTGATGGTGAGATTTAGTGCTAGTGGGTTTACCTTATTGGTCTGGGAATAGTTTGTCTGCTCACATTACTGGTCCCCTACATTAACAGGTGTTTACTGAGGTGTATATTCATCAAAGGGGAGCAGAGGCTTAAAAATGAGAGTTGAATGCTTGTGAAAATGACAATGCAAGTTTATCTTCCACAAGCCAGTAGAAGCCACCTACTTGTGTTCTGTTTAATGTAGTTAGGAATTGAGAATATTTTTTTGTTTGTTTGTATTTTTGAAAGCTTAATTATTATTACATTTTTTAAATTATTTGTGATTTTCTGCCCCTTTAGACCAGATCACATGTGAACTAAAACTGTGCTGGCATGTGAAACCTGGTTCTGTTGGCCTGTGTTATAGGCAACATTATTTAATCACAGGCCCTGGACTGAGAAGAAAAATATAGTTGAGTACTCGTGTATAAGCTATAAATACTAGTTGTTGGGTGCCCTCGAGTCAGTTCTGACTTATAGTGATCCCATGTGACAGGGTAGAACTGCCCCATAGGGTTTTCTAAACTGTAATCGTCACAGAAGCAGATTGCCAGCTTTTCTTCTGAGGAGCTGCTGGGTGGGTTCAAACAACTAGCCTTTGGGTTAGCAGCAGAACACTTAACCATCGCACCGCTGGGTCTCCTTTATTTGGGCTTGTTAGGTATTGTTGAGACAGCTTCAACTCACAGAGACCCTGTGTACGACAGAAAAAACACTGCTAGGTCTTGTGCCATCCTCACAATTGTGCTTAAGCCCATTGTTGCAGCCACTGTGTCAATCCATCTTGTTGAGGGTCTTCATCTTTTTTGCTGGCCCTCTGCCAAGCATGATGTCCTTCTCCAGGGACTGATCCCTCCTGATAACATGTCCAAAGTATGCAAGATACAGTCTTGCCATCCTTGCTTCTAAGGAGCATTCTGGTTGTACTTCTTCCAAGACAGATTTGTTTGTTCTTTTGGCAGTCTGTGGTATATTCAGTATTCTTCACCAACACCACAATTCAAAGGCGTCAATTCTTCAGTCTTCCTTATTCATTGTCCAGCTTTCACATGCATATGGGGCAATTGAAAACACCATGGCTTGGGTCAGGCACATCTCAGTCTTGAAGGTGACATCTTTGCTTTTCAACACTTAAAGAGATCTTTTGCAGCACATTTTGCCCACTGCAATCCATCTACTGATTTCTTGACTGCTGCTTCCCTGGGTGTTGATTGTGGATCCAAGTAAAATGAAATCCTTGACGACTTCGATCTTTTATCTGTTTATCATGATGTTGCTCATTGGTCCGGGTGTGAGGATATGTCCCGCTTCTCATATTATTTGCTGAGTGTACAGATTGAATAAGCAGGGAGAAAGGATACAGCCCTGACACGCACCTTTCCTGACTTTAAACCACAGTGTCCTTTTGTTCTGTTTGAATGACTGCCTCTTGGTCTATGTACAGGTTGCTCTGGAGCACAATAAAGTGTTCTGGAGTTACCATTCTTTTCAGTGCTATCTGTAACTTGTTATGATCCACAGAGTGGAATGCCTTTGCAAAGTCAATAAAACACAGGTAAAGACACCCTTCTGGTATTCTCTGCTTTCAGCCAGGATCCATCTGACATCAATATTTGGCCTTAGAAATTGTAAGGGGGAGGGAGAGAACTTGCAGTCCGGAAGAGGAGGCAGCAGGGGGATGGTGACATTCCTCAATAAGACAATCCCAACAAAGGAAGAGAGAGGAGGTAGTGACATTCCTCAATAAGATGGTCCCTATATAGTTAAACTTTAAGCCAAAGAAATGATCTTTACAGGGGTCTTTGATTTGATAAAGCCCTTAACTTGATAAAGTCCCTAACTTGATAAGATCTCTAACTTGGTAATTAAACCTTAAGCCAAGGAAATAGTCTTCATTGGGGGCGGGGCGGAGGGGTCTTGTCCTGGCTTTTAAATGTTAATAGAGACAGATCAAGAGAAAAAAGTAGTATAAAACCCTAAGAAAACAACTATGGGGCACTCAGATTCTTTCTCTACCTGAATCAAGTGTACTTTTACTGGTAGCCCTCTGCTTGCTAATAAACCTCTGCTCACTTGGCACTATTTGTCTCAGTGTTTGAATTCTTTCCTACACCGAAGACAAGAACCGAGGCCATTCTCCGGTAACATTTCAGGAATATTTGGTTTCGTATCAGTCTTATAGGTACAGCCAACTTGGTAAGTATTGTGTAAAACTTCCTGCAAGTGTGAGGATTCCCTAAAACAGCTAGAAACAAATTACTTTGATAAGAATAGGGTTCAAAATAATTTTTTGAAATGATAAAAATATTTTTAGTGTTTTAAGTCTACTACTGTTGATGAATTCTATCAGGCTTTCGTGTTTGTCTTTGTTTTTGAAAGATATTTTTGCCAGATAAAAAATTCTAGGTTGGCATTTTTTGATCCACTGTCTGTCTTACGTTGTATTCTATGAGAAATCTGTTGTCATTGTCTTTGTGCCTCTCTACATGTCTTTGCTTTGGCTGTTTTTGAGATTTTTCTTTTTATCCGTGGTTTTGAGCAAGATTGATTATCTTGTGGTGTAGTTTTCTTCATTTATTTGGGGTTTGTTGAGCTCTATTTTTTAGGTCTTTGTTTCAGATAGTTTCTATTACTATGTCTTCAATTTCTAATATTTTCTAATATGTCTAATCTATTGTTAATTTCATCCAGTGTGTTTTTCATTGCAGATGTAGTTACCATTTTTAGAAGTCTCTGTCACGTCTCTGCATTTTTAGTATTTTTCTCAAATTTTGAAACATGGAGTAATAACTTTAATGTCTGTCTGCTATTTCTAACATCAGTGCTGGTTTCTATTGGGTGATTTTTCTCCCGGGTCATATTTTCCTGTTGTTTTGAATGCCTGGTAATTTATTAGATGCCAGACACCCAAAATATCTGGGTGCCAGATATTTTTGTATTCCTTTAAGTATTCATGAGCTTTGTTGTGGGATATAGTTAAGTTTCAATTTGAAAACAGTTTGGTCCCTTCGGTCTTAAGTTTTGGTATTTGAGAGCAGGGCCAGGGCTAACTCGTCCCCACTATTAAGTCAAGTCCCTGCTGGGTACTTCAGTATCCCCTGGGTTATGCGGTTTTCTAGTATGGGCTTAATGGAACGGACTATTACTGGCCTTGTGTGGCCTCTAGGTACTTTTTTTTCTAAACCTTTCCTCAGCCTTGCATAGTTTCCTTATATGTGTATGCTTATCAGCCCATTGCTGAATACTTGAGGGGTACCCTCTGGAGTTGTCTCTAGCTTTCTCCTCTTGGTACTCTTCCCCTGGGAACTCTAACTGCCTTAGTCTCAGTGGACTTTCATCTCCATCGTCTTAACTCCCGTAGTCCACTGGACTCTGCCTGGGTTCTCCCTGCATTTGGCCTGGGAACTGGATCAATAGTTTACAATCTTTCAGGGATCACTTTCCTTCACTGCCTAATATCCAATGTATTGAAAACCATTGCTTCATATTTTCTCCAGTTTTTTAGTTTCAAGGTAAATCCAGTCCTTTTTACTCTATCTTTGCCGGATGGAAAAGTTCAAGACAGGTTTTTTGTTTGTTTTTTAAAGGCTTAAGTTTTAATCATTTAAGTAATAACACAAATTTTCTTAGTTTTTTTTTTTTTTTTGTATATAGCAATAACAAATTCTTAATTTCTGTGTTGGTATATTGCAGTATGAATACACAGGCATGCATCGCTTGACATCCTTTTGAGCACCATCCGACTGCATATACCTCCATGGTTCCATAAGGGGATGCAATAGGAGAGCAGGACTTACCGGATGGGAGTCCCAAGTAGGGAGATCTGTCTCTCACTAGCCCTGGGTCCGCATCCACACCGCCCCCCTACCCCCCACCTTGGGCAGCAGGGGGAGGTGGTCCAGGTGCCCATCTGGGGCTGCCTGTTCCACCATACTCGCCTCAGGCAGAGACCCGGTAGATCCCACCGGAGCCCCCAAGCGGGATGCTCCCCTGAGGCCCCTGCCCCACTGCGAGTCCAGCAGCCTGGCTGGAAGAGTTTAAAGCCCGTTAGGGGAGACAATGGGGAAGGCAGGCAGGAAGGAAGAAAGGGAAAGAAGTCAGCAGTGCAGCCAGGTTAGGAGGCAGCCGGCTGGGCAGGGAGCGAGTGCGTGCCACGGCGGGTGGGCAGGGGACTGGCATGAGCCCGGGTGGCAACCATGCAGCACCAGTGGCAGCAAAGCCAAAGTTTTCCAGCAGTCCCTCAGTGTGGTGGCCGCAGCGGTGCAGGCCAGAGACCGTCCTTCCTGTGTGTCTCTCTCCCGTATGTAATACGGTGTTTGCACAACATCCAAAATACATAACATCCTATTTCCCAGAATGTATCGTGGACGTTAAGCAACTCATATCTGTAAATGATTTAGTTATTTACATATTTAAGGATGTTTAGGTTGTTAGAATTTTTAGTTTTTGCTAACAGGTTCTCAAAGAACGACTTTGTACCTGCCATTTTGCACTTGTTTAAATAGTACTCTAGAATAAACATGGGATAAGTGGAAAAGTTATGTCATAGAGATTCCACATTAAAATTTTTAAGAGACTGAGATTGCCTGCCAATTCCCACCAGCAGGGTATCAGAGTGTTTCCTATACCTGTACCACTTGATATTGGGACTATTTTTACGTTTTGATGTTCTGATGAGTGAAATGGCTTCCTTGGTTGCCATCATTAATTTGTATTTCCTCTATGAATTGTCTAGTTTTCTATTGTCTTTTCTTAATAATTGTTGCTTTTTGTTGTTATTTTTGCTCCCCCCATCCCCACCCCACAAGATATACTGGATGCTAATCTAAGGTCAATGGATTGTAAATATTTTAAGTCTTTGTCTTTGGTTATGTTGTTTGTATCAGCCTGAGTACAGCCATTGTACATAGGATTGCTATGAGTCAGAGCTCACCTGACAGCACCTAACAATGTAACATTGGTCATGGGAGGACTAGAGGCCCCTGGAGAATTCCCTGTGTTCCAGATATAGTCCTTAACTTCCATTGTGTAGCAGCAATCAGGATCAATCACTCCAGCCAGTAGAGTAATCCCTTTTGTTGCCTACTGATTTACTAGCATAAAAAGCCCAAAATGGGCAGGTGTCAGTCTCATCTTACATCAATGGAGCCATTTTTGTGTCCCCAGTGGAAGCATACCTTGGAGACTAAGACCTCCAAACCAGCAGAGCTTGGGGCTGCTGAGATGGGAAGCCAAAATCCTGCAAGTACATTATCAGGTATAAAAGTGATAAGAGCAGCTCCTACCTCTATTCCTTAGTTCCTGAACCCATATACTCTGATGCAAACAAAATGCCACATCCTATAAGACAAAAGTCCATCCTTTCTGGGTGTTGTCTCCCAACCGTTGCTATAACAGTACAGTAAGTTCTCAGGTTATGAATGTCCGACTTCACCTTGCCCTTTAATGTTAGGTAAATTTGCCCTCACTTTGAAAAGATTTAACCAACCCTTACAACAAATTCTTCATCACAATCACCTTCACGTGCTGCACATGCAGCTTTTAACTCATTGAGAAGGTTTTGAGCCTTTTCTTGCACTAAAGTAAGGCTAAATAAGAATCGTATACATCTGCTCTGACTTACCTACAAATTCAACTTAAAGGCACACTCAGGAATGGGTCTCGTTTGTAACCTGGGGACTGCTTGTATTCAGTAAACTATTTCACCTTTTAGTTACTTCTCAGTACACCCACTCCTCACTTAGCAACATGGTTAGTTTCCAAAGACCAAGTCATTATGCAAAAGTTGGCATTATGCAAAATGAAGAATGACTATGTGATACATAACTGCCAAACTGCTGAGAATCGTGGCCCAGCTCAAGTTGACGGGAAGCCTTAACCATCACAGCTAGCGTTAACTCTACCTCGCACCTTGGCATTCATTACTGACAGATGTACGTTGTTAATGCATAAAATAGTTGGATAATAGATGTTTTACTATTGTCATAAATGCAAAATGTCAGATAACAAGACAGTCGAAAAGTGAGGAGTGAGTGTATTGGGGTATGTTAATATTATGAACATGAGCTCACTGCAGCACTTTGTTGTGAAATTGATTTCTTACTTAGAATCAGTATCATGAAGAATGCTCACATGATGATGGACAAGGCATTCTGTGAGTCCATGGATCAGATGGTGTTGACAGAAGCATACAGGCAGGGAAAATAATTCATATCCAGAATATGTGTCGATCATAGTAAAGATGAATCTCTGCCACCTCTAGGATGGAAAAGGTCTGATATAATCAACTTACCACCAAGTGGATGGTTGTTCAACCCCTTGCCAAGGGATTGGTGCCATATTGTGTGCTCACTATTGGTCTTGGGTCTTGTCAGATTAGTCATTTGGCATAGTGTTAGCCATATCAGCCTTGGTAAGGGGAAGTCCATGTTGAACCCATGCATAACCTTTATCCCTGCCACCATGGCCACATTGTTCATGGACTATTGAGCAAGCACTGGGGTGGCTAGGAATGAGGCTGACAGACATCCACAGAGTACATTATTTAGTCCACCTGATTAATAAGAGGCTCCTTTGCTGTGGATGCCCTCTGATAAACATGCACATGGGACACAAATATCTTTATAGGCTGTGCCCATTCTGAGAGATTTATCCAGGCACCTCTTTCTAGACTTCCTTGTCACCAACCTTTCCATTTTGTTTCTTCCAGGTCCCTGAGTAGTCAGCCACACCCTTAGCAACTGCCCATGAATTAGTGTAGATCTGTACTTTTGACCATGTATCATTTCAGAGATGGTGGGCAACCAAATGTCCAGAGCTTGGTTACATCTATAGAGAGGATTTTCTTTCTTCAGCCTCCTTCAGGCTCCCTTGAGTGGAGCTGTAGTGCTGCAGCTATCTGCTTTTGGGTAGAACCAGTATATCACACAGACCATCTGTAAATGAGGCTTGAGTTTTTAAAACCTTGGCCAACTTGTTAGGAACAACTCATGGAATGAGGGAGAGGAGTAACAAAACAGGAGTTGGTGTTAAAGGAATCTGAGTCACCTGTTTGTATAACCTACTTGTACTTTCTAGACCTACCCAAGCTAAGTCTTTTGTATAGCATTTCCATTTGATGATGAATTCCTGCTGTACCTGCCCAAGTTTATGACTAGATGGATCCAACAACACTCATAACGGGAAGTTCAGGCCACATGTCACCCGATATCCATTGTTAGGTGTTCGCTAGCAAGCCAAGGTACATTAGCAAGCCAGAAGCTGTTTCTCAAAAGGAGAATAGTTATCTGCAGAAGAGGGCACAGATTTGCTCCAAAATCCTAGAGGGCCACATTATAATTTTCCTGCTGGTGCTTGACAGAGGCTCCATACAGCAGCAACCTTTTATGCCATGAGACTGAGAATCATTGAATTTGCTGGATCATAAAGACTACATGGCAGAGCAGTCTGTACTGTAATCTGAACTTGCAACAGAGCCTCCTTCTCTTGCTCTTGTCCCCACTCAAATCTGGTAATCTTATGGGTGATTCTATAAATGGGTTGAAGTAGCCCACTCAATATGGAATATGTTACCTTCAAAATCGAAAAAGGCCAATTGAGCATCATGCCTCTTTTTTTGTCGTAGGTAGTATGAGATGTAGCAGTTGCCTTCTACTTCTTAGTAACTCTAGAATCCATATTGAGATGCTGTTAGTTGAGAGGCAAGGGATTATTAGTAGGAATACAAATCAATTCTTACGTTTTCAAATCTAGGGCTAAACCCTACTTTGCCTCAGACATTCAAGATATAATCATCTCAGTCCTACATTTTCTTCATAGTACTGAAAAGAAAATTAGGTAAAAGGCTTAATGGTGTTTAGAGTAATTTTTATTTATTCAAATGCTTTCAGAAATAACACTTGGAAGAAGGAGATATGATTACCAGTCAGGTCTGAATGGGATGCTAGATGGAGCAGATTGAACTTGAACAGTTGCAAGCTGAGTATTTTTTGCCACGTTGGGTAGGAAAACAGCATCGATCCTTTTTTTGTGTTTAGCAGGATCCTGTAATATAAATATTGAGTAGATAACGGTACTTTTTAAGAAGATGGTGAATAATTCTTATAATAGCATCATAAAAAAATCATTGTTACTAATAAGCAAAGGTTATTGGTTCCTTGTGGGTTAGGCCATTTAGCATGTTTTCTTGTACATATTTTCCCACTGCTCATAAAGGAAATGGTCAAGAATAAATCAATGAATGGAAAGCGATTTCCAGCTAAGGAAGAAAAAAAAAAAAAATCCCGTATTTGGGGGGTAATCTGAACATTCCTTGATATTTTGTAATTCACGTTAGTGCAATGCTTTTTTTTTCTTTTTTAGAAAATCATTTATATTCTTACATTCCAGCCATGTATAAAGTCCTGTTCAGTATTTATCGGACTTGTTTCATAGGCCTTGCTTAAGAGGTCAGACCTTAGATAGATTTGAAGAGGCTCCAACTAATATTGCACCTTTCCTGGCCCTAAGGCTTTTTGGCTTGGGGTCATTATACTGTACAGAAACCAGTGGATCCACCAGATACTATTTTATAGGGTTCACTCATTTAATAAGGTCATGGCTAACATAATTAGCCTTAGACCATCAACCTTTTATCTCAAAAATACAGTGGATCTCTATTAATGCACTTAGCTACTTAGTAGCCTTCTTAACCACAAGAGTTGTGATCACCAATCCCCCTTCCTCCCCTCCCTCGTTGGTTGGAATATTTATTGTACTCAGAGCTTTGGGGGTGGGGGGTGAAACGGAGATTGAAAGAATCCTGAAAGCCCCTGTAGTCCCATACGTGCATACTAAACACTGTTTCCTTTTGGGAAAAGGCTTATGCAGAAACCTGAATAGACATATACTAGAATTCCATGTTTTGGGGAAAGATGACTAAATAGTGCTTGGTGAGTCAAGCAAATGGTGGGCATTAATGATGTGGCCCTCCCTGGGTCAAGGATTGCATTTGGGCGTGTTCCTAACCTATTTCTTCCCTTTCTGTGTTTAGTCTCTTAACTGAGTGTTTAGAAATATTGCAACAAACTTCTGGCCCAATAACCAGACCATCAGCTCCAGAATTGCACCTTTGAAAGAGGCCTTAGAATAACATAGTTATCTCTGGAGGAATGATTAAATCTTTTCTTCCTAATGTTTTTCAAAGTAAGAGAGCAGGAATTCTTAAATGTGTTGATTAGACATGTAAACATCACTAGAGGGGATTCTGAAAGATACCAGTATCTTTATACTTTAACATAGTATAGAGAAACAGTGGAATGTAAACGGTGTTTTGCATAAACAAAGAGCTAAAATATTAAAAAATAATTCCTCAAATATGTGCTATACCTCAACCTGATCTGTATCCCAAGAATTTCCCTGGAGGATAGATTGCTCATGTGTTTTAAAATGACTTCTGAAGCAATTTCTGTACTGCCAGGGAACTAAGTTAAAGGATCTGATGCTGTTAGTTAATTAATTATAGTAGGTACATGATTTAAAAAAAAAAAAAAAAAGTTTAGAGCTAGATCACAGCAAGGTGTTGGTACAACTTCCACACCCACGTAATTGATTAGGTGCTATTGGGCTTATTTCAACATCAGAATTTATTATCCAGACCCAAAGCACCTAGAAAAGATATTGATTTATAACTGTTCTAATGTAACTTTGAAGTGATCCTAAAACCTAATTTCAGATTTAAAATTTTCATTGTTTCATTAAAAAAAAAAAATTTTTTTAACATTATCAAATTTATCATTACTTACAGTCTTTGGTCTTTGAGTTCCTCTTATTATTATACCGCCTTTAAGATTAGTCTTTAAAAAGTGTTGCTGGGAGTATCTGGATGATGTGGAAGGAGAACTCAGGGAGTAGCGGGCCCGAGATGCAAGTCCTACAATGTTAAAAATGTTAAATTATAACTGGTTGAAATGAACAAGTTCATATTTAGCTCATAATATTTTAGGGCTTAAAATGGGCATCAAATCTAGTTTCATCAATTTTGAGTGAAGGTCAAAACCTGGAAGGAGTTTCTTGTCTGAGGGTCATATGACTAAGTAAAAAAGAGGTGATGGGTGACTTGGACAGTGGTGCATAGAAGTAGACATAGATATTCAAATTAATGTTGCTCAACTTCTGCCCAAAAGCAAGATGAGAAGGAAGGGAAATGGGAAATCTGGAGTGGAAAGGGGGAGAGTGCTGTCACCTTGCAGGGATTGCAACCTATGTCATGAAACAATATGTGTATTAATTTTTGGATGAGAAACTAACTTGAGCTGTAAACTTTCACCTAAAGCACAAAAAATTTAGAAAATTATAAAAATGATATCATAGTGTCTTGACTTTTTTGAAATGTAATAACTATTTTCTTGGATGTACTAAAAAAAACCTGTTGCCATCGAGTAGATTCTGACTCATAGCAATCCTGTAAGACAGAGCAGAACTGCCCCATAGGGTTTCCAAGGAGCAGCTGGTAGATTTGAACTACCAGCCTTTTGGTTAGCAGTTGAGCTCTTAGCCACTGCACGAAAAAGAAATTGAAAAAAAAAAAAAAAGATGTGCTAAACCTCAAAAAAAAAAAGAAAGAAAGTTGTGTGTGGTCAAGTCAGTTTTGACTCAGAGTGACCCTACAGGGCAGAGTGGAACTGCCACACAGAGTTTCCAAGGAGCAGCTGGTGGATTTGAACTGCCGACTTTTTGTTTAGCAGCCAAGCTCTTAACCACTGTGCCACCAGGGCTCCATTCATATTAATAGGACTTTGCAAGTGAGGAATAGCTCTAGATTTCTGCCTCCAGCAACTGGATAGATGGTAATATCATTTGCTGAGACAGCAACCCCTCACCCCACCTTTCCCAGGAGTCAGTATGAGAGGAAGGGGGAAAGACAGGTTCAGTTTTGACCTATTGCACTTGTGAGTCAGACTTATGAGTGTAGATGTCAGGGAGGCATTGGATCTTTGGGTCTAGAGCTCAGAGAAGAGTGTCAGGCTGCAAATGTAGACTTAGCAAATAATTAAAGCTGCGGAAACATATATGATAGTCCTGAAGCAATGAAAGATGACAGGAGAAGAGGCCAGACAGATCTCCAAAGGGCTCCAACGTGTACAGGTTGGAGAAGGAGGAACTAGAAAAGGAAACTTAGCAGAAGCAGCCAGAGAAGGAGAAAGAAAACTGTAAGGACCAGTGTCATGGAAATAAAAGGAGAAAAGATGGCTACATCTATAATCAGTTGCCTCTCCCTCCTGTCTTGTTAAAATGGAAAAGGTGCCCCTTCCAGGACCAATCTCCATGCTCAGATCCCATTTGTTCCTACCTTTTCAGGGACTGTGAATTATTCTTTTGCTTTTCTTTCTAAATTTTATTTTGTTGTTGTTCTTGAGAATATACACAGCAAATCATACATCAGCTCGACAGTTTCTACATGTAAAATTTAGTGACATTGATTACATTCTTTGAGTTGTGCAACCATTCTCATCCTCCTTTTCTGAGTTGTTTCTCTCTCATTAACATAAACTCACTGCCCCTAAGGGTCCTATCTAAACTTTGGAGTTGCTGTCATCAGTTTGATCCCATATAGACAGTTCTTAAACGAACATAATGCTCAAGGCAGGCCTTTTTACTAGTTAAGCTAAACTATTGTTTGGTTTTAAGATTACTTCAGGGCATATTTTTGGTTTAAGGTTTGAAGAGATTATTTCAGGGCAATAGTTTTAGGGGTTCATCCACCCTCCACAGTTCCAGAAAGTCTAGAATCCATGAGAATTTGAAATTCGGTTCTGCATTTCCCCCTTTTGATCAGGATTCTTTTGTGTGTGTGTGTGTGTGCTTTAGGTGAAGATTCACAGAGCAAATTAGTTTCTCATTAAACAATTCATACACATATTGTTTTGTGACATTGGTTGCCAACCCTGCAATGTGTCAACACTTTTCCCTTCTCAACCCTGGGTTCCTCATTTCCATTTGTCCAGCTTTCCTGTCCCTTCCTGCCTTCTCGTCCTTGCCCCTGGGCTGGTGTGCCATTTAGTCTTGTATACATGGTTGAGCTATGTGTATTACTGTTTGTTTTACGGTCCTGTCTAATCTTTGCCTGAAAGGTGGACCTCAGGATTGACTTCAGTACTGAGTTAAAAGGGTGTACAGGGGCCATAATCTTGGGATTTCTCCAGTCTCCATCAGACCAGTAAGTCTGGGCTTTTTTTGTGAGTTAGAATTTTGTTCTACGTTTTTCTCCAGCTCTGTCCGTTAAGCATAATTTTTCTATGGAATCTTTGATCAAAATATTCAGTAATCATAGCTGGGCACCATCCAGGTCTTCTGGTCTCATGGCAAAAGGAGGCAGTTGTTCATGGAGGCAATTTGCCACACATTCCATATTCTCCTCCTATTTCTGACTCTCCTTCTTTCTCTGTTGCTCCAGGTGAATAGAGACCAACTGCTCAGCCTTGTTTGTCCATTCATCAGTTGATGGACACTTGGGTTGTTTCTACTTTTTGGCTATTGCGAATAGTGCTGCAATGAACATTGGTGTATAAGTTTGTTTTTGAGTCTCTGCTTTCAACTCTTTTGGGTATATACCTAGGAGTGGAATTGCTGGGTTATATGGTAGTTCTAGTTTTAGTCTTTTGAGGAGCCACCACACTGTGTCCCACAATGGGCGGTACCATTTTGCATTCCTACCAGCTATGGATAAGAGTTCCAATCTCGCCAACATTTGTTTTTGTTTTTGTTTTTTATCTTAGCCATCCTAGTGGGAGTGAAATGATATTTCATTGTGGTTTTGATTTACATCTCTCTGATGGCTAATGACAATGAGCATCTTTTCATGTGTTTGGTGGCCATTTGAATGTCCTCTTTGGTGAAATGTCTAATCAAATCCTTTGCCCATTTTGTGATTGGGTTATCTGTCTTTTTGCTGTTAAGTTGGTTATTAGATTCTTGCCAGATATGTGGTTTCTGAAGATATTCTCCCAGTCGGTAGCTTGTGTTTTCACTTTTTTGGTAAACACTTTTGATGAACAAAATTTTTAAACTTTTATGAGGTCTCATTTATTTATTTCGTCTTTTGCTCTTTGTGCTTTTATTATATTAGATAATTCAATGTTGAAAGGTAGGCCTAACAGTCTTGCCCCTGCTTGTTCTTCTAAGAATTTTATGGTTTTAGTTTGCACATATAGGTCCTTAATCCATTTTGAATTTGTTTTTGTGTATATGGTGTGAGGCATGGTTCTGTTTCATTTTTTTGCATGTGGAAATTCAATTTACCCAGAATCATTTATTGAAGAAACTCTTCTTTCCCCATCGAATGGACTTAGCGCCCTTGTCAAAAATCAGTTGACCATAGATGTGTGGGTTTATTTCTGGACTGTCAATTCTATTCCATTGTTTTATGTGCCTATTGTTATACCAGTACCAGGCTGTTTTGATTACTGTAGCTGTATAGTATGTTTTATTCTCTTTCAACATTGTTTTAGCTACCGAGGGCCTCTTGCCATTCCATATAATGTTGAAGATTCCTTTTTCTATTTCTGTAAAGTAGGCTGTCAGAATTTTGATCAGGATTGCATTGAATCTATTGATCACTTTGGGTATTATTGACATCTTAAAAATATTAAGTCTTCAATCCATGAACATGGAACATCTCTCCATTTATTTAAGTCTTCTTTAATCTCTTTCTCAGTGTTTATAGTCCTTGGATTATTCTTTATCTGCTTCTTCTCTATACGCTCATAGGTATCTCAGGGACAAGCAGTAGGGGAAATTCCAGTGTGGTAGCTTTTAATTTCTCTGTGAAGAGGGAGGTGAAGTACTGAGAGGAGGAGGGGCAATATATGAAGGTTTGAAGAGATGGGGGAGATTTAAAATAGCTGCTGCAGAGAAGATGAGGAAGCGAGCTGACTCCACCCTCAGCCCCAGGGATAAACACCTTAGCTGGGCCTATGTCAACCTGAGCATTTTGAGGATAACTACTCTAGCACAAATTGCAGTTTCTCAGCAATATCAGGACCCTACGGGAAGTCATGTTAATGCCAAGTAAAGGGAACTTGTCCTTTAACTCTGCCTCCACTTCCGTCCTGGGAAGTAGGGATGGTGCTGCTATTGTTGCTGCCAAAAGAAGAGGCCTGAGTCACTTCAAGCTTCCAGCTGGGACAACAGCCAGCTGAGGAAGGAGTGGGAATGGCTGACTTTAGCCTTTTAAGTGCTAACGGCTCTCTGGCTGTCCTTCAGCATGCTGGGTACTAAAAAGACAGATATTACCCAGTGTCTCCCTTCTAGTGAATCTTTTAAGTAGGAAATGCTCAGCAAGCCCTCTCTTCTCATTGCAGAGAGTGACAGGCCAGGGCTGGGGCCTCAGAGTAACTTCTACCCCTGCTTTCCGGGAAAGAGGCCTCTCTTTCATTGCTGCCACAGCCCACATCTGGGCATCAGGGGCTGCCACATCCCTTGTGCCTCATTCTGGTTCTTCTTCATAAATGTGCAGGTGTTGGAGGACATGGTGACAGCGAAGACATACTAGGACCCAGGAAAGGATTAAGAAGATTCTTGGCTTGGCTGGAGGCAGGGGGAAAGGAAAAGGAAAAATTCCAGGGAACGAGGAGAGGATGGTGTGAGACAGAGAACTGCTTAGGGTCAGTGGCCAAAGGAGGGACCTTAGGGACTCTTGTTGCTCTGTGTCTTTGGGTTGGGCCAGCAGTAACAGCCAGTGGAGAGACAGCTGGTGTGGCAGATGCCAGCACCACCTGTCAGGGTCCAGGCAGCAAGCACAGAGGCAGGGATACTGGCAACTTGATCTTTGAATTTGCTTCTGAAAAGCTATGCTTTCTCAGTTCATTCACACTGGCAAATGGCCAAAAGGAAACATAGCTTAAGGACTAAACGCATGTATAAAAGGACTAAACACATAATAACCAACATTTGCTCAGTTGCTGAGTACCACTATACTAAGTGCCAACCCATTGCCTTCAAGTCGATTCCGACTCATAGCGACTCTGTAGGTCAGAGTAGAACTGCCCCGTAGGGTTTCTAAGGCTGTAATCTTTATGCAAGCAGACTGCTACATCTTTCTCCCATGGAACAGCTAATGGGTTTGAACTGCCAACCTTTCTGTTAGCTACCAAGCTTTTAACCACTGTGCCACCAGGGCTCCTACTAAGTGCCAGATAGGCATTACTTCATTTAATCCTCAGAACAAACTTTTGAGGTGGGTGTCTTGGTCACCTAATACTGCTATAACAGATATACCAAAAGTGGATGGCTTTAACAGAGAGAAATTTATTTCCTCACAGTAAAGTAGGCTAAAAGTCCAAATTCAGGGAATCAGCTCCAGGAGAAGTTTCTCTCCCTCTGTCGGCTCTAGAAGAAGGTCCTTGTCTTCAATCTTCCCACGGTCAAGGAGCTTCTCAGGCACAGGGACCCCAGGTCCAAAGGACAGGCTCTGCTCCCAGTGCTGCCTTCTTGGTGGTATAAGGTCCCAACCCTGCTTGCTTCCCTTTCCTTTTATATTTTGAGAGATAAAAAGTGGTGCAGGCCACACCCCAGGGAAACTCCCTTTACCTTGAATCAGGGAGGTGACCTGAGTAGGGGTGGTATTACAATCCCACCCTAATCCTCTCAACATAAAATTACAATCACAAAACGGAGGACAACCACACTATACTGGGAATCGTGGCCTAACCAAGTTGACCTGTATTTTTGGGGGGACACAATTCAATCCATGACAGTGGGCATTCCCATTTTACAGAGGTATTAATGAACCTGTCTAAGGTCACATAAGGAGCCATAGTGGTGCAGTGGTTTAAGCACTCAGCTGTTAACTAAAAAGTTGGTGGCTTGAGCCCACCAGCCGCCCTGCAGGAGAGAGACATGGTAGTCTGCTTCAGTAAAGAGTTCGCCTTGGAAGCTCTATGGGGCAGTTCTACTCTGTCCTATAGGATCTCTATGAGTCGGAATTGACTTGAAGGCAATGGATTTGGTTTTTCGAGTTAAGGGTCACATAGTAGTGGCAGAGCCAGCACTTGAACCCTGACTGGCTGATTCTGAAGCCCAAACACTTAATCGCCAGACTATGCTGCAGAACCAGAGAGGAGAGTATTGGCTGACCTTAACAATAAGCCAGTTATGATTACTGATAAACCAAAAAAAACTAGTTGTCATTGAGTCTTTTCTGACTCATGGCCACCCCATGTGTGTCAGAGTAAAACTGTGCTTCAAGGGCTTTCAATGTCCAGGTTTTGGAAGTACATTGCTAGGCCTTTCTTCCAAGGTGTCTCTGGGTGGATTTAACCCTCCACACTTTTGATTATCAGCCAAGCGCATTAACCATTTGCATCACTAAGGGACATGGTTACTGATAATCTTGGTTTATTTCCAAGAGTCAAATCTAGAATAGAACTTAAAATTTATTTAGCCCTCATCTTATAGGGATTGTTATGGATTGAATTGTGTCTACCAAAAAGATATGTTGGAGTCCTAACCCCTGTATCTGTGAACATGACCTTGTTTGGAAATGGGGCCTTTGAAGATGTTATCTATTAGGTTAATTTGAGGTCATACTGGAGTAGGGTAAGTCGTACTCCTACATGATTGTGCCCTTATAAAAAGGAAGAAGGCAGGGAGACAGGAAGGATGCCATGTGACACTGAAGCTGTAAACCAAAGAACCCGTGGAGCTACCAGATTCTCGCTTGAAGCATCAGAAGGACTCAACATGGCTGACACCCTGATCTAAGACTCTCAGCCTCCAAAACGGTAGACAATAAATTTCTGTTGTTTAAAGCTACCCTCTTTGTGTTATTTTGTTACAGTTGTCCAAGGAAACTAGCACGCGGAGCAGCAAGCTAGTTTAGAGACCTTCTGGGGTCTGGCCTTTGTTCTGTGCTGCCTCCTGGCTGCACTGTCCACAGGGGTATTTTGATGGACATTTCCATAGGACTCCTTAAGCCCCCAGCAGTCAAATCATAATGTACTTTATGAATAACATCTGAGAAATGTGGTCATTGATGTCTCAAGGCATTAAGATGCTTCAAAATCAGTGAAGTCTCCAATGTTGTTTAAGTGGCATATTACACTCCTGGAACCAGTTTTTTTTTGTTTAAATGATTTTTTTCTTTTTTTAATTGTGCTTTAGGTGAAAAGTTTACAGCTCAAATTAGTTTCTCAAACAAAAATTTATAGACACTGTGACTAGTTACAATCTCTGTAATGTGACAGCACACTCCCCCTTTCCACCCCGGGTTTCCTGTGTCCATTCAACCAGCTTCTGTCCCTTTCTGCCTCCTCATCCTGCCCATTTAGTCTCATGTATCTACTTGAACTAAGAAGCCCACTCTTTACGAGTATTATTTTATGTTTTATAGTCCAGTCTAATCTTTGCCTGAAGAGTTGGCTTCGGTTTTAGTTCTGGGTTAACAGAGAGTCTGGGGGCCATGTCTTCCAGGGTTCCTCTAGTCTCAGTCAGACCATTAAGTCTGGTTTTTTTACGTGAATTTGAGTTCTGCACCCCACTTTTCTCCTGCATCATCAGAGACTCTGTTGTGTTCCCTGTCAGGGCAGCCTGGGACCAGTTTTTAATACCGAAACTTTTTAGTATAGGACGTCAGTACTCCAAAGTGAACTAAAGTAGAAAGTTCTCACAGCAAATCAGAATTAAGGTTGATTCATTCGTTCAACAAACATTACTGAGCACCCACTCGATAATCATTGGTTGCATAACTGAGACTTTCCTTCAATTCAGACCCCAGATACTGGGAGATTTTTCCAGACAGAGGAGGGGTATCCTTACCATCTGGTGAGCTCATCTGGACAGATGATTGCTCAGCGTCGTTAAGCTGACTTTGTAGCTCTTCTACACGCTGGAATGCGTCCAGCTTCAGGCTGCGCTCCTGGGTAAGCTGGCTTCGCATCTGAGGGAAAAAGTGCTTAGGATGTGGAAATGTTTTGGGGTGCACACCTGAGACCCTTTCATTCACAGGGCATTTCCTAGGGAGGTTGTGGGTCCCGTGGAAGTCCTGGTTAGGCTGAACTCAGCCTTCTGAGAATCCAGAGCTCTGTAAGGGTTAAGAACTTGACCAAAGGGGAACAAAGGCAGCCCTTGCAACTGCCTTTGTACATTATCATAGCCAAGAGTTTACTTACGGAAGTTATATTTTTTATGTTTATTTAACCAGACAGGTAGGGAGAGAGGAGAGGTGATAGAGCAGTTTACACAGGAGGGTTAGGGAGAGAGGAGGGATGAGGGACCAGTTCACACAGGACCTTGGAGGTCAAGACAGTATCTACCCCAAGTACCTGCAAGAGCCCCTGGACTGTTTCAAGCAGAGGAAAGACTTGACCTCTCTGCAAGTTATCTACACTAGACTACCTTCTGCTGGGAGTGCCCCAGCACCTATTTCCAGAGGTAACCCTTGTATTTACTCCTGTAGCTCTCCCCACCCAGGGCTGACGTAATCCAAATCACACATAATCCGAAGTACACCTCATCTGCACAGATTACAGGTGCTTTTTCTTTTAAAATTTATGCTATCACCTTCTGATTTTTTTAATGATAAAAAAGTAATACACGCTGATCTCAAAAGTTTAGCCCCAGGTGTTTTAAATCCTACTCGTGCTCTATAGACTCAACCAGAGGCCCCTGCTCACTCTGAGCTGTGACCACAGGTTTGTCTGACAAACATTAAAGGGGGCTGTTCCTTGTGTTGGACCCCTGGTGACACAGTGGTTAAGAGTTCAGCTGCTAACCAAAAGGTCAGCAGTTCGAATCCACCAGCTGCCCCTTGGAAACCCTATGGGGAAGCTCTACTCTGTCCTATAGGGTACTCTGAGTTGGAATCAACCTGATGGCAATGGGGGTTTGGGGCTCCTTGTGTTGCGTGAAAGCTTTCAAGTGTTGTTTAAAATTCAGTTGATTATAAGATCATCCAGTTAGAAAAACCTTCCTAATATAAACTAGGTCCAGAGTCTGTCTATGTACTGTGGGGGTTTGTGTAGGATTCCATCCCTATGGGCAGGAGTCAGGGGAAGCATCAAAATTCCCTCAACCAGGTTGGAGTCAAATTAATTTGAGAAATATTAGCAAAGGCAAGAAACGTGCTTAATCAGGACCTACCTTGGGCTAGCACACCCCACCTCCATTTCACAGAGGTAGTTCAGTGACTCACCCAAGGTCATACAACCAGTTAGTGGCAGAGTCAGGGTTGGAATCCAGGTCTATCTACCTGTTTTCAAAGCTTGTCGACTTCATATTCCCCCCAAAAATACAAGCGGCCAACATTTATTGACAGTTATGTGTCAGATTGCGTTCTAAGCACTTTATTTGAATTAACTTGATTAATCTTCCCCCATATCCCATAAAATGATGAGCACCATTATTATCTCCATTTTATTGATGAGAAAATTAATGTACAGAGAAGCCCTAGACCTTACACACAGAAACACAACTAGTGAAGTTTGGAGGCCCTGGGGTTGTGAACCGGGCAGTCTGAGTCCAGGGCCTATGCTCTAAAAGACCTCACTAGGCACAGGAGCAAGCAAGGACATGGATGCTTGCTGAGGCCAGTCAATACCCACCAGAGAGTCGGGAGGCTGGAGATGGATTCAGGAAGCCTCTCTGCTAGCCATGGGGGCTCTTGCTGGTGGAGAGTGGATTGCTATAAGTGCTCAGCTGTTAACGGACAGGTTGGTGGTTTGATGCTCCCTCCCCGCCCAGTGGCTCCACAGGAGAAAGACCTGTTGATTTGCTTCCGTAAAGGTTAGGGCCAAGAAAATCCTATGGGGCAGTTCTACTCTGTCATACAGGGTCGCTATGAGTCAGAATCGACTTGACAGCACCTAACAACAAAGTGGTATATGAAAGGAGCCCTGGCAGCACAACAGTTAAGCACTTGGCTGCTAACCGAAAGTTAGGCAGTTTGAATCTACCCAGAGGCTCTGCAGGAGAAAGATGTGGAGATCCGCTCCCATAAAGATTACAGACAAGAAATCCCTATGGGGCAGTTCTACTCTGTCACACGAGGTTACCATGAGTTGGAAGTGACTCCACAGCACCCAACAACAACAAGCCCTGGGATACATGAGCTATTGGGAGAGCTAGAGGGATAGTTTAGAAAGGGCCAATGGTGGTTTTTACGTACATTTATCGAAGATGCATTTATTGAGAGAAATCTCAAAATATTCCTGTTTTGACTACCTCTGGAATCTCTGCCATTAACCAAATAACTAGCTACTAGCTAGAGACCAAAAATCAAACCAAACCCATTGCCATCAAATTCAAACTGCTGGCCTTTTGGTTACCAGCCAGAACTCTGAACCACTGCACCACCACTCACTAGAGAGGACTTTGAAATACTAATCTATGAATCTCCCTAATTTTATGGTGGCTTTTAGAAAGGCAGAACCCTGGCGGCACAGTGGTTAAGAGCTCGGATGCTAACCAAAAGATAAAAAAAAAAAAATTTTTTTTTTTTTTTCAAATCCACCAGCTACTCCTTGGAAACCCTATGGGGCAGTTCTACTCTGTCCTATAGGGTCGATATCTGTTGGAATTGACTGGACGGCAATAGGCTTGTTTTTTTTGTTTGTTTGTTTGATTTTTGTTTTATTTAGAAAACTTGTAAGGCAAATGTGTGATGCCAAAGTTTTCTTACAGCTTTGGCCATATTTTAGTTTACTTTTCATGAAATAAATGGAAAATTCTAATTTTTTTATTCTATAGTTACTCATTTTCTCTCTCCATTTTTACAAAAATATTTTCTCAAGAGTTCCATCAATTTCATTTATCCATTTTACCAAACATTTATCTTTAGTTGAGTTCTTACTAATCACCTCCTTGAGCATTTGAAAAACTTGACCGATAATTTGATTTTCCAATTTCTTCTAATAACTCCAGTGAATTAATTGATCTATTCATTCAATGCATATGTTTGAATTGCCTGCTCTGTGAGGCGCTGTTTCTTTTTCCTTTTGTATTGAACTATATTCTGTGATCTCCTTTGTTGGACTTTTGCATTAATCCACACATCTGCATTATATTATTTCCTTTAATTTTTCTTTTACTGTGGGTACATTAAATGAAAATATATTGTGTACGTAAACCATTCTCACAGTTCCAGAAATATCTTGAATAAAATCCTCTGATAATGGCTTCCATAATACTTGCTGCTTTTCTAGACTCCTCGGAATTTTCTAAAGACTTCCTAGTTCAAAGACTAGAGTTCTGCAGAAACATGTTTTTCAAGTGGGTCACAAATGTGCCAAGATTTTGAGCTCTGAGGCAGTTGGCCATCATCTCTGGTCGTAAGCAGTGGGTGGAGACACCCCAGTGTCAGTATAAATGTTATCATTTCTCTGGTGTGCCTAGATGGGACAAAGGTTGAGATGTCCTGCTGCAGAAAACAAGAGGAGCATGGAAAAGACCAGAGAATGAAATGATTCTTGCCAGCACACCCTGTTTCACTTACTAGTGGCTACTACCTCTCACTGGAGTTTACCTGTTGGATTTCTCTCTTGATTTTTTTCTGCTGCAACTGGCCTAGTTTAGAAGCCCTCTCAGCCTCTTCAGTAAGGCGCTGTAGTTGCTGTTCTTTTTGTTCCACTTCATCCAAGAGCTTCTCCATGCTGGATGTTTTCAGTGAATCCAGTTGCTGGCGGTTGAGAGCTTCCTGGGTCACTCTGTGTTCTAACTCCTTCAGCAACTGAACCTGTGGTAGGAAAAGGCCAAAAGAAACAAAAAAAAGCAGAGTCTATGTTGGTAGAAGAAGACAGGGAATAAGAGGCTGGTCAACGCTATCACCATCCTCTCCCTTAGGGCCCAGGGGTAGAACTATGTGGTGTATTCTTGGGCTCAAGGTAACACAGCTCAGCTGTTCTGTCCTATGCCAGCCAGCAGCAAGACCACCAGGGTCTCTAGCCCAGCCTGGCATTTGTATTGTAAGTCCTGAAACAATATTCAGAGGGAACCAAACAAACAAATAGCAACAAAAACCAGGAAAGTGATAAAGTCTCTATACAACAATACCAGGCCAAATAATGTGGTCTCTTAATTCCAAGATTTGATGATAATGTACAAGTTAATTAGTTTATTAACCAAATAACCATATCTATCACATGCTACACTTGGATTATTATACAGCCTTTATCTTGAGATAGCAGCATTAAGGGTTTAATATTGGGAGACATACATTCACACCCATTGTCATCAAGTCGATTCTGACTCAGAGACTATAGAAGAGCATAGAACTGCCCCACAGGGTTTCCAAGGACCAGCTGTTAGATTCAAACCACCAATCTTATGGTTAGCAGAGGAGCTCTTAACCACTGTGCCCCCAGGGATCCGCTGAGAGACAGGGTGATGCAATACATGTTATGAGTGGGGAAAGGAGGTTCTAATCTTGTTTCTGTTCTGACTTCCAAAGTAACTTTGGGGAAAGCAGATATTTGTTGGATAAAGGAGAATAGCAATCATTTTGGCTCTGTTCTGAAATTTTTTCTAATGAGTAGCACCACAGAGGAGCCCTGGTGGCACAGTGGTTAAGAGCTCCGCTGCTAACCATAAGGTCGGCAGTTCGAATCCACCACCCACTCCTTGGAAACCCTCTAGGGCAGTTCTACTCTCTCCTACTGTAGGGTCACTATGAGTTGGAATCAACTTGATGGCAATAGGCTGGGTTTCTTTTTCTTTTTGGTTAGCACCATAAATACTAGATGGTTAATAATTATAATATTATATTAATAATTATTGACATCTGTATGGTGACTTTACTGTTTGCCAAGTACTTTATATAATTAATTCACCTGATGCACAATACTGGAAGAATTAGGGGTCCAAAATGTTCAAATAAGCAACTTTTATTTCATGCTTTAAGTATGCCTAGCTTTCTCAGGCTGTTATTTAAACTCAGCTGTTCTTTCTCTAAATCTAGGGTCTCTGTTTTAATCATCCTCAGTGGGTTGGCACAGTTATTAAGAGTTTAGACTTAAAACACCCTTATTTTGGTGCCATCCGTCTGAGGCAGCAGTAACTTCTAAGAGTAAGACTGAATGTGAACCATCAGGAAAGGACCTGAGACTCCCTGCTTGGGGGTAGAGCTGACTGCCGCACCACACTCCATTTGCAGAAGGTTTCTGTCAACATGATTTAGAAGATAATATTGGAGCCATTATTCCCTGTCCTAAAATATGACCCAGCTGGAGCGGCTCCCACAGGACTCATGAGGACACATCAACTGGGCCCTGAGGTATAAAGACAATAGCTAGGACAATCTTGGAAAATATCTTTTAGGGAACCTTTCACATGAACTAATAAAACAGCACAAATGACTCCCAGACTTTCCACTCTTATCTTCTTCTGTTAGCATTTAGTGAATAGTAAGATTTGTTGGACCAAGAAGGACCCTCCTGTCATTACTGAAACCTATACCAAGGATGATTAAGAAAGACAATTCAAAATGTAGAACCAGTTTCTAGTGAATCTGTGAAAAGGTGAACCTTTCAATGGTTTTGTCCATTTGTCATGTTAATATACACTGATGACTCTGTAACCTTCCTTGGACATGGCTGTGGCAGCACGCTTGTCCACTTTCCCACTTTTGCATCTTTGAATATATGCCAAATAAAACTTGCTTTTCACTTTACTAAACTTTGTGATGTTTTTACCCCAGAACAAATGGAATGTGGGATTGGGGCTTGAACAGCTTTGTGATCAAGGCAGAGACCCAGACCCAAGACACCCTCACAGTAAACACACACACACACACACACACATGAAAATCACCTTGCATATGAATAATATTTTATCATCTTAGCCGAATATGAGTGAGAACGAAGGCCCTTTGGCCACTGCCCTTGGTTTCATGGCTGGGAAAGGAGGGAGAAGAGGGAAGCCAAGGTGCCAGCCATCTTTTTCTGGCTGTTAGATCTGCTCGGCTTCACCCTGTGGAGCTCTGGTGACTGCTACAGGCGGCCGTCTGGCTGCCTCTGGTTGCCGCCTTTGGCTTTGCAGAGCGTGCTCAAACGGAGGAAGTAATAGCTGCCTTGCGGCCCAGATACCTGGTTCTCTTGCCGCTTCCACATGTTCACGTTGTCACCCTGAGCCCTGGCAAGGGCCTGCCTGAGCGCCAGCAGCTGTTGACGAAACAAAGCCACTTCTCGTTCTGCCATTAGTTTGATGCTCAAACACTCTTTTTTACTTTGAATAGCTTCCTGTAAATATCCCAAACACAGTAGACCGATAGGAGATAAGCGTTCTTCGCACATTTTTAGTTTCACAAGCAGTATCTAAACCACTCCATCATCTACCGTTCTTGAAAACTTCCAGCAGAATGGAGCTCCTGCTGGTCACTGCTCCCATGATTCCAATTATGAAGAGTGAGACAGATCAGAGTAAATAAAGATTTTCAGGAGCAGTCAGAGTGAAAGTTTCCAAACCCCTATCAATATGTGTTTCAGTTTCACTTTTCTTTACAGCAGACTTTCCATTTATTATTTTGTTACTTCATTTAGCTCAGATGAATCGTGGTAGAAACCCAAAGATGTGCAGCACTGTGACAAAGCTGTCTCAAGCCCTCTGCTCTTTTCTCTCTTGCCATTTGTTTGCCTCTTGTCTCTCTTTCCCAGTGCTCTGGCTTTGGCCCTCCCCAGGAAAAATCCCCAACTGTCAGATCCTTCAGCAAGGGCCTGTCACCCGACACTGAGACCAGCTCAGCAGCTGCAGCCAAGCCCTGGGGCTGGGCTGAGCCTCCCTCCCCCAGCGCTCACCTTTTCTGCCCTGCTCAGCTGGCCCTGGAAATGTGCCTGCTGCACGGCCAGCCTCCAGCGGCCCAAGATCCTGGCTTTGCACACCAGGGCGGCCAGGCTGCAGTTGTCCTCCTCCAAGGCCCGCAGCTGCTCCTGCTAAGAAGGCTTACTTTCAGAAAAGTCTGCTCCCAACACTTTCCTCAGAAAGGACATGAAACATGCTTTCCATAAGATGACATGATTGTGCAGTGAGCCCTGGTGCCCTGCTTAAATGCCTGATACAATGCTTTCTCAAGGGAACCAGGCTGGAATGGAAATGGAGTAAACAGTGGGGTCAAACACTAGGCTGAGATGTTGCTATCCCCGTTGCTAAATGGAATCACGTACTTTGGCTGGGTTCTTTTCTATTTCTTCCTCAGGTCTGGCAGAGCCCCATTTTTTCCTTAGGTCCTTCATATTGTCAATCCCTTCTCTTCTTACCTCGCTGATTAGGTCACACACTTTCTGGATCAAATTAAGCTGGTTCTCATCCAGCTTCTCCTGCAAATTGCAAACTCAAGTTAAGGAAGTACAGTGGATTTGGGTTGAGAGAAGAGCAACTGAGGAAGAGGCACTTTTATTTCTAAAATCCAACTTTCAGAATTGATTTCACACTAAAATATCATCCACCCAATTATCCTACCAGTTAGCAGTTGCCATGGTGTCAATTCTGACTCATGGTGACCCAATGTGTGTCACAGTAGAAGTGTGCTCATAGGGTTTTAATTCGTCTCTGATCATCAGGACTTTCTTCCAAGGTGCCTCTGGATGGACTCAAATTGCCAACCTTTTGGTTAGCAGCTGAGCCTGTTAACTGTTTGCACCACCCAGGCATTCCCCCAATTATTTATTCATGTATTATATGGAAGTCACACTAGTGGCCCCTTTAGGGTTGTCTCTAATCCATAGGCCTTCATCATTTGGACTCCTGCACATTTTAGAGGATGCCTAGGTTGTCAGATGCCAAGGCAAGTTGAACAGTAGAACAGTGGGAGGTTGCAGATGGAAACCTGCTGACTGAATCTCCCCTTGGGAATTCTCAATTCCTGAAATTACTTGGGAGCCTTGGTGGTGCACTGGTTAAGAGCGTGACTGCTAACCAAAAAGGTGGCAGTTCAAATCCACTATCTGATCCTTGGAAACCCTATGGGACAGTTCTACTCTGTTCTATAGAGTCGCTATTTTTGGGAAGTTCAACTTAGGGTTTTTTGCTATCACGTTGTCTCAGAGCAGAATCTGACCAGCAAGATACTAGATGAGCTACTACCAAGGAACTCCACTAAAAAGAGGTAAAATAGAGTAAGGAATCAGGCTGGCTGCCTCCCTATTTATCCTCCAGCAGGTATCTCATGAAGCAGCTTATTTTGAATGGCTTATACCAAACCTATTGCCGTCGAGTCGATCTGACTCATAGCGACCCTATAGGGCAGAGCAGAACTGCACCATAGGGTTTCCAAGGAGTGGCTGGTGGATTCAAACTAATGGCCTTTTAGTCAGTAGCCAAGCTCTTAACCACTGTGCCACCAGGGCTCATAAAAAGCAAGGGTGAAATGGCTTGATCATTGGTAAGGGCAACTGAAGACCCAGCGTCCTCAGGGTGAGGGGTAGAGCTGGGATGTCCCCTTGCCTCTGAACCATTTCCTTGGAGAGGAAGGCAGAAAGATAGCTCACATTTGGGGAGCCTTGGCAGGAATCCTGGCTGCTGGCTCATAGCTGAAGCTTCACAGCATTCTTGGGACCCTGGGCTAGCACAGGGATTTTCTACTTTGAGGTGTCTGGCAGAGCTATTTTCTCCTGAGAGAAGTAGGGAATTTATTTTTTATCTAAGAATCTGGCAGAAGCTAAAAAGAGCTTAAGTAATTTCTCCGACAATCTCACATCTGAAAGATTTCTCAGCAAATTCCAGCCTTCACTGTCTGCTTACCCCTCTCTCACAGTATCAAGGATAGTGCATTTTGGTTTTGATCCTTTAATATTTGTAAGCATTTGTACCTTGAGGGCCCTTCACAAGTAAGAAGGAGCTCTCCGGTCCTCTCTGGAATGACCAGGCCAAGGCAAAGCATTGGTGGAGAGTCTTGTCAACATAACAACTCTAGAGGCCACTCTGGAATCCCTGGGAAGAGGCAGCGAAGTAAGGACCCAAATGGAGCTGGCTCTGTGGTTTCCCAATAGCAGGGAAGGGGGAAGGAAGATTGTGCTGGACTTAGGAGTCCCTTGGGTGGTGCAAATGCTTAACGTGTTCAGCTGCTCACTGAAAGGTTGGAGGTTCAAGTCTATCCAGAGACACTTCAGAAGAAAGGCCTGGTTATCTAATTCCAAAAAAATTAGCCATTGAAAACCTTATGGAGTACAGTTCTACTCTGACACACTTGTAGAGGCCATAAGTTGGAATCAACTTGATGGTAACTAGTTTACTGGTGTTGGAGTTGGGGGTGGTACATTCATATTGAACTTCACACTTGCTGGCAAGCTGGATTAGGTTCCCTGACAGCCCATTTTAGGTGTGGGGCATCCATCTTACAGCTGCCCAGACAATGCAAGAGCGTGACTGGCTTTAACAGTACTGGGCACATGGGCACCCCATTATCACTCCTCTTCTGGGATGAGACTTCATTAATGGGTCAGCAGCTCTGTGACACATGATGGGGGTGAGAGAAAGGCTGGTGGGCATTTTGAGGGCCG
This sequence comes from Elephas maximus indicus, assembly GCF_024166365.1. Lineage (NCBI taxonomy): Eukaryota > Metazoa > Chordata > Mammalia > Proboscidea > Elephantidae > Elephas > Elephas maximus. The sequence continues at coordinate 175,273,978 of NC_064819.1, read as the reverse complement.
AAGAAATCTCTGGAAGCTGATTCAAATTCTGCATCTACCCAGAGGGCTCTCAGTAGGTGGCTGCTGCCACCTATACTGGGGTCTTGTCCGGTCCTATGTGCTGTGCTCTCCCATTAGATAGTTATATTCAATAGACAAAACAGTGCTATAAACTGTTGGGGCCTTGGAGCAGCAGCACCCAGCAATCAGATGGCAACTGGCAATAAAGTGTGAAAAATAACAAACATCTAAATTATCTAACATTCAGTGTCTACCATGGTAAAATAATGACAACCCATTGCTACCTGTCTTTCAGCCGTGAAAGCTTAGGACTGGAAAATTCTAGGGCCCAAGAATCTCTTGTTATTGCAAAGCTTATTCTGTCATTGATCCCTCTGTATCCAGCTGCTATGGGAGTCAGTTACTCCTGGCTCTCCACAGGGCTGCCCAGACACAGGGACACTCACTTTTATGTGTAAACAGGTCACAAACAAGGCTTGGACTAACGCTTCATATTCTTCTTGGACTTCTTTTCTAATCTGCTTTTTGAGATTGAGATTCTCCTCTTCCAAATCGGTGAGTCGGGCTCTCAGAGCAGTGATTTCCATGATCATATCATGACTGAGCTCAGCAACCTAGCAGCAGAAATCTTTATTAAACGGAAAACAATTTAGGAATCCCAAACTGCTATTATAAAATAGTTATGGGTGGATCAGTGCTGAAATTGCACTTCGACTTTGAACCTCATGAAGAGGGTAAATATCCTGTTGCATGGAAGTGGGCAGAAGAATCTACGGTTGGTTCAAAGGTCCCAGCACAGTGCCAGACACACAGTAGGCGCTCAATACATGGTTGCTGAGTGCATGGCCCCAGAAGAGCCACTGCTTGAGCAGTTTTCAGCTGGGGAAAAGACCTCACTTGTCTTGGCCTCCATCTTCAACTTGGCCTTCCCTTGACACTTCAACCCAAATACCTCTTCTTTTGTTGGAATGCACTTTAACTGATCTCAATAGAAAAAAGAAAAATGAACAAATAACAGTAACAACAACAACCAAAAAAAAAAATCAATGAAAAATAAACACAAAGCTCAAGGAAAAGAAAAGAAAAAAAAAAAAAAAAGACCTTTAAAGAGGATTACTTATAAAAAGTGAAAACATTCCCGTGGGTGTCTCTACAGTGGTCTCCTTCACTGTGGAACTTCAACAGGTCACCCCTCAAGGTGGTGCAAGCAAATGACATTGAGAATTTCCATTTCTGTCTAACTCTGAGAGGATGGATTTGAGAAATGGGGAAGAAAACCTTTTAAGTAATGTATTGAGTTGAACAACCCACTCCCCCTAAAAAAAAAAAAAATTCACATTCACCCAGAACTCGTGGATGTGACCTTATTTGGAAATTTGTAAAGAAATATCTTTGCAGATATAATCAAGTTAAAACGAGGTCATACTAGATTAAGGTGGGCCCTAAAATAATGACTGGTGTCCCTATAAGAAGACAGAAATTCGGACACAGACACACACACACAGAGGAGAACTCCATGTGATGACAGAGGCAGTGCTTAGAGGGGTGTGTCTGCAAGCCAAGGATTGCAGGCAACCACCAGAAGCTAGGAAGAGACAAGAAACGATCTTCTACTACAGCCTTCAGAGAGTCTGCTGATAACTTAATTTTGAACTTCTATCCTCCAGAACTGTGAAAGAATACACATCTGTGGTTTTAAGGCACCCAGTTTGTGGCACTTTATTATAGCAGCCCCAGGAAATAAATACAAGTAGTGACTAACTTACCTGACTAGCATCTTCTTCAGGTAGCCTCTGACCTCTTAGTATAACATCTAACTCCTGAGGAGGAGAAAGCAGTGCGTAAGCAAACTCAAACATTTACTCTTTCCACCATGGTTCAATTCGGTACAACATGCTCCAGACACCTCCTGTTTGTGTGGGTGGAACCCCATTTCAAGACTCTCAGTCCCCAGGTGGAGCCATGACTCTGCTGTCTTCCCATAGGACTTTCCAATGTCCAACACAGCACTAACAGATAGTGTCAACTTCCCAGTATTCACACTGATGTAGAGGGCTCAGTAACGGGGAGAAGCCAAAGTGGAGGCGAGTCTAAGAGTCAATATTTGATATTTTAATACTCTATTTGATATTTTTGGCTAGTGTTTCAGATTTTTCTTAGGTACAAACTAAAATTACTCTGAATCTTCTGTGCAATCCATTTCAAAACAGTCTGCAATCTAGGACAGAAGTGACTCTTGGATTCCACCAGTGGAATTTCATTCCAGGGAAACCTTGTCAGCAAGACCAGCCCATGATAGAGTTTACTCAAGGATCCTGGCTTCTTTACTTGACCAGGAACAGCACAAGAACCCTTTGTGTTGGCTAAGGGTGGGAATGTCAGCTCCACATCTTCCCCTGGGGCCCAGTTCCTTGGTTGCTCACCTCTTACATTTCCCACTGGATATCTCCAAAGTACATGGCTTGTTGTGGGTGGGGTTGTCAACTTTGCAGCTAAGAATACTAGAGCCCAAGAAAATGAGCCAATGAGAAGAATAATTTGGAGAGTACCATTCACCCTAATTCTTGTATAAGAAAAACCCCCACCCAGTTTTACTTTGCTCCTCTGAGTGATTCCCTACCAACACCCGTTCCCCTTGCAGCTCTTGTCTCTCTGGGAACATACTTGCTCCTTCTGGCAGAGCCTTTGCCTTGCATGCTGCAACACATGCTCATAACACATGGAATAGGTCTCAAAGTTGCTGCGTTCTCTTGCCATCACATCACAACCCAAGGAAAAGAGGCAGGCTTCGAAGTGGTCTTTCCTGAAAGTGATCTGAAAAGGAAGGGGCATCATTCACAGTGGCTCCAGCAGGGCCACCTCACCATACCAGGGCTCACGGCACCCCTGGCCTTGGCTCCCAGCCCCACCTCCACTTCTCCTCTGGACCAAAACATCAGCTCTAGTCTTTCAAGCCTCTTTCAGGTCTGCTCTTAACATTTACAGGGCAAGGGACAAGAGTACAAATGGAAGGCACATAGCATATGTCTAAATATTATGAGTATTTAATAAAAGTTGTCAAACTAACAAACTAGTAAAATTAAAATGTTTAATTCTTGTACCTTGAAGAGTAGGTCTTCAAAATGACCAGGAAGACCGGGTTTGAATGCATAATTCTTGGACTACTCTGAGTTCTGTGCTAAAACGTGATGACTTGGGGATGGCTGGTCCCCGGCTCATAGCACAACCCCCCTTCTTCCCTTGAGGGCCCTTGCATACATGGGAGTGGGCACTGCAGCCTTCTGTCAAACTCTGTCTACAATCCTGCTCACAGCTGTCCCTCAGCCGCCCCTCAGGCCAGGGGTGTGCTGCACACTGGTGGTAAGAGTCAACTCCCCCTCTGGGGAAGTGTGATCAATAAAGTCATGTGTCAGCTTGGCTGGGCCATGATTCTCAGTGATTTGGCAGTTATGATGTAGTTTGGCAGTGGTATAATGATGTAATCATTTCCATGATGAGATCTGACATAATGTGATCACCTCTATGATAAGATGTGCTGTGAGTGGCCAATCAGTTGAAAAGCAGTTTCCTTGGGGGTGTGGCCTGCATCCAATATATGTGGACTTTCTGGCAAAGCTCACTGGCTTTTCCTCTGCTCTGGATCCTGCATTTGGTGTGTCAGCATCTGACCTCCAGTTCTTGGGACTTGGGCCAGCAGCCTGCCATCTTACTTGCCAATCTTGGATTTGTCAGCCTTCAAAACCATGAGCCAGTAGCCTGCCATCTTTGGGTATGTCAGCTCTAGCAGCTACACGAGTCAGGAGCATTCAGCATAATGCCTGACGCCTGACCCATGGACTTGGGACTTGCCAGCTTTTACAACCATGTCAGCCATTCCCTTGAGATAAATCTCTTTCTATATACATACTGTATATATATGTATATGCATGCTTCACTGGTTTTACTTCTGTAGAGAGCCCAGGCTAAGACAGAAATATGATCAGGGAAGAGGCGCATGCAGGGAATTCCAGGGTTCCAGGTATTGGAGCATGGCCTAGAAGGAAGGTAGGGGTTCTGGGTGGGCATGTCCCCTTGGTCCCAGGGGTTTCTTAACTGGTAAGGAAGTGTGTGGCTGGAGAAGGGCCAGAGTTGTGCCCTCTGAAGTATGGGGAGTAAGGCAGGGGCCCCTCTTGCTCCCATCTAAGGGCCACATTGCTCACTATCTGTTGTTGTTGTTGTTAGGTGCCGTCGAGTCAGTTCCAACTCATAGCAACCCTATGCACAACAAAACGAAACACTGCCCGGTCCTGCACCATCCTTACAATCATTGTTATGCTTGAGCTCATTGTTGTAGCCACTGTGTCAGTCCACCTTGTTGAGGGTCTTACTCTTTTCTGCTGACCCTGGACTTTGCCAAGCATGATGTCTTTCTCTAGGGACTGATGCCTCCTCACAACATGTCCAAAGTATGTAAGATGCAGTCTCGCCATCCTTGCTTCTAAGGAACATTCTGGTTGCACTTCCTCCAGACAGATTTGTTCATTCTTTTGGCAGTCCGTGGTATGTTCAATATTCTTCGCCAACACCACAATTCAAAGGTGTCAATTCTTCTTTGGTCTTCCTTATTCATTTGTCCAGCTTTCACATGCACATGATGCGATTGAAAATACCATGGCTTGAGTCAGGTGAACCTTAGCCTTCAAGGTGACATCTTTGGTTTTCAACACTTTAAAGAGGTCCTTTGCAGCAGATTTACCCAATGCAATGCGTCTTTTGATTTCTTGACCACTGCTTCCATGGCCGGTGATTGTGGATCCAAGTAAAATGAAATCCTTGACAACTTTAATCTTTTCTCCGTTTATCATGATGTTGCTTATCAGTCCAGTTGTTAGGATTTTTGTTTTCTTTATATTGAGGTGCAATCCATACTGAAGCCTATGGTCTCTGATCTCCATTAGTAAGTGCTTCAAGTCCTCTTCACTTTCAGCAAGCAAGATTGTGTCATCTGCATAACACAGGTTGTTAATGAGTGTTCCTCCAATCCTGATGTCCCGTTCTTCATATAGTCCAGTTTCCCGGATTATTTGCTCAGCATACAGATTAAATAGGTATGGTGGAAGGATACAACCATGATGCACACATTTCCTGACTTTAAACCAATCAGTATGCCCTTGTTCTGTGTGAAAGACTGCTTCTTGATCTATGTAAAGGTTCCTCATGAGCACAATTTAGTGTTCTGGAATTCCCATTCTTTGCAATGTTATCCATAATTTGTTATGATCCACACAGTCGAATGCCTTTGCATAGTCAATAAAACACAGGTAAACATCCTTCTGGTATTCTCTGCTTTCAGCCAGGATCCATCTGACATCAGCAATGATATCTCTGGTTCCATGTCCTCTTCTGAAACCGGCCTGAATTTCTGGCAGTTCCCTGTCGATATACTGCTGCAGCGGTTTTTGAATGATCTTCAGCAAAATTTTGCTTACATGTGGTATTAATGATGTTGTTCTATAATTTCCACATTTGGTTGGATCACGTTTCTTGGGAATAAGCATAAATATGGATCTTTTCCAGTCAGTTGGCCAGGAAGCTGTTGCCCATATTTCTTGGTATAGACGAGTGAGCACCTCCAGCACTGCATCCATTTGTTGAAACATCTCAATTGATATTCTGTCAATTCCCGGAGCCTTGTTTTTCGCCGATGCCTTCAGAACAGCTTGGACTTCTTCCTTTAGTACCATTGATTTCTGATCATACGCTACCTCTTGAAATGTCTGAACACCGACTAATTCTTTTTGATATAATGACTCTGTGTATTCCTTCCAACTTCTTTTGATGCTTCCTGCGTTGTTTAATGTTTTCCACATAGAATTCTTCACTATTGCAACTTGAGGCTTGAATTTTTTCCTCAGTTCTTTCAGCTTGAGAAACGCCAAGCATGATCTTCCCTTTTGGTTTTCTATCTCCAGCTCTTTGCACATGTCATTATGTTACTTTACTTCGTCTTCTCGAGCCGCCCTTTGAAATCTTCTGTTCAAAGGGCTCACTCTCTAGACAATTCCAATTCCTGCTTTCTCCAGGAGATTAGGCACCCTTTTTAAGAGGTAGCCATTAAGAAACATGAAAAGTCTACCCCTCCAAGGCAGCCATAGATTCAGGCTCTGGAGTGAAATAGAAGCCAATATGTAGAAGTAGGATAGATCCACCCGAGTAGGATGTGTGTGCATGTCTGTATCAGTGTATGTTTGTCTATGTGAGTGTCCACGTGTCCATGTGTGTCTCTGTATCAGGGAGTGTGTCTCTCTGTTTTCTGGGAATCTTACGGGGTCAAGTGTAAGACCCAACCTTTATGCTTACATGAGCTTTATCTATGGCACTTCCAGGGTCAGGACAGGCTCTCAGCACACTGGTGGTCAGCTGTAGAAGTGAGGCTTCCCCCGGAGCCTGGGCAGTTTCCCTGACTCTGAATCAATTGTCCTGGAGGGGCCTAGAACACTGTCCTTTCAGTACAACCTCAGTGTGCCCTGTGGCCTCCAGAGTAAGCCCATGACAGGCTTTGCCAAGGCTAGTTCTTAAGGCAAACTAGCAGAGATGGAAAATAATGATAAAACCCAGTGCTGACGAAGGAGTGAGAAGGTAGCTTGCTTACCCGCCACTGACGGGCAGGGGAATCCGTGTTGTATTGTGGAGGGCAAGCTGGCAGTATTTATGAAAAGATTTTAAAATGCTCGTGCCCTTTGAGCCCATAACTCCTCTTCTGGGAATTTATCTTTAGGGAATAATAAAAGTTATACTCCAAAATATAAAAAAATTTTTTTTTTTCCAAAATATAGATATTCTTTACAGTATTCTTTCCAATAGAAAAGAAAAATGGAAACAATCTAAAGTGTCTCACAATGGAAAATGATCTGAATCCATTCTGGCCCATCTATACCATAAAATACTAGTCAGTCACCAAAAATTACACTGTAGATATACGCTTATTGACAAGGAAAGATGTTTATAACGTACCCCAAATCCAAACCCATTGCACCCACTGCCACTGGGTCGATTCTGACTCACAATGACCCAATAGGACAGAGTAGAACTGCCATATAGGGTTTCCAAGGAGCTGTTGGTGGATTTGAACTGCCAACCTTTTGGTTAGCAGCTGAACTCTTAACCACTGAGCCTGAATTAATTTTATTTTGTAAAAAAAAAAAAAAAGAAGCGTAAATAAAAACAGTTAAATTTATAAATAAAGCTTGGAAGAAACACAATAAAATGATAATAGTGGTTATCGAGGAGTGGCAAGATTATGAATATATTTTCTAACACATCATATTTCTATTTTCTAAAACAATGTAATCATAAAATAGTATAATAATTAAAAGATAGAAAAGCTTTGAAAAAGTCATCAATTATATCAGCCGGGCAGGGTGCACTCAAGATACAACAGAGTCAGGAGATTAAAACCTCCACTGAGGACAGGCAGGGTCACCCCAAGTATTATGGACAGTAATTAGGGGTGAGGGGAAGGAGACCTTACCTCACGCCTTCCCCCTGAGCCCAGTCTTCCCCTACCCCACACCCTCTCTAGGTTCCTCCTTGTGATGGTTAACGTTATGTGTCAAGTTGGCTAGGCTATGATTCTCAGTAGCTTTGCAGACACTGGACTGGGTGCTCTTCCACAACGTAATATAATGTAATCACTTTTCATGGTGTGATCTGATGTGATCAGCCAATCAGTTGAAGGGGAAGTTCCTTTGGGGTTGTGGCCTACCTCCAGTATATAAATGGGCGCTCTGGCAAAGCTCGTGCTCTCTCTTTTGACCCTGCACTCTTCTTGTCACCTGACCGCCAGTTCTTGGGGCATAAGCCTACAGAAGTCTCCAGCCTGCCACCTGACCTGCAGATTTTAGATGCACCAGCCCCTGTAACCTCATGAGCCAACAGAGGTCTGCAACTCCTGCCTGACCCATGGATTTGGAACTTGCCAGCCCCCACAGTTATGTGAGCCATTTCATTGAAATAAATCTTTCTCTCTATATTTCTAGATACATCTCACTGGTTTTGCTCCTCTAGAGAACCCAGACTAAGACACTCCTCAAGGGGCCCTTTCAGTGGAGTGGGGGTACGGGGAGTCCATCCTGTCCCTGTTAACACTTCTGGCCTCCACCTAGCCCCATAGCCTGCTGGGAGCAAATCATGCTTCTGTGGTTTGTGTCATCTTGGAATCCCTCAAAACAATTAGTCTAACATCAGGCACACACAAACTGTTTTGATGATATTTCTAAAACACCCACCTCCATCGACAAAATGCTTCAGTGACTTCCCATTGACTCCGCAATAATATCCAGACTCCTAAGGGTTGCACAGGAGGCCATCCAGCATCTGGACTCACCCACCTTACCAATAGTCTGACCTGAACTCTTTGCTATACTCCCTTCCTAGATTGCCCTGCCTTCCCTCCCTGTTCCTCTTCATCTGGTCAACCCCTACTTGCACTTCAAAACTTGGTTCAAACAACACCTCCTCCAGGAAGCCTTCCCTGACCATCTCCTACCCCACCCCATGGCTGGGTTGAATTCCCCTTCTTTGAGCTCACATAGCACCCTGTGCATGCCTCTATCAAGGCATTTAATGCCTTTTCCTGACATTGCTGGTTCACCAAACTGTCTCCAAAAGCTCTTTTTGGTCAGGAACTGTACTTTTTGTCTTTATATCTCTAACAAAGCATCTGGAAAAAAAAAAAAATCTGTAAATGCTTGCCAAATGAATGACTGTGTGACTCTTGACACATGAATGGAAATGGTTCTGGAACGCACAAGATAAAAACCGTTGTAATTCTGATTTGCAAAAAGGTCAGTTTCTAACTTCAGGCCAGTATGTTTGATATAAAATTTGGGCAAGATGTTAGAACTAATTATGAAAAGTTGGTTTTCTAGCATTTGGAAAAGGAAGCAGAGATCCCTAGAAGCCAATATGGGTTCAAAAGTTAGGTCAGATTAACCTTCTTTTCCTCAGGAAATAACAGCAGACGCAGTGTACCTGGATTTCAGCAGGGCATCTCAGAAGGTTTTTCATGATGTCCATGGGGACAAATGTAGAATATGAGCTGGGGGGTGGTACGACTAGATGGGTTGTGCCCAAAGAACATGGTCAGCCTGGAGAGGACTACAGTAGGCAACACAGGGCTTGGGGTCTGATCTGTGATACATTGCTATTAATGACTCAAATGAGGAGACCAAGGGGAGGCCGACATGAACTGGGAGAGAGAGAGAATATACTGGATGATAGAAATCAGATTTTTAAAGCTCTCAAGAAGTTCAAATAGTGGACCAAATTGAACCAGAACATGGCCAGATAATATGGCAGTAGCAGAATGCCTGGTTGCAATGTGTGGGCTTTAGCCGACAGCTCAGTGAGTTAGCTGGGATATGACCGCCAAATCTAACCCAACCGCAGGCATTAATCAAAGCAGAACATCTAAGACAAGGGTGCTTTTTGGTGGTCAGACAACCTTAAGTTTAGAGGAGACTGACCAGATGGCGAGGGTGTGCATGAAACATGACTGAAGGAAGTGGAGATGGTTTAGTCTGAAGAAGGGAAGATGAGGCTCAGGACCTTAATGTCTGGTTCTGCAGTCTGACTCTGCACAGAGGCACCCAGGTGAAGGGAAAGTTCAGCCTCTGTTTCATTTTCTAGTCCTAGCGCCCTGGCATGGGGCTGCGCCTATCTGGAGAAGGGGTGATGATTTGTAACCCGCCATGCAGAAGAGCATCTCTTGATTTGTGGTCCTAGAGGGGGCCCTTATTTATAATTTGCATAGAGGTTCCACACATGCCAGCCATAGCCCTGACAGAGCTGCGCTGACCACACTGCCCTCAAACATCTAATGGATTGTTGTGAGGGGTCAGCGCCATGATCTGTGGTATCCCAGGGACAGAGCTAGGATCCATGGTAGAGATGGCGCGGAAGCCAGATTCAGCTTAGTAAGAGCTCACTGAAGTCCCTGGGTGGTGCAGATGGTTAACGTGCTTGGCTGCTAACTAAAAAGTTGGAGATTTGAGGCAACCCAGAGGCACCTTGGGAGAAAGGTCTGGTGATCTACTTCCAAAAAATCAGCCACTGAAAGCCCTATATAGCACAGTTCTACTGTGATGCATGTGGGATCACTGTGAGTTGGCGTCGACTTGACAGCAATTGGTTTTGGGTTTTTAAGAGCTAACTAAAATGAGAGCTGCCCAGTGACGGGTGGGTTTTGGAAAAGAGTGAATTTTTTGTTACTTCAGTGGTCCAAGAGGCTAGAAGACCACCTGGCACAGCCTTTGGAGGGGGCCAAGCATCCAGAGGTCCTCTGATTTCACAACACTGGGAGGCTCACATCAAACAGTTCAGCAAGCCCCAAGTTTCCATTGCATCTCATATGAGATTGCTCCACCTACTAATGCTCAAATTTATTTCCTACAAGACCCCATCTTTACCACCAGAAACGTGATGTTGGGGTGAAGTGTATAGATACGGAATGAGCAGATCTTGAGTAACATAATTCTTTGATTCAAACATTTTTCTGAGCATAACCTACCCTAATCTCCTCTGTACCTCTGCTTGAGAACCTATGAGCTACAGGTAACAAAAGGAACAAAATTCTGGAGTAGAATCACTTGACCCCCTCAGCAGAGTACACAACACCATATTTGTGTATAACTGAAAGCTTAAAGCAAATCTGTGTAAATCGTAACACCCTGAGGAAACACTTATCCCCAGCCAAGGTTGTGAATTCTCTACCTCATAATTAAGAATTGAAGTGCCTATTGTAAAATCATGGGGAATATTTAAGAGCTTTGAGTTTAGACAAATGTAAATTTGGGGAAACATTTAAAAAACTGAGCATGTTTTTGCTAAGTCAGGCTTTTAAAAAATAGTTAAATTTCAAAGGGAACTGAATTCATATCTACCTACTGCACTTATGGTTAATGTAGTAATAACCCTAAAAGCTCTGTTAGGGTCAAATATGCACATACATTCTGTCTGAGTTATCTAGTGTTGCTATAACAGAAATACCACAAGTGGATGTTGTTAACAAAGGGAAAAGAAATTCATCTCTCACAACCTGGCAGGCTAAAAGTCCAAATTCAGAGTACCAGCTCTAAGGGAAGGCTTTCTCACTGCTGGCTCTGGAGGAAGGTCCTTGTTATCAATCTTCCCTTGGTCTAGAAGCATCTCCATGCAGGAACCCCAGGTCCAAAGGTATGAGGTCCCAACTGTCTGCTCACTTCTCTCTCCTTTTATCTCTTACAAGATAAAAGGTGATGCAGGCCACACCCCAGGGAAACTCCCTTTCCATTGGATCAGGGATGTGGCTTTAGTAAGGGTATTCCATCCCACCCAAATCCTCTTTAACATAATCTAATCTTGCCTCATGAACCACAGGCAGAGATTAGGATTTACTACACATAGGAAAATTACATGAATCACAAAATGGAGGACAACCACATAACACTGGGAACCATGGCCTAAACAAGTTGACACATATTTTGGGGGGACAAAATTCAATCCATGACACTGTCTTATCCGGCCTTTTCCATGGATTCCTTTGATTTAGCTAGGCTTTTCCTGCCAAGAGTAAACCGGCTTCAAAACTCCAAGGATTATGAGCATTTATGTGGGCCTGTATTAAATACATTTTTTATAATTTACATATTTTAAAAATATATGTCATGTAGAGCTGTTATGGGTTCAAATATTTTTCTGGAAGGATAACACAAAAAAATTGTCAATGCTGACTTCCTTTGTGGAGAGAAAACTGGAGAAAGTGAAGTGGGGGAGGGATGAAAATGTTACTTTTCTGTGCTTTTAATTTTTTTTCATATTGTAGTTTCAAAAACATTTTCTAGGGGATGTGTTTCTAGGTAGTGGTATTATTACAGGCTATTTCGGTTTTCTTTAACTTTTTTTATACTAAAAAAATCAATAACAGGAAATGTTGCTAAAAATCAGCTCATAAACAAACTCCAAGGTTACTTTAAAAATGTGACCAAATCTGAAAGCAGCCAACATGTGCATTCTAATTATTCCCATCCTTACTGAAAACCTAGAAAAGAAAATGGTAACAAATGATTAACATTTTGGGTTCGGCCTCAGTTATCATATCATCATTCAAAGGGAGTAAGGGAAGCATTAATTAATATGAAAGGAGAAAGTCTACCTTGTTTGGGTTTATGTTTAAAAAAGACCAGAATGACTAATTTTCAATACATACCTCTAACTCACCATCCTGGTAATTCTCCATTAATCTCTGTATAAAATTTTCAACTATTTGTGGTCTTATGACGGAAAAGTTCTCTTTCATGACTTGGTGTTTCCAGAGTTCTAGGGAGGAAAACATGCCAAAACATATACCAGTATAAGGAAACATTGAGCAACGATTAATGGCTATGAAATGGCAACTCTCCGACACATAACATTGGACATAACACACTGCCATTTCCAAACACACAACTAATGTGTGGGGTGGCAGAGTGGAGGAGATGGGGGAGTACCCAAGATCCTCTGGAACATGAGGATAAGGAAGATCTTTAACAAGATTCTTAATGAGATTTGGAAGAGTATCTTCGAAGTCAGGAAATCACATCCCATGACCATAAGTGAAAACCTGGAGTCAAATGTTATCACTGGCCCTTCATGACATCTATTCTCATTAAGTCCTTTTATGTATCTGCACAATTTTTTTGGTCTAACAGAAATACCAGAAATAAGTGACGAGCTATTATATTTACCTGTTGAAGTACATTCCTGGTGCTCTGGGGCAAAAATTAATTTGAATATATAGTTAATAAAAAAGGGTAAGAAATCCGATAGTCACAGATGAGAAATGTTGACCACTAGAGTAAAGCAGCAACAGTGCTCACTTATATAAAACAAGGCCTATTCAAAGTTACTCAGAGAAGCATTGTTTATGGCAGCAAAAGACTAGAAACAGCAGAAGTGTCCACCTTTAAGGGTCTAGTTACTTAAACTATGGCACATCCCTGCAATGGGGTAGCATGCAGCTGTTAAAAAACACATAGGAAATTCTCCATGTACTGGTATGAAAGAACCACAGATTGTTAAGCGAAAAATGCAAGGTGCAGAACAGTGCATATAAAATGCTACCTTTTATTTTTTAAAAAATATAATAAAAATAATAAAGGGGTAGGTATCCCCTCAAGCCTACTCAAGCTCATTGCTCTAGAAACACTTTCTTTTTCCTATATCCATCACTTTCCCCTCTTTCTTGGATCATTCACAGTAACACACAAACATGCCATTCTTTCTTTTTTTCTAAATCGTGCTTTAGGTGAAAGATTGCAGCTCAAGTTAATTTCTCATTCAAAAATTTATACACAATATTGTTTTGTGACATTAGTTGCAATCCTTATAATGTAACAGCACACCCCCTCTTTTCACCCTGGGTTCCCTGTGTCCATTCAACCACATGTCATTATTTCTCCATCTCATAGAAATCCTTCTCTTGAGCTCACTTTCTCTATTAGCTATTCTCTCCTTTCTTTGCTCCCCTTTTGTAGCAAAACTCCCAGAAAAAGATATCTAAGCTCACTATTGGAAACCCTGGTGGCATAGTGGTTAAGTGCTGTGGCTACTAACCAAACGGTCGGCAGTTTGAATCCAGCAGGTGCTCCTTGGAAACTCTATGGGGCAGTTCTACTCTGTCCTGGAGGGTCACTATGAGTCGGAATCAACTCAGCTGCAATGGGTTTGGTTTTTCTTAAGCTCGCTATTTGCGATTCCTCTCAAATTACTTCTTAAACACACTTAACAGGATTTCACTTCTACCACTCCACTGAAACGGATCTTGCCAAACCCCAATGACCTCCCTGTAGCTACAGTCAATTGTTAGTTCTCTGTCCTGATTTTACTTGGGATACCAATAGCATTTGGCACAATCGGTCACTTCCTCCTGCTTGGAAAACGTCCTTCACTAGCCATTGTGACACCACTCTGTCTTACTTTTCTTCCTAGTTCCGTCTAGGGCTCCTTTTCCCTCCCTAACCCCAGCTCTCAACATCAGAGTGTCCCAGGGCTCAGTCCTTGGTCCACCTCCTCTTTTCCGTTTCTATACACTCCTTTGGTAATATCATCTAGTCTCATGACTAAATACCACCTGTATGTCAACAATTCTCATATTTATGCCCAACTAACCACTTGGCAGGATCCCTGGATGGCTTCAAATGGTTAAGTGCTCAACTACTAGCAGAAAGGTTGGTGGTTCAAACCCACCCAGAGGCACCTCAGAAGTAAGCCCTGACAATATGCTCCCAAAAGGTCACAGCCTTGAAAACCCTAGGGAGCATTCTACTCTGCACACATGGGGTTGCTATGTGTGCAGAGTCTAATCAACTAAATCGCAACTAGTCACAACAACAACAACCCACTTGGCATCTCTACTTGGACGTCTAAAAGGCATTTCAAACTTAATTTGTACATAGATAAATTCCTGATCTTTCCTCCCTAATTCACTTCATTTATAACGCTGTCCATCTCAGCTGGTGGCAATTCTATTTTCCTAATTGCTCAGGTCAAAAATATTGGAGTCGTCGTTGAGTCTTCTCTTTTTCCGACACCCAATAGTCAACCCATCAGTGACTCCTTTAAAATATACCCAGCATCTGCCCACTTGCTACTCCCACTGCTCCCAGCCTTGTTTGAGCCACCATCTCCTCATGCTTGGATTATTGAAATAGCCTCCAAACCAGCTTCTTCTTATACCTTTTCTTCCTTTACAGTCTATTCTCAACACAAGAACCAGAGAGATTCTATTAAAACATAAGTCAGAGAGTGTTACTTCTCTGCTCAAAATCCTGGGATGGCTCCCCATCACACTCAGAGGAAACGCTGAAGTCCTTAATCCATTGTTTTCTTATTTCTTATGTTTATTGCTTATTGTCTGTCCACCCATTCTAAATTATAAGCTCCATGAGAGTAAAGATTTTTGCATTTTATTCACTGATATACCTCAAATGCCTAAAACAGTGTCTAGAATATACAGTAGTAGTCTAGAAGTAGTAGGTGCTCAGTAAATAGACATTGAATGAAAGAATAAATTAGCATTTGTACGCATTTGCATAAAGAAGCACTGAGAAGACATGCAAGAAGCTAACAAAAGTCATTACATATAGGTGGTGAAATGGGGTACACGGGATCAGAGATGGAATCAAGGCTTCTCAATGTACGCTTTTTTGTTTCATTTTAATTTTTGAACCTTGTCAATATATTACCTGTTAAAAAACAAAATCAAATTTAAAAATAATATGACAGTGCTTGTACAGTGTCAGCATGCCAACATTCCTTAGCAATCCTAATCGAAAAGCCAAAGGATATGTATACATTTATTATGTTGGTTAGAACTGACAGAGTAGGGCTTACTTTCTGTGTGGCTCCAACAGAATCTTGGAAAAAAAGATCTAAGAGAGACCTGTGGAGCTGCAGGTAGGAACCAAGCCTCACCCTGCTCCCTTTTCTGTGGTGGGGATAGCCATCAGCAAGAGCTCCCACAGGTCCACTCCCTGCCCCCAGCTGTTTCTAATTTTAGATGCTCTTTCCTACTCATACCTTTGGCTTTCTAACAGGAGACTCAGCGCATGCAGGAGGAAGCACCGAGCACAGTTTTCCCAGGAATGTGGGTATGACAGAGCAGGAGCCTCTGGTATTTGCACTTATTGTGCTATTTCTTATGTCCTTGCTGTTGTTAGCTGCTGTTGAGTTGGCGTCTGACTCATGGGGACCCATGTGAAACAAAACGAAATGCTGTCCGGTCCTGTGCCATTGCCACAATTGACTGTGGATTGGATCATTGTGATCTGCAGGGTTTTCACTGGCTGATTTTCAGAAGTAGATTGCCACGTCTTTTTTCCTAATCCATCTTAGTCTGGAAGCTCCACTGAACTCTGTTCAGCATCATAGCAACACATATGCCTCCACCGACAGGTGGTGGCTGTGCATGAGGTACACTGGCTAGGAATGAGCTCGGGCCTCCCGCATGGAAGGCGAAAATTCTACCACTGAACCACCACTGCGCACCCTCTTATGTCCTTGCTGTTCCTGAAATATGATAGGCACACTCTGCTTAGGGCCTTTGCATTGGCCTGGCTTTGAAAATGGGATCCCACATCCCACAATTAGTTACCTTCTGTAATAAACATATAAATCTGGTTGTGTTCTTCCTTTAGGACAAAGAAGTTGAGTAGACATATCACCATTGTCCCAGCACAGTTGAAGTAGAACATCCAAGGGGCCATGTGCCCAAAAGTTCACATTTCCTAAGATATTTAAGCACTTTTTATGAATCTAAACCTTGAAAAGACAGAGCTTGTGTATATTTCAGACATTTCCCAGACAAGAAGTTGGATTCCTTTTACAGACTACTTTAACGGCAGGTCTCCGCCTCACAGACAAGCCTGATGAAGAGCCACACCTGCCACACACCCCTGGTCTGGGGGTCAACCTGGCAAATGTCCACTGAGTAATTTAGGGTAGTTTTGGAGCTGTTTTAGCTCTGGGCTCAGCTGAAGGAGGGTATTTTATAGGTCCTTCCTCCCGGGGGCACAGTGGTTAACAGCTTGGCTGCTAACCAAAAGGTCAGCATTTCAAATCCACCAGGCGCTCCTTAGAAACTCTGTGGGGTAGTTCTACTCTGTCTTATAGGGTTTCTGTGAGTTGGAATCGACTTGATGGCAGTGGGTTTAGTTTTTTGGTTTTCCTCTTCCTGTTCGAGTTCAGACATGCATCTGCACTTCGCCAGGAATGACTGCTCTTGGATGAATCCCACAACCCCAGGCAGGAGTCAGGGGAAGCCAGGGAAAGCGTGGGATTCATCCAAGAGAAGTCATTCCTGGCAAAGTGGAGGTGGTGGTCTGGGTCTCATTATCAGTGTGTGTGTGGTCATGGCTTGTTTCAGACGAAGCAGCGGTTTCTGACAAAAGCATGGTGGTGGAGGGGAGACAACACACTGGGGGTTTAATTAGGATTTCATTTTCTCCTTCCACTCTGTTCACAGGTCCTTTGACTGGAGGAACTTTTGACTTCCTTTTGGTCGAGCTACTTCCTGTCTCTGAACAACACCTCCACCCAACCTCCTCCTTCTAGGAAGGGCATCTTGGTTTGGTAACATTTCACTTCTCTAGTCCAACCACCACCTGTCTGTGCCTGAGTGGCCCCTGGGTCTTCAGCTAAGGCAGAACTGAAACTTGAAGGCCCTCAACTGCCAATCAAGGTGGTTCTCCCCACCAGCCAGCAGACGCTCAAATAGATGGTAGTTTGGAAGCTGTCTTGCCTCAACTACATGTATGTGTTTTGTACTCCTGTGTTGCCCACATTGCTTCCCAGAACTCTAGTTCTTGAGTTGATGGTAGATATCCCCAAGGGGAGAAAAGGGTTCTGTGGTCAATTAAATCTGGAAACATCGCACACTCTCTCTCCTGGAGACCTATAATGCAGAGTACGAGAGTAAAGACTAAAAAGGCCTAGAGGAAAGGAACCTTTCTAAGATTTGCTTAACTCTGAGTTTCCCAAACTTATTTTTATTGAAAATAAGCAAGCAAGCAAAAAAAAAAAAAAAAAAACACCTTTCTCCTCTTGCAAAACACTGTAGAAATCATCCTATCCAAAGCAATCAGGACTGAGAATTATTGGTTAATCAAAAGTCCATTAAAGCAGAAAAACTGTATTATTTTAAACATTTTACTTAACTTTTTAAATTTATTTTTAAAAATACATAAATCTGTCAACAAATGCCAGGCATTTAACACAAAGCCTAGGGGTTTTCTTTGAGTGTGTACCCACTGACTGGAGGTCTGCACCATCTTTCCATAAACCATAATACATAGGGCATGTGCTATGTTTTCTGGTGCTTTTTTTTCTTAAATTTTTATGGAGAGAGAACTTACAGACTGTGAAACAATCCAAATACATTGTTTTGCACATTTTTACAATTTTGCTTAATCTTTTCAGTCATCTGACCCAAAACTAATTTTGATAGCCCTTCTTTTCCTAAACAACTAGCCTATTTTCTTCAAAACTTTGAATTTAGTTTTTATAGAACCAACAGACTTCTTTCTCTTTGCACTCCTTTTTCATAGGTTTATATAACATTTGATTAAATTACTCAAATACAATGGCAAGCAAACCCAGCATAAACAGGTTTGGAGGAAGCAAGCATGGCTGGGCAAACGTGTACAAGCTAAATGCTATAATTAGTGAGTAGTTTGCTTGCCTGTGTTACCAGAAGGGAATGGAACACTTCAGGTAAACCAGGAGTCTGCTAGTGAAGGGTGGTTAGAACTTCTAGTGCCTTAACCTCTTAAGGAGCTTGTGTTCCAGGACATACTGCTGGGAAAACGGTGGTCTAGACCGTGTTTTCTGTTTTGATTGTGATTCCCTTAAGTGAAACAGGCTCTCTGAGTGGTGCAAATAAATGGTTTGAGCTGGACTTGAAGGCACACAACAACAACTAACCTAAAGGCTGGTCGTTTGAACCTACCCAGTGGCACCGCAGAAGAAAGGTCTGGCAATCTGCTAAAGATTACTGCCAAGAAAACCCTGCGCAGCAGTTCTACTCTGTAACACACGGGGTCACCATGAGTCAGAATTGACTCGATGGCAACAAATTTGGCTTTTTTTTTTTTCTCTTTAACATGAATGCACATTTTTGCATCCATAACTACCTTTAGTACTATCACTAGCTAATATTACAGAGCACAATGTACTTACGGTGAGATTCATCAGGAGTGAAACTGGATCACAATCTACATTCTCAATAGTTTCCTGGACCTTTTGGAATTTTTTGTCTGACCTCTTGCCAGGTCTGATCAGACTATCTTTTTCAACCTCTAGATGTGGCTGAGAATAAGTGCGTTCCAGGATTAGGCGTGGCACCTCTCCTATTTTCTTATTCTTGTGGACACCCTCCCCACAGTCGATTCAGGACACCTCAGTATGGAATGTGACATGTGATTTCTCACATATGGGCTGAATCCGTTTAGAACTTCTAATACTTTCTCCCCACACTCCTGGGATAGATTGCACCCCACTTTTTAGAAAATCAATTAGAAGTCATTTCAGTGCCTAAATGTCAAAGACAGGGGATGGATGTCAGGGCTGTTTTGAATCGATGGAACCTACCTCTTGTCTAAGCCAGCCCTGTGCCTGAGCAAGAGGTTCTGGAGCCACTTTTGAACGTTCTCAGGGGAGCAGAGTTGGCCAACAGGGAAAGAGGACAAGAACCTCCTTTGTTTGCCTGGATCTCAATACTCTCCATTCTCTACTCCCTCTGTGGAAACTCCAAGCCCGCGCTAAGCTTGACCACAAAGCATGGTCTCTACATGAAGAGGCTATGGCTATGGCTATTTCTTGCTGCAGAGATGAGCAGTGTGAGTGGGGACCCCACATTTTTAATCACCTCCTTTTAAGGTACATAGCCTTCAAAAGACTAAATTGAAGAAATGTATTCAAAAGTGTCTTGGCACACAGTGGGGTCTCAATCATTGCACTGGGGAAACTCAGTACAGGAGGAGACCCAGGCCTCCACATTGAGTAATACTGTGTAGACTAAAAACAAAACAAATGAAATAAAATTCAACATTGGCATTTATTTTTAAAATCTTGTGAGTACAGAATCCAAACAAGAATTTAGAATTGGCCAGTATGCTCCACCCAAAGGGAGCCCGTTGGCACAGTGATTAAAGCACTCAGCTGCTAACTCAAAAGTTGGGTGGTTTGAACCTACCAGCTGCTCCTTGGGAGAGAGATGTGGCAGTCTGCTTCCAAAATCACAGCCTTGGAAATCCTCCGAGGCAACACTACGCTGTCCCATATAGGATAGCTATGAGTCAGAATTGACTTGATGGCAACAGGTATTCCAGCCAAAGTAAGGCCTGGTAATATCAACTTTAAACTCACACGGCTAACCCATGGGAGTCAGAGTAGAACGGCACTCCTTAGGGTTTTCAATGGCTGATTTTTTGGAAGTAGATTGCCAGGCCTTTCTTCTCATGCACCTCTGAGAGGATTCGACCTTCAGCCTTTCAATTAGCAGCCATGTGCATTAACTGTTTGCACCACCCAGGGATTCCATAACAACCTTAAACCAAAAAAAAAAAAAACCAAACCCGTTGCCGTTGAGTCGATTCTGACTCATAGCAACCCCATAGGGCAGAGCAGAACTGCCCCATATGATTTTCAAGGAGCAGCTGGCGGATTTGAACTGCTGGCCTTTATGGTTAGCACCCAGACTCTTAACCACTGCACCTCCAAACCAACCTTGTCACCATTAAAAATAGCCCTGCCCCTCCCCTCTGCCTGATCCCCACCAGCAGCCCCTTGTCTAAGGCCCTTTATAACCACAGCTGACAAGCACCCTCAGCAAGCAGCACAGCCACAAAACAAAGATGCTTCCTCCCCCCTGGGCGTTTCATAACAACCACAGCCCCGAACTGTGCAGATGGTTGCACCTGCTGTGCTTGTGGATTTTCTCCAAGGACTCTGAAGGGAGCTGTCTGGGTGCAGCCAACACAGCACAAACAACAGACTGCTTTGTGTCTTGTTGAATATCCTGTAAGGAGAGCTCAACCAAACTCGGCTCTCTGGTGACATTCAGAGACGCCCAGCTGGGGAGTGGCTTGCCTTCTCATTGCACAGACTTTTCCCAAAACCCTGTTTACAGAAGTCAGTTACTAGAAGCGTGGATCAAACGACAACGTCTCAGGTGAGGACAATGGTTAGTAATTAACGTTACAATGTCTGTGGACCTTGCCTCAAAAGGAAAACCTAAATCATTATGGGAGTCAGACAACTCCTCCCTAGCTCAAAGGTTATGGATTTTCCTACAGAACTAGTAAGAATCAGGATCAGACATTGCCACTTAGAAAAGGACCAACTATATAATTTTCAGGGACCAGTGCAAATAAAAATGCAATAGGGCTTGTTCAAAATGCAGGAAAAAAGTACCAGTAAATGTATTAAAATATAAAGTGTTTCCCTTTCTTCTGCAGCCCCTCTGTTGACCTGTCATGATGTCTTTTATTTGCTTTATAATATCCTGCTCCCTCAGGCACAGAGATACTGGCAGAGTAAGTACAGACCCTCACAGGCACCCAAGGGCTCTGCCTTACCTCTCAGGGGATGAATGCATGCAGCCCACCAATGGCCAGGTTGATGCTCCATGCCCCACCCAGGCATCTCCCTTGCCATGAGCCCACCGCCCCAACCACTGTGGACAGGCAACCCCCAAGAGTATTGCAACCTCCATTCTGGAGTGTTCTAGATATACCTGGATCAAGGATGAGCAAGAAGCTCTCCCTCACAGAGGCACTCATCAAACACACCATAGTGCTGCCCGTCTGGGGTCCCCTAGATATGCACAGGCCCCAGCAGTGGTTAAACAGTGGCTGCTAACCGTAAGGTCGGTGGTTTGAACCCACCAGCAACTCTGCCAGAGAAAGATGTAGCAGTCTGTTTCTGTAATAGTTACAGCCTTGGGAGCCCTCTGAGGCAGTTCATAGGGTCACTATGAATTGGAATCGACAGCAATGGGTTTATGACAGTTATAAAAAACAAAAACAAACCCATTGCCATTGAGTCAATTTTGACTCATAGTGACCCCTTAGGACAGAGTAGAACTGCACCCATAGGGTTCCCAAGGCTGTAATCTTAACGGAAGCCAACTGCCACATCTTTTTTACCCCACATCTTTCTCGTGAACAGCGGCTTGTGGGTTCAAACTGCCCACCTTTCAGTTAGCAGCCCAGGGCTTAACTACTGTGCCACCTTATGAAAAACAAATTCTAAGTGAAAATTAGTAAGAACTTCAAGCTGGTGACTTCAGAGCATTAAGCCCCAAATACCTCTGAGTGACTCGTGTGATGCACAATTTTGGATCACCTTCCCATCCTAGAAGCCTTGGTGGTACAGTGGTTAAGTGCTTGGCTGCAAACTCAAAAGTTGGTAGTTCTGCTTCCATTTAAGGGTTGAAGCTTTGGAAACTCTGTGGGGCAGTTCTATGCTGTCCTATACAGGCGCTATGAGTCGAAATTGACTTGTTAGCAACAGGTTTCTTCCCATCCCAGGTATATGTATTTGTAAGATTTTGCTATATATGCTATCTGGGTGTGGTGTATCTGTATATACTTGCACTTCTATATATTACAAGTAAGAAAGGCTTTATATGTTTCTCCCATTGCAACTTTATTTCAATATGACGTAATTGGCAGAGTTAAGACTGAAGTTAACATGTTGTCTATTTAAAAACGCTTTAACTGGAAGGAAACATCAAAATGGGACAAGGTCTAAAATATAATTTTCATCTTATTTTCTGAACATTGCAGTGTTTTCTAAATGCATATAGATTCATGGATTGTTTTTATAATTAGGAAAAACCAATAAAATAAACATACTTTACCTGTAGGGACAGTATACCCTTCCTTGGACTTTTCTGATATAACCAGTGCCATCTATCTCTTAACTTTTCTTAATACTTCCTGGATCATATGAATTTCAAGATTTTCCAGAAGTTTCTGAAGCTAGAGTAAGCATAGGTTGAGAGTTACTTTCCAGTTTGAGATTACGCTCAGGGCTACTAAGTCAAATTCCTGCAAAAAAGTCTTGGGTGGGATCCTGTCCTTCAACTGTTCTCTCCGGATGAACAAGGGGGCTCCTTCCTTGGACCCCCAAGTGCTTCCAATGGGTTGCTACACCTCCGTGGAAATCAATATCTTTCCTTCCTGGCCCATATCTTGACTGACAAAATCCAACATGTTTTACCAAGTTCTGCTAAATTGTGAAGTACTAACTACTTGGGGGGAACTCATGTCTTTTGGGGTCTCAAAATGTGGCCAGGAGTTTTTTGGGCTGTCATTATAAGAGAAGCACTAGCGTCTGAAATTTGATTTAGATAACCAAGAAGGATTTCACGGGAAGGTTTAAAACCACAAATCACTAAGGGAAACACTATGCCAGTAATAGCCATGGGCCCTCACTTGACCCATTATGTTAGTCTCTTCCTCTCAGAGGACCCAGGTGCTGGAGAGGAACCAGGGTCCAGAGGGTTCAGGGGGCTGAGGACTGGGGGCAGGAAGGACTGGTACAAGCTGTCCTTGTTGGTCATTGGACATGTGTCTCTACATTGAAAACTGAATAGCCAGAGGCTTTCCTTGCCCGTTACAATAAGTGGAGTCACGTGGAACCTGTGTTCCAGAACCAAGGTGAGCAAAGACTTGGGAAGCCAACCTCTCTACATTGATCATCTAACGCACACCAAATGAGCTAGTGCATAAACTTCATTTTCTTATTCTCCGAAAAAATTACAAGGAACTATTTTTTTTTTTTAATTTCATTTCTGTGTATATATGTGTACGTGTGCCCATATGTGTGTGAGAGATTTATGTGCTGGATTTTATGGTTAAGAGGCTTGTGTTCATGTTTTCTATTGTAGTCTTTCATGTGGAGGTGTACCTTAATTTGAAGAAAATCAAAAGATGAAAATCTAGACTTACAGAACTGATAGATTAACCCAACCAGCTACCTTCAGTTGGATTCTGACTTAATGTGTGTCAGAGTAGAACTGTGTTCCATAGGGTTTTCGGTGGCTGATTTTTTGGAAGTAGACTGCCAAGCCTTTTTTCCAGTGCACCTCTGGTTGGACTTGAGCCTCCAAGTTTTCTGTCAGCAACCAAGCGTGTTAACTGTTTGCACCACCCAGGGACTCTATTAACCAAAACCAAACCCATTGCTGTCGAGTTGATTCCAACTTACAGTGATCCTATAGGAATCCCATAGGTTTCCAGGATTCTAATCTTTACTGAAGCAGACTGCCATAGCTTTCTCTTGCGGAGCAGCTGGTAGGTTTGAACCGCTGACCCAACCTTTTGGTTAGCAATCCAGTGCTTAACCATTATGCCACCAGGGCTCTTTGAGACTCCATCAAACCAAAAAACCAAACCCGTTGCTGTCGAGTCGGTTCCAGCTCATAGTGACTCTATCGGACAGAGTAGAACCACCTCCTAAGGCTTCCAGGGCTGTAAATCTTTCAGAAGCCAACTGCCACATCTTTCTCCTACAGAGCAGCTAGTGGGTTCAAAACCAAAATCCTTTTGGTTAGCTGCTGAGCGCTTAACCACTTTGTCACCAGGGATACTTCAGAACTTCACTAACCCAGTGCTGCTGAGTTGATTCCGACTCATAGCGACCCTCCAGGACAGAGTAGAACTGCCCCATAGAGTTTCCAAGGACCGCTTGGTGGATTCAAACTGCCAGCCTTTTGGTTAGCAGCCGTAGCACTTACACACTGCGCCACCAGGGTTTTCGGAACTTCATTAGGAGGCAGTTATTTGCTTGGAGTCCCTGGGTGGTGCAAACAGTTAATATGCTTGGCTGCTAACAAAAAGCTGGGGTATTCAAGTCCATCCATAAATGCCTCAGAAAAAGGTCTGGAGATTTACTCCTGAAAAATCAGCCACTGAAAACCCTATGGAGCACAGTTCTACTCTGACACACCTGGGGTCCACATGCAGTCTCAATTGACTAGATGGCAACTGGTTTTTTGTTTTTTTTTTTTTGCTTAATCAAAGCTTTAAATGCCTTTAAATACTTAAGTCCCCAAATGCCTGTTCAATGATTTACAAACCTTCAATTTACACTTAACTTCTTAGAAAAACACTATTTGGATGTATCTGTAGTTTTTTTTGTTTTTGTAGTTTTAAATGCTAATGCCATAAAGCAATTTTTCAAAGCTATTTTTTATATTTAAAATAGCTCTTGCATACCTGCTGAGTTTTTATTGCAATTTCTGAAGCTCCTTTGGGGGGAAGAATAGACTGATTATTTATCATAAGTCCTTCATATTCATCTTCTTTCCCCATCTGCCTGGCTATAGCTTTCATGCTGGGGTAGAGAATGTCTGTTCTATTAAAGAAAAAAAAGAGACAGAAATTAGCAAACATATTTTTTCTCCTTCGAATTCTCTATTATGTTACTTCATTTTGTTTGTAGCAAAACTTTCAGTCATCATGTATTAACTTCCCAACCCATTCACAGCCACTCACATCAACATCTAACTTCACTACAGTTGCCATTCCCTTAAAAAAAAAAAAATTTTTTTTTTTTTAGTCAGTATTAAATCCAGAGGCCTTTTCAACTGAGTACTATAATTTGCAGCCCTCATTCTTCAAAATATTGCTGTCTAAATACCAGAAAAGCTGACTGTAACAATTTCTCAAGGTAGGCAGTTCCGACTATGCTAAAGGGAACATTCTTATGCTCAGTAAGGCCCAGGGTGGTGGGTTGGTGCTTAGTAAATGCTCGTTGTGTACTGGACATAGGATATAAGGGATGTCTTTCTTGCTTGCTAAGTCATCTCAGTCAGGGCCTGTTGTTGTTAGGTTCTGTCGAGTAGGTTCCAACTCAGAGTGACCCTATGTACAACAGAAAGAAACACTGTCTAGTCCTGCACCATCCTCACAATCATTGTTATGTTTCAGCCCATTGTTGCAGCCACTGTGTCAATCCATCTTGTTAAGGGCCTTCCTCTTTTTCACTGACACTCTATCAAGCATCATGTCCTTCTCCAGGGACTGGTCTTTCTTGATCATTTGTCCAAAATACGTGAGACAAAGTCTTGGCATCCTCACTTCAAAGGAGCATTCTGGCCGTACTTCTTCCAAGACAGATTTGTTCGTTCTTCTAGCAGTTCATGGTATATTCAATATTCTTTGTCAAAACCACAATTCAAAGGCGTCAGTTCTTCGATCTTCCTTATTCATTGTCCAGCTTTCACACGCATATGAGGTGATTGAAAACACTGTGGCTTGGGTCAGGTGCACCTTAGTCCTTAAAGTGATGTCTTTGCTTGTTAACAGTCTAAAGAGGTCTTTTTGCAGCAGATTTGTGCAATGGAATATGTCTTTGATTTCCTGACTGCTGCTTCCATGGGTGTTGACTGTAGATCCAAGTAAAATGAAATCCTTTACAACTTCAATCTTTTTTCCCTTAATCACGATGTTACTTATTGGTCCAGTTATGAGGATTTTTGTTTTCTTTATGTTGAGGTGTAATCCATACTGAAGGCTATAGTCTGTGATTTTCATCAGGAAGTACTTCAAGTCTCTTAGCTTTCAGCAAGCAAGGTTGTATCATTTGCATATCACAGGTTGTTAATGAGTCTTCTACCAATCCTGATTGCCCCGTTCTTCTTCATATAGTGCAGTTTCTTGGATTATTTACTCGGCATACAGATTGAATAAGCATGGTGAAAAGATACAACCCTGACACACACCTTTCCTGGTTTTAAAACACGGAATATCCCTTTGTTCTGTTTGAATGACTGCCTCTTGATCTATATACGGGTTCCTCATGAGTTTTTTCATGAGCACAATTTTAAGTGCTCTGGAATTCCTATTCTTCGCAATCTTATCCAGAATTTTTTATGATTCCCACAGTCAAATGTCTTTTCATACTCAATAAAACACAGGTAACCATCTTTCTGGTATTTTCTGTTTTCAGCCCTGATCTATCTGACATCAGCAATAATAATCCTTTATATCCTCTTCTGAATCTGGCTCGAATTTCTGGCAGAGTTAGGACCTGAAGCTGCTCAAAGCTCCCACCATACCACAGACTTAAGGTGTCATGCTGGGCCATATTTATACCTCTGGCTGTAACACATGAAGCTTCTCAGAGACTCAGCACTTAGTTCTAATGGTGGAGGGAGTGGGGAGGAGTTCACAGCAGCATCAGCTCCCCATCTACTGCTCCCTGGGATCCTATGAGCTAAAAAGCTTAGAGTTGGCACTGTGGGGACACTTCATAAGCACAAGTTCCCAATGACAGACTCTGGGTAAAAGATATATAAGTACAGCTTAATGGAATCCAGCCTGTCTCTGAAGTTAATATAACTTACTTCTTCTTGTAAATCATTACAGACACATTGCCCGGCTTCCACTGGACTCAGTGGGACTGGGTATACTAGGACCCTTGGGTCAAATTTTGCTCTCAGAAGAAGGGGCATGAATTTGCCAAGCCCTGAGGTCCCCTAACTGACATGAATTTCTGCCTCAGCAACACTCACCCATAGAGCTCAGAGAACTGTTTGTGGAGAGAAACTGTGTTAATGTCCTGGCCTTGCAGCTTGAGGCGGCCCCAGTGCTCCTTCAGTACTTCCAGCTGCTTCCACAGTATCAGAAATGATCTCAGCAAAGCGAGGGACGTTACTGTATCACATGACCCCTCCCGCAGTTCGGAGGCCTTTGGGCTGCTTAGGAACTGACTTCTGAATTCTGGCATTTTGGGCAACTGTGGCTGAAAGCATGACAGAAATCCTTCTTTATTAATCATGGTCCAGTACTAGATAACCTTTTACATACACCCCACACAAAATAAAGCATTCTTTGGAGAACGGTTTACAGGCCTATAGCATATACTGTGCCCAGAGAGGTTAAGCATCCCTCCTGAACAGGGAATGTACAGAAAGGATGAAAATGTCTCAATCTCAGCTTCTGCTCGGGTGTCAAACCACCGATTTTTAAAACTCCGTTACATTTGGGTACTAACATTTTATCTGTCTTTGAAAACGGAGCCCTCACGTTTAGCCTCTGCATTCTGGAGAGTGCTTTTTAATGCACATGAGAATTAAGCGCTCCCCCCTCCCCATGCCATCATCATGGTAGGCTATAAATATAACCTTACGTTGAGGATTTTACTCATTCTATGAGAAAGAAAATGAAAACTTAAGTTTATCTTATCTCCTGTTCCTTTCCTCATCCTTTAAAAGCTAGGCAGAGTTTGAGCCTTGTAGCTCTTTTAAGAACTAAATTAACAACAGTAACTCGAAAGATTAACTAGGACGCTCAGGGGGCAGTGAGTCTATGTTAATGGGGGAGAAACAATTCAGAAAAGGAGGGTGAGAATGGTTGCACAACTTTTAGAATGTAGTCAGTATCACTGAATTGTACATGTAGAAATTGCTGAATAAGTCCATGTTCTGCTGTGTACATTCTCAAGGACAACAACAAAAACAAATTAAAAAGAAAAAAAAAGTTATGCAGAGAATATTTCTCTTAATTTGACTTTATTATTCAACAGGCAATTTTATTTTAGAATCATAACTTGCTCATTCATTTGCTGATGCCTTCACTAAGTGTTCATTGAGGGGCTGGTATAAACCCTGGAGGATACAGAAGGTATTCTGGCCTCTGCTTTCCTGCAGCCAACAGCGTGAGGGCTGGAGTCACCCAGAGAGTGATAGAACAGGGACCCGCATCCAGGCCCTCAGCCTGGCTATAGTGTCTCAGTCACAGCAAAACGGAGCTTTTCTTTGCCAAAAAATTGAAAAACCAAACCCGTTGCCATTGAGTCAATTCTGACTCATAGTGACCCTACAGGTGTTGTAGGGAGAAAACATCACAAAGATTAGTAAAGCAAAAAGAAAGTTTTATTCAGCATACATTCAAAGAGGCAAAAGCAGGAAACAAATAAGCATGCTGCTAGAGCCATGTCTATCTGAGTCCAAGGAAATATTACAGAATGATATTACAGCATGACAGGAATAGGAAAACGGACAAGCATGCTGCCACAGCCATGTCTGGCTGAGTCCAGGAATGCTAGAGTCGTCAGTATTAAAGTTACAAATGGGCAAAACCTTTGAAAGCTTCACCTTTTCACAGATTGGCTAGAAACTGTGATCCTACATTTTGAATTGTCTTTCTTAACAATCATTGGTACAGGTTTCAGTAAGGATAGTCAGGAGGGTCTTCATTGGTCCCAAAAATTTTCTATTCACTAAATGCTAATAGAAAAAGATAAGAGTGGAAAGTCTTTTGTGTTCTATTTGAACGGTTTATGTGAGAGGTTCCCTAAAAGATATTTTCCAAGATTATCTTAGCTATTGTCTTTATACCTCAGGACTCAGTTGATGTGTCCTTGTGAGTCCAGCTCCAGCTGGGTCACATTCTCTATGCTCAAGGAAAGGGAATGAAGACTCCAATATTATTTCCTAAATCATAGGACAAAGTAGAACTGCCAAAAAAGGTTTCCAAGGAGCAGTTGGTGGATTTGAACTGACAAACCTTTTGGCTAGCAGCTGAGCTCTTAACCACTGCGCCACAAAGACTCCTTTGAAGAAGAGGATGGCAAATCCCAAGATGTTACAACAAAGGCTTCAGAGAATATTAGGGTTCCATGCAGGTGAGGATACTTTAGACACTCAGGTTTCTAGCTAGAAACAGGACAAACAACCCAAACTCATTGCTGTTGAGTCGATTCTGACGCATAGTGACCTTATAAGGCTGTAAATCTTTACAGAAACAGACTGCCACATCTTTCTCCCATGGAGCAGCTGGTGGGTTCCAAATGCTGACCTTTCCCTTAGCAGCCAAGCTCTTCACCACTGTGCCACCAGGGCTCCTTAGGACAAATGACAACCTGGTATAACTAGATCCTAGACTGATCTATTAACATGTCTAAAGAAAGGCGTGTCTGCCAGCAGGAAAGCTCATCAGAGAAAAAGTTGGCGAGCAAGAGCCTGGGAGAGAGCTAGCTCCATCAGGCAGCTGGCAATCCCTCAAACTTAGAGCCAACTTCCTCAACAATCAGCTAGTCCCCAGATTTATGTTAACCTTTTATCAAATGAAATCCTACACAGTGGCAAAAATGGCAATACATCAAGGCTGAAAAACTCTGGTAACATGGAGGGGGCAGCCTAGAGGCCATGCAGTTGGACATTACCCCTCAAGAGGCTGCCAGATCTCTCTGAGGAAACCCAGTCTTCCTTGGACCACAGTTTTAAAGGCCCTGAGCTAATCCATCACCTTCACTTTGGCATTTTGGAGACTGAGACCCAGAGAGATCACAGAACTGGTGGCATAAGTAGGACAGGAACTCAGGAGTCCTGATTCACTAAAAAAAAAAAAAACAAAAAAAAACAACTAAGGCTAAGGTTTTCCTATTATCTGTGAATATCTTTTTGTTGTTAGGTGCCGTTGAGTCAACTCAACTCATAGCTACCCCAAGTGTCAGGGTAGAACTGCCCCATAGGGTTTTCTAGACTGTAATCTTTATGGGAGCAGATTGCCAGTCTTTTCTCTCATGGAGCTGTTGGGTGGGTTTGAACCACCAACCTTTTGGATAGCTGAGTGCTTAACCATTGCATTACCAGGCCTCCTTGTGAACATCTTAAATAAAAACATGTCATAAAACTAGTTAAAACAAACAATATTTTAAAAGTAAACTTACTTTATTAATATGTTCATGTTAAGAGAAGCCTTCTCTACGTAAGTGTTTTAAAGGATGGGAGAAGGAATGGGAGACAGAAAGAACAAGGTGAGGAGGGTGGGATGTCAGGGAAAGATGGCACTTAGAAATGGGGCCAAAAAGTGGTAAACAGAGGGATCAAGAGTTCAGCATGCTTCTTGACCTTGGCACTACTTGGTCTTCAAACAGTATGACAGATGCTCCAAGTAAAGCACCTGATTCTGTTGCGAAATTTAGGTGGCATGTCTAAGCCCACTCCCTTTCCCATTGATTGTTCTAGAATGGATTTATAACTCAATCTCAGCCATTAAGATACAGGGGTAATTTACTGGGAGGCTTCTGGGGAAAATTTTCCTTCTTAAAAAGATAGAGCCCCTCAAGGAGAAAGCTTTTTAGTTCCTGTTTCCATCTTGCAAGGAGGAGGGAGACATTTTGCTGACACACCCAGGATAGAAGTTGAGTCCTTGAAAACACTGTTGAGTGACTGCACCAACCTGAACTGCCTCCTTCTAGACTTCTTGTTATGGACGATTAATAAAAACAAAAAAACCAAACCCACTGCCGTCGAGTCGATTCCAACTCAGAGCGACCCCAATTTAAACTTCTCTAATTTAACTCATGGCTAGTGGGGTACCCTGTTACTTGCATCAGGAGCACCCTAATTGGTACAAAAGGAACATTTACCTGAGGGTGCGAGACTAGGAAAAGCTTCCTAAAGAAAGCGACTTGAAGTTGAAACCTGATGATTAGTAGGAGTTAGACAATGAGGAAGAGACTGGGAGGAAGGGGAAGTTTTCCACCAGAGGGACCAGCTTGTGTAACAGGACAGAGCGGGTGAACGAGCATGGCACATCTGAGAAAACGAGAGGAGTTGAGAGTAGAAACATTGGCAGAAGCCCAGTCATGAAGGTTTGGTTAAGGCATTTGGAAGCCACTGAGTGTCTGTGGCTTCCAATCAGATTTGTATTTAAAAAATATTATCCTGGTGAGTGGGTTGGAAGGAGGGAAGAGTGGATGTAGGATATCCAATTGAAAGTTATGTTCACAGCCCAGCAATAGTAGATGATGTTGGTTTGGACAGATGGTGGTGTTAGGAGGAGGATGGAGAAAAGCAGACAACTCAAGAGATAATAAAATAATAGGATAATAAATTTTGGTATCTGGTTGTGGTGATGATAGAGAGAAGGAGTCAAGAATGGTGCCTGGATTGTTTGGTTTGGGCAACTGGGCAGGTGGTGGTATTCTTCACTGTTAGGGAATACAGGAGGAACAAGTTTTGGGGTAAGAAAATGATCTCAGTTTGAGACCCACTATCTCTGAAATAAAACCAGGTGAGATGTCCAGTAGGCAGTTAAACATATAGATCTGATAGGAGAGAGATTTGGGCTGGAGATGTAGATTTTGGAGTCATCATATGTAAATGTCATCAAAACAGTAAAAGTAGAGAATTTGCCTGGGTAGAGAGGAGAGAAGCAGCATAGTGGTTCAGCGTATGATGACTCTAGGGCCAGACTCCTGGGTTGGAATCTGGGTATTTCTTTTCACTGGCCATGTGACTTTGGGCATGTTATTAAATCTTTCTGAGTCTCGGTATACTTATCTGTAAAATGAAAATAATAAAAGTACCTATCTCATGCAATTATTGTGAGGATTAAATAAATTAATACATACAAAGCACTCTGAACAGACTTCAGCTCATAGCTAGTAGTAGCTGTAAGTAGCAGTAGCTGTCAGGGTGGTATAATTGATTAGGCACAGGAGGCACAGAACACAGATCCCACAAAATGCTTTAATTTATTTTAAAATCAGGGGAGAAAAGAAACTTTTAGGTTGAATAAAATGTTTTAATATATTTGTTTTTATACTAACATAGAAGTAAAGTATAATTAAAAAAATTTTTTTAGAGGAAGCGGCCAGTAAATCCAAAAGTGCCTAGGGCCCATGAGAGTCAAGAGTGGCCCTGGTAGTAGTAATGTTGTGTGCCATTGAGTGAATTCCAACTCATAGTGACCCTATAATGACAGGGTAGAAGTGCCCTATAAGGTTTCTAGGCTGTAATCTTTACTGGAGCAGATCACTAGGTCTTTCTCCCAAGAGGCTGCTGGTGGGTTCGAACCGCCAACCTTTCAGTTAGCAGCCAAGCACTTAACCATTGCTGCACCAGGGTTCCTGGTAGCAGTAGTAGTAGGGCAGAACTCAAGAAACACCAGTACTTTAGGGATTAGCAGAAGTTGAGGAGCCCACAAAAGAGTCTGAGAAGGAGTGGCCAGCAATGATGGAGGAAAACAAGGAGGGAGTCATGCTGTGGAAGCCAAGGGCATGGAGGGTTTCAAGAAGGACACTCTGTATCACATGTTGCCAAGAGGTCAGGTAAGAAAGGGACTAAAAAGTATTTAGTGAATTTGGCAACAAGGACCAGGGTGCTCTTGATGAGGGTGGTTTCACTGGTGTGATGGGGAAGGAGATGGATTGCAGTATTTTGATGAATAGATGGACAATAAGGGAATGGAGATGGCTGGTGTAGGCATCTTTCAAAAAATTTGGCTCTGAAAAAGAGGTTTTTTAAATGGGGGACCAGCAAGCTTACCCTGTGTCCAAACATGTCTCCGGTTCGCAGATACAAGCAGAACTGTTTAAAGTAAAATTTATGATACCAGGTGGGCTAGTGGCTCTTGGTGCCTTAGAGCTTCAGAGGGACAAGTCCAGAGGAAGGGGTGTTTGCCTAGAAGTCCACAGCCTAGTTGAGTGATGTGGATGAGAACCCAGGCCTGAGATGTTGTTCACTGGGAACCTCCATCCCACCCCTCTGGGCCTTCTAATTCTGGTTCTACACGTGTGACTCACAGGGAACAGCATCCAGTTGGAATATTTATTTCATTTGGTTTCAATGGGCCTCCCATAAACTTTGTTTCATTTTCAAAATTAAAAGAGAGAGATATACTACTGACTTGGGACTTACAATGAAAGAAACATTTTGGAGTGGCTTTCACAGGGTGCCTCTGCTTCATTGCTGTTCAGGTGTGGCATTAGCTCAGGCCTGGGCCCCCCTAGGAGAGACTATGGACAGATGTGGCTCCCTAGCTCATCCCCCAAGTAGAAAATGCTTTTATTACAATACAGCCTTGGCTAATTATGCAGATTATTCATCATGAATACCTGTGTATTTTTGTCCAGTGTGGCTTGCCGTCCTGGGGGACCCTCCATGATCATATGATAGCTGCTCAGAATTACATCGTCCATTAGCTGTTGCATGCCGATCAGCTCTCCGTGAGCCACCTTGCGGTCATGGTCACTCAGCCCACACAGACAGAGCTAAAAAAAAAAATAGTTATTTTGAAGACTTCTATGCTTTTTTTTAATGCACCTTTTACATATAATTTTGGGGGAGAAAACTAGAAGTAGCTGTGCTTAAAAGACCCACCCTTTCAACTATTAGGAATCCCATTAAAACCAAAGTAAGATTTCTAGCCTAATACATCAGACTTTTGGCTCTATGTGGAAGTACCAAATTTCCCAGCCCTTAGAACAGTGTCTGCACATAGTGGACCCAGCAGTGACTGAGCTGAAAGTCATGGGCTGAGTGACATTCGTGGAAGATGACAGACACACACCCATTACTTTAGGAAGGCAGTAAAGGCTGACATGCTTGCTGTCCAACTACCAAGGAGGTGTGACCCCAATGCTCCTCAGAGTGTTTTCTCCTTATTCAAAATGGGTGACTGAGAGCTTGACATAACTAATGCTATGATGAACTTGTAAGTTTTTATCCTTCCTCTGCCTGCCTCCTCCCTCGCAAACCTCTGTTAATGACTTTGTTTTGACCTAATTTTAATGACTTTGTTCTTTGTTTTAATCTGATGCAAATAACTTTGTTTTGTTCTGTGGACAACCTGTGACTTTCAACCCCCCACAGAGAAATTAGAGCCCAGGTGTCTGATATGTGTATTTTTAGCCTGATAAAGAGATGTTCACATGTGTCTCTTTAGTCTGATGAAGAGTCATTTGTCACTATCTTTAATGTATAACTCCTCTGGCAATGCCATCTTCGGACTACAAAGACACTTCTAACCCTCATAAAATTCTATATAAGCGCCAATGTCAAATTGCTCTTTGGGACTCCATAGAGAGAGGCTGTGTTGCTGCTGGGTCCCTGGTGATGTATACATCTCCTTAATAAACTATCTCATTCTTTCTGACTTGGAGTATGTTTCATTGGCTCAACTGCTCCAGGGAACGGACCCTAATCTGGTAACAGAGGCAGAGGTTGTCAGAAGCAAAAGCTGACCTGATGTTTGTTTACAGTACCTCAAGTCTGGTCCTCAAAATACACAAGCTCAGAGGCATTCAGGGTCACAGTCACAGCCCCCATATGTGGCAGAGGTAGGAGCAGAGGCCCTCGACTTCATAAAATGCTGCATGGCTATATTTTCCACCTGCATGGGGCATCTATATTATTTTGACCACATCTTGCTAAGAAGAGTTAACAACCTTGACAATCCAGATCACAAGCCGATGCTGAAGCATTCTAATGATTTAAATAATATCTTTGATGTTTTCGTGTTTTTTTTTAAAGGAAGAAAAAATTTATTAGAAAATCATAAGGATTACAGTCCTTGTGAGTGTGGATTATACTGCTGTTACAAACGCCCTGGGTTCAGGACCTCAAAATGATTAAAAAAAAAAAGCTCACTCAGACATGTTCTCTCATTGCCTGGAGGTTCTTCCAGAATGTCTGGGGCCACTGGTCTAATTGAGGTGTTGACCCTGGCATTTCCCCTGGGCCTCTGTGTTTGGTGAATGAAAGCCTCTAAGTTCTCTAATCCTAAAACCTGTTGCCTAGGGCTTGGGCTTCTGTGGTCTGCCCAGAATCCAGCTGAGCAAAAGGGGCAAAATTGCGTATTTTGTAAGTCAGAGCAGGAGGCCTGGTGACACAAAGGTTAAACACTTAGCTGCTAACCTAAAGGTTGGTGGTTTGAACTCACCCAGTGGTTCTGCAGGAGAAAGACCTGGAAATCTGCTTTCATAAAGACTATAGCCAAGAAAACGCAATGGGGCAGTTCTACTCTGTCACATGGTGTTACTACGATTTGAACATCGGCTTGACAGCACACAGCAACAACAACGTAAGTCAAAGCATACAAAATGGTGTGTTGTACACTTAATTAATGGTATATGCTACATCCCAAAATGCAAACCTAGAAGAACTAACTTGACTGCTGGATTCAGTGTGAAATTATTGAAACCCACTTGTCTGAAGCCCAAAAAGGGCGTTTTTATAAGCTGGTTAAAAAGACTGCTTAAGTTTTGCAGAAGTGCTTAGAGCTTCCTCTTTTTGAGAAGAAAAGTCTTTGTAAAAAATTCCTTTCCAGAAATGTAAATTTTAATTCACTTCATGTTACTAAGGTGATCTTTGACAGTTTTGCCTAATTAATTGGCAAAAGTTTTAAAAATAATTATACCCAAAAGTGATAAGAGGCAGTTTCATATACTGCTGGTGGGGTTATAAACTGGTGTAGACTTTCAAGCAGGGCAACTTGGCAATAGATACCAAGAATTTTAAAGCATTCATACCTTTTGACTCAACAATTCCACTTCTAAGAACTTATCCTAAAGAAACAATCAGAGATGCTGAGGTATGAGGCTGTACAGGGCAGCATTATTTATAGTAGTTCAAGTCGGAAACTGTCTACATACCCAACATCGGAGGTATAGTTACATAAATTCTGGTAAATTCCTATCATGGAATATTATTACATCATTCCATAATGGCAAGTAGAAATTCTTACTATATCAAATCAAGTGAAAAGAATTCACAACTGAATATGTAGTGTGATGTCAATATTCCTTTAAAAGTACAAATACAAACACATGTAAACAGGGAAAAATACTGAAAAAACCAAAATGTTACTTGTGATTGTTTCTTAGTGGTGGGACTATAATTAATTTTTTTAACCATTATTATTATTTTACTTAAAAAAAACTTATGTATGGAGAATTTCGAACATATACGAATGCAAACAACATGGTTTAATGAACCCCAAGCTCCCATCACTGAACTCCAACAATCATCAACCTATGGCCAGTCCTACCCCATTCCCATCCACTCCCCACCTCCATACTGAAGCAAATTTAGGATTTTTATATTTTCTATTTTTTAAAATGAAAACAGAACAAAATTTACTTAAATGACCAAGGGAAAAACACAAACTTGAAAAAAAAAATTTCTCCTTATAAATCCTGCTTAAAGCATTCTCCTCCCACCAGGGTTCCATAGGTGAGTCGGGAGCGGCACACCTTTGAGCTGCCAGCCTGGGAGTTTCTCTAGGAGGCTCAGAGATGGGAGGTGGCTGGCTGCTCTCCCACATAACTGTTGGTCATGGGAAGTTCAGCCGAGGCTGATACCAGCTGAGAACAGGATTCTCACCTGTTATAAGAAAACACGACTCCTTTTCAGTATCAGGTTTATAACATCATTATCAAACACTCTAGAGTATAAGTATGAAGGACATAATATATAGACCTAATGACAGCCATGCTTTGCAGAATGCATTCAGCTTTCTCAGTGATAAATGAGAAGATCTGCCCTACCTGCATATTGTATTCTAGGGTATCTGGGCTGCTACTCATAAGTGGAAATGGTCCTCCATCTTCCAGAAATGCTCTCCAAGGGAACAGCACAAATGCCTAAAAGAACCAGATAATAAACATGGTAATGCTGTACTGTGCCAATAAGTACTAGACATCTGTATATAAACAGATGTCTTCGAGTGTACCCTAAAACATTGTTGGGTAATTTATTTATTACGTACAAACACTTCTTGATGATGGTTCCTGATAACATAGAGGAAAGAGTAATAATCTTATTAAAAAACCAATTTTACCTCCAGAAGGTGGCTTAACACAGAGGGTACTTGAGTGTTCAGTATAACTAGTCAGCGCCAGTGTTCAGAAGTTCCAGAACAGAATGATACCAATGGGACATATTTATAATTAACAAAGGTAAATTTACTCAGATGATCTCAATATTATGAACCTTAAAAAATTCCCTGTATCACCATAGTGACCCAGTTCTAGATAACTCAAAATCAATGTCACTATATATTACATGTGACCCTCTGTCTTCTCCACATTACTGTCCAATGACCGAGGCATCCCTTACTCCTTGTGGGATGTGCAGCCTTGGATGTGCCGGGCCTGCCCATACCAACCTATTCTATACTTCTAGACCTTGGGCTGACTTCAGACAATTTCTGGAGTTGCTCCAAGTCACTTCACATTGCAGAAATCAGGATGCCTGCATCCACCTAATCCCAGGCAATGCCCCAGGCAGCGTAAGCATGCCCAGTGGCCAGGATTCAACCCTGTCTTCTGGGTCTAAATGAGGGTGAAGGTTTGGGCCAGGAGTCACCATCTTGTAGCTAGAGTAGGTGAAAGCTTGGGACTAGTTGAGGTTGTCAGTGTCACTGAAAACAAAAAAAAAAAACCCACTGCCGTCAAGTCGATTCCGACTCATAGCAACCCTATCGGACAGAGTAGAACTGCACCATAGAGTTTCCAAGGAGGGCCTGGTGGATTTGAACTGCTGACCTCTTGGTTAGCAGCTGTAGCACTTAACCACTATGCCACCAGGGTTTCCTAGTGTCACTCAAGCTAAGCTTTATAACAGCAAAACATCAAGTCAAAACTTTTGGAGTTAAAAGAACTCAGCTTGTGAGGTGGTTTTAAAGATATGCCCAGAAATTCTTTGATACTCCTCCCATCAAGAGATGGAGTTTAATTCCCGTCCCCTTGCTGTGATGCTGGAAGCTATGCCACTGGTATTCAGATACCAGCAGGGTCACCCATGGAGGACAGGTTTCAGCTGAGCTTTCAGACTAAGACAGACTAGGAAGAAGGACCCAGCAGCCTACTTCTGAAAAGCATTAGCCAGTGAAAACCTTATGAATAGCAGCAGAACATTGTCTGATACAGTGCTGGAAGATGAGCCCCCCAGGTTGGAAGGCACTCAAAAGATGACTGGGGAAGAGTTGCCTACTCAAAGTAGAGTTGACCTTAATGACGTGGATGGAGTAAAGCCTTTGGGACCTTCATCTGCTGATGTGGCATAACTCAAAATGAGAAGAAACAGCTGCAAACAATCCATTAATAATTGGAACCTGGAATGTATGAAGTATGACTCTCGGAAAATTGGAAATTGTAAAAAATGAAATGGAATGCATAAACATCGATATCCTAGGCATTAGTGAGCTGAAATGGACTGGTATTGGCCATTTTGAAGGAGACAATCATATAGTCTACTATGCTGGGAATGACAACTTAAAGAGGAATGGTGTTGCATTCATCATCAAAAAGAAAGTTTCAAGATGTATCCGGAAGTACGACGCCGTCAATGATGTCCATACACCTGCAAGGAAGACCAGTTAATACGATTATTATTCAAATTTATGCACCAACCACTAGGGCCAAAGATGAAGAAATTGAAGATTTTTATCAGCTGCTGCAGTCTGAAATTGATCAAACATGCAATCAAGATGCATTGATAATTACCGGAGATTGGAATGCAAAAGTTGGAAACAAAGAAGAAGGATCAGTAGTTGGAAAATATGGCCTTGGTGATAGAAACAATGCCGGAGATGGAATGATAGAATTTTGCAAGACCAACAAATTCTTCACTGCAAATACCTTCTTTCACCAACATAAACGGCGACTATACACATGGACCTCACCAGATGGAACACACAGTAATCAAACTGACTACATCTGTGGAAAGAGATGATGGAAAAGCTCAATATCGTCAGTTAGAACAAGGCCAGGGGCCGACTGTGGAACAGACCATCAATTGCTCATAATGCATTGGGTAAATCTGCTATAAAGGACCTCTTTAAAGTGTTGAAAACCAAAGATGTCACCTTGAAGACTAAGGTGCACCTGACCCAAGCCATGGTATTTTCAATCACATCATATGCATGTGAAAGCTGGACAATGAATAAGGAAGACGGAAGAAGAACTGACGCCTTTGAATTGTGGTGTTGGTGAGAATATTGAATATACCATGGACTGCCAAAAGAACGAACAAATCTGTCTTAGAAGAAATACAGCCAGAATGCTCCTTAGAAGCAAGGGTGGCGAAACTGCGTCTTATATACTTTGGACATGTTGTCAGGAGGGACCAGTCCCTGGAGAAGGACATCATGCTTGGCAGAGTACAGGGTCAGCGGAAAAGAGGAAGACCCTCAACAAGATGGATTGACATAGTGGCTGCAAAAATGAGCTCAAGCATAACAACGATTGTAAGGATGGCTCAGGACCAGGCAGTGTTTCGTTCTGTTGTGCATAGGGTCGCTATGAGTTGGAACCGACTTGATGACACCTAACAAAAACAACAACAACCCCTTGAGTATGTGCTGGATTTAGTGACTTGCTTCTAATGAACAGTATGTGGCACAAGTGATGGGATCTTACTTCTGAAGTTAGGTAATAAAAAGGCTGTGGCTTCTGTCTTGGGCTCTCTCTTTCTTTCTCTTAGATTGCTCACTCTTGGGGAAGCCATCTGCCATGTCCTGAGGCAGCTCTGTGTTGAAAGGTCCATGGGAGTGAACTTGGAAGTGGATCTTCTGAGGGCTACAGCCATGTAAGTGAGGTTGGAGGCAGATTCTCCTCCAGTTGAGCCTTGAAATAGCTACAACCCTGGCTGACACCTTGATTGCAGCCATATGAGGGACTCTGAGTCAGAACGACCCAGCTAAGCTGCTCCCAGATTCCCGATTCTCAGAAACAGCATGAGATTATGAATGTTTATTGTTTTAATTTGATAAATTTTGGGGTAATCTATTACCCAGCAATAGACAATGAATACAGCTTGTGAACAAGTGCTACCATAATTCTCTAATGGTATGATTTCTGGTGTTTCTAAGCCTTAAATTTTTAGTTGTAGAAGGTGGATAATATTGATCCTGCCTAGGAGCAACGAGACTTGACAAGATCACATATGATAATACACATTGTAACCAGGGTTATTCAAGTCAGCTGCTGATCTAATTTATGTGTTGTAATTGCTATCATAATTACTTATTACATGAAAAAGATCAAGTGTTGGTTTTATTATCAGCTGTGAGTAGATAAACTGTTGCCTCATTAGCTTGTTGAGCAGTTTGGAGACTCTGACTGGGAAGACTCTGACTGGGAATAACAGCTGGCCACGGGGCCCTGGCTTCTCCCTGTGTGAGTGAAGGGGAGCCAATGAAGACTGAAATGTTTTGAAGCACTGAGAACCCCTACAAAGTTTAAACCAAACAGAAACAAAGTGACAAAATCCCCTATGCATCACACACATTTATAGGTGTAGAAATACCTATAAACACACCTGGAGGCTCCGTGGATCCAGTGGCTGGGGCAGGCCAAGCTGTGAAGCAAATACACTCTTCACGAGAGAGTTGCTCATTGGTGGCAACCCATGGTACATGCCGTCTGTGACAGACTGGTAGGCAGAAACATTTCCAGCTGCCAAAAATGATCTTCTGGAAAAACGTATGGGCAAATTTCATTAAAAGTAATTATTTTTCCTTCTAAAACTCAAAACTTTATTCAAAGAACTGCGGCAAGATAACATTTCTTCCTTAGCCACCTCATCCCTCACCCCCGCTTTCTGTATGCACTGACCTTCACTCCCACAATTCTATAGGGAAGGTAGATATACTGTAGACTAACGGATTGCCATTGAGTGTCACCTCACCCATCTCTGCCTCAGGTTAGCTGGTCCAACCTGAGCCTCTCAGCACACCTCCTGGCACCCCCTTGTAAGAATGCAAGAGTTGGGACCTCCCAGGTCTTTCTTCCACACTTAGGGGCTATGCTAGTCTCTGGGAGGCCACCTCATTTCTGTCAGTGCTCATATCGCCCTCCGCCATTCCATATGTGGCTGTTGAGCCCTTGAAATGTGGCTAATGCAACTGGGAAACGGCATTTTAAATTTTATTTAATTTTAATTCATGTTAATTTTAATTGAATAGCCACATGTAGCTACCCTATTATACAGTGCAGCTGTAGCTCTAGAACAAAGATATCAATTGAATTATTTTAAGACCAATAGCTGAGACAATAATTTTGGTATGTAAAACCAAATTGTAAATTAAATAATAAAAGCCTGGGGTTTGAGAAAGAAAGGTCTTTGTTTTGAAACAAAACTTGACTTTGCATATCAAGGACCAAAAGCCTTGAAGACTAGAGCATGACATTTATACAGTAAGTGATGGAGAAGGGAGTATGCATAAGCTTGGGTGATTTTCTTTTCCAAAAGGAAATAAGAGTTTAGCAAGCCAGGAAAAACTGTTTCTAGATCTACTGGGTGCCTAAGAAAAGATGATGCTGACACAGGATAAGTTGGGGGGAGAGACTGCAACCCCAGAGCAGAAAGGATCTTTTGTCTGTATCCTCCACTGGTGTAGCCCAAGTCTTCCATATAGCAGACACCAAAGTAGGAGGAAGTCAGCAATGGCTAAGGGAGATATCAGCAATGGCAGAGGGGGATATGAGCACTGACAGAAATGAGGTGGCCTCCCAGAGATCAGCACAGACCCTAAGTGTGGAAGAAAGACCTGGGAGGTCCCAAGCTCTTGCATTCTCACAAGGGGGTGCCCAGGAGCAGTGCTGAGAAGAGGCCAACCCTGAGAGGCTCAGATTGGACCAGCTAACCTGAGGCAGAGATGGGTGAGGTAATACTCCTCTCTGACTGTTTCCTCTTCCCCCAGGAACTTAGATCACCTCTGAGAAAATCAAAGAAAAGGAGGGAAAGGGGAAGAATCTTGAATGAACTGATTTATTTACTTGTGGAGCTTTTGGGCAAATGTATCTTTTTCATCATACATT
The DNA here is from genome assembly GCF_024166365.1 of Elephas maximus indicus. NCBI lineage: Eukaryota > Metazoa > Chordata > Mammalia > Proboscidea > Elephantidae > Elephas > Elephas maximus. Next base: position 175,231,855 of record NC_064819.1, on the reverse strand, counting down.
TGGAAGTACTGAAAACCGCTCACGAGCCCCAGTGACAACTCATTCAGACCTTCAGTCGGCAAACCCTGGACTATGCCTTCTGTCAGGGTGGGTCTAACCATCACAGCCTGACAACAGCACTCCAGATACAAAAAAGCTCAGAAGAATGAAAGACTGACTTGCTCGTGCCAGTGGCACACCTGCCAACCACCCACCCCTAACAAAGCCAGGTGTCTTAGTTATCTAGTGATGCTATAGCAGAAATACCACAAATGGGTGGCTTTACAAACAGAAGTTTAGTTTCTCACAGTTTAGGAGGTTAAGGAGCCCTGGTGGTACAGTGGTTAAAGCACTCGGCTGCTAATCAAAGGGTCAGTGGTTCAAACCCACCAGTCACTACACAGGAGAAAGACGCGGCAGTCTGCTTCTGTAAAGATTTACAGTCTTGGAAGCCCTATGGGGCAGTTCTACCCTGTCCTACAGGGTCACTATGAGTCGAAACTGACTCAGTGGCAGTGGGGTTTTTTTTGCGGGGAGAGGGGGGTTAGGGCTAGAAGTCTGAATTCAGAGTGCTGGCTCCAGGAGAAGACTTTGTCTCTCTGTCAGCTCTGGAGGAAGGTCGTTGTCTCTTTTCGCTTCTGTCTGTATCCTGGTTCCTTGGAGATCTTCATGTGTTTTGGCATCTATCTTATCCCGTCTTCTTGTTTAATCTCCTTTATATCTCAAAAGACACTGACTTGAGACTATACTAATCCTGCCTCATTAGCATAACCAAGACAATCCATTCCTAAATGGGATTATAACCACAGGTATAGAGGTTAGGATTTACAACCCACATTTCTGGGGGACACAGTTCAATCCATAACATCAGTTCTTCCCAGCAGGCCATTTTTAAAATGTCTGAATAGAAGTATCCACCTCTCCAAGCTATTCTCCCACACTCCAGTCGCCTTAATACCAATAAGCAGTTGAGGGGTTCCTAGACCCCCAATCATCTTGTGAGTGAGAGAGCTATCCACAAGCATGATCCCAGACAAGCTGATTCAAGCCACAGGGAGCTGTTGGTTCACAGGGCAAATGCTAGAGTTTTCCCTGGAGGCATGGATATTAAAAAAACCCTACAAAGTGGCCCTGAGGAGACCAGGCAAAAGTTGAGGCTCTTGGCTTCTCAGCCACTTGAGACCTGAGGCTTGGTCATTAGCTGGCCCAACTTACATGAGGACTTCTGTGCATCTCCCAGAAATCCCCAGATAGTCTTGAAACAAACTTCAACATCTACATACTTAGAGACACTTAAAATAGACAAATGTGAAAACAAAAATAAATTGAAAATGAACAGAAAACCAACAGAATTCAAAGACCAAGAGGCTGGTATTGTTTTCTTTAGAGATCCCTTGATATATTCCTAAATCAGGCTGGCTGTGGGAAGTTACTATTGCAACTTCAGGATATTTCTTCAAGTTTCTCCTTTTTACCTTAATCAGCCTGAACGTCAACAATACATTCAGATTAGAGGCACCTTTCGTACATTTTGGAAACCCTGGTGGCATAGTGGTTAAGAGCTACGGCTGCTAATCAAAAGGCCGGCAGTTCGAATCCACCAGGTATTCCTTGGAAACCCTATGGGGCAGTTCTACTCTATCCTATAGGGTTGCTGTGACTCGGAATCGGCTCTACAGCAACAGAGTACTTCATACATTTTATTCTGTTCTTAATGCCCCTGGGTCGCTATGAGCTGGAATCGACTCAACGGCACTGTGTATGTATATATATGTATGTAGTGCCCCTTGGATGGACTTTTTTTTTCTTGGCCTTCCTCCATCCCCAAATTACAAAGTAATTTAATCATTTAAGCCAAAGGTTGGCAAGCTTTTTCTTAAAGGGCCGGATAATAAATATTTTGGGCTTCGTGGACCATACAGCCTCTGTTACAACTATTCAACTCTGGTTGTAGGATGAAAGCAGCCAGAGATGATATGTAAATGATTGACATGGTTGTGTTCAAATAAAACTTCTTTTATGGACACTGAAATGTGAATTTCACATTAATTTTTCTATGTCACAAAAATACTATTCTTTTGTTGATTTTTCCCCCCAACTATTAAAATACATAAAATTCACACAGAGCATGGTACACATGCCACACGTACAGAAACAGTCCCGGGCCAACAGAAGTAGTTTGCTGACCCCTGAGGTAAATAAACTAGATTGATTAGAATCATTGTATCACCCAAGCGTTTACCTTTAAGGCAAAAGGTTAATTCACCTGCCATTAAAGTAGAACACAATCCTCAGGTATTTCTCACATTGGCTAATAAATAACTCCTGCAGGTTGACAGACAAACAAGAGGTGGATGACTGGCCCTGGGAATGTGACTCCAGCCTTGTTAGAGGACAGCACCCATTTCCATCTGGCCCTTGCCTGAACTCTGTGGAGGGCAGGGCAACAAGGGCAGAATGAAATGTTCTATGCCTAGAAACATGCATGGATCCAGCAACTAGAGCTGATCTATGTCACAGAGAAGCAGGAGCCAGATATTAGGTGACTTTTGTTATTGTTAGTTGCCATCGTGTCGATTCTGACTCATGGTGGCCCCATACATGCAAAGTAGAACTGCTCCATAGGATTTTCAAGGCCGTAACCTTTCAGAAGCAGATTGCGAGGTCTGTCATCTGAGGTGCTTCTGGGTGGGTTCAAACCACCAACCTTTTGGTTAGTAGTTGAGCACTTCACGTTTGGGCCATTCAGGATAGGTGACTCTGTTGTTGTGTGCTGTCAAGTCGATTGTGACTCATATCAACCCTAGAGGACAGAGTAGAACTGTCCCATACGGTTTTCTAGGCTGACCTCAACATAAAGAAAATATCCTCACAACTGGACCCATAAGCAACATCATGATAAATGGAGAAAATATTGAAGTTGTCAAGAATTTCATTCTACTTGGATCCAAAATCAATGTCCGTGGAAGGAGCAGTCAAGAAATCAAATGATATATTGCATTGGGCAAATCTGCTGCAAAACACCTTTTTAGAGTGTTAAAAAGAAAAAATGTCACTTTGAGAACTAAGGTGCATCTGACCCAAACCGTGGTATTTTCAATTGCCTCATATGCATGCAAAAGCTCAACAATGAATTAGGAAGACCGAAGAAGAATTGATGCCTTTGAATTATGGTGTTGGAGAAGAATATTGAATATACCTTGGACTGCCAGAAGAATGAAAAATCAGTGTTGGAAGGACAGCCAGAATGCTCCTTAGAAGTGAGGATGGCACAAGACTTTGTCTCATGTACTTTGGACATGTTATCTGGAGGGACTAGACCCTGGAGAAGGATATTATGCTTGATAAAGTAGAGGGTCAATGAAAAAAGGAAGCCCCTCAATGAGATGGATTGACACAGTGGCTGCAATGATGGGCTCAAGCATAGCAACGGTTATGAGTATGGTACATGACTGGGCAGTGTTTTGTTTTGTTGTACATAGGGTTGCTATGAGCTGGAACTGATTTAAGGCACCTAACAACAACAACAATAATCTTTACAGGAACAGATCACCAGGTCTTTTCTCACTGATTCAAACCTCCAACCTTTCAGTTAGCATCCAAGCTCTTAACTATTATGTCACCAGGGCTCCTTTAGGCACCTCTGCAGGGCCTTTTATCTATTGTCCTTGAAGCGTCCTCCTCCCTCCCCTCCTTCTATCTATGGAAGCAAACTCTGGAGAAGTCTTCAGTTCATATAAGCAAAGAGTTCCCTGGGAAAAACAGTCACATTTGCTCAGTCATGGTGAGCTCTGGGAAGGGTGGGGGAACTTCCCCAAGCTTCCTGTCTCTTTTGATTATCTAAGGACTTTTCCTTGTTTGCAAGTTCAGGCCTAAGTAAAATGATCAAGAAGGAGGACATTTATCTTTCAGCTTCTCTTTTCTCCTGCCCCTGCCATCTCTCTGTGTCCTCTCTTCTATCCACACTGCTGCCCGGCACTGTGGCTCTCAGGCTTTGCAGTCAGACACATCTCAGTTCTGTCCTGGTCTACTACTTACTAGAAGTGTGTTTTCAAACACAACCAAACCGCTGTGAAGAAACTAGGCACTATTGTACAAATGGCCAGAGAAGGTGTGATGAGTGGAGGACTCACAGGGGTCTACCATCCTGGGTGGCTTTCTCCGGAGGAACCACATAGCTCCACTGTTGGGTCCTCTGAAAAATATAGTGATACTGCTGAATGAGTGCTGGGGCAAAGAAAGCCCTGGCAAAGCAATTCTGAGCAAAGCACAGTGCTTCCGTGGGAGAAGAGTGGCATACTGAACCCAAAAAGGACTCCTGTTTTTTTATCCTATGTAAATTCCTTACAAATTCTGACCTTGGATTTTCAGAGCTCAGATGAATGGCCGTCCTGACAATCAGAGCCTTTACAGCCTACCTGTGTGACTAAGCTGTAGTTCAGAAAGCTGTTTCTCAATAAAAAGAAAGCAAATGAGCCTGACTTTTTGTCCTGCTGAATTTACATTCTAAATCCAGTTTCCTGATGTTCAGCATAAAGAAAACGCAGAGCAGAAACAAAGTGTGGTTACTGTGGTGTCACCTGACTCATGACGACCCCATGTTTGTCAGAGTAGAACTACGCTCCATAGGTTTGCAATGGCTTATTTTTCAGAAGTAGATCACCAGGGCTCTCTTCTGAGGTGTCTCTGGGTGAACTTGAACTTCTAACCTTTTGGTTAGCAGCTGCATGCCTTAACAATCTGCACCACCCAGGGACTCCCTAAAAACTAAACCCATTGCCCTTGAGTTGATTCCAACTCAGCCTCCCTGTAGGATAGGGTAGAACTGTCCCATAGGGTTTCTAAAGCCGAAATCTTCATGGAAGAAGACTGCCACATCTTTCTCCCACAGAGTGGCCGGTGAGTTCAAACTTCCAAACTTTGGGTTAGTAGCCAAGTGCTTTAACCACTGTGCAACCAGGGCTCCTCTAGGGGTTACCTACCCATTGCCATCGTGTCGATTCTGACTCATAGTGACCCTACAGGACAGAGTAGAACTGCCGCAGAAGGTTTCCAAGGAGCACCTTTTTTGGTTAGCAGCCTGAGCTCTTAACCACTGTGCCACCAGGGCGCCAGGGGCTCCCTAGTGAAGTACAAACTCCATGCTTCTGTCTTTCTGTGGACACCCACACTGATGGTGGGAAGCAGTTACAATCCATAGGGAAGAGCAGAGCTCCCAGAGGCCCCCCTAAATTGGCTAAATAGTCACCCTGGGAATTTATCAAAGGAAATTACCTAATTTTGACAATTTAAGAATAAGCAGAGGCCCTCTGACCTGACCCTTTTCCCCTCCCATACACAGCTTGCTCATACTGGAAACACTGTGAATGCTAATCCAGACTCATTTTCTCATCAGAGTCATAATTGATTAACCAAAAATAACATTCTTTTTGTATGCAGAGTGCTTAAGATGAGTCCTGTAGGCCAGAGGTACATTTATTTATTTATAAATTTAACTCAGTCAATTCCATTGGCTTCGGAAGGGCAGTGAAAAGTCTGTCCTTTTGGAAGGTAAAGAAAGGTTGAGAAAAATAAAACTCTTAGAAATAATAATCCCCAGAAGTATCAAAAAAATTACTTCCAAGAAGATAGCTTGAACATTGAAAGCAGCAATTGACATGCAAACTAACTGTTTTGTAATCACAGTTCATAAAGCCAAGAATAGTATTAACCAACAAGAAATCATTCCCCACGGACACCCTTTGCAGCAGGATGTGCTTGGTCACCAGTGTTCTGGATCTGGTTGTGCCCCCGACTATTTTAAGCACATTATCTCATCTTGCCAAGAGCGGCCTCCCTGGATGGTTGCTCAGCAAACACCTGCCCAGCAGAATTTACTGGGCAGGATTAGCTAACTCTCCTGGCCGTACCGGATGAGATGCCTCACTGCAGCGTCAAACTGCAGAAACATAACCTCCCTCCGGAGAAGGAGTGCCTGGGCCACCTGCTTGGGGTCTTGGGGGCTCTGGAGGCTGTCAATCATTTTCTGCAGCTCTTGAAGTTCAAACCCTAAAAAATAGGCAACAGTTTAGTCAGTGTGAAATACAGGCCACTATAGCTAACCCAATGAACCATCATTTCACCCTCCAGAGCCAACTTTTCACCTGGATGGACATCTGTGTTTGTGGGTGTGCTAAATATACAAGCAAAGCCTTACGCTCTAGAACCCAAGGTCTGATTTACCTTTCCTTCCTTCTGTCCTCAGTCCCTCTGAAAGATAAAAACTTGCTTTGCTTTACAGCACAATAAGAAATTTACTAGGCTACAGGTATCTCTAAATAGAATGAGAAAGAGAAAGTGCACGTAAAGTATACGCTTCGGTACACCCACTGGGGGCTTGAAATTATTAGAGATTATAAACCAGCACTCATTTCTCATCACTGCGCTATCCAAATTAGCCCTCCTGTCACTGCTTCATGGGTTAAAGACTGAAGACCATTCAAAGCAAGTAAAAATACACACACACACGTATATACATGTACGACTACTACACATACTTGTCTTTCTGGGAGATTCTAGTCATTTTAGGAGTGGGCGTGGATGGCATAGTGGTTAAGAGCTTGGATGCTAACCAAAAGGTTGGCAGTTTGAATCTACCAGGCACTCCTTGGAAACCATATGGGGCAGCTCTACTCTGTCCTATAGGGTCGCTGTGAGTTAGAATCGACTCAATGGCAATGAGTTTGGTTTGGTTTGGTGGGAGATCCCTATTTGGCTTATTTCTAATGCAAAAGCAGGTTGGGTATTGTCATAGTCATCTAGTGCTGCTATAACAGAAATACCACAAGTGGATGGCTTTAATGAAGAGAAATGCATTTCTTCACAGTACAGTGGGCTAAAAGTCCAAATTTAGGGTGTCAGCTCCAGTGAAAGCCTTCTCTGTCAGCCTTCTCATCAATCTTTCCCCAGACTAGGAGTTTCTCTGTGCAGGGACCCCTCGTCCAAAGGATCCTCTCTGCTCCTGGCACTGCTTTCTTGGTGGTAAGTGGGCCCCCTCTCTGCTCGTTTCCCTTTCCTTTTATCTCTTGAGAGACAAAAAGTGGTGTAGGCCACACCCTAGGGAAACTCCCTTTACACTGGATCAGGGATGTGATCTGGGTGAGGATGTTACAACCCCACCCTAATCCTCTTCACAAAATTATAAAATTATAATCACAAAATGGAAGACAACCATATAATACTGGGAATCATGGCCTAACCAAATGGACACATATTTTGGGGGAACACTATCCAATCCATGACAGGTATAAATAGGTTTACACATGTTTTGAATGGAAATTTAAGTTAGGGGTTTTTGGGGGCACTGAGTGCTGAGTTGAGGAACCTGATCTGGATGGCTGTCCTGGCACCTTTGTTACTGGCATGGGTAAGGGCTGGTGAGGCACAGGGAGCACCGGTAGGGGTGGGTGAGCCTCCACGCACTCACAGGGCTACCAGAATGCTATCTGGTCTGAAACACACATCAGCTCCCTGTGAGGGTGGTGATGGTTTTCTACCCACAAAGGACATTCCTATTGAGGGAAGAGAAGGATTATGGAAACTGATTACCATGCCTATATATGCAGCCCAGGGCAGGAGTGAGATGGGAGACCCATGGAAGTTTCCAGAGCTGCTCTATTTCAACACCTCATCCCCTAACCCTAGCACCTTTCACCTTGCTGAACTGATCCTGGGCCTCCTCAGCATGGAAAGCAGAGGAACTGTGGGAGTAGAGAAGCTGTCTGTGAGAACTTGATCAGGGAAGATTGGGGTGGAAAATGGTTGCTAACACTTGCAATATATCCTCTTGGCTTTAGGATAAGATAAGCAGTCTGGATCTCATATTCATTTGATGCTTTTCACACAACAAAAACCCTTTTTTTTTTCCTAACCTCAAAATAATTGGGTCTAATCATTGAACTTTTTATGACCCCTCTGAATCTGATGGCCAACCCTTTTCTTAGACTGAAAGGAAACTTCTACCAGAAGAGGAGTCACATTAGAGCAAATTGTACAAGAGCTTGTGTGAGGTAGATAAGAGGAAAAGGCAGTCAGTTAGCCTCATTTGTTTAATGCCTAGTGAGTCTGGTCTTTAAGCAACACAGCCTGCCAAGCGAAGAAGCAACCAGGAGAAAATATTTCTAATTCTCTGTAATGATCACGAAAAAAAGGAGAATATAAAATTGCACATACCCTATGATTAAAGCTCTATAAAATACATATGTATTTGCACAAGGGCTAGAATGCTGTAAAGACAAATGAAAGGGTCCATTTGCTAAAATGGTTGGATTATTTAAAAAAAAACCCCACTGCTGTCACATCAATTCTGATTCCTAGTGACCCTATAGGACAGAGTAGAACTGCCCCATAGAGTTTCCAAGCAGTGCCTGGTGAATTCAAACCACTGACCCTTTGGTTAGCAGCCACAGCACTTAACCACTACGCCACCACGGTTTCCAGAGTTGGATTATAGGCGACTTTTTTCTTTTCATTATTTTTAAGATGGTTTACATCGTGCTGTTTGTGCAATAAATAAGAATTAGGAGAAAAGCATATACTTTTTGCATGATCAAGTCGCTTCCCAGCAAAATAGCTATGTGCCGTTATGTGGCTGTTATGGAGTGAATTGTGTCTCCTCAAAAGATACGTTAAGTCCTAAACCCCACCCCCCCAACACCCCTCCCCACCTTGTTTGGGAATAGGGTCTTTGAAAATGTTGTCAGTTAACATGAGGTCAGACTAGAGTAGGGTGAGTGCTGTCCAAGGTGGCTAGTGTCCTAGAAAAAGATAAGAGACACAGGCACAGAGGGAAGATGGCCATATTAAGACAAAGGCAAGAGATTAGAGTGATGGATCTACAAATGCCAAGAATTGCCAGGAACCACTAGAAGCTAGGAATAGGCAAGGATCTTCCCCTAGAGCCTTCAGAGAGAGCATGACCCTTGATATCCTCCAGAGCTATGAGGCTCCTGTTGTTTTAAGCTACCTAGTTTGTGGTACTACCTGTTCTTATGTGCTGTCAAGTTGATTCTGACTCATAGTGACCCTGTATGACAGGGTAGAGCTGCCCCATAGGGTTTCCTAGGCTGTTATCTTTACAGGAGCAGATCACTAGATCTTTTCCCCAAGAGCTGCTGGTAGGTTTGAACCACAGGTTAGCAGCTGAGCTCTTAACCATTGTGCCACCAGGGTTCCTTGTAGTACCTAGGAAACTAAGACAGTGGCATTATCATTATAATACAGATGCGTGGGTTATGGGTACTGTTATTCCTTTGCTATTTACTGATATTAAAACCCTTATTCTGGCTTTGTTTTCTTTGTGGGGTCATGCTGCTTGGCAGGAGGTGGGCAGGCCCAGAAAGGGAAGGCTCTGTCTGTGAGGATGGGGCAGATGGTTGCTGGCAGTGGTGACAGTGGGAGTGGACCCTGTGCCAGGAAATGTCAGAAAAGGGGCCTTTTCTTGATCTCTCCCTAGGAGGGTCCTGTTTGTGAAATCAGAGGTAGAGGAGTCACAGTGGCCCCGTCTCAGCGTGACAAACACTTTGAGAACCAGTATACTCCGTACCTAGTTTGTCTCAAGAGTTCTTGAAAAAATAATTTCAGCATATGGTATTTGGACTTTAATTGGCCTCCTGGTCCTTTACAAGGAAATCATACTGTAAACTCCCATGTTCTTATCACTCCCTCTGCTTCATATTGACGCAAAAGGAGTTGCTGAGTTTCAGGAAAAGGGAGAACCCGGCAGTGTCCTTAGACCATGCTAAGAGTTGCTTCCTTAAGTGGGAGACCTAAAACCAAAATCCTGAATGTCCCTTGAAAAATTATTTTAAAGCATATAAATCCATATAACCCGTTTTATCTAATTCCAAATGGCTCAAACATGGCTTAAAGGAGTTGAGATAGACTCTTATTTAATCTTTTCAGCATAGCTCTCCTTGTCTCCTCTGGGAATCAGGCTGAGGGGCCTAACTCTTTAAAAATTATTATTTTAGAATTTTTCTTTCTTTTCTTTTGCTAGTTCAGTTTGCCCTTTATTTTCAGCCAAAGTAGAATGTGCAAAATGTTGTACATTCTCCTTGGGGCACAAATGTTTTCACTCCCAACATGACCAGGTACTGAGGAACAGCTTTTAATTCTCATGGAATCTAATTTTTCTAGATTCCATGGAGGGTGAAATGACCCACCCAAACTATTGACCTGAGATACTCTTTGAACCTTAAACCTTGAGAAAACTGGTTTCTTTTCTTTTATTCAGAAAAAATCTTTATTTTAAGAAAAAATTTAGTTAACACATAGCAAAACACATCCCAAAGGAAATCACAGTACAAAGAAAGGTTTAAGTCAAGGCCTCACCAATTCCTACACTATTAGTATTGTGTCTCAATTTTCAAAATTAACTTTTTAAAAGGTTAAAACTTAACCTAAAAGATTTTAAATGAAAATAAACTAGAATTGAACAAACATGGAAATACTTCTCTTTGGATTATGGATCTAGCACCTCTGAGTTTTCCACGAAAGCATGTCTCCCAAATGTGTTTACTGTAATGTGGTGCGAAAGAGCCACATTTAACATACTTTAAATTACTTTAACTCAGACATGGCTCTGAAGTATAATACCAAAATGTTAATTGAGAGAAGCTGAAAATAGTTTCTTATAGTTTACTCAACATCTTTATCACATGCTAGAAGAAACATTGCATGAGAAAACACTGAGGAGGTAATTTTTTTTAATCCAGATTTTACAAACTCGTGGTGCAAAATGGGTCCCACAGCTTCCTGTATGTAATAACTGCTCTCCACTGCCTGCTGGCTGCCTGTGAAAATTCGATTGAAATAACTCAATTGTTTACATGAAACTAGTCGTATTCACCCATGCTGTTCTGCTGACTGCTATAGCCAGCTCTATAACAGCAGATCACCGACCGGCTCTTGAGGCCAAAAACTGGTTTCCTAATTACTAAAGAATGTTTGCCTTGGGTATTGTGCTCTTTTAAAGAATTAGCTATGTATAGTTTTGACAACAGAAACTCCAAAGGACAGACCACAAGCTGTGTTCTAGGGCCAATCAGTAATTATTTGAATTGTTCTTTAAGAAAATGTTGCAATCCCACAAGTCATTATGTAAATACTATTCTGGCCCTGTTTCCATGACGATGTATAATTACTAGTGATAAGTTGCAGTACAAGAATCTGTGAAAGAATTTTCTTCTTTGGAACATTTTTGACTCTCTATCCAGAAATAATGGAGCCCTGGTGGCACAGTGGTTAAGTGCTATGGCTGCAACTAAAAGATCGGCAGTTCAAATCCACCAGCCTCTCCTTGGAAGCCCTATGGGGCAGTTCTACTCTGTCCTGTAGGGTCACTACGAGTTGGAATCGGCTCAATGGCAATGAGTTAGTCAGAAATATTGCTGCAATTTGTAAATTGTATATTAAATAAACTTCAATCAGTTTCTATTATTGGCTTAATATTACTTTGGTTTTAATAGTACACATCTCTAATTGTACACCTTGGCAAGCTGCGGCCCACTTATCTCAATGGTTCCCCATTTAATAAGAATATCCAGTTGCCATTGAGTTGATTCCAACTCATGGGACCCCAGGTGTGTCGGAGTAGAACTGTGCTCCACAGGGTTTCCAATGGCTGATTTTTTAGAAGTAGATCATCAGGACTTTCTTCTGAGGTGCCTCTGGGTGGACTCAAGCTGCCAACCTTTTGATCAGCAGCTGAGCATGTTAACTGTTTGCACCACCCAGGGACTCCTGGGTGCATGTAAGTAGCAAGATATGAATTTCCTTAATCCTGAAGTTTAAGTCCTCAACAATTTGGCCTTATTTCCCACTGTTCCTCAGTCCACATAATTCCTCCTTTGGGCCACACTGTCCAGTGTTCCCTGGAATGGCTATGTGTAGTCCTGCCTGCTGTCTTCACCAATGCTCTTTTCTTGTCTTGCTAGGACCATTCCTCCTACTCTTCCCCACCAATCTAAGCTCCCCCAGGTCACTTTTGCTGCATGTGGGCTGTGCCCTTGGAAGCACTGCTCCCTCCCAGCTGCTGTAGGATTTCCTCTGCAGTGACTTCATTTGGAAGCATAGCTCTGGCTCTATCCCTGCCTTTATTTCATCTCCCCATAACACCTGTCTTCCTACCTCAAGGTAGGGATGGCAGTTTTCCTGGCCCATTCCTCCTTTCTCCTGTCCCTCATCTGGAGCCCAGCCCCACAGCCTCCCAACAACCAGCAGCTCCCCTAAGAGCATCTTAGCTTATTTCCTGAGTAAACCCCATTTATAAGAGTCTTCAAATTAGTAAAAGAATCTAAAAGTCTTTTGAAACTTGCCTAATCTTTTGATGCTTGTATTGAAGACTTGCTAGCAGTTTTGAAAGCTCATTAAAGCAAAATAAATAAGTTAAAACCAAACCTGTTGCTGTCAAGTTGATTCCAACTCATGGCAACCCCATGTATTATAGGGTAGAATGGCCACATAGGGCTTTCTTGGTTGTAATCTTTACAGAGGTGCTGCTGGGTGGGTTCAAACCACCAGCCTTTTGGTTAGTAGTCAAGTGCAAACCATTTGCATTACCCAGGGTCCTTGAAAGCTCATTTAAAAAAAAATCATTGTCATTGAGTCAATTCTGACTCATAGCAACACTATAGGAAGACTAGAACTGCCCTATATGGTTTCCAAGAAGTGGCTGGTGGATCAAACCACTGACCTTTTGGCTAGCAGCCATAGCTCTTAACCACTACAACACCAGGGCTTCCTATAGCAACCCTAAAGTGACCCTATTTAGTCTGCAGCATTTCTGTCCTTTCTGCTGAAGTGGCACTGCCCCTGCCCTGCCCTGCCCCCTTTTCAATCCTGTCTCTTCTCCACGTCCACAGACACAGGCATCAATTTTCCTCCCAGGTCACCATTCACACCCTTCCCTAATCTCATGGCTGAATGTCTATAGATTCCTTCAGTGCTCCTTAGAACAATGCAAATCTATCTGCAGCCAGCTCAGGGGTCCAGCCAGAGGAGTATATATTCAGATTATATCACTTTAGTTTTAAGACCACATGGTTTGAATAGGCATATTATTTCATTTCTTACCCTCTTCTCATTCTTTAAAATCCCTGGCTACTAAGTTGTAATATTTTGTGATTAATTATTTATATGACTAGTGATATGATTTGGATGGAAGTCAAATTATTAAAATAACAAGAACAATTTCCCTGCTTCTGATAAACCCAGCTTGATAAATATTTCAGAGTCTTAAATTTACCTAGTATGTTTATCTTACAATCTAGTGCTGAACTAGAGTTACTAATTAACACTAAAGCCTCAATCATTCTTACTACAAGACCATCAGGACATTGTTACCTAACCCTCAGTTAGCTTCTTTACAGTGAGTGGGCACAGTAACTTGGCTCTGACCTTGCAGTGTCACGAAGGCCAGAAAGGCAATAAAAGAAAGCTAGTATTTAATGGGGTTGTGCATGCTTCTGGAGTCCCTGGGTGGTACAAACAGTTAACATGCCTTGGCTGCTAACAGGAAGTTTGGTGGTTTGAGTCCACCCAAAGGAATCTCAGAAGAAAGGCCTGGTGATCTGTTTTCTGAAAGGTCAGCCATTGAACACCCCATGGAGCACAGTTCTGCTCTGACAAACACGGGTTTGTCATAAGTCAGAATTGACTCAATGGCAACTGGTGTGTACATGCTTCTAGAATTTTTACATAGATTTTTATTCACAGGCTATCTCCATGAGATAGGTACTACCACTCCCATTTTACAGATAAGCAAACAGAGAACCAGAGAGTAATGTGCCCATTTCAAGTAACCATGTGGCAGAGGCAGGGAAAAAACCCAGGCCTCCCTCCACTAGCCTGAGCCCAGAAGAACTACATGTGCCCAGCTACTACCAACAACTGCTTTGAAAAGGATCACAACAGAGAGTCCTGGACAGAGTGAGAGAAAAATGTAGAACAAAATTCAAATTCATGAAAAAAGACCAAACTTACTGGTCTGGCAGAGACTGGAGGAAGCCCTGAGACTATGGCCTCCAGACACTCTGCTAACTCAGAACTGAAACAACTCCCAAAGCCCATTTTTCAGAAAAAGATTAGACAAGCCTATAAAACAAACAGAGCCCTGGTGGTACAATGGTTAAAGCTACAACTGCTAATCAAAAGGTCAACAGTTCAAATGCACCAGCCACACTCCTTGGAAATCCTATCAGGCAGTTCTACTCTGTCCTATAGGGTCACTCTGACTCAAAATCGACTCTATGGCAAGGGGTTTGGTTTTGCTTTACAAAACAAACAGTAACACATGCGAGGAACATACTTCTTAGTTTAATCAAATATACAAGACCAAGTGGGCGACTCCTGTCTAAAAGCAATATGAGTGGGCAAGAAGGAACAGGAAATGGACGAATGGACACAGGGAACCTGGGCTGGAAAGGGGGTGTGTGTTGTCACATTGTGGGGATTGCAACCAATGTCACAAAACAATATGTGTTTAAATTTTTGAATGCGAGACTAACTTGAGCTGTAAACTTTCACCTAAAGCACAATAAAACAAACCAACAAAAAACCAAACCCAGGCCTCCTGACTTCAGACTTGGAGCACTTTGTGATTTAGCCTGTAAATGCAGCATCAATTAGATAAACATGCAGCTTGGCAACAGTTTATAATGGGACTTTTCCTTTGCCCTTCTTAACACTGTCATTCATGAAAAAATATTTTAGTTCTTTTCTTTTCCAGTATTGAAAGTTTCAGAGAATTTCAATTGAAGGTGATATTTTCGTTGCTTACCAATGCCCTCAGTTCCTCCCCAGTCGCTTCTCAAAGGGTTAGGACTTAGAGGAAATTCAAAACATGCTGGGCAGTTTCCAAGTTTAGCAAAGCTGCAGAGGTAAGCCACAATGTCATGGAGAGGGGCCATCAGCTGTAGAGTTAGCTGTAAGGCTCTAAAAGCTGCCTGTGGGTAAAATCAATACAAGGAAAACAGTTTTAGGAAGATTCTAAGAGGCATACAAAAATATATGAATATTGATTAGGGACAATATCTTTAAACAAGAATAGGCAAACATTATCACAGTAAGTACAAGATAATATCTGAAAAAGAACAACAAACCTATTTTTGAAACAAGGCCCCTGGTGGCCATAAACACATCAAAATATATTTGCATGACCACCAATGAATTACAAGGGTCACGAATAAATTGATAGGAGGGACTCACATTCAGACATTGTCCAAAGTGAACAGCTGTAAGCAAAGTATAAGTTGCCTTAGCTATTTATCAACATAGTTTAACACACAACTAAAAACCAAACACTGGGTCTTAAATATCAACACCGAAGTGAAGGAAAAGTGAAAATTATAGTCTAACTGCAGCAGGTGGTGTTTTTATATTTAGGAAAAAACAGCTGGAAATTCTTCAGTGAAAGAAAATGTGAGAAGCTTAGGCTATTAATAGGGCTTCAGATTGATTTAGTCTGGTTTGAATCCCTGCTGAGAATTTGCACTGCCACTACAGATATACTGAATCAGAGTCTCCACTTTAACAAGATCCCCAGGTGATTCTTGTGTATACTAGATTTTGAGAACCACTGCCCTACTAGTGGTTCTCAGAACCAGTCACAACCTATAGCACTAGCACCACCTGGGAACTCGTTAGAGATGCAAATTCTCAGCAGGGGATTGAACTGGAAGGAACTGGTTTGAAGTCCTGGTTGTTAAGCATGTGTTCACTTACAAAGAAAAATCAGGGTCTTCCCAAGTTGTTATTGTCAACACTACACTTTTATTTAACAAATACTTGTGAATGCTTTATGTGTTTTTATATCATTTTTATAACGGTTACCAATATTACCCAACATGAGTAAGTAACGTGCATAGAGCAATCCCTCATAAGAGTAACCAGCTAAGTTACATGTGTGATCTCAGCCTTACAGTAGCTTCAGGGCATTAGGGTGGAGTTTTCTCGATGGGTTTGAGAGGAAAACTGAGGATTAATAAGGAATGCTGGAAGCCCAAATTGATGCTCATTAATGACCAGGGAGAAACAGGACTCGTGAAATAATGAGACCCAAGAGAAGTTATAATAAGGCAGGCAAAAATATTAGGAGTTGTGAGAAGGTTTAAGGTTATAGATGTTTCCGGGAAAAAAAAAAACAAGAGATGTTCTCTGGAATTGATATGTTTAACTGGGAGACATTAAAAAAAAAAAAAAAAAAAAAGCCAGTTTTCATTCTGACACACATTAAAAAAAAAAAAGTACAAACCTTTTCTGGCAGAGTTTTGAACATAACCAGCACTTCAGAAGAATGAGGTATGAACCATAAGTTGAGGAAGACTTTTCCATCAGCAGACAGCAAACACCGTGGCCTGGGCTGAAAACTCCTGCGGCATTAAAAGAAAGCACCAGTAGCATCGTTTCCCTCTAAACAAGAAGCATCTCGGAAAGTGAACCACTCAACAGCCACCCTCCCCACCCACACACACACATGGCCACAGCGCCCAAGCCTACAATCATGTTTAGACACATGCCCAATGTCCAGCCCTGCTTTTCTGGCTGAGCCCAGGCGACTAGGGTTATAAATAACTCAACAGGAAGAAGGCAATTGGGCTGATTTTAACCTCAGCAGCATTGGAGGAAGGAGTGGGTATGGAGAGAGGGAAAGGTGAGGTAAGAAGGGAAAACAAGGGCATGAGTTAGGTAGCCTGCACCATGCTAGGCGTTTTGCATATGGGTGTATTTTATCTCAGTTCGTTCTTAGGACGAAATTTGTCGTCTTTGTTGTTAGCTGGCCTCCAATTGGCTCCAACTCATGGTGACCCCATACACAACAGGATCCATAGGGTTTTCACTGGCTGGTTTTTCAGAAATAGATTGCCAGGCCTTTCTTCCTAGTCTGTCTTAACCTGGAAGCATCACTGAAATCTGTTCGGCATCATAGGAACACACCAGCCTCCACTGACAGATGGGTGGTGACTGCACATGAGGTAAATTGGCCAGGAATCAAACCTGGGTCTCTTGTATGGATGGTGAGAATTCTACTGCTGAACCACTACTGTCCCCCAGGTCATTTCCAACTCATGTCACCCCATGTGTACAGAGTAGAATTAGACAACCTACAGTAGATAGTAGAACTGCCCCACAGAATTTCCAAGGAGCGCCTGGTGGATTCAAACTGTCAGCCTTTTGGTTAGCAGCCAAAGTTCTTAACCACTACACCACCAGGGTTTCCGTTGTCTTAGGTACCATCAAGCCGGTGCCAGCTCATAGCGACTCTATGTACAACAGAACAAAATACTGCCCCATCCTATGCTATCCTCACAATCGTTGCTGTTTGAGTCCACTGTTGCAGCCACTGTGTCAATCCATCTCAGCGAGGGTCTTCCTCTCTTTCACTGCCCCTCTACTTTACCAAGCATGATGTCCTTTTTCAGGGTCTGGTCCCTCCCGATAGCATGGCCAAAATACTTGAGATGAATCTTGCGCCACCTCTGCTTCCAAGGAGCATTCTGGCTGTACTTCTTCCAAGACAGATTTGTTTGTCCTTCTGGCAACCCATGGTATATTTAATATTTTTCACCAACACCATAATTCAAAGGCATCAATTCTTCTTCAGTCTTCCTTATTCACTGTCTAGCTTTCATATGAGGTGATTGAAAATACCATGGCCTGGGTCAGGGGCACCTTAGTCTTCAAAGTGATATTTTTGCTTTTTAAGAGTTTAAAGAGGTCTTTTGCAGCAGATTTGCCTTCACTGCTGCTGCTGCTTCCACGGGTGTTGTTTAGGAGCCCAGCTGCTAACCAAAAGTCAGCAGTTTGAGTTCACCAGCTGCTCCTTGGATACCCTACGGGGCAGTTCAACTCTGTCCTATAGGGCCGCTGTGAGTTGGAATAGACTCGACAGCAGCGGGTGTGGTTTTAAAGGGTTTAACAGGTTTGCAGCAGGTTTGCTTTGACTGCTGCTTCCATGGATGTTAACAACCTAAGGATGTACATATTTTTGTTCCTGTTTCACAAATGAGGAAATTGAGGTAGAGAGGTTACCTAGGTCTTGCCTACCCAGCTCCTAAGAGACTAAGTTGGGATTTAAATGCAGATCTATCTGTTCCATTCCAGAGACCAGGCTCTATTTTTCTTCCTTCCTCACCATATTTCTCAGGGGATCTGGCCTCCTGTGCAGTCCCCCAGCCTCTTGCCTTTTTTTTCTTTCTCCTTTCTGCCCTCCTCCTACAAATACATTATAATTTCTTTCTTTCTGTGCTTAAAACAAGTTGAGACAACATTTATATTTTTGTATATAAATTTTCTGAATCATATACAAGAAATGGTTAACATTATTTATCTCTGATGTTGCAAAGTGTAACCAAGAAGAGAGAGGTAGTTGTTATCGTTGTTCTAGGTCGTGAAGTCAGCTCCCAGTTCACGGGGATGCTATCACAACGCTGCCTGGTCCGGTGCCAAACCCATGATCAGGTGTGGATCAGACTGTTGTGATCTATAGGGTTTCATTGGTTAATTTTTCAGAAGTAGATTGCCAGGCCTTTCTTCCTAGTCCATCTTAGTCTGGAAGTTACCTGATCATTTCTTAGGCAGCAGTTGTCTCTTTGTTGTGGGTTTATATACATATATTCCATATATGTACAGTTTAAAGATTAACACAAGCCCAGGTGCCCACAGCCTGCCCTGAGAAATAGAACGTTGCCAACACCTTTGAAGACCGATGTGTCCCTCCCTGGTGGTGGAAGGTTAGAACCACTGTCCTGAAGTTTACATTAATCAATGCCTTGCTTTTCTTTGTAATTTTACCACAAATGGATGCATCATGAAGAGATATGTTGGTTTTGCCTGATTTTGACCTTCATACAATGGAAACCCATGATCTTTCTACCACACCCACTGGAGGGAGTTGGCATCCTCAGCTGGTTTCTATATCATCTCAGGATTGAGGTGGCCCCATTCTAATAGGGGGTGGGAGTGGGCCGTTTCACATTCCAATGATTCAGTGTTGTCAAGTCCATCTTGCAGCTTTCCTCAAGAGAACTAATCAACTGGGCTCACCTGATGTGAAAACGGTGACATGTACAGTTAGCAGGGTGGAATTTCACATCATAGGACCCAATTTTGAGTCCAATATTCACCATCCACAGCTGTGTGGCCTTAGACGAATTGTCTTGAGTTTTTTTTTTAATCCACAAAATGGGGATAATGATTCCTAACTCACAGAGTTGGTGTGGGGAATAATTTTTAAAAAGAGTATCAAGCATGTGAAAAGTATTTTATAAATTGTAAGGTGCTATTTTTTTTATATACAAAGTTTGGAGCCCTGGTGGCAAAAGGTCAGCAGTTCAAATCTACCAGCCACTCCTTGGAAACCCTATGGGGCAGTTCTACTCTGTCCTATAGGGTCTCTATGAGTCAGAATCAACTCGACAGCAGTGGGTTTGGTTTTTGGTTTATACAAAGTTTAGTCATTGGGTGGTGCAGACGATTAGCACACTCAGCTGCTAACAGAAAGGTTGGAAGTTTGAGTCCACCTAGAGGTGCCTTGAAAGAAAGGCTTGGCAAACTACTTCTATAAAATAAGTCATTGAAGACCCCGTGGAGCACTGTTCTACTCTGACACACATAAGGTTGCCACGAGTCAGAGGCGACTCGATGGTGGCTAACAATGACATGCAAAGTTTGTTATTATGCTGAAGTGTGGGTGTCTGGCATCTGCTGGGGCTCAATGGGTGCTGAGGATGCATGTGGCGCAATAGGAAGGCACGTACGAACATGCAGAGTAACTTTTTAAGAAGTGGGGACCTAAAGGTGCTAATAAGGGGATATCCTAGACTTGAGGGTTATGAGGGAAGGTCAGAGACTAGTGAACTTCAGGCCTGTCTTGGTTATGCTGGAACAGGCAGGCAGGCCTGACAGACAGACAGACAGACAGACAGACAGACAGACAGACAGACAGACAGACATCAGAAGGAGGTATGCAATGGATGTGCCCCCCTTTTGAATCCCATCCCGGGAGTCCCATTCAACCCTCTCCTTTTCTTAGTCTTGATCTGGCCATGGACCATGGCGTCTGCTCTTCTGGCTGCAGCCACCATCCATACACCTAGTGACTCCTGACTCACATTTGCAGCCCTGGTGCCCCACAACTCCGGAGTTCCAAGTTGCCTCATCATGGCTGGAGGTGCCTCAAACCACCTCAGTCAAGAAAGGCAAGAACTGAACTCATCATCCCCTTCCACCCCAATCCTGTTCTTCCCCCTATGTTGAAGGAACTGCAACCCACCCAGCCTCCAAAGCCAGAAAGCAGGGAGTCATTTTTAGACCCTCCCTTCTTTACTCCTCGTCCTGCTGACTCCGTTACTAAACATCTCTCACATCTGTACCTGGTTTCCATTCCCCCTTCCATTTTCTACACCATGGCTCTCTGTGGGAGGGCCTCACCTTCCAGGGGGAGCTTTAGAAACTGTGGGAGCATTTTTTGACTGTCGCAATGATTGCCTATGAGGAATAAAATTATTCCTGGGTCTCTGGGAGAGACTCAAACAACCCTTCCCGCTTATTAAAGCAAAATTTAACTCATTCTAACAGAAGGCTGAATACTTCCAGTGTCAAACTTTCTGAATATGAGACTTTTCCCCTCATTAAAACCCTACTTGAAGTGACTTGTTGGCCTTAAACCTACATTTCAAGTCTCAAGCTTTTAATCAGTTAATTCTCAGCTCAAGGACAAAGTGTGGTTTTAGCTTGGAGAATTTCCTTTACTTTAGCAACCACAAAGTCAAACTATTCCCGCCCTGGTGCAGATCAAAGCAGCTTGGCCCAGCCACTGTTCAGTTCACAGTATTTGACCGTGTTCAAAAGAAACATTGAAATCGATGACTGCCCTGACAGGGAGCACAACAGAGAACTCCTGAGGGAGCAGGAGATCAGTGGGATGCAGACCCCAAATTCTCATAAAAAGACCATACTTAATGGTCTGACTGAGACTAGAGGAATCCCAGCGGCCATGGTCCCCAGACCTTCTGTTGGCACAGGACAGGAACCATCCCCGAAGACAACTCATCAGACATGAAAGGGACTGGTCAGTGGGTGGGAGAGAGATGCTGATGAAGAGTGAGCTAATTATATCAGGTGGACACTTGAGATTGTGTTGGCATCTCTTGTCTGGAGGGGGGATGGGAGGATAGAGAGAGAGGGAAGCTGGCAAAATTGTCACGAAAGGAGAGACTGAAAGGGCTGACTCATTAGGGGGAGAGCAAGTGGGAGTACGGAGTAAGATGTATGTAAACTTATATGTGACAGACTGATCGGATTTGTAAACATTCACTTGAAGCTCAATAAAAGTTAATAAAAAAAAAAACATAAAAAAAAAGAAACATTGACTATCAAAAAGGCAGAAACACGAGTTCTGTGTCTGCACACACAGGCATGCAGGCCACAGCTTGAGGACTGGCAGCTGTGCCCTGCACAGGGCTGGCCTGAGTCCTCACCTCAAGAAGCACATGCGTCCCTGGAGGTATAGGCCCTCTACCAAGTGCTGTCTCATCTGCTTGTTTCCTGCCACTTCCACCCCTGCCTGCAGCCAGCAGCCATCTGCCCAGGACGGGCAAAGATGACAGCAGGAGGTGCTCAGCGCAGGGAGCGCAGTACCCAGAGCTCAGCCTGGTTCCCAGCCTTCCAAGGGTGATTGCTCCCCACCCCCGCCCTATAGCAGGCTCATCAACTACCTGGTCTGACAGTCCTTCATCTCCTTCACATCGTTCCCCTGCACCTCCGTTCCTTTCAGCCACCTACTCCTGGCCACACCCCAGACCTTATCATCATCTAGAACCATATCACCTCCAATGCTGTCAACTCAAATATTCCACTTTCCCAACCCCCCTTTTATCCTTCCAGTTTTCTCACCCCTTCACATCCACTAAATCTCCTTCATCCTCACAAGATATACACATTGACATTACCCAGACCTCTGGTCTCCCCTTCTAGTTTCTGACCTCCCTTCCTTCTCAGCCCAGATTGGACCAGATCAAGCATGTGAATTATTCTCTCACTAGCACCTTTAATTCTCTGTTTCTCTGTACTCACAACCCACCTAGCAAACCCCCAATCCTGGATTCTTCTAACAGTTCAACTTTCTGTTCCTAGTTGCATGTTGCTAAGGCACAGGAGGAAATCACATCACTAATTATATTGATGCAGCAATACATAAATGGTTCCCAGCCTGAGCTGACTGTGTCACCCTGGGACTATTCTTTTTATTTCCTTTGGTTAGCTCTCATGCCCATTTCCCTTTTCAGTAATTCCAAACTTTCTTTAAGCTTTATACCAAGAAAGAAACAATCTTTGATGGTTACGAGGGAGGGGAGAGGCGGAGAGGGAAAAACACTAACTAGGCAATAGATAAGTGGTAACTTTGGTGAAGGGTAAGACAGTATACAATACTGGGGAAGCCAGCACAACCTGAACCAAGGCAAAGTCATAGAAGCTTCTTAGACACATCCAAACTCCCACAGGGATCCAGTTACTGGGCTGAGGGCCGAGGACCATGGTCTTTGGGGATATCTAGCTCAATTGGCAGAGTTCATATGGAAAATATTCTACATCCTACTTTGGTGAGTAGCATCTGGGGTCTTAAAAGCTTGTGAGTGTCCATCTAAGGTATGTCTACTGCTCCCACCCCATCTGGAGCAAGGGAGAATGAAGAAAACCAAAGACACAAGGGAAAGATTAGTCCAAAGGACTAATGGACCACAACTACTGCAGCCTCCACCAGACTGAGTCCAGCACAACTAGATGGTGCCTGACTACCACCACTGACTTCTCTGACAGGGATCATAATGTAGGGTCCTGGATGGAGCTGGAGAAAAATGTAGAACAAAATTCAAACTCACAAAAAAAGACCAGACTTACTAGTCTGAAGAGTATGGCCCTCAGACAGCCTTATAGCTCAGTACTGAAGTCACTCCTGAGGTTCACCCTTGAGCCAAACATTAGACAGGCCCTTAAAGAAAACAGTAATACACATAGCTTAACCATATATATGAGACTAAATGGGC